>NC_066583.1:191159562-192359562 GCF_024323335.1 Lathyrus oleraceus
CACAAGTTTAAACCCCCTGCTTTTGAGAAATACAACGGGGCTTCTTGCCCACGCACTCATCTCCAATCTTATTTGGGAAGGTTGGGAGCTCACACGGAAGATGAAAAGCTGTGGATGTACTATTTTGAAGACAGTCTAACTGGAGCTTCTCGTGAATGGTATTCTCATTTGTCTCGTACTACCATCAAGAGCTGGAAAGACTTGGCAGAGGCTTTTATCAAGCAATATCAATACAACTTAGACATGGCTCCAAATCGGACCTTGTTGCAAGGTATGTCTCAGACTGCCAAGGAAACCTTTAGAGAGTATGCTCAGTGTTGGAGACAGATTGCTGCGTCCGTCCAACCCCCTATGTCTGAAAGGGAGATGGCGGACATGTTCATGAACACTCTTCAAGGCAATTATATTGAGAGATTGGCTGCTTGCCCGTCAATCAGCTTTGCAGAGATAGTAATTGCTGGAGAAAGAATCGAGAGTCTATTGAAGATGGGCCGAATTCAAGGCAATAGTGCTTTCAACTCATCAGGTCCCAAGAGACCGTTTGCTGGTAACGGTCAGCGAAGAAAAGAAGGCGAGGCAAGCGTTGTGTATGCCGGCAGAGGCAGGAGTAAAGGACGCCCTAATTATTATCAAGATCAAGTGGCCGCAGTCACTATTCCAACACCTGTTCCTCAACCGCAATATCATCCGCAACAACAACCCAGGTACAACAATCAACAACAAGGAGGTAATCCAGGTCAGCAGAGACACTATCAATAACGTCCAAGGCAGACGGACCGGGTCATCGAGCCAATCCCAATGCCTTATTCAGTATTACTTCCCAAGCTGATTGACATGAATCTGGTTACATTGAGAACTCTGGCCCCACCAATCGATCCCAATAATTTGCCTAGAGGTTATGATGTCAACGCCAGATGTGCTTTTCACTCCAACGCACCTGGCCATACTATAGATAATTGCAAGGCTCTCCAGTTAAAGGTACAAGATTTGAGAGATGCCCAGGCTATCAATTTTGCTCCGGTGCCTAATGTTATCCAGAACCCGATGCCGGCTCACGGCGGGCAGAGGATTAATGCTGTTGATAGTGGGGAAACTTTGAATTTGGTTTCTGATGTGACTAAGGTGAAGACTTCGCTATCGGTGGTTAAAGACCGACTTCTGAAAGGACAGATTTTCCCAGGTTATGGGGAAGAGTGCGGAAATTGTCAAGCTGCCGAGAACGGATGTGACAGTTTGAGAAGGGGTATTCAGCAGCTGATAGATGAAGGTTGTCTTCAGTTCGATCAGGCCCGTCCGGTGAAGAATGATGTATCGACGGTGACGTTTTATTTCACTCCTGAAGAAATATATGTTCCCGAGAGACTCGCTCCGACAACAATATATTTCCCAGAAAGTACAGAACCAGCAGCGGTGAACATCGAAAGTTCAGCACCAGTCGCAATTTACTCTGACAGCCCTCAACCGACTTTGGTTGGTCCAATCACCATCACAATACCAGAACCCGTTCCGTATGAGAAAGACAGTGCTATCCCGTGGCACTATGGGGCTGATATCTACTGCCAAGGGCAGAAAGTTAACGAAGAAGACATTGACATTGGTAGCTCCGCTGTAGACAATGTTGGAGGGGTTGGTGGCTTCACTCGCAGTGGACGCCTATTTGCACCATCAACATTACGCGCGAATACTGAAGCCGAGGCAGCTGCCAAGGCTAAAGGGAAACAGGTATCCACCGAAGAGGTTACTACTGAGGAGATCCTCCTAAGACCACATTCGAGAAGGAAGTGGATGAGTTTATGAGGATTATCAAGAAAAGTGACTACAAGGTAGTCGACCAGCTAAATCAGACACCCTCAAAGATCTCCATTCTCTCACTATTGCTGTGCTCTGAGGCGCACAGAGCAGCCTTGTTGAAAGTACTGAATATGGCCTATGTTCCACCGGAGATAACTGTTAACCAGCTGGAGTCGGTAGTTTCCAATGTAAACGCTAGCCGGGGGCTAGGTTTCACCGATAATGACCTGACACCTGAGGGCAGGAATCACAACAAAGCCTTGCATATCACAATGGAGTGCAAAGGGGTGATGCTTTCCCATGTTTTGGTTGATACAGGCTCTTCTCTGAATGTTCTTCCAAAGAAAGCCTTAACGAAGTTAGATTGCGATGACACCATCCTGAGGCCAAGTAACTTAGTTGTGAGGGCTTTTGATGGCTCTAAGAGAGCTGTCTTTGGCGAAGTTGAGTTGCCAGTTAAGATTGGACCGCAGGTGTTCAAGAGCACCTTTTATGTGATGGATATCCAGCCTGCCTACAGCTGTCTGTTAGGTCGGCCTTGGATTCATGCTGCCGGTGCTGTTACTTCTACCCTCCACCAGAAGCTCAAATATGAACTAGAAGGTCAGATCGTCACTGTATGTGGTGAAGAGGATATTTTTGTTAGCCACCTATCTACATTTAAGTATGTAGAGATGGATGGCGAGATGCATGAGATGCTGTGTCAGGGCTTCGAAACTACAAACATCAATGAGGTCGCGCCCGAAGCTGTCTTTTCACCTGAGTTTGAGAAGGTCGGGACTTCTATCTCTTCATACAAGCAAGCTGTCGAAGTGGTTAAAGTTGGTAATGCCGAAGGCTGGGGCAAATTTGTGGAGCCAGTCATCAAAGAAGACAAGTTTGGATTGGGGTACGCTCCGGGATCTCAGAAGAATGAAACCGGTACTCTCTCCAGCGGGGGTTTGGTTTCCCCCCACATCGTCAATGCTGCAGATGAAGACAAGGCTGACAGCGACTGTGACTTAGATAACTGGATTCGCCCGTGTGTCCCGGGAGAAAAGCTCGACAATTGGTCGTCTGAAAAAACCGTCCGGGTTACTCTACTGAAAGAGTGATTTTTATTGTTTTCCTTTATTACATGCATAATAAAGTCTTACACTTTGCCCAAGGTGTAACGACTCATTTGTAGGGCCATCCATTTAGTTACGTTTCGCAATTATTTTTATCATCAATAAAGGACGGCTTTTGCAAACAATTTTGTGTTCTCTTTCTTTCAGTTTTTTACTTTTTACAAAAAAAAATGGCAATGTTTCTTTTTTCGTTTTTCCTTTCTTTCAAAAAAAATCTCTCATTCTAAGGTAAAGCATGATCCTCCATCATGCAGAGCCGACCACTCGGATCTCACTGCTAACGACACTGCTATGGCCAAGTATGACTTCGACAATCCTATCTATCAAGCCGAAGAAGGGGCTGAGGAAGATTGTGAATTGCCTGAAGGGTTAGCCAGATTGTTGAGACAGGAGGACCGAGCTATTACACCTTATCAGGAGGTGATTGAGACCGTCAACATCGGTACCGCAGACGACAAGAAAGAAATCAAGATCGAGGCCAGTCTACAGGCCGAGAGGAAAGACCGTTGATCATGTACTTGACTATGTTAGAAAGGTCAATGGGTTGTGTGCTCGGTCAGCATGACGAGTCAGGTCGAAAAGAGCATGCAATATACTACCTTAGCAAAAGTTTACCGACTGTGAACAAAGATACTCATTGCTCGAGAAAACTTGCCGCGCTTTGGCATGGGCTGCTCGCCGACTAAGACAGTATATGTTGACTCACACGACTCTATTGATATCAAAAATGGATCCAGTCAAGTATATTTTTGAAAAGCCATCACTTACCGGAAAGGTTACTAGGTGACAAATGATACTGACAGAGTATGACATCCAATACACTTCACAAAAAGCCATCAAGGGAAGTGTCTTGTCAGACTATCTTGCAGAGCAACCGATTGATGATTACCAACCTATGAGGTTTGACTTTCCTGATGAGGACATCATGTTTCTCAAATCGAAAGATTGAGAGGAACCACTCCCGGAGGAGGGGCCTGACCCTGAATCCAAATGGGTTATGATGTTTGATGGGGCGGTCCACGTCAATGGCCGCGGAGTTGGTATAATGTTGATCACACCGGAAGGGGGTTCATATGCCATTTGGTGCCAGAATAACTTTTTCCTGCACCAACAATGAAGCCGAATACGAAGCTTGTATCCTAAGACTTGAGGAAGCCGTCAATATACAGATTAAAACCCTGGATGTATACGGGGATTCAGCTTTGGTCATCAATCAAACCAACGGGAAATGGTGCTATGCTGGAACTACGTACCCAGAATTGACGTATCTCGGTCAGAGACGAATGAAGAAAGCATTCGGTTAGAAAGTGCGCCCTCGGGGGTATCAAGTCGGTGAATTGGTACTCAAAATATTTCTTCCTCCCAACACAGATCACAGGGGCAAATGGACACCGAACTATGAGGGTCCGTACGTGGTTAAAAGGATTTTCTATGGCGGAGATTTGATGCTAACAACCATGGATGACGAAGGATTCCCGTCCCCTATTAACTCAGACGCAGTTAAAAATATACTTCGCATAAAATAGATCCGCTGGACGATAAAAAGAATAGTCCAGGCAAAAAAAGGGCATCCCGACGAACAAAAAAAAAAGAATAAAGAGGTTCGGGAAAAAATTAGGGATATAAAAAAAGAGTACACCCGGTGAGTCGAAAACCCAAAAGGGCGGCTCAGGCAAAAATGGGTATCCCGGTGGATTGAAAACCCGAAAAGAGGGCGATCCAGGCAAAAGTTAGGGAATAAGCGAATGACTGTGATTTGAGTTCATCAGTGTTATATCACCGTTTCATTCAATCCGGCAATCTTCGAAGGTTAAAGATCGACTAATCATCCACTTCAGAAAGCAAGATGAGCAGAGCGTCTTGAGGACATACGAGCCATAGCAGAGTCGAAACTCGGTGGGACCCCGTATCCCCATTGCCATTAGGATAGTTCTCTTTTTATAGCGATCACCTCTTTTCAGGGATCAGCTTCCTGATACCCTCGCCTATTCCTGGCACAAATTTTCTCCCTAGTAAGAGTCGAATAATTCAGTTAAAGAGCCTCTTTATTTTTCATTTATCAGTTTGTTTGCAAAAATGTCCGAATTTTTGATAAAACATATTGCATATGAACATAATGGTGGCTTTTGCAGATGATTTACACAGGAAAACATTTAAAATTGCTTTGAATGTGCTTAATCCCGAACGGTGAATTCAAACCGAGTAATTCCCCCGAGGCATACATGTATTTTTGGTTGCAGGTCATAGGAACCGGATGCCAAGTCATGAATCCTCATCCCCAAGCGGTTGACAAAGTCTCTCCTCAGCAGAGCATGTTCCCCAACAGAGTTGACAGTATCCAGACTGTCTATCCCCAATAGAGTTGACAGTATCCAGACTGTCTATCCCCAGTAGAGTTGACAGTATCCAGACTATATATCCCCATCGGAGTTGACAGTGTCAGACTGTATCTTCCTAGCAACAGCGGAGTGGTTGCATAACCAACAGATGAGAGGGTGGTGTTCCCAGTGTTCATCTCATCCCCAGCAGATTATTTTTAACAGATTTGTTAATCCCCAGCTTGAGGGCGATTAGCAAGTTCATATCCCCAGCAAAGGCCGTTTCCTACGACATTTCCCCAGGAAGTGTTTTCCCCCACAGACTCTCCTCACAGAGCCTCGCCGAACAAAGTTTCCATAATTGATACTCCCCCCGCAAGGTCAACTTTTCAAGCAACCAATTTATTTTTGGTGGCTCATTGGTCCCGGCAGACGGATCATTCCCCACAGAGCATTCAAGGATTGATACAGCGATCTGTTCCCTACCGGAGTGTGTTTCCCCAAGCAGATTTCTTTTTACACCATGCATAACATTTGCATTTGCATGCATATCATATCAAGCATACACATAAGCTGATAAACAGGCTCTTCCAAGCAGACTGAAGAATTACTTTACAACCAAGGTCATGAGATCCAGCCAGAGGATCAAGCGTGAGTGATCCAGCCTGAGGGTCGTTTTGAAGATTCAGCCTGAGAATCGTGTTCCAGTGATCCAGCCTGAGGGTCCATTTCGAAGATTCAGCCTGAGAATCGTGTTCCAGTGATCCAGCCTGAGGGTCATTTCAAAGATTCAGCCTAAGAATCGTGTTCCAGTGATCCAGCCTGAGGGTCATTTCGAAGATTCAGCCTGAGAATCGTGTTCTAGTGAGCCAGCCTAAGGCTCAATTTGAAGATTCCCCAGTGAAGTCGCCTACAAGCTTTATTTCCCCAGCAAGCCCAAGTCTAATTGAGGAGTCGTTACAACATGTTCTAGCCCGAAGAATATGTACGAAGCCCAAAAGTGGAATATGCTCGAAGCTGCATATCTAATATGAAGGTTGGGTGTAGATTTCAAAAGAGGGTCAACCAGCGCGTGCCTCAGATGCGGGATCCTAATGATGGGAATTTATCATCAAAATAATCCAGATCTAGCCAGAAGATCGAAGTAGATTCAGCCAGAGAATCGAAACAAAGAAGATCTAGCCAGAAGATCGAAAATCGCAACAATTCAGATCTAGCCAGAAGATCGAAGTAGATTCAGCCAGAGAATCAAAGGAAATAGATTCAGCCAGAGAATCGAAACGAAGGAGATCGAAGAAGATCTAGCCAGAAGATCGAAGTCAGGTCTAGCCCGAAGACCGGAAATAGATCTAGCCAGAAGATCGAAAATCGCAACAATTCAGATCTAGCCAGAAGATCGAAGTAGATTCAGCCAGAGAATCAAAGGAAATAGATTCAGCCAGAGAATCGAAACGGAGGAGATCTAGCCAGAAGATCGAAGAAGATCTAGCCAGAAGATCAAAATTGTATCCAGCCCGAGGATCAAAATTAATATCCAACCAGAGGACTAAATTGAGTATAGGTTCAGCCAGAGGATCGAAACTCCAGATTAAGCCAGAGGATCGGAAGAAAAATAAACAGCACGGTGCATTTCCGCGTTTTTATGGTGTTCTCGGAGCGCAAATTTTCGGTCTGTCTTTGGTATTCAATCACAGCTCACCCCGTTTGTCTGATAAGCTGTTCGCTTTCATCCTACTCGGTTTAGCTGATGATTGAATAGGGGCAGCTGTAACACCCCAAAATTTGCCCTCCTCATTCATGCATTCATTTAGCATTTCATATTGCATTTCATCATGTCAATCAGAATTTAAAAAAAAAAAAACGAAAAAAATAAAATAATTTTTTACAAAAAAAATAAATAAATAAAAATAATAATAAAAAATAAATAAAATATAATAAAAAATTTTGGACTTGGGTCTCTCTCATTTGAGCCCACAAAACCATGAAATTCAGTCTATAAATACCAAGGCTTCACTTGAGAAAAAGGAAGAGAAGCAAAATACTCTGAGGTTTCCTTGAAACAAAACCTTTGACAAAACCTGGAGAGAAACCTGACAGAGAACTCAGAGTAACCCCCAGGAAGCTCTAAAAAATTCAATCTGACTCACACACTTTCATTGCCTTGCAAACCCAGCCGTGCCATTTGATTTAAACCGGTCTCTCCCATCAGGTTTGCCTCATTCCCATGATTTTATGCTCTTAATTTGGATCATCTGAATGTATGAGGTATGATGGATGAATTTCATTATGTTTTTGCCCACGGGTTTAATTATGCATGAATGGGTGAAACCTATGCCTTGAATGTTTAATCACATGATTTCTGAAATGTATGCCACAGGGTTTGAGGTTTCTGAAACCATACTGTTATTCATGAAAAAAATGCTTATCGTGTTTCACTAACCCTTTTGTTGAGTTTTTGTGAGGGCTCACAGACTTTTGCAGGGATAACTTGTGTGGTTTCCCACTTTATTTGTGGGATAACCCCTGGAGGTTCATTCTGATCACCTGTACTAACTCACCTTTCTTTGATGGCATTAGCTTGGGAGATCCCTGGGTTTCTTACTCCTTTAATTGCTGTTACTTCGGATCTTCATCCGTGTGGTAATTTTACCTCTTTTCCGCATTTTATCGCTTTCTTAGCTGGAAGACCTCGATAGGAGGCATTTGTTTTCTTTTGTTTATTTACTTTTGAGCCCCTTGTTGGCACATTTACTTTATACATGTTTGTTTTGTATGTGTTCGTATCCCTGCAGGTAGCGCGGTTCCTTCGTCAAGGACTGCCTTTTTGCCCTTTTGCATGAGTAACCCTCAAACCCTAAAACCCAAAGCAACACGTTAACTCCTTCTACTACAGGCGAGTAAGTCTCCAAAGGTCGAGCATCCGGTAGATTGCGTAGTGACGTCGTTCGTCCAAAACCCAATCCATAACCCCATAGTTAGCCGAACTACGTTTTGCTCTGATTCTCAGGCCATATGAGATACGTAGGCATAAGACGCGATGTCTTAGCGAGCACATCCCCCAAACCCATAGGTCAGCCGAGCTACGAAGACTCTGATTCTCATATTCAGATGAGATACGTATGCAGTGGATGCGACATCCGCGCGAGTCATTTCTCTTAACCTTTTTAGTAAATAAACACATTAGGTAAACCCACACCCTTTAGACGAAAACCACAAAAGTGGATCCCGTAGAGTACTACGGATGCGTAGGGGTGCTAATACCTTCCCTTCGCATAACCGACTCCCGAACCCAAGATTTGGTTGCGAGACCCCGTCTTGTCCTTTCCTTTTTCAGGTTTACTTCGAGCGTTTCCTTTCCCTCCTTTGGGATGAATAACGCACGGTGGCGACTCTTCTGTCATTTTCTTTCGCCGGTTGTTTTTTCGCGCACTGTATTTTTCAGGTTGCGACACATATAAGCTTTATTGTCCAGTAAGTAATAAGGTGGAATTCAGTAGAGATGTTATTATGAAAGAATCAGAAGCATGGGATTGGAGTAAGTCTCAATCTAACTCTGTTTTAATGCTAACTTATGAGTTAACTTTTGAGGATACTTCAAAATCTGAAGGTTCTGAAGATGAGTAAGAATCAGAAGATGATTCTGAAGGTGACTCTACAGGTGAGTTTGTCTCTGAAGGTGAATCTGATTCTGATGATGATCCAGAGCCTGGGGGGCAAGACTCTAGAAGAGGTCAAACTTCTGAAGGTGGTCCAACTTATAGAGGTCTTCAAGCATATGATATTGTTTCATCATCTAAAGATTTTGAACAAGTTCAGAGTCCACAAAGAATCAGACAAATACCCTAGAGATTTGCAGAGTTTGACATGTTGCAAGATACTGAGATATACTCTAAAGGAGAAGTTATTCAGTGTTCCATGTTGTAAGACCCCAATTTTGACCCTAAGATCCCTCATGCATTTTCATCATAAGCATTAACATTGGGATCACACCTTGGCATCCTCCTTACCCCTCTTTCACTGGGTTTGTTTTGGGGAGTGATCACAAAGTACTTTATGATTATACCATACTTGTATTTTATCATTTCACTAACTAAAATACCAAAAAATATGTCTTTGCATCTCTCTAACTCTTTTTGTAGGTAGGGCATGATCTTATTGATTCATTGATCACATATAGGGTTTGAGACCCTCATGAACAAAGAGAATAACCAAGAATTGATGCAAGAATGGTTATGAACATCATATATGAGTCCCCATGATCTCTACATGATATATTGATCAAGTTTGCTTCAATAGTTTGAGGGTGATTTGCCTTGGAAACCCTAGTTTGACTAGGTATCTTGAGTAACTTCTCCAACAAGCTATCTCACCAATTGATCAAATTTCTCAAGGTAAACTTCAAATTTCATTATCTTATGCATATATTATCTACCATGATCCAAGAAAGTCAAGAGAATTGGAAATTAGCAAGTTGGTTGATGGTGGTTGGTCAGATGAATTCATCTAATTAAAACTGGGTCTCCCTAGACCCTATCTCCTACAATTTTCACAATATGAAAATTATTCCAAGAAAAACATTACTCTAAATGACATTATAAACAACTTTCATGTTGAGACCTAGATCTAGTTTTGCTTGGAAAATCATTTTCTATGTTGAAACATTATAGGTCATTTTGTCTAAACCCTAATTTGAAAGTCAACTTCCCAAGGCCATAACTTGCTCAATTTTTATGAGATGAAATATTTCCAAGTTTCACAATCAAATTCAATGTGTCTAATTCAACTTTTATGTTTGAAGTGGGAGCTAATTCAACTTATTTGAACATGTGATATCAGGCTACATTATAGGTCACTTTTGACCTATACCATTGATTAAGTGATTTTTCCAAACTTCAAAAATGCATAACTCTATCATTTCAAATCCAAATTACATGAAATTGGTGACCATTTTGAATGTATTTGAGAGATATACAACTTTGATGAAGACACTTTTCTCATTTGAAGCTCCTATAAAAAGTTAAGCAAGGTGGAATATTGAGACATATGGCTTGACACTTAGAAAACTTTTGATATGTCAAAATTTTCCAAATTTCCACCTCAAATATCTCCAAGTTCCAAGCTCCAAATGAAAAAGTGTTCAACATCAAACTTGTTCCTCTTGATCTCACCTTTCTAAAGATATCAAATTCATGCATTTTGGGTAGAAATGCATAGGTTGCACATGGCTTAAACATGCGGATATCATTTGGCATTGATCAATCTTCAAGTGACAATGCACATGTACCTTGCAATCCAATCCATCTCCAAAGCATCTGATCATTCATTTGGACTTTCAAACCATCATTCCATGGGCCTATGCGCGCCCATGCAGCTTTGCATCACCAATTTGCCAAAATTGGAAAGTGGAAATGAGTGTGCAAATATCATTTGATTCTCCTATAAACTGAGGCCCTTATGCTCATAATTCACAGACACCTTGCGCCAGCTTTGAATCCCCATTGAAAACCCTTCATTTTAAGTGGATAACCCTGATAAATTCATTTGAATTTGAGCTTGAATCTCCACTGTTTTGGAATTCAATTCTCCAGGAATCCATTGCTTCTAAGCCTTTCCATTCCTCTCCTACAAGCAATTGAAGTGAAGCCAAGCACGATTCAGATCAAGATCTAGCAAGCTCAGACCTCCACTGAAGGTAATTTGCAGAAATTTTAAACTCTTCGATTCTCCTTGGTTCTTGCTCAATTCCATTGATTCTTGTGTTGTCTGAAGTCCTACCAATGTAGGCAAGAAGATTGAGTTGCTTTGAGGCCAAATCGAAGCAACTCAGTTCATGAACCTCATTTTTCAATTCCACATATCTCTCAATATAGTTGGAATTGGATGAATTGGAGGTGATATTTGTGCTCAGTGATGTTTTCTCTTTAAAATCATGTCCCTGTTTGGAATTTTGGTGATGGTTCATGTTGACCAGTCGGGTGAAGCTCATCGGAGAAGACAACCGGAGCTCTGGCTCCGGTGATGATGTGTCTTGGGTCTGAGCCGTGTGATCCATGTTCCACGTTTTAATCTTAACTGTGCCTTGTGATTACTCATGTTACAACGCTGTTGACTAGGGAACACATGGAACGCGCGTTTTGGATCATCAGATCTGTCACCTCAATTAATGAGGGAGATCTGATGGTCCACGTATTTTTGAATTTCTGAAATTTCATTTTAATTCCATTTTCTTCAATAATTCATAATAAATTTAATATTGATCCAAAAAATATGGGACTTTCACAAAAAAATTTAAAATATTTTTCTCTTTCATATTCTGAATTAAAATTATTTTTTGCATCATTATTAATATTTTTCATGAATTAATTGATTTTTCATTTGTTTTTAATTATTTAAAAATATTTTTAAGTGTCCAAAAATTATGAAATTTTTTCTCGAAGGTCCTTTTTTCTCATGGCTATTTATTTGGTGTTTTTATGAGATTTTAGGATTTGGACAAAACATATTTAAATTTAATGCATTATTTTACTTTTTTAATTGAATAAATGTCATTTTAATTGTGTTGACCTTTTTTATTGACTTAATTGAGTTTCTCATTTGTTTTTGGGCCTTGGTCAAGGTTGATTTGACTTTGTCAAGTTAATATTATTGGATTTAGGGGATTGATGGAATGTACATTCCATCTCCCAAAATGAATGAATAATATTAATTTGGTAAAAGTCCTCCTTTGACCAATTTATGATCTCATTCATCCCTTTCCTCTTCATCTAATTCCCCTTCTTCATCCATTCATTTCAATTGGCTAATGACGTCTCAAAATCCTAATGCTAGTTGATTGAAAGATTAACATGAGTATGGATGAGATTAGGCCACACATTTGCATATTTTTTGTGTGCGGTATGTTTAATGAGCATAGTTCATAATACTATGTCTCCAACATGCATTAACACCAAAAGTCTATTGCCCGACATCAAATAGTTGTGACTTCTACATAAGTCCAATTACGATTGCTTAACCTAGCGCTAAATTTGTGACACAAAAGGCATAAGCATTCTAGTTAGTGAGATTGTAAGTCTCCCCTCTTCCATGGTATTGTGTGGAAACTTGGCCTTCTTTCCTTCCTTTGGAAGATGTTATGGTTCGAGGATCCATGCTTGTGGCAAGTGGGTTGAGTGTTCTCCAAAGAATGTATTGAAATCAAAAAACAAAACTAACTACTAACTTACTCACTATTAACTTTTACTTTCAAGGTTTTACTTTGAATGCAATTTACTTTTAGCACTTTATATCATTTGCCATTATACATATCATTCTAATTGTTTATATTAATGTAATTTTCCCTTTGTCCATTTGGACCATATTGTGTGATATTATTTTGTTTGTGTATACCTTGTTTGCTTGTTTGGTCCTTGACCATGAATACACTTAATAATAACAAAAAAAAACTAAAAGACTTTTGAGTGGACTGTTGTTTTGATCTCCCCCAATTGGACTTAGAATTTAGGCAACATTCCTTTGCTAATGGAATTGGCCAATGTCAATTTATGAAGAACCAAGAACTTTCAATTTGAAATTCATCTGATACATCATTCTAGATCTCTCCAGTTCATCTGCCACATTGATCATTGTTAAGCTGTTATTTTGAACCTGTGACTTGTAAAATTCATCTTCTACATAGGCTATTTTGAAGAAGATCATGAAGTGGATAAGCTTGGATGAGGCCATATTTATTTGATGCCTTTGCTCTTTAAGATTGATATAATTGTGCATTTGTGTATTGCTTGATTCTAAAAGTCCAAGGGAATTCTGGGTTTCTATTGACATACTTGTCTATTGGATTGCTCCCATTTTGGTCAGATCTTTTCAACTTTAAAATTTTAAATTCTTGTATATAGGGTAGTCTCTTCATCTTCTCCCAATTCCTTTAATTTCAAAACCTCTCCCTGCATTTTCAAAACCTTCTTTGTATGAATTACTTTTGTTCTAAACTCTGACCATTTTTACATAAAGATAAAAACTTTGACCTTATGTCATTGCATTTTCAAACTTATTTTCTTAAATCAAACTTGTAAATGAATTTAATTATACTTGGCTTAAACTTTCCAAAACCCAAAAAGAACTAACTCATTCAAACCATTTTAGGCCTTTGTGCCTTTCAAACTTAAAATTTTGTTTAAAAAAAACACACTCATTTTGAAATTTATAGCATGAACTACGAGGTTTTTATCCCTCATTTTTATGTTGGTACGTAGACACAAGACCGAAAGTCTTGTCAAACACAAAAATATAATTAATGAATTCTTTTCTCATCCCCTCATTCTATTTGTTTGTAAACATCACTTTGTACAAAATACATATGCACACAAAAAGGGCTCCCTAGGAGTACCTAGGGCACTTTGGGTGCTAACACCTTCCCTCTGTGTAACCAACCCCTTACCTGTGATCTCTGACTTTTATTAATTTTTATTTGAAAACTTCTTACTATTTGGGTTTTGTTCGTACTTTTTCCCTTTTCCCTTGGAAACAATAAAAGCGCGGTGGCGACTCTTGTTAATTGATCTCTAGCTTGTCAATAGCTTGATGATCATGAATTTCCCACTACACATGTTAGTAGACTCTGAACCACTCAAGAAGAAAGTATGAGTAAAGGTCATTGTCATACGGTGAACTGACTTTAATGTGTTTTTAAGCGCAATGTCGCGGTTAGCAAGAGTCGCCACCGACTTTTCTTTTATCCCATAAGGAAAGGTGGAAAAGAACAGGAAAGACCTTAATTTAGATCCTTAGGTTCGGGAGGTACATTATACAAAGGGAAGGTGTTAGCACCCTTTGTATCCATGGTTATCCATGGGCTCTTAATTGCTCAATCATTTATGTTTTTCTAGTTTGAAAAAGTGGTTGAGAAATGTGTAGGAAATGTTTTGAAAAGGAGAATTTAACTTTGTAATGATTCTTGAATGAATGTATACAAAGTGGTTATCTCGTTTAGTTTGAAAATAGTTTAGAAAAATATAACTCGGCAATGATTCTAGTGCGAATGTATGCCAAGTGGTGATTTTCTAATGGAGGTTTCGAAAGGTGTAGGGTGTGAAAAGTAGTTTTGAATTGTGAATGAGCAATTAAGGGTTATACCTGCCCGAGGTCTTTCCGGGCGTTTCCTATCCTTATGAGGGTAGAACTGTCCTTACTATTGAGAAGTAAGTAGTTTTACCCTTTGGATGTAAGAGGGTCATCGTAGGGTCATCGATTGGTCATTGAAGGCAACAGTCGTGAGGATACCTTAGCATTCGAAGGGACGATCATCATTTAACCGTAGGCTACACCGAAGGGTCATCGAGGGACAAAGGCAACATTCGAGGGACTATGATGATTTAAACGAAGGGTCTTTGCTAAGTGTATCCCCATATTCGCGGGGCATGACCGTAATACCGTAATCGGAGGGTAACAAAGAGAGGTCCAAGATTACTTATTTAAAGGCAAAGTTTTACAATTAATTAGGTCACCGTAATCAAGTAGGTAATTAGGTCCATATTAAAATTAATACATTAAAACCAATGAAGCCATTAGGGTGGATCTTCGCCATAAAATTAATACATTAAAATCAATTGAGTCAGGGTGAATCTCCATAAGGGGTACCCCACAAATAAAGTGGGATACCTAACAAGCAATCCTTTCCTGGGGTATGTGAACCTTTACAAAACTCAACAAAACATGTCAGAACACCAAATCAGGGTGCAATCGAGGATTACACCACAAGGAAAAAAAAGATCACAACAGTAAATAAGGTCGGATAAATGATGCATGATAAAACATGAGTAAAAAAATCAGAACAGAAAAGTCAGCTACTGTCGCGTTCGCCCCTGCCTCGCCTAGCGAAGGCTTAGCGAATACTCGCTGCATGCTCGCTTAGCGATGTGCTAGCGAGCGGCTGCGGATTCTGGTTTTGATATCAGTACAATTTCAACCAATTTTATGCCTTATGGCTTTCATTACAGCAATTATATGGTTAATCATTTAAGGTATTCAGGTACATACTAAAGTTCACATGCCAAACTTAAGCTACTTTCATAAATCTAATCATAAAACCATATGCAAATTAAGAACATAAGACAGTAATAGCAATGTAAACCTGTTGGCAGCTGAATTGCGACTTCGAATCGGCAAATCGGATTGAATTGGGCAGAGGTAAACCTTGGTGCCGCCGAGTTCCTTCAGGGTTTGCCTCCCGTGAGCGTTAGGGTTTGCTTGCTAGGGCTCTCCTCTCTCCGTTTTCGTTCTGTCGTCTCCGTTTTTCTCCCTTTTCGTGACTGAAGCTTGGCTATTTATAATGTTCTTGCTATGACCTAATGGGCTCAGAATGAAGCCCAGAAATTCTGATATTCGCAAGCTTCGCTAGGCGAAGGAGTTGCTCGCCTAGCGAGCCAGCTAGTTTGGGCTTTTTCTGGATCTGGTGCTTCGCTGGGGCGAGTGTCAGAACGAGGGGTTCGCTAGGCGAAGGAATTGCTCGCCTAGCGAGCGAGCTAGTTTGGGCCATTTTCTGGATTGGGCCTGTTGTGAGCTGGGCTTTTGTTCCTTTAATGTCAGGGCCTTGCAAAATAAGTTGGGGTGTCTTGAAAAATGCCTCGTAATATCAACGGGCAAATTTTGGGGTATGACAGCTGCCCCTGTTTAATATTCTTGAACCGAGAGAGTTAGGATGGTATGTACACCATTCGTGGTCCGGAGGTGGAAGAATATTAAACACTAGAATGCCCCCAAAATTTGCACTTGTTAATCAGAAGTTATTCCTGATGGAGATGAGCTTAAAGATGCTATCCGGGAAGTTTGATGATGGGAACTTCAGAGTGCGTCGTACATTAGGCAATATCTGAAGCCATGGATGTCATACCGGGTCATACGCTAGACCGTATAGTGAGTTATCCATTGGGCTGTTAACTTCGCTGGGGAGTCAGGGTGTGCTATACGCTGCTGGGGGATAAGGGATCAGAATGGATCGTACGCTAGACCGCATCTGAATCCCAGAGTGAGTTGTTCATTGGGCGGATGACTTCGCTGGGGATGGAAGATCAGAATGAATCGTACGCTAGATCGTATCTGAGTTGCAGAATGAGCCGTACGTTAGGCTGTTATCTGACGAAGGTAGAATCAGAATGGATCGTACGCTGGATCGCATCTGAGTTGAAGGTCCAAATGGGTCGTATGTTAGACCGTATTGGAGTTGCAGAATGAACCGTATGTTAGGTTGTATCTGAAGAAGAAAGTAGTCGTATGCTAGACTACACCCTGGAATGTACCGTACGCTAGGCAGTATCTGAGGATTTGAAGGTTCAAATGGGTCGTACGTTAGACCGTATTGGAGTTGCAGAATGAACCGTACGTTAGGTTGTATCTGAAGAAGAAAGTAGTCGTACGCTAGACTACACCCCGGAATGTACCGTATGCTAGGCAGTATCTGAGGATTTGAAGGTCCAAATGGGTCGTACGTTAGACCGTATTGGAGTTGCAGAATGAACCGTACGTTAGGTTGTATCTGAAGAAGAAAGTAGTCGTACGCTAGACTACACCCCGGAATGTACCGTACGCTAGGCAGTATCTGAGGATTTGAAGGTCCAAATGGGTCGTACGTTAGACCGTATTGGAGTTGCAGAATGAACCGTACGTTAGGTTGTATCTGAAGAAGAAAGTAGTCGTACGCTAGACTACACCCCGGAATGTACCGTACGCTAGGCAGTATCTGAGGATTTGAAGGTCCAAATGGGTCGTACGTTAGACCGTATTGGAGTTGCAGAATGAACCGTACGTTAGGTTGTATCTGATAATATTTGTTGTATTTGCAGTAAATGTCCGAGATGGGCTTAAAGATGCCATCATTAGGAAGATGCCAGAATGCTTGCCAGAATGGATATCCATCTGGATTCTATCTGAAAAATGTGTCTGAATCTGGGATGTGATCAGGAGGATAATTAACCTGAAAGATCAAGTTAGTTTCATGCAATGTCATGGTGCATGAGATGTTTTTATGCCTGCGAACATGGTATGCATGCGCATGCTATGAAACGATGTAATGTATATGATGCGGAATGAAATAAATGTGAACATTGTATGCAGGTATGTGATGTGAAATGATGTAATGAATGCACTATGCGTCTGAAACATTCTTCCAGGGGGCTCTACTGGGGGAAATAAATCTCAGCCTTTTGGTCGGAGATATTTGTATTGATGACCCTGTCTCAGCTGGGGGCATTTGATTTCTGTCTGATGGCAGGGATATTTAACAGAGCCTGGCTGGGGGTAGAAGAGATGACCAATTTGTCTAGTGATGCCAATTTCTTCTAGGGAATAACTGGCTTAGCCGGGGAATAGAATTGGCAACGGATTCATTGGAAAGCATGGTTAGACCTTCTCCTCGATCCTGAAGTCGTGTAGTAATTGCTATTACTATTCTAGGCATGCATTTTTTGTAAACATTGATCATATTCAAATGCATAAATCAATTCAAATTAAATCAATGGACGTTTACGCGAACAAAACAGAAAAGTAAAAACGAAATCATCTTTTTGGAAATAAAATTGTATTGATTTTGAAAGAGGGCCTTTAAACAGGCAATTTGAGTACAAGGAGACAGGAATCCTAGTAAGAGGAAATTGTCAGGAAAATAAAGAGAAAGCTATGCAGAAAAAGTCCTATTGATTTTAATTCCACTACTGTCATTATGTCTTCAAGTAATCTCATCCCTTGCTGTCGGATGGAAGTGATTTGCTTGTTCAGTCCCTTGAACTTGGATGAAGCTGTCTGAGAACGGGACATAGTCATACGCTTTAATCCCTAATTTTTGCCTGGACCGCCTTTTCAGGTTTTCAGTCCACCAGGATACCCTTTTTTTTTGCCCAAGTCGCCTTTTCAGGTTTTCGACTTGCCGGGCGTACCTTTTTATATGTTTATCCCTAATTTTTGCCCGAACCCTTTTGGTTCGCCGGGATGCCCTTACTTTTGCCTAGATACGTCGACCTAGCGGGTCTCTTCTATGCGTAGTATTTTTTAACTATGTCCGCGTTTACAGGATGCGAGAAATCTTCGCCATCCATTGTAGCAAGTATCATGGCTCCACCGGAGAATACTTTCTTAACTACAAATGGCCCTTCGTATGTGGGAGTCCATTTGCCTCTGGAATCACCTTGCGGTAGAATGATACGCTTGATCACCAAGTCGCCAGTTCGATACACCTGTCTCTTGACCCTTTTGTTAAATGCCTGGGTCATGCGCTTCTGATATATCTGCCCATGACAAACAGCCGCCAGTCTCTTCTCATCAATCAAATTTATTTGATCGAGTCGAGTCTGAATCCATTCATCTTCATCTAAGCCCGCCTCTTTCATGATTCTTAGAGAGGGAATATGAACTTCCACTGGTAAAACGGCTTCCATTCCGTAGACTAAGGAGAACGGAGTTGCCCCTGTCGAAGTGCGTACTGAAGTGCGATAACCATGGAGAGCAAACGGTAACATCTCATGCCAGTCTTTGTATGTTACTGTCATCTTTTGTATGATCTTCTTAACATTCTTATTAGCAGCTTCTACGGCGCCATTCATCTTAGGCCGGTACGGAGAAGAGTTATGGTGTTTTATTTTGAACTGCGTGCAGAGTTCAATAATCATCTTGTTGTTCAAATTCGTACCATTGTCAGTGATAATTCTTTCAAAGATGCCATATCGATAAATAAGACTATTCCTGATGAACCGTGCCACCACATTCTTGGTGACAGAAGCAAATGAGGCCGCCTCTACCCACTTTGTAAAGTAATCAATAGCAACAAGGATGAAACGATGTCCGTTAGAAGCAGTAGGTTTAATCTCTCCAATCATATTGATGCCCCACATTGCAAAGGGCCAAGGAGCTGTCAACACATTTAATGGAGCAGGAGGCACATGTATTTTGTCCGCATAGATCTGACACTTGTGACAGGTTCTGGAGTGATGGTGGCAATCAGCTTCCATGGTAGACCAATAATACCCTGATCTCAGAATCTTCTTGGCCATTGTATGCCCACTAGAATGAGTCCCAAAAATACCGTCGTGCATGTCTTCCATAATCCTTTCTGCTTCCTTTTTATCCACGCAGCGAAGCAAAGTTGAATCATGATTACGTTTGTATAATACTCCATTACTCAAAAAGAATTTAGCGGAGAACTTCCTCAAGAATTTTCTGTCATTGATGGATGCCCCTTCAGGGTATTCCTGAGTTTCTAAATATCTTTTTCCTTCGTGGAACCAAGGTTTCTCTTCTACTTCAGCAGCGTTAAGTTCATAACAATATGCTGGTTCGTCTAATCGTTCAATAGCGATCCTGGGAGCTTCGTTATCCCATCTGACTCTGAACATAGATGACATGGTAGCCAATGCATCTGCCAACTGATTCTCTTCTCGGGGAATATGTTCAAATGTAATCTCTTCAAAGTATGGGATTAACGTCATCACCCGTTCTCGATAGGGGATGAGATTCAGATGTTTAGTGTCCCATTCTCCTTTGATCTGACTGATTACTAATGCTGAGTCTCCATACACACTCAAAAACTTGATTCGCAGGTCTATAGCAGCCTTGAGTCCCAAAATACATGCTTCATACTCAGCCATATTATTGGTACAATGAAAACATAGTCTAGCAGTGAAAGGTGTATGGTAACCCCCGGGAGAAATGATTACAACACCAACGCCATTGCCCAATGCATTAGAAGATCCATCAAAAACCATAGTCCATCGGTATCCCAGTTCAGGTCCTCCATCCGGTCCAGGTTTTTCATAATCAGTAACAAGCGTGACATCCTCATCTGGGAACTCAAAATTCATAGATTGGTAATCATCCACCGCCTGATGAGCTAAATGATCAGCTAGCACGCTTCCTTTGATTGCTTTCTGGGTAGTATACTGGATATCATACTCTGTTAAAATCATCTGCCATCTTGCTATTCTTCCGGAGAGAGCAGGTTTCTCAAATATGTATTTGATAGGATCCATCTTAGAAATCAACAAAGTGGTATGATTCAACATGTACTGTCTTAGTCGGCGAGCAGCCCAAGCCAAAGCACAGCAAGTTTTCTCGAGCAGTGAGTATCTGGTTTCACAGTCGGTAAACTTTTTGCTAAGGTAGTATATGGCATGCTCTTTTCGACCAGACTCGTCATGTTGCCCCAACACACCCTATTGAATTTTCTAACACGGTCAAATACATGATTAGAGGTCTTCCTTCAACTGGCAGCATCAGAATTGGAGATTCTTGGAGATATTTCTTGATTTTGTCATTCATCATTCCATACCATCTCTTGATTTTAGTAATTTGAAGATGGGTTTGCAGGTAGCAGTCAAGTGTGGAATGAATCGGGCAATGTAATTCAAGTGTCCCAAGAAACCTCTGACTTCTTTCTTGTCCATTTCAGTACCATTTCAGTTGATTTCTCATGCGGCTGTATGGTCTTTTCTTCTTGTAGTACCAGTCTGGCAAGTTCTCCAGGGACTTCACAATCTTCCTCACTTCCATCCTCGGCTTGGTAGATCGGATTTTCAAAGTCATAATGAGCAGTAGCTGAATTATTATCAACAGGATCCAGAGTGGATATGGATCGGAAAATTGTTACGTGAGTGTGTGCAAGAAAACATAGCTTGTTTGAAAAATGACAGGAAAGATAAAGAGCGCAATATTTGAATGCAAAAAGTCCATTGATTTATTGAATGTAAATATGCTTATGAAAACGACAAAACCCTTGAAAAATTAGCTATTATGCCCCGGGTATAGACACAATGCTTTGAAACACAAAAATAGCGATAACAATTACTCCTGACTAAAGGAAATCGGGATGGTGTCTTCAGCCTTCCAATTATTGAGTCCGTCACCAATCGTTGGGAAAATCCAGCTATCCAGGTCACACTCGTTATCAGCATCTTCTACAGCATTGGCAGTTTCGTCATGATTAGGCAGAGGAGCAGTGATGTCATTAGGAGTCTCCGGAGGATCAGAGGTAGCCGCCTGTATCTTTCCACTTCGAATGTCGCTTTCAACACATTCACCTGTCAGTATGAGTTCAGTGAAACCCGATGAAGAACTTCTCAATAGATGGCTGTAGAATGGGCCAGTCAGTGTGCCCATGAACATGTCCACTAATTCTCGATCAGTCATAGAGGGTTTGACTCTGCCAGCCAAATCTCTCCATTTCTGAGCATATTCTTTGAAGCTTTCTTTAGATCCCATAGTCATATTCTGCAACTGTAGCCGAGTAGGTGTTAGTTCAGAATTATACTGGTACTGCTTGTAGAAAGCTGTTGCTAAATCAGTCCAGGTGCAGATGTTAGAGCTTTCGAGCTGATAGTACCATTCCAACTGTGTGCCAGTCAGACTTTCTTGGAAGAAATGGATCCATAGCTTCTTATCAGTGGTATGCGGCTGAATCTTTCTCACATAAGCTCTCAGATGCATCTGAGGACAAGTTGCCCCATCATACTGAGTGAAAGCGGGGACCTTGAATTTGCGAGGAATGATCACATCGGAGACTAGACCCAAGCTTTCGAAATCCAGACTGGGCGCCTTCTGACCCTCCATAGCTAGCATACGTTCTTCCAGCAACTTATACTTATCACCTTTTGGAGAGTACTGCTCATTCTCATAATCTTCATCGTCGTCCTCCTGGCTGAAGAGATCAGCATTCTTCTCTTCTTGATCCTTCGGCGTTCTGATCTTGACTCCTGTGGCCTGTCCTCTAAGCCTTCTTCCCAGGTTAATGTAACTCACAGATTTCTTGTCTTTCTTCTTTTCGAGCAAGAGAGCCTTCAGTTTCTCCTGCCCCTTGGATAAGTTCAAGATCATCTCCTAGAGTTGAGCATTCTGAGCCTGGAGATCTTTGACAATTTGTTCGAGGGCCATTTTTCTGTTTGGAGGAAAACCGTGAGAACACTGATCCCTTTAGAGTACCTGTTATGCAATGTTATGCTATGCTATGCAATGTATGAAATGTTTTCAAGGACTTTTGGAATTTAACTTTGCATAAACTACCAAAAAAAAAGATTTTTTATTTTTTTATTTTTTATTTTTTTTTATTTTACAAAATAGAGCAAAGTTAAATCCCTAAGTCCTCGAAATGGTTAGTACAATGCCATGATGTTATGATGTTATGAGGTTATGATGTTATGTAAATAACAAGCACAAGCAAGTCACACAACAATCATTCCTAGGTTTTAAGGCTTGCATGAGTTCCATAGGTAAGTACCCTCCCCACTGAAGTTTGGTTGGTTCAACCTGTCCTAGAATAGTAACCGGGTTCTAGAAGGATCTCCAATCATTGACCTTTCTTTAAGTCCACTTCAGTGCAACACCAAGTGGTTGACCAAAGCTTCCCTAAAGTCCAATCTCAAAGAGTGTAGTATCGAGTATCAACCAACCTCAGTCGGAACCGAAGCCAGTTATCTCACTACTTTCTAATGGCTAGGATGAGTCGATTAGGGTTCTAAAGGTCTGGTTAATGCTTTGATGACACCACGCGAATGCCAAATTTTTCCTCAAGTAAACATGAGGAACATCAGGACATCCAAAGTGTCACATTAACCGTAGCCATCATTTTAACCATTCCAGTATACGCCGGATAGTCGCGATGATCTATTGCTACTTACCTAAGGTACACTAGATCCGGGTGTAGGATCTTTCACTCGAAAATTCCCTTAAAAGAAGGAACAATTTAAAACAAAAATGATTTTTTAAGGTGACCTCTCTTTGTTAGTCCCCAGCAGAGTCGCCAGTTCTGTCATACGGTGAACTGACTTTAATGTGTTTTTAATCGCAATATCGCGGTTAGCAAGAGTCGCCACCGACTTTTCTTTTATCCCATAAGGAAAGGTGGAAAAGAACAGGAAAGACCTTAATTTAGATCCTTAGGTTCGGGAGGTACATTATACAAAGGGAAGGTGTTAGCACCCTTTGTATCCATGGTTATCCATGGGCTATTAATTGCTCAATCATTTATGTTTTTCTAGTTTGAAAAAGTGGTTGAGAAATGTGTAGGAAATGTTTTGAAAAGGAGAATTTAACTTTGTAATGATTCTTGAATGAATGTATACAAAGTGGTTATCTCGTTTAGTTTGAAAATAGTTTAGAAAAATATAACTCGGCAATGATTCTAGTGCGAATGTATGCCAAGTGGTGATTTTCTAATGGAGGTTTTGAAAGGTGTAGGGTGTGAAAAGTAGTTTTGAATTGTGAATGAGCAATTAAGGGTTATACCTGCCCGAGGTCTTTCCGGGCGTTTCCTATCCTTATGAGGGTAGAACTGTCCTTACTATTGAGAAGTAAGTAGTTTTACCCTTTGGATGTAAGAGGGTCATCGTAGGGTCATCGATTGGTCATTGAAGGCAACAGTTGTGAGGATACCTTAGCATTCGAAGGGACGATCATCATTTAACCGTAGGCTACACCGAAGGGTCATCGAGGGACAAAGGCAACATTCGAGGGACTATGATGATTTAAACGAAGGGTCTTTGCTAAGTGTATCCCCATATTCGCGGGGCATGACCGTAATACCGTAATCGGAGGGTAACAAAGAGAGGTCCAAGATCACTTATTTAAAGGCAAAGTTTTACAATTAATTAGGTCACCGTAATCAAGTAGGTAATTAGGTCCATATTAAAATTAATACATTAAAACCAATTAAGCCATTAGGGTGGATCTTCGCCATAAAATTAATACATTAAAATCAATTGAGTCAGGGTGAATCTCCATAAGGGGTACCCCACAAATAAAGTGGGATACCTAACAAGCAATCCTTTCCTGGGGTATGTGAACCTTTACAAAACTCAACAAAACATGTCAGAACACCAAATCAGGGTGCAATCGAGGATTACACCACAAGGAAAAAAAAGATCACAACAGTAAATAAGGTCGGATAAATGATGCATGATAAAACATGAGTAAAAAAATCAGAACAGAAAAGTCAGCTACTGTCGCGTTCGCCCCTGCCTCGCCTAGCGAAGGCTTAGCGAATACTCGCTGCATGCTCGCTTAGCGATGTGCTAGCGAGCGGCTGCGGATTCTGGTTTTGATATCAGTACAATTTCAACCAATTTTATGCCTTATGGCTTTCATTACAGCAATTATATGGTTAATCATTTAAGGTATTCAGGTACATACTAAAGTTCACATGCCAAACTTAAGTTACTTTCATAAATCTAATCCTAAAACCATATGCAAATTAAGAACATAAGACAGTAATAGCAATGTAAACCTGTTGGCAGCTGAATTGCGACTTCGAATCGGCAAATCGGATTGAATTGGGCAGAGGTAAACCTTGGTGCCGCCGAGTTCCTTCAGGGTTTGCCTCCCGTGAGCGTTAGGGTTTGCTTGCTAGGGCTCTCCTCTCTCCGTTTTCGTTTTGTCGTCTCCGTTTTTCTCCCTTTTCGTGACTGAAGCTTGGCTATTTATAATGTTCTTGCTATGACCTAATGGGCTCAGAATGAAGCCCAGAAATTCTGATATTCGCAAGCTTCGCTAGGCGAAGGAGTTGCTCGCCTAGCGAGCCAGCTAGTTTGGGCTTTTTCTGGATCTGGTGCTTCGCTGGGGCGAGTGTCAGAACGAGGGGTTCGCTAGGCGAAGGAATTGCTCGCCTAGCGAGCGAGCTAGTTTGGGCCATTTTCTGGATTGGGCCTGTTTTGAGCTGGGCTTTTGTTCCTTTAATGTCAGGGCCTTGCAAAATAAGTTGGGGTGTCTTGAAAAATGCCTCGTAATATCAACGGGCAAATTTTGGGGTATGACAGTCATGAAATAAAAACTTGAGGCTATAGAAAGAAACAAGACTTGGGAGTTGACTAAGCTTCCAAAGAACAAGAAAGCCATCAACATCAGATGGGTTTTCAAGGTGAAACTAAAGCCATATGGATCAATTGGAAAACATAAAGCAAGGTGAGTAGTAAGAGGGTTTCTACAGAAATATGGGTTAGACTACCTTGAAGTGTTTGCGTCTGTAGCTAGACATGAAACAATCAGATTTGTGATTGTTATAGCTTCAAATAGGAATTGGTCTATGATATATCTGGATATGAAATTTTCCTTTCCGAATGGTCCATTGCAAGAAGAGGTATACATGTCATAACCTCCTGGATTTATGAAAAAGAATCAGGAATGGATGGTGTATAGGTTACATAAAAGCGTTGTATGGACTAAAACAAGCTCCTAGAGCTTGGAATCTAAAAAATTGATTCATTTTATAAGCTCCAAGGATTCAGAAAGTGTGAGATGGAGTATGGCGTTTATGTTCATCATACTTCTGAAGGCAATATGATTCTGGTGTGTCTCTATGTTGATGACATATTGTTGACAAGAATTTGTTCAGATGAGATAATGAAGTTCAAGAAGGTGTTGATGAATGAGTTTGAGATGACTGATTTGGGAAATATGGTATATTTTCTAAGCATTGAGATTCTTTACTATGATAAGGGTATCATTTTGCATTAGCTGAAGTATGAACTTGAACTTCTTAAGAGATTCAAGATGAAAAATTGCAAGACTGCAATCACACCTGCTAAAATGAATCACAAGTTAAATTCTGATGTTGAGGGTAATGATGTAGATGCTACAACTTTTAAACAGTTGGTTAGCTCATTGAGGTATCAGTGTAACACCATACCTGAAATCTGTTATGCAGTTGGAATGGTGAGTGTCATACCCCAAAATTTGCCTGTTAATTTTTATGATAAATTGATTCATGCATGGCATTTATTTCACATTTGCATTCATTCATCAGCATACATTCTCATATAAATTATAAATTTTAATTTATTTCTTATGTGATATAGATATAAAAAAATAATAATAATTTTGGTTATCTGTATGATATAAATAAATTATATATATATATATAAATAAATTATATATATATATAAATAAAATAGTTTTAATTTAATGATAAACAAAAATAGATTTGAATTTTAATTGTATAATTAAAATTTTAAATTAATTTTATTTGTAAAACTCATTAAATTATAATAACTATTTTTTATAATTTAGTGACTCATGTTCCATTTATTCATTATTTATAAATAGTATTTATTTAGTAATTCACGTTTTTTATTTAATAGAATTTATTTATAAGAGTAACATTTTTTTAAAGCCCATAAATTATAAAATAATTTTGGTTGATATAAGTAAGAATAATTTTGATTTTTTTTTAAATGATGAAAGTAAAAATAGAAATAGGTTTAAATTTTAATTCAATTATGTAACTAAAATTTAAATTAATTTTTATTTGTTAAAAGTCATTTGAATTATTCATTATTTATATTTAATTAATATTTAGCAAGGTTAAACCCTAACTCTCCTAAAGTATAGGAAGGGATCCAAATATTTAGCAAGGTTAAACCCTAACTCTCCTAAAGTATAGGAAGGGATCCAAATATTTAGCAAGGTTAAATCCTAAAGTATAGGAAGGGATCCAAATATTTAGCAAGGTTAAACCCTAATCCACACCATTATAAATACTTCATATGGCTGCAGCGAGAGGGGGAAGACAAGAAAAGAGGAGAGATACAGCAGAAGAAGATACACAAGGCAAGGCAGAAGCGAGAAGATTCACGGACGGGGAAAAGAGAAGCAACCATAAAGCACTCATAGCCTGAATAAAAACAACACACATACAGTGAGCAAGCTAGAAGAATCAAATCCCCAGTAGGTGTTTATTATGGAATTTGCATCCAGCATGATTACCTTGCAATACTCCTTAATTCATGCATGAATAATATTGGTTTAATATATATATTGAGATGATGTATTCATGGTTTGGTGGATGTTGATGTTGTTTTATTCAAATATGCATCTGTTCTTGATATGTCATAGCATGTTGGGGAAATTCTGTTTGCATGATTAAAGAATTATATATGCCATTTAATTATTATTATATGAGTGTTATTTTTAGCATGATTATGTTTATTTCACATGTTGTTATTACATAATAATGATGATGATGATGATATAATGGTGATAATATAAATCCTTGGTTGTCTTTAACATGTATGTGTAAGGTTTATTTTATCATTATCACTTGCAGTAAATAGAACTAATACATGAGTAAAATAATATAAGCTTCTTGATTTGTGCACGGCTATTTTTATTATTGCATGATGATTACATATGATCTTATTTTATGTGTGTGGTTTGATATAAGATGAAGTTACAGGTTTGTTATATTCACATGAAAGAAACGGCATAAGAAAAAATAAAGTAGCCTGCCGTAAGAGAGAAAGCTGTAACATGCATGGTGGTGTTGTGTCAAAATGGAAAAATTCATGTAGAATTAATATATATTTTAATGAAGGCGAATAAATAACGAATGGACCAACATGGCTCGTTGGTAGCTCCCTCCTCACTGCAACGTAGAGGTCCTGGTTCGAGCCCCTAGGACCTATTTATTAGCTTTTCAGGGTTTTTACTATGTTTACTCCCTTTCCACTATAATTAATTCACCACTATTTTTCTATTATTAAAATAAAACCCATTAATTAATTTTCTAATTAATATATTATATTAGTTATTTAAAGTAGGATATAATTTAATCTAATTTATGAATTAAATTTTCATATATCACTTAATTAATTAAAATGGGCTATTTTGAATAATAAAAATCTAATTATATTTTTTTTCTCTTTTCTTTTAAAATTTCTATCAATTTAGTCCAAGTTTTTCCATAAATTCATAAAAAAAAGTTTCTATTATTATAGACTAAAAATATTCTTAATTCATTCTTAAATTTAGTTTATTTATTTCATTTGTCATGAACTTTCTATGCCCTTTTAATTTTGTACTCGTTAGTTAAGATTTAGATATTTTATATCCCCTTTTAAATTATGTACCCCCATCCCAAAGCCATGTAATAGCATAGTCTTATTTTTCGCACTTTAATTTTTCCATACTGTGAATATAACTGTCTACATGTATGCTAATAGGATTGCATGGAAAGATAAATAATCGAACTTAGATAAATTAATTCAAGATAATATATCCGAATCCAATCATTTCCACACTTGCACCTCTAGGGTAACCCTCTCTTTGTTGCCTTACGATATTACGGTCATGTCCCGCGAATGTGGGGATACCCTTAGCAAAGACCCTTTCAATTAAATCATCATCATCCCTAAACAGATAAGTCATAGTCCCTTCGATCAAAAGGTCAATGTCCCTACAAGATAAATCAGAGTCCCTCGGACGTTGCCTTCGAATATATGACCTTGTCCCTCGAACGTTGCCTTCGAATATATGACTTTGTCCCTCGATGACCCTTCGTTGTAGCCTACGATTAAATGATGATCGTCCCTTCGAATGCTAAGGTATCCTTACAAATGTTGCCTTCAATGGCCAATCGACGACCCCACGATGTCCCTTTACATCCAAAGGATAAGACTACTTACTTCTCAATAGTAAGGACAATTTTACCCTCCTAAGGATAGGAAATACCTATAAAGACCTTGGTTAGGTATAACTCTTAAATGCTTGCTCACAGCTTAAAATACTTTTCACACCTCACACTTTTCAAAACATCTTTTAGAAAATCACCACTTGGTATACATTCGCACCAGAATCATCGTCGAGTTATATTTTTCTAAACATCTTTCAAAATCAAACGAGATAAACACTTTGTATACATTCGTACAAGAATCATTACAAAGTTAAACTCTCCTTTCAAAAGATTTTCTAAACACACCATATTTCTCAAACACTTTCTCAAACAAGGAAAACATAAGTGAGTTAAGCAATTAAGAGCCCATGGATAACCATGGATACAAAGGGTTCTAACACCTTACCTTTGTATAATGTACCTCCCGAACTCAAAATCTAATCAAGGTCTTTCCTGTTCTTTTCCGCCTTTCCTTATTGGATAAAAGAAAAGTCGGTGGTGACTCTTGCTATCCGCAACATTGCTTTTCAAAGCAAAAACACAAAGTCAGTTCACCGTATCACAGAACTGGCGACTCTGCTGGGGAATCTTAAAAAGAGAGGTTACCTTAAAGATAAGATCACTTATGTTTTCGAATTGTTCTTTGTCTCATTTACTTTTAAGGGATTGTTTGGGTATTCTATGCTTGAGTGAAAGATCCTTCACCCGGATCTAGTGTACCTTAGGTAAGTAGCAAGAGATCATCGCGACTGTCCGGCGTATACTGGAATGGTTAAAATGATGGCTACGGTTAATGTGACACTTTTGATGTCCTGATGTTCCTCATGTTTACTTGAGGAAAAATTTGGCGTCTGTGTGGTGTCATCAAAGCATTAACCAGACCTTTAGAACCCTAATTGACTCATCTTAGCCATTAGCAAGTAGTGAGATAACTGACTTCGGTTCCGACTGGGGTTGGTTGATACTCGATACTACACTCTTTGAGATTGGACTTTAGGGAAATTTTGGTCAACCGCTTGGTGTTGCACTGAAGTGGACTTAAGGAAAGGTCAATGATTTGAGATCCTTCTAGAACCCGGTTACTATTCTAGGACAGGTTGAACCAACCAAAACTTCAGTGGGGAGGGTACTTACCTATGGAACTCATGCAAGCCTTAAAACCTAAGAATGATTGTGGTGTGACTTGTTTGTGCTTGTTACTTACTTGACATCATAACATCATAACATCATGACATCATGGCATTGTACTAACCATTTCGAGGACTTAGGGATTTAACTTTGCTCTATTTTGTAGGGTTATGGCTTCCAGGAAGACCATCCGGATCAATTTTGTAGCGACCTCTCAACTCAAGGATTTAGTGTCGGAACTTCCCGATCATGCTCAGTTCATCAAGAAATATGGTTATCTCCTCAATTTAGTTACCACCGGTGTCAAGGAAGATAAGATGAGAGTTCTATTCCAGTTCTTCGATCCTAAACATCATTGCTTCACCTTCCCAGATTATCAGTTGGTACCCACATTAGAAGAATTTTTCAGGTTGCTTGGGATACCTATCCTTGATCAAACACCTTTCAGTGGTTTAGAAAAGATTCTGAGGTCTGAAGAGGTTGCCGCGGCTTTACACATGACAAAGTCCGACACTGAAACTAATTGGGTAACAAGAAGTGAAGTTAAGGGTTTACTTGCCAAATTTCTGATAAATAAGGCCCGAGAATTCCTAAAAGCTATGAGTGTCCACGCTTTCGAAGATGTTCTAGCATTACTAATCTATGGTTTGGTGCTATTTCCTAATTCGGATCATATTCATAGACATGAACGCTGTTAAGATATTTCTCACTCATAACCCTGTGCCCACCTTGCTTGGAGACATTTTGCATTCCCTTCACACTCGTACTATGAAAAGGCAAGGGACTCTCATGTGCTGCGTACCTTTATTATCTAGGTGGTTTATTTCGCACCTTCCTCAATCAGTCTTGAAGAATGAGCAAAATTTGAAATGGTCTCAAAGGATAATGTCGCTCTCCCATTCAGACATCCATTGGTGTCCCCAACCCAAAGAAAATGTTATCATCATTGACCGTTGTGGAGAATTCTCTAGCGTACCACTCCTGGGGATAAGAGGAGGTATTACTTATAATCCTGCTTTAGCCCTACGTCAGTTTGGTTATGCTCGAAGAGATGGTCCACATGAAATAATTATCCAAGGCGCTGTGTTTGACTATGACAACGATTCTCAAGGTCTCCGTCAAAGGTTTGTACGAGCTTGGGGCATGGTGAAAAGAAGTACTTTAGGATAGAAAAACTCTATTCATATGGAACCTTATCTCAGATGGGTACGCGCCAGAGCTCGTGAGCTTATCATGCCATATCTTGCAATTGGACCTCTGATTGTTGAACCAAAAGTTGAAGGAGGTACCCCTAGATCATTCCTTATCCAGATATGCCTACCAATGTTGAAGAATTGAAGAAATCTTGGATCCAGTTGAGAGAGGAAAGGGATACTTTTAAAGCTCAGTTCTGTGCTGAAAGAAAGAAAGTATTAGAGCTCACCAGCCAGCTTAATGAGGAACGAAGTCTCAATGCATATCTCCGCCCAAAAAGAAGCCGTCCCTGGGAGACTTGAGCTTTCATTTTTTATTGTAATGAACATTGATTAAAGAAATTATTAATAAAAGTTCCCCTTTTTGGTGGTTTACGCAAAGTTAAATTCCAAAAGTCCTTGAAAACATTTCATACATTGCATAGCATAACATAACATTGCATAACAGGTACTCTAAAGGATCAATGTTCTCACAGTCTTCCTCTCAAACAGAAAAATGGCCCTCGAACAAACTGTCAAGGATCTCCAGGCTCAGAATGCTCAATTCCAGGAGATGATCTTGAACTTATCCAAGGGGCAGGAGGAACTGAAGACTCTATTGCTTGAGAAGAAGAAAGACAAGAAATCTGTGAGTTACATTAACTCGGGAAGAAGGCTTAAAGGACAGGCTCCAGGAGTCAAGATTAGAATTCCGAAGGATAAAGAAGATGAGACAGAAAATGATTCGGAAGATGAGAATGCTGATCCCTTCAACCCTGAGGACGACTATGAAAATTATGAAAATGAACAGTACTCTCCGAAAGATGATAAGTATAAGTTGCTGGAAGAACGTATGCTAGCTATGGAGGGTCAGAAGGCGCCCGGTCTGGATTTTGAAAGCTTAGGTCTGGTCTCGGATGTGGTCATTCCTCGCAAATTCAAGGTCCCCGCTTTCACTAAGTATGATGGTGCGTCTTGTCCTCAGATGCATCTGAGAGCTTATGTGAGAAAGATCCAGCCATATACCACTGATAGGAAGCTATGGATCCATTTCTTCCAAGAGAGTCTGTCTGGCACACAATTAGAGTGGTATTATCAGCTCGAGAGCTCTAACATCCGCACCTGGACTGATTTAGCGACAACTTTCTACAAGCACTACCAGTATAATTCTGAATTAGCGCCTACTCGGCTACAGCTGCAGAATATGACTATGGGCTCTAAAGAAAGCTTAAAAGAATATGCTCAAAAATGGAGAGACTTGGCTGGCAGAGTCAAACCCCCTATGACTGATCGAGAATTAGTGGACATGTTCATGGGTACACTGACTGGCCCATTCTACAGCCATCTATTGGGAAGTTCCTCATCGGGTTTCACTGAACTTATATTGACGGGTGAACGTGTTGAAAGCGGCATTCGAAGTGGAAAGATACATGCGGCTACCTCTGCAAGCACCAAAAAGTCCTATCAGGGGAAGAATGAATCAAATGCTGTGTATGGTCAAAGGGGTCATAACAAGAAAAATCGTGACCATACTGTTGGAGCAGTTACGATTGCAGCACCACCATCTCAAAACTTCCAACACAGACAAGACAGGCCAAGAAGGTAGTTTACCAAGATCAATATGACTTTAGCACAAGCACTGCAGGGTATGCTAAAAGCAAATTTAATTACCCTCAGAGATCCTCCTGCAAATCCCAACACTACTTCTCCTTGTTATAATCCCAATGCCAGGTGTGCATATCACTCCGATAGCCCCGGGCATGATACAAACGATTGTTGGTTGTTGAAGAATAAGATTCAGGATATGATCGACGCTGGAGAAATTGAATTTGATCCTCCGGAGACTCCTAATGTCATCACTGCTCCTATGCCTAATCATGACACGACTGTTAATGTTGTGGATGACAATTCTCATGTTACTAATGTAGCTGACTTAGCATCTCCTCTCCTGATCATCAAGAAGAATTTATTGCAAGTTGGTTTATTTCCAGGTTGTGCTGGAAATTGCGATCTCTGTATACTCCGACCCAATGATTGCTTGAAGTTGAGGAATGGTATTCAACGGCTGATGGATGATCGTACAATTCTCTTTGAAAATATTCCTAAGGTGGAAAACCCTATTGAAGAAATATCTGTGATTGCTAGGTCCAAAGTTCCAGTGAAGATTACCGCTACTAGAGTGCCTGTAAAGATTACTGCTGAGCCCAAGGTAGCTCCCCTAATTATTACTGCACCTGGCCCAGTACCGTATTCCTCAAGCAAAGCCATTTCGTGGAATTATGGAGGTGATGTTTACATCCACGGCATAAAGCAAGACGGTAATTCTGCTAATCCTAATGATGTTGACATTGGTGGGACTAGTAAAATTACTCGAAGTGGAAGGATCTTCTCTCCAGAAATCTCACCTCCCGCCCCTGAAACTCGAGGAAAGGGACTAGTAATCAATCCTTCTCAGTCAAAGACACCAATCGAAGTTACTACCGAAGATGTTGCCAAGCAGGAAATGGAAGAAATGCTGAAAATCATCCGTAAGAGTGATTTTGATGTGGTAGAACAGCTGGGGCATACTCCGTCTAAAATTTCGATGTTATCCTTGATGTTATCTTCTGAATCTCATGCCAATGCGTTGATAAAATTCTTGAAGACCGCTCATGTACCTTAGGAGACATCTGTCGATTAGTTAGAAAATTATGTTGCTAACTTGGTTGTTGATAATGGCATAGGCTTTTCTGATGCTGACCTGACACCAGCAGGAAAGAATCACAATAAAGCTCTGCATATCTCCATTGAGTGTAAGGGGATCACCTTGTCTCATGTGTTGATCGACAATGGCTCTTCTTTGAATGTGCTACCGAAAGCTGTGCTCGATAAGCTTGACTGTAAAAGCATTGAACTGAAACCTAGTGACGTTGTGGTGCGTGCTTACGATGGTGCGAAGAGTGTTATCCATGGTGAAGTGGTTCTCCCTATCAAGATAGGACCTCAAGTCTTCAACACTACCTGTTACGTAATGAACATTCGTCCTGCCTATTCCTGCTTGCTGGGACGCCCTTGGATCCATGGGGCAAGTGCTGTAGCTTCGTCTCTCCATCAAAAGCTGAGGTATCCAATAGAGGGCAAGATTGTCACTGTGTGTGGAGAAGAAGAGTATATTGTCAGTAGTGTGCATACCTTCATATACGTCGAGATGGATGGTGAATTCTTTGAGACTCCTTCTCAGTCATTTGAAGTAGTCCCTCCGACCAGTCCTATCCTTAAGCCAACTTCCCGTGTGCCCAAGGTTATCCGTGCTCCTCCTGCTATGATTTCTCTGAAAGATGCTCGAGCCGTGGTTGAAGATGGTGGTCGTACTGGCTGGGGTCAACTGATCGATGTACCGTACAAGTCTGATAAATTTGGCCTGGGGTTTAGCTCTGAAAAGATAATCAAATATCAGATTAATGATGTAGAAGATGCTGATAGCGATTGCGACTTGGATAGCTGGATTTTCCCAACAATTGGTGACAGACTCAATAATTGGAAGGCTGATGACACTATCCCGATTTCCTTTAGTCAGGAGTAATTGTTATTGCTTATTTTAGTGTTTCAAATTTTGTAATTTTTATTATGAACAATTGAACTTCTTAAAGCATTGTGTCTATGCCCGGGGCACAATAGCTAATTTGTTAAGGGTTTTGTCATTTTCATAAGCATATTCACATTCAATAAATCAAAGGACTTTTTGCATTCAAATGTTGCGCTCTTTATCTTTCCTGTCATCTTTCAAATAAGCTATGTTTTCTTACACACACTCACGTAACAAATTGCAGATCCATATCCACTCTGGATCCTGTTGATAATAATTCTGCTACTGTTAATTATGGCTTTAAAAATCCGATCTACCAAGCCGAGGATGGAAGTGAGGAAGATTGCGAAGTGCCTGGAGAGCTTGCCAGACTGTTACTGCAAGAAGAAAAGACTATACAACCGCATGAGGAATCAATTGAAATTATAAATCTGGGTACTAAAGTAGACAAGAAAGAAGTCAAAATAGGAGTAGGCTTGGAAAACAGTGTCAAAGAAAGATTGATTCAGATGTTACATGACTATATAGAGATTTTTGCTTGGTCTTATGAAGACATGCCAGGAATGGATATTGATATAGTAGTACATCGTTTGCCGATGAAGGAAGATTGTCATCCTGTTAAGCAAAAGGTTCGTCGCATGCGTCCTGAAATGTTTGAGAAAATCAAAGTCGGGGTTATGAAACAATTTAATACAGGTTTTCTAGCTGTTACTTATTATCCTCAATGGGTTGCTAATGTGGTACCAATGCCAAAGAAGGATGGTAAGGTGCGAATGTGTGTAGATTACAGAGATTTGAATAAAGCAAGTCCCAAAGATGACTTTCCACTTCCGCACATTGATGTTCTGGTAGATAACACCGCTCAACACAAGGTATTCTCATTCATGGATGGATTCTCAGGTTATAACCAGATTAAGATGGCACCTGAAGACATGGAGAAAACTACGTTTGTGACGCAATGGGGCACTTTCTGTTACAAAGTAATGCCATTCGGTTTAAAGAATGCAGGGGCAACATACCAGCGCGCTATGGTGGTTTTGTTCCATGATATGATCCATCATGAAATAGAGGTATATGTGGATGACATGATAGCCAGATCTCATACTGAAGAAGAACATCTCGATCATTTATACAAACTGTTTGAGAGGTTGAAGAAATACAAGTTGAGATTGAACCCGAACAAATGCACCTTTGGAGTAAGATCCGGTAAACTCTTGGGCTTTATTGTCAGTGGTAAAGGAATTGAGGTTGACCCGGCTAAGGTGAGAGCTATTCAAGAAATGCCAGTTCCCCATACAGATAAAGAAGTCAGAGGTTTCTTGGGACGCTTGAATTACATTGCCCGATTTATCTCCCATTTGACTGCTACTTGCAAACCCATCTTCAAATTACTGAGGAAAAATCAAGAGATAATATGGAATGATGAATGTCAAGAAGCTTTTGACAAAATCAAGAAGTATCTCCAAGAACCTCCAATTCTGATGCCACCAGTTGAAGGAAGACCTCTTATCATGTATTTGACCGTGTTAGAAAATTCAATGGGGTGTGTGCTGGGGCAACATGACGAGTCTGGTCGAAAAGAGCATGCAATATACTACCTTAGCAAAAAGTTTACTGACTGTGAAACAAGATACTCACTGCTTGAGAAAAATTGTTGTGCTTTGGCTTGGGCTGCTCGCCGACTAAGACAGTATATGTTGAATCATACCACTTTATTGATTTCTAAGATGGATCCTATCAAATATATATTTGAGAAACCTGCTCTCTCCGGAAGAATAGCAAGATGGTAGATGATTTTAACAGAGTATGATATCCAGTATACTACCCAAAAAGCAATCAAAGGAAGTGTGTTAGCTGATCATTTGGCTCATCAAGCAGTTGATGATTACCAATCTATGAATTTTGAGTTCCCTGATGAGGATGTTATGCTTGTTACTGATTATGAAGAACCTGGACCGGATGAAGGACCCGAACTGGGATCCTGATGGACTATGGTTTTTGATGGATCTTCTAATGCATTGGGCAATGGTGTTGGTGTTGTAATTATTTCTCCCAAGGGTTGCCATACGCCTTTCACTTCTAGACTATGTTTTGATTGTACCAATAATATGGCTGAGTATGAAGCATGTATTTTGGGACTCAGAGCTGCTATAGACCTGAGAATCAAATTTTTGAGTGTGTACGGAGACTCAGCCTTAGTAATCAGTCAGATCAAAGGAGAATGGGACACTAAACATCCAAATCTCATCCCTTATCGAGAGCGGGTGTTGACATTAATCCCATACTTTGAAGAGATTACATTCGAACGTATTCCACGAGAAGAGAATCAGTTGGCAGACGCATTGGCTACCATGTCATCTATGTTCAGAGTCAGATGGGATAATGAAGCTCCCATGATCACCATTGAACGATTAGATGAACCAGCATATTGTTATGAACTTAATGCTGATGAAGTAGAAGAGAAACCTTGGTTCCACGAAGTAAAAAGATATTTAGAAACTCAGGAATACCCTGAAGGGGCATCCATCAATGACAGAAAATTTCTGAGGAAGTTCTCCGCTAAATTCTTTTTGAGTAATGGAGTATTATACAAGCGTAATCATGATTCGACTTTGCTTTGCTGTGCGGATAAAAAGGAAGCAGAAAAGATTATGGAAGACATGCATGACGGTATTTTTGGGACTCATTTCAGTGGGCATACGATGGCCAAGAAGATTCTGAGATCAGGGTATTATTGGTCTACCATGGAAGTTGATTGCCACCAGCACTCCAGAACTTGTCACAAGTGCCAGATCTATGCGGATAAAGTACATGTACCTCCTGCTCCATTGAACGTGTTGACAGCCCCTTGGCCCTTTGCAATGTGGGGAATTGATATGATTGGAGAGATTAAACCTACTGCTTCTAATGGACATCGTTTCATTCTTGTTGCTATTGATTACTTTACGAAGTGGGTAGAGGCAGCCTCATTTGCTTCTGTCACCAAGAATGTGGTGGCACGATTCATCAAGAATAGTCTTATTTGTCGGTATGGCATCCCTGAAAGAGTTATCACTGATAATGGTACTAATTTGAACAACAAGATGATTACTGAACTCTGCACGCAGTTCAAAATAAAACACCATAATTCTTATCCGTACTGGCCAAAGATGAATGGCGTCGTAGAAGCTGCTAATAAGAATATTAAGAAGATTATACAAAAGATGACAGTAACATACAAAGACTGGCATGAGATGTTACCATTTGCTCTTCATGGTTATCGCACTTCAGTGCGCACTTCGAATGGGGCAACTCCTTTCTCTTTAGTCTACGGAATGGAAGCCGTTTTACCAGTGGAAGTTCAGATTCCCTCTCTAAGAATTATGAAAGATGCAGGCTTAGATGAAGATGAATGGATTCAGACTCGACTCGATCAGATAAATTTGATTGATGAAAAGAGACTTGCGGCTGTTTGTCATGGACAGATATATCAGAAGCGCATGACCCAGGCATTTAATAAAAAAGTCAAGAGACAGGTGTATCAAATTGGCGACTTGGTGATAAAGCGTATCATTCTACCACAAGGTGATCCTAGAGGCAAATGGACTCCCACATACGAAGGGCCATTTGTAGTTAAGAAGGTGTTCTCTGGTGGAGCCATGATGCTTGCTACAATGGATGGCGAAGATTTCCCGCATCCCGTGAACGCGGACATAGTTAAAAAATACTACACATAAAAGAGACCCGATAGGTCGACATATCTAGGCAAAAGTAAGGGCATCCCGGCGAACCAAAAGGGTTCGGGCAAAAATTAGGGATAAACATATAAAAATGTACACCCGACAAGTCGAAAACCTGAAAAGGCGGCTTGGGCAAAAAAGGGTATCCTGGTGGACTGAAAACCTGAAAAGGCGGTCCAGGAAAAAATTAGGGATTAAAGCGTATGACTATGTCCCATTCTCGGTCAGCTTCACCAAAGTCAAAGAGACTGAACAAGCCAATCACTTCTATCCGACAGCAAGAGATGAGATGCTTGAAGACATAATAGCAGTAGTAGAATTAAAATCAATAGGACTTTTTTTTCATAGCTGTTTTTTCTTTGCTTTCTTGACAATTTCCTCTTACTAGGATTTCTGTCTCCTTGTATTAAAATTGCTTGTTTATAGGCCCTCTTTCAAAATCAATACAATTTTATTTCCAAAAAGATACTTTTGTTTTACTTTCTCCGTTTTGTTTGCATAAACATCCATTGATTTAATTCGAATTAATATATGCATTTGAATATGATTGATGTTTACCGAAAATACATGCATAAAATAGAAATAGCAATTACTAAAAGACTTTAGGATCAAGGATAAGGTTTAACCATGCGTTCTAACAAATCCGGTTGCAAATCCTATTCCCCCAGCAAAACCAGTTATTCCCAGAAGAAATTGGCATTACTAGACAGGCTGGTCATCTCTTTTATCCCTAATCAGGTTCTGTTGAATATTTCTACCATCAAACAGAAATCAAATATCCCCAGCTAAGAAAGGGTCATCAATACAAATATCTCCAACCAGAATATCGGGATTTATTTTCCCATGGCAAAATTTTTCAGATGCATAATTCATTCATGCATCATTTCACAGCATATACATGCATGCAATGTTCGCATTTATTTTCAAGCGCATAAAACATCTCATGCATCATGATATGCCATGAGGCTAACTCTTTTTTTTCCAGGTTAATTATCCTCCTGATACAGTCAAAATAAAGATTCATTCAGACGGATATCTTTATCGATTACATTCAAGATTCAGATACATCTTTCAGATATAATCCATATGAATATTCATTCTGACAAGCATTCTGATATCCTCCTAATGATGGCATCTTTAAGCCCATCTCAGACATTTATTGCAAATACAACATATACAAATATTATCAGATATAGCCTAACGTACGGCTCATTCTGATTTAGCCTAACATATGGTTCCTTCAACTGTTCCAATACGGTCTAACGTACGACCCATTTGGATATTCATCCCCTCAGATACTACCTAGCGTACGGTACATTCTGAAATGTAGTCTAGCGTATGACTACCCCTTTTATCATCAGATACAGCCTAATGGACGGCTCATTCTGCTACTCAGATACGATCTAGCGTATGATCCATTCTGATCTTTTATCCTCAGATACAGTCTAATGGACGGTTCATTCTGCAACTCAGATACGGTCTAGTGTACGACCCAATCTGGCTCTTCTCATCAGATACTACCTAGCGTACGGTACATTCTGAAATGTAGTCTAGCATACGACTACTTTTTATCGCCAGATACAACCTAACGGACGACTCATTCTACTACTCAGATACGATCTAGCGTACGATCCATTCTGATCTTTATTTCTCTAGATACAGCCTAACGGACGGCTCACTCTGCTACTCAGATACGGTCTAGCGTATGACCCATTCTGATCCTTATCTCATCAGGTTCAGCTCACCCTAATATCACCTAATGGATGACTCATTATACGGTCTAGCGTACGACCCAGTGTGACACCCATGTCTTCAGATATGGTCTAATGTACGACGCACTCTGAAGCTCTCATCATCAAACTTTCTGGATAGCATCTTTGAGCCCATCTCCATCAAGACTATCTTTTAATTAACAAGTGCAAATTTTTGGGACATTCTAAGTGTTCAATAATCTTCCACCTCCAGATCACGAATGGCGTACATACCATTCTAATTCTCTCGGTTTAAGAATATTGAACATGGGCAGCTGTCATACCCCAAAATTTGCCTGTTAATTTTTATGATAAATTGATTCATGCATGGCATTCATTTCACATTTGCATTCATTCATTAGCATATATTCTCATATAAATTATAAATTTTAATTTATTTATTATGTGATACAGATATAAAAAAATAATAATAATTTTGGTTATCTGTATGATATAAATAAATTTTATATATATAAATAAAATATTTTTAATTTAATGATAAACAAAAATAGATTTGAATTTTAATTGTATAATTAAAATTTTAAATTAATTTTATTTGTTAAAGCTCATTAAATTATAATAACTATTTTTTATAATTTAGTGACTCATGTTCCATTTATTCATTATTTATGAATAGTATTTATTTAGTAATTCATGTTTTTTACTTAATAGAATTTATTTATAAGAGTAACATTTTTTTAAAGCCCATAAATTATAAAATAATTTTGGTTGATATAGGTAAGAATAATTTTGATTTTTTTTTAAATGATGAAAGTAAAAATAGAAATAGGTTTAAATTTTAATTCAATTATGTAACTAAAATTTTAATTAATTTTTATTTGTTAAAAGTCATTTGAATTATTCATTATTTGTATTTAATAAATATTTAGCAAGGTTAAACCCTAACTCTTCTAAAGTATAGGAAGGGATCCAAATATTTAGCAAGGTTAAACCCTAACTCTCCTAAAGTATAGGAAGGGATCCAAATATTTAGCAAGGCTAAACCCTAAAGTATAGGAATGGATCCAAATATTTAGCAAGGTTAAACCCTAATCCACACCATTATAAATACTTCATATGGCTGCAGCGAGAGGGGGAAGACAGGAAAAGAGGAGAGATACAGCAGAAGAAGATACACAAGGCAAGGCAGAAGCGAGAAGATTCACGGGCAGGGAAAAGAGAAGCAACCATAAAGCATTCATAGCCTGAATAAGAACAACACACATACAGTGAGCAAGCTAGAAGAATCAAATCCCCAGTAAGTGTTCATTATGGAATTTGCATCCAACATGATTACCTTGCAATATTCCTTAATTCATGCATGAATAATATTGGTTTAATATATATATTGAGATGATGTATTCATGGTTTGGTGGATGTTGATATTGCTTTATTCAAGTATGCATCTGTTCTTGATATGTCATAGCATGTTGGAGAAATTCTGTTTGCATGATTAAAGAATTATATCTGCCATTTAATTATTATTATATGAGTGTTGTTTCTAGCATGATTATGTTTATTTCACATGCTGTTATTACATAATAATGATGATGATGATATAATGGTGATAATATAAATCCTTGGTTGTCTTTAACATGTATGTGTAAGGTTTGTTTTATCATTATCACTTGCAGTAAAGAGAACTAATACATGAGTAAAATAATATAAGCTTCTTGATTTGTGCACGACTATTTTTATTATTGCATGATGATTACATATGATCTTATTTTATGTGTGTGGTTTGATATAAGATGAAGTTACAGGTTTGTTATATTCACATGAAAGAAACGGCATGAGAAAAAATAAAGTAGCTTGTCGTAAGAGAGAAAGTTGTAACATGCATGGTGGTGTTGTGTCAAAATGGAAAAATCCATGTAGAATTAATATATATTTTAGTGAAGGCGAATAAATAACGAATGGACCAACATGGATCGTTGGTAGCTCCCCCCTCACTGCCACGTAGAGGTCCTGAGTTTGAGCCCACAGGACCTATTTTTTAGCTTTTTAGTGTTTTTACTATGTTTACTCCCTTTCCACTATAATTAATTCACCACTATTTTTCTATATCACTTAATTAATTAAAATGGGCTATTTTGAATAATAAAAATCTAATTATATATTTTTTTCTCTTTTCTTTTAAAATTTCTATCAATTTAGTCCAAGTTTTTCCATAAATTCATAAAAAAAAAGTTTCTATTATTATAGACTAAAAATATTCTTAATTCATTCTTAAATTTAGTTTATTTATTTCATTTGTCATGAACTTTCTATGCCCTTTTAATTTTGTACTCGTTAATTAAGATTTAGATATTTTATACCCCCTTTTAAATTATGTACCCCCCATCCTGAAGCCATGTAATAGCGTAGTCTTATTTTTCGCACTTTAATTTTTCCATACTGTGAATATAACTGTCTACATGTATGCTAATAGGATTGCATGGAAAGATAAATAATCGAACTTAGATAAATTAATTTAAGATAATATATCCAAATCCAATCATTTCCACACTTGCACCTCTAGGGTAACCCTCTCTTTGTTGCCTTACGATATTACGGTCATGTCCCGCGAATGTGGGGATACCCTTAGCAAAGACCCTTTCGATTAAATCATCATCATCCCTAAACAGATAAGTCATAGTCCCTTCGATCAAAAGGTCAATGTCCCTACAAGATAAATCAGAGTCACTCGAACGCTGCCTTCGAATATATGACCTTGTCCCTCGAACGTTGCCTTCGAATATATGAATTTGTCCCTCGATGACCCTTCGTTGTAGCCTACGATGAAATGATGATCGTCCCTTTGAATGCTAAGGTATCCTTACAAATGTTGCCTTCAATGGCCAATCGACGACCCCACGATGTCCCTTTACATCCAAAGGATAAGACTACTTACTTCTCAAAAGTAAGGACAGTTTTACCCTCCTAAGGATAGGAAATACCTATAAAGACCTTGGTTAGGTATAACTCTTAAATGCTTGCTCACAGCTTAAAATACTTTTCACACCTCATACTTTTCAAATCATCTTTTAGAAAATCACCACTTGGTATACATTCGCACAAGAATCATCGCCGAGTTATATTTTTCTAAACATCTTTCAAAATCAAACGAGATAAACACTTTGTATACATTCGTACAAGAATCATTATAAAGTTAAACTCTCCTTTCAAAATATTTTCTAAACACACCACATTTCTCAAACACTTTCTCAAACAAGGAAAACATAAGTGAGTTAAGCAATTAAGAGCCCATGGATAACCATGGATACCAATGGTGCTAACACCTTCCCTTTGTATAATGTACCTCCCGAACTCAAAATCTAATAAAGGTCTTTTCCTGTTCTTTTCCGCCTTTCCTTATTGGATAAAAGAAAAGTCGGTGGCGACTCTTGCTATCCGCAACATTGCTTTTCAAAGCAAAAACACAAAGTCAGTTCACCGTATCACAGTGAGTAAGTTTATGAACAAAGCAAAGTGGTCACATTACCAAGCTGCTGTTAGGATTCTAAGGTATATTAAGCGGACTCTGAAGTATGGAGTGTTATTCCCTTCTGGTTTTAAGTCTGAATCAGAACTGATGTGTTATTTAGATTTTGATTGGTGTGAAGACAAATTTGTCAGAATAAGTATTTCTAGATATTTCTTCAACTATCTGGGAGGTCTTATCTCTTGGTGTTCCAAGAAGCAACCAGTGGTTGCATTGTCAACCTGTAAAGCTGAGTACATTGCAGGTGCTTGGTCTGCGTGTCAAGCTATCTGGTTTATGAATTTGTTGTCGGATCTGTAAGACCCCAATTTTGGCCCTAAGATCCCTCATGGCATCATAACATTGCATTTGCAAAGCCTCAAGGATCATTGAGCATCTTGGTTCTCTTTGCCTTTGGGTGGGACCTCTTGTGAGTCGTTTGAGATCACCAAGCATGCTTGAATTGTATATCATTGCTTTTCTCATTTTTATTTACTAACCAAAAGCACAAAAGTATGTCACTAACATCTTTTGTTTGTAGCTTGAGCAATCACAAGGTCAAAAGCTCCTAGAAGATCATTGGTGCAAAGATATGGTCAAGAGAGGATGAAAGCAAGCATGGTAATGGTTCCCAAAGCTCTTATCCATCAAATATGCCTCCCTAGTATCTCAATTCATCATTTTGATTAAAGCAAGTCAAAGGGTTTGAGGTTTTGTTTCTCAAGGAAACCCTAAGTTCATCTGATCACCCACAATGCCTTGCTAATGAAGCAACCTCATCCCATGGTCAAATAAAATCAAGGGAAGTTATTTAATTCATCATTTCATGCATATTTGAACTTATTTGAGTGCCCTCAATCATCATTTCATCAAGATATGAGTTGTGGACTTGAGAAGTTGATCAGTCAATTCATCTGACTCTTTTGAAGTGCACTGAGACCTAACTTTTTATGAATTGGTCAAATGGAGATGATCCCAAGAGAAAAAATGTTCTTAAGGACAAAATGAACAACTTTCATGTTCATCAAAAATTGATTTGAAGATTGGAAGGTCATCTCCCATTCCAAGACATTATAGGTCATTTTGACTGAAACCCTAATTTTGGGTCAACTTCCCAAGGACATAACTCCTTCATTTTTTATGATTTTGATTTGGGATCAAATTAATTGGAAATCCTAAGATGTCTACTTCAAATGTTATGTTGAACAAAATTTCATAATCTCAAAGTAAATACATGTGATAATGCAAAACATTATAGGTCACTTTGGACCAAATGCATTGAAAGGCAAAAAAGTCCAACTTCAAGTGCCCATAACTTCTTCATAAAAAATCCAAATGATGCAAAATGTAAGTCCATTTTGATTGTCTTGAAAATATCTACAACGTTTATGTTGGAGGTATTTCCATTTAGATCTTTCATAATCAAAACATAAGGGCTTGAAGTTGGACCAATTTGGCAAAATTCTCAAAGGCATGTTTTGCACTATGAACTTCATGGCCTGTTTTCATAAATTTCCACACTCCAAATGAGTTTTGGCCCAACATAACATTTGTTCCTTATGTCAAGACCTTTCCAACCATTACCCACATGCCTATGTTTCAATTTTCTAAGTGGCACTTTCGAAGAGGTGAAGTTTTAAGCTCAATTATGGAAACTTGTTTGAAAGTCATTGCACACTCCAAATCAATTGCATTTACACGTCCATTTCAAGTTGTTTGGTCATCAGCATGCAAATGCAATTGAATTTGGGCCTTCTACATGATCATGCAAGCCCATGCAAAGAATATCTACTTGCCATGCACACGAGTTTTTCCTTGCCTTGCCTCCAATTCAGCTATAAATAGACATGCTATGCTTCATAACTCTTCAACCTAAAGGCGCCTGATATGCTGCACAACTGAATCCATAGCCATTACCAAAGGAACTAGTTCACATTTCATAAAATTTTCAAATCTGAAATTCAACTGAATTTGGTTGAATCTTTAGATCTAAAGTTCCTAGACCTTCCTCATATGATCCATTGAACTTATGTTTTGCAAAAGGAAGCAAGGAAAAGAGCTCAAATCTTCACAATCCAAAGGTATAGTTCAACTGGTTTTTGCTTCGAATCTCCTTGTTCCATGATCTATTTGCCTGGCCAATGTGTTTTCTGAAGTCCTCACCTGAGAGGCAAGCCAGTGGTGGCTTTGATTTTATGTTTTGATGAATTTCAGTTCATGTACCTGGATTTTCCAACTCTGATTTCTCACTCCATAGAAACTTTGAGTACAATCCAAGGTTATAGGGGTGATGTACATCACCCCAGCTTTCCAATGATATGAGGATGCTCATTTTTATTAAGTTTTTAAGACCTGCAAATGTCACCGGAAAATGCATGCTCGCCGGAGAAGACGATGGTGTACACCACCATCTCTTGCCAGATTGAATCTAGACCCTTGGATGCACTCCCCACGTTATAATCTCAGCCATGCATTTAGTTTACTTTCAATAATGCTGGATGTTTCTCATTGACTTAGACTTACCATGAGCGCGCGCCTGAGGACCTTAGGATTGGCCACGTCAATTAATGAGATTCAATCCAACGTTCCCTGATTTTCGCTATTTTCTAATTTCTGATTTTTATTTCTTTTATTTCCTTTAATTTCAAAAATCCATAACTCTTTCATTTTAATTCCAAAAAATATGGGACCAATTGCATTCTTCTCCATTAAAATTCTAGTTTCTAAAAATGATTTTTAATATTTTTTATCTTGTCATTTGATATTTTTTGTGAATTTTCTCTTTTCTGGTTATTTTTAATTCATTTTAAATAGTTTTTGATATTCAAAAAATACAAAAATATTTTCCTAACCTATTTGAATGATGATGGATCTATGAAAAATATTCTCATCAATTTTTTAATTGATTTGAGATTTATTTGAGATTTTAGTTCAATTAGGTTATTTTTATTCATTTTTAATTGATTAAAATTAGTTTCTGACTTTTAAAAATGCTGAAATTTTTTGTCAAACTTTGTTTGACCTTGTTGAACTTGGGATAAATCACTTGGACCTTTCAAGGTTGATTTGAAGTGATTTTGAAGTTTGACCTTTCTTTCTTATTTTAATTCAAGTTTATTTTCAAATATTAAAAATGCCAAAAATATTTTGTTCATTTCTTGACTTCCAATCTTCATCTCACTTCTGTTTTTGATTGTTTGACCATGATCCTCAATGTCATTGGTCAACACTTGTTGATTGGTACATGCTATTTCATTTAATGCACTTATTTCTTTTCATTATCCATCTTCTTCTTCTTCTTCTTTTCTTTTTTGATCAATGAGTTGAAGGTTGATAAGTTAGCATTGATTGGGGAGACTTAATCTTCCTTGATCCAAATCTAATTCATCTTGATCAATTGATCAAGTGAATGGCTTTGTATTAAGGATAGGTTGTTTCCTAAACCATGCAAAGGACTTAAACCAATACAAGATCAATTCTCTTTTCTTCTTTTGGTATGGCAAGTTGTTGGAACTTGGATCACTAATCAAGACTTCTAACTTGTGTTGTTGCCTACATTATTATTGACCGGCCTCAGATAGTTCTGACTTCTACATAAGTCCAATTACGATTGCTTAACATAGCACTAAATTTGCCTTATGGCACACTAACTACTAACACTAACCATTAACCATTAACATTTACTTTTTGCACTTTACATTTATGCAATTTATTATTCTTGTACATATTATCCATTTGCTTTTTTTTTCTTTGCTCATTGGAGCACATGTTTATGTTAATGCCATTTGCTTTTTGCTCACTTGAGCATATAATTGTGTATATATCTTTTGTGTTTGTGTTTGTCTGTTTGTTGTGAACCAAATGCAAAGAATTGGACAAAATAGACTTAGACTTTAGGACTTTACCCAAGCTAATGGAGTTTGAAGAGCAACTAGGCGTCATGCCTTTAGAGTGCTTAAATGTCAAAGAGCAACTAGGCCTCATGCCTTTAGAATGCTTAAAGCTTGAAGATGAACATTGAAAGGAATATATTCTAAACTCCTTCTTGCACTACGCCAAATAAGGGAAAAGAGGGCGCTTTTTTCGGCCTATAACAGCGCTTTAAAGCGCCCTCTAATCTGGCGCTGGCATAGGTAAAGACAGCGCTTTTTTTCCTAGTGAAAGCGCTGTCTAAAGTGGCTCTTTAAGACCTTTAAGGGCCACTTTAGAGGGCGCTTTTTCAAAAAAGCGCCCTCTAAAGTGGAAACATTTAAGGGGTTTAGAGGGCGCTTTTACTGGAAAGCGCCCTCTAAAGTGGAAACTTTTAAGGGTTTAGAGGGCGCTTTCCAGTAAAAGCGCCCTCTAAACCCTTAAATGTTTCCACTTTAGAGGGCGCTTTCCAGTAAAAGCGCCCTCTAAAGTGGGTGGTTGTTTAAATTTTTTTTTTTAAAAAGCGCTATATATTTTTTTTATTTTAGACAACCTGTATATTGAAGCAGTACACCTAAAACTATATAATTTGAAGCCCTTTTTCACACATTGCATTCAACAAGCCTTATATACAACAATCCATACATATACAACAATCCACTGATATATAATCGTTTAACTTCTAAAGATTCTATATACAACCAATTCATAACTTAAAAAGAAATAAAACTAAGTAGCAAAAGCATCTCTGAGATGTATGTTTTTTTTGGTAGCAGCAGTCTTCTTAGCAACAACCTCTTTTTGTTCAATATCAATAGCATGAACCTAAAATATCATAAAATTAGTTAGGTGATGTATAAGATCAAGAATTAACATTTTCTATGCATAAATATCATATAATTGTGTTTATACCTTTTTCTTTTTATGCAACTGACTCGATTTGCTGCGTAATCCCCTTATATTTTTGGTCCCTTATCTTTTGAAGATAGAATTGATATATGTTTAGATGGACATGTTCCATTGTCGTAGAGGGATACTTTCAAATATCCAGCATCATCATGTACGCGAATGAGGCTTGACGACAATAGAGCATCTCCATGTAAACAAATATCAATTGATACTTCCGAGCATCCCTTGCCCCTTGCACGAATGATTGACTTCATAATAGCCATTTTACCTGTAAAAAAGAAAACAATTAAAATCAGATGACAAATGTAAAAACAATTAAAATCATAAATATCATATAACTGTGTTTATACCTTTTTCTTTTTATGCAACTGACTCGATTTGCTGCGTAATCCCCTTATATTTTTGGTCCCTTATCTTTTGAAGATAGAATTGATATATGTTTAGATGGACATGTTCCATTGTCGTAGAGGGATACTTTCAAATATCCAGCATCATCATCTACGCGAATGAGGCTTGACGACAATAGAGCATCTCCATCTAAACAAATATCAATTGATACTTCCGAGCATCCCTTGCCCCTTGCACGAATGATTGACTTCATAATAGCCATTTTACCTGTAAAAAAGAAAACAATTAAAATCAGATGACAAATGTAAAAACAATTAAAATCATAAAAGTCATTTTACCTGTAATAAAGAAAACAATTAAAATAAACAAAAAACAATTTCAGAAGAGTTCAAACACATTCGGACCTAGGTTTCTAATGATACTGGTGTTGACACAAAATCATATGTTCATAGGTCGTATAACCCTAACTACTGGGTAATGTAGTCCCATTGCATGCGCTATCATGGTCACTAAAAACCAACCGTCAATAACATAAAACAGGTCGAAAACAAATGTAGTCCCATTGCATGCGCTATCATGTTCATAGGTCGTATAACCCTAATAAACCCAAACTATTTAAATGACTATGAATATTGAAACTTTACAGGTCGAAACAAACGTAGCATAGACAACAATAACATAAAACAGAAATTGGGCAAAGCTAAAACAAAGCAATAACATAAAACAGAAATTGGGCAAAGCGTGTACCTTTGATTGGTAGAAGGAGGAAACGCGCAGTAATAATGTAGATCTAACAGAGGTGGAAGGAAAACGCCTTAGAACCCTAACGTGAAAAAGAACGAAAATATATAACAGATAGTGAAATAACAAAACGCGCAGTATTTTATAATTTTAATGTTTACTAAAGGGGACATTAGAGGGCGCTTGTGGAAAAAAAGCGCCCTCTAAAGGGGGCCTAAGAGGGCGCTTATGGAAGCGCTCTCTAAGGCTTTCCAGAAGCGCTTTATAAGCTGGAAATGCACATGGACTTATAACAGCGCTTTATACAAAGCGCCCTCTAAGGGTAACCTTAGAGGGCGCTTTACAAAAAGCGCCCTCTAAGGGTAACCTTAGAGGGCGCTTTATAAAAAGCGCCATGTATTGTTGTCCCTCTATCTCCTCCTTATTTTTTCGCTTCACCTTAGAGGGCGCTTTTTTACAAAAGCGCCCTCTAAAGTGCGCTGTCTATTGCTCCTTATTTTTCGCTTCACTTTAGTGAGCGCTTTTGTAATAAAGCGCCCTCTAAGGTGTGCTGTCTATTCCAGTTTTTGGCGTAGTGTTGTCTATTCTTTGATTGTTAATAGAACCTTTTGATGTGTGTGTTTTTGTGCTAGGGATTCCAACATTGAGCCAAATTGAGGAACCATTGCCATGAGCTTCTAAGAGAGAGGGATCTTCCAAGAGTTAATTTGATTGTTGATTGCTTGAGTTTTTGCTTATTGTGATTGGTTATTCCAAAGGATGGGAGCTACTTGGATCATCAATATGATCTCAAGATAGGAACTCCATTTGTGGTCTTTTTCTTTATCCCTTACCTCTTGTATGCTTAGGACTTTAGCCATTCTTCTTCTTCTCTCCACTCTAACCCTAGCCAAATCTTTTGTGCAAACATTTAATACTTGTTTTCAACATTAGAAACCTAAGCCTTATGCTTTTGATTTTCAAACTCTCTTTTCTTAATACTTATTTTGAATTGAACTTCTAAGTCAACTTTGACCATTTTGTACATACTTTTCATTGGTAAATATAACTCCTTCAAGTGCTTTTGTGGTTTCAATGGCCACCTTCCTAATCAAATTTTCCATAACCTTTAGCTATTAGGTTTGAGTTATCCTTGAGGTAGATGTAATACTCACCTTTATCCTTAGTGATGGACAATGAGTCTTCCATGCTTATTATAGGGTTAACCCCTCACTAGCATGTTAAAGCTATCATCACATGGTGGATTTGTGGTTTTAGGTTGAGTTTTCTCCCTTGGATAACAAAAGACCTTAAGGCTTTTGGACCAATCAATTCACCAACTCATTTTGAGCTTTTTACCCCGAACTACGAGGTTTTGATCCTAATCTTTTTTAAGACGGTACGTAGGCAATGGGTTCATCCATCCAAACACAAAATGTAAATAATTTGTACATTCTCTTCTCATCTCTTCAATCATGTTTGCACAAATAAATTTTCACAAAAAACAACAACCTTACCAAAAATATGAAAAGGGCTCCCTAGGAGTACCTAGGATGTTTTGGGTGCCTAACACCTTCCCATTGCATAACCAACCCCCTTACCTCGATCTCTGACATTTTTACTAGTTTTTGATTCGATAAAACTTTTAGGTTTTTGTTCGCTTTCTAACCATTCCTTTTGGATAAATAGAAGTGCGGTGGCGACTCGACTTGTATGATTTACCTTAGATTTAATCAATATCTCTAATGGTAATGAATACCCCGCTACAGGATCTATAGATCAAAGTGATCAAGCCCGTGAAGTTGATGATTAACAATAAATCTGCCATAAGCCTTGCCAAGAACCCACTGATGCATGGGAGAATCAAGCATATTGATACAAAGTTCCATTTTTTGAGGAATCAAGTCCAAAATAGAGTGCTAGAAGTTATGCATTGTAGCAACCAGAAGCAACTTGCAGATGTTCTGACTAAAGCTGTGAAGACTGAACACTTTATCCACCTGAGACATGGAATTGATGTTGCAGAGTTTAGTTAGTTGAATATGAATTAAGGGATGATGTTAGAAGTAATCCATATTCAATAGTAGTATTAGTTTCGTTAAGCTTAATCTAACTGGTGTATGTTATCATTTTCGCCTGCGTGACATTATTATTTGTGTATATAAATCAAACATGTAACAAAATTTCATAACGTGAATATAGTTTCTCTCTCTCCTTCAAAATTTTTTAGTTAGATCTATTTTCTCTGTCTCGTCTTCCATCTTCATCTTCTTTATCTCATGCACCAACAAAATCTTGTAGGTAGTCGTCTTTATCCCATTTTGAATGTGTTTGGATAAATAATATGGGATAAAAATGGTTTTCCAACATTGTGGATATATATAGTGGTTTATGTGTATTTGTATAAAATTTTATGTATTAAAATAAATAAATAAATAAATAAATATTATATTAAAGATGGAAAAACCATGCATATTGTGCTAGCTTGTTTTTTGAAAACCATGAATTCATTTATTACAAAATTAGTTATAAACTTTCCTATAATATTCATAATTATTTATTACAAAATTAACTATAAACTTTTCTATAACATTCATAATTATTTATTACAAATTTTTTTATTAACCTTTCTATAATATTCATAATTATTTATTACAATGATATAGTTAATTGAATAAAATAATGAAAATTCTAGGATATTATAAAAAAATAAGAATAATCATAAAATTTATTGATTATCTTAGTATGTATAAAAAATGTATAAGAAAATACACTACAAGAAAATAAATAATTAGCTACCAAAATTTATTACAAATGATTTTTATAGTTAATCTCAATTTAAAAGACAACTATTTAACTCTAATTACATAAATAAAGATAAAAAAGATTAAATATTATATACCCTTTTAAAAAATCACATAAAATATATTATTCTTTTTTTACACACATATTATTCTCTTCTAAAAATTTATTTTTTAATAAAAAGCAAAACTCTTGTTTTTAACATAAAACCCTTTTTTCTAAATCACTTTTCCTCCATCCAAAATTACTTTTAATTCGCATATTAAAAATCACTTTTTTCTTCGTCGAAATCACTTTTCCTTCGCTGATCAAAATCACCACTTCTAAGATCAAAATCGCTACGTCTCCATCATCGAAACTGCTGCTTTTCCTTCATCAATCGAAATCACTATTTCTTTGTCATCGATCGAAATCACTGCTAATTGAAATAGCTTTTTCTTCTTCTTCATTGATTGAAATTTCTACTTCTCCTTCTTCGTTGGAAATCACTGCTTCAACTTCCTTTCCAATCAAAATCGCTCACGCTTTTCTTAAAAACTGCTTCAACTTCCTCTTCAATCAAAATCGCTCATGCTTTTCTCAAAAACTAATACTTGAGGTGATTATTTCTCCTTGAATCAAATATCACATAATCACTCATTCTCTCTGGTAAAACTTATGCGAAGAATCTCTTTATTTGATTCACATGGTTTCTATCATAACAATTCGTTGTTGCGACATCTATTTTCGATCTTCGCTACAACGATGCATTTTGTCCGATTGACATAATCAATATTCCGTTTTATAAATTTTAAGGTATAGTTGATGTTGATTTTAAAATTTTCAGATATAATTATCATGAATTTCTTATTTGTTTCTAATTTACATGATATTGTTTAGAATGTTGTTAGAAGAATCTGATTCCAAAGTTACTAGACAATGTTTGGATGGATAGTTTAGTTATACACTTGTACAGTGCAAGTATTTAGTGTTTTCATGTTATTTTATAATTTGCTTTATTAGGCTATCATGGATGAAAATAAGTTATAGGTGAAAACAATTTAAAAAATAAGTTGTTTCACTAGTCTCACTATTGCTTATGATAATAGATAAACTCTAATAAGTCAATTCAAATGACAAATCGGCCCTAAATTAGTAAGTCTAAATACACAAATTTCCTTAATTTTTGTAAGAAGAAATTAAGCTTGATTTACTAATAGCACTATCAGTTATGCCTATGACATGAATTGAGCTTGATTTGGAATTCGAACGTGTTTGTTTGGCTTTGTTTGTGTCTTCAAACTTCTACAAAAATTGTTAATATGTTGGCTAAATAAACTTGGTGTTTATACTTTCAACAACAAAGAGGATGAATGCTTTGTGTTCTTTGTTATTGTCTAGTTAAGCTAGATATAACTATGTCTAATTTTCTTTTCATTATAAATGTAGAGAAGATTCAAGATTGAAGCAGTAATTCCTTTGATTGCTACAAAGAATACAAAGAACACCGGTGACTCTCATTTAAGATATCCAACAAGGTATGATTGAGATTTGATGTTTGAAGTTTTTTCTAGTGCCGACCTTAAGATTGATGAATTTTCGAATCCGAGACACGTTTTTTGTATCACGCAATAAAATATGTAGCTCCCATGCCAATAACAGGGCCAACAACTTCCCGACTACCTTTATATTCATCACTAGGACATATTTTGTCCATTGACTTTGCTCCTTCTTCCCAAGAATTTTAATAACTTCCTCCTCTATGTTTGTTAGATTTGAAAATAGATAGAAAAGATTAAGATAACAAATCATTAACAATGCATCAATCGGTCACTCAACATTTTTTCTTATTTGCTATCATATTTTTAACTGCATGTTGATGAATTTTCTAGATATATTAATATGACAATCCGAGGTAGAGGATCTAGACGAAATTAAGGGATTGGTCGCAATCAACTTCACCCTTCACCTTTGTAAGGTATATTAGTGGGACCAAAGTGATATAAGAGAAACAAAATACTGGATAATTTTATTCATAAGAATAGGTCCCTTTTGTAGGCATTACAAAATGTAACCGCTGTTTCCAGTTTTCCTAAAAACTAGCTATCCACTAACCAACTAACAGACAATTCCTAAAGACCAGGTTTTAGCAACTGCCATTAGTTTTAAACAGAAACAATTCTAAAACAAATAAATAAATAAATAAATCTTAATACCATCCCTTAAACTGATATCTGCAGATACTATCAGTTTAGAAACAAGCACAATGCAACAACTTCTTTCTTTATTTTGTCTCCATTACCGAACAAACTCCTAGCATACTTCGAAGCTTGAAAAATGCAGCAGGCTTTAGGGGCTTGGTCAAAATGTCTGCAACCTGATTTTCACTCTTACAATAAATCAATTTAATTGTTCCATCATTGCTAAGATCTCTTAGAAAATAATATTTCACATCAATGTGTTTACTTCTACCATGTAGTACAGGCACTACGCCAAATAAGGGAAAAGAGGGCGCTTATTTTGGCCTATAACAGCGCTTTTAAGCGCCCTCTAAAGTGGCGCTGGCATAGGTAAAGACAACGCTTTGTTTTCCTGGAGAAAGCGCTGTCTAAAGTGGCCATATTATAGTGCGCTTTCAGAAAAAAGCGACCTCTGGAGTGGTCCATAAAGGGACACCTTAGAGGGTGCTTTCTGGAAAAAGCGCCCTCTAAAGTTGTCAATGTAAAGTGTTTAGAGGGCGCTTTCAGGAAAAAGCGCCCTCTAAAGTTGTCAATGTAAAGTGTTTAGAGGGCGCTTTCAGGAAAAAGCGCCCTCTAAAGTTGTCAATGTAAAGTGTTTAGAGGGCGCTTTCTGGACAAAGCGCCCTCTAAAGTGTTAGTTATTTTAAAAAAATTTGTTTGAAAAACAGTGGATATTTAATTGGTAACCTGTTCGCATGCTGCAAAAGTGTAAAATTCATATTGATTTCATCCTTTAATCCAATGTTATACACCATTAATCCATTGATATATACAACATGAATCCATTTATATACAACATTAATCCTCCATATATACAACATTAATATATGATTCTTTGATCAACAATATACAACAACATATTCATGATTTAGTAAAAGTACAACAACAATATACAACATATATACAACAACAGCATACAACAACAACATTCCATACATATATGTACAACAATATACAACCTAGCTATATGATTCTTTGATCAACAATGAATTGACACAATTCATCCTTCATTTCATCCAAATGAGCTCTTGAGTAAGATTTGTATTCCTCAAAGTACTACAATTAAGAGAATAAAACATATTCATGATTTAGTAACAAATTAGATGAAATATCTGACAGACATAATTAAATATACAAATACACACGAATATTTAGGGGAATTTCACTTACGCGTCAACCGTCTTCTTCATACTCGGATATTTACTCCAATCACCCGATAACGAATCGAGATAATACACTATTAGTCTCGAAAGATCCATAGCAACCAACACCCAGTGACCACTGTATCCAAAAGCTGTCTAGTAGTTCTAACCAATACTAAACAAAATAACGCCCATCCACCCATGGTGAATAATAGCAAGTGTGCATAATAGGCAGGAGGAACTGCATACAAGATAACATTTTTGTTAAACTAAAGTTTTGTATAGCCTAAAACAAAAACAAGCAAAGGGAATCGAGTAGCAAACCTATTGAAACAGATTGAGTACACCTCGCATAACTGAATGGAAAAAAATAGTATCAGAAGGCTTCTAAAATTAAATGAAAACAGTACAAGTTTAGAAAACATTAATTAAGATTAAAAAAGCAAATCATATCATTACGTGTAGCACAAGTTATTGGTCAAACTCTGTAGCTGGTCTGCAGTGAATTTATTTTCATCATACAGCACATGATAATGCGTTGGTCGACTAGTCCCCTGCAAAAAGAACACGTCCAAATGCAAATAACACAGAACTGTCAAAAGGCGATTGAGCAACAAATAGTAAACAATGGCATAAAGTTAAATGACATAGCTAATATTACCTGAATTCCTGCATGGCTGTTAAGGTAAAAATCAAATTCCCTAGGGTGACAAATGCTGGTGTCTACCACGGTTCCTTTGACAATTTAGAACAACAAAATCAGCAAAAAGTGATAAATTCAAATGATAATATATACCAGCTGCGTTGAGAAATATATTGAAAAAACCTGGCATAATATTTCCACTTCTATCGGTCTCTTTGGGGTTGACAGGAAAAAGACGAGTGTGATGTCTCTTTTGGACCACTACAAAAGTAACTTTAGGTAGATACCCATCCTCTATTGAGACACAAGCCTGATGAAAAAAAATTAGTTGGTCTTCAGCACTCCAATGTACTTCAAATTTTACACCCTTGTCTCTTGCACGAATGATTGACTTCATAATAGCCATTTTACCTGTAATAAAGAAAACAATTAAAATCAGATGACAAATGTAAAAACAATTAAAATCATAAAAGTCATTTTACCTGTAATAAAGAAAACAATTAAAATCATTTGACCTGTACCTTTTTCACTAAGTTCTCTTTCTTTTCTTGGTTGGAATATGTTCTACATGTCTCTTAACAACACGGATGGTTGGATTGATCCAAATACCCTCATTATGATCATTTCTAATATATGAATCATTTGATATAATATTCTCATCTTGATCATTTCTGGTAAACGATTCAATCTCAACATCAATATCACCTTGATCTCCAGTGTTTTCATCAATTACTTTGTTGGAAAAAAGAACTATAGACCATTTCGTACTTTTCGGATCATTGACATAGAACACTTGTCTAGCTTGAGAGGCTAGAATAAAAGACTCATCTTTGTATCCCACCCTATTAAGATCCACTTGCAAAAATCCTGACTTATCCATTCGAATGCCGTTATTATTTTCAACCCACTTGCAACCAAATATAGGAATCTGAAACTTCTCATAATCAAACACCCAAATGCGCTCGATAACACCAAAATACGACAGATTTGCAAATTTGGGGTTTAAGTCCTTCACACTTGATATGTGCATTGCTTCAGCTACCACGGTGACACCACTATTCTGCATAGTACTTTTATCATCTTGTTCTTTGGTATAAAATGTGTATCCATTAATCGCGTATGCGCTATAAGAAAAAACATGGAAACTTGGACCATATGCTAAGCATCTCAACCTTTCTGTTATTGAAGCGGGATCTGAATAATACTTTGAATAAATATGATCCTTAAACCAAGGTATAAAACATCGATTGTGCTCTCGTACTATCCAATTTTCATTTCTATTGGGATTTAAACCTCGGAGAACATCCTTGTGAATTTCAACATACGGCTCAACCTCATTCTCATTGTGCAGAACATACAAATGCACTTGATCCCGTTCGACCCTTGATACTGCCACGATTTTATTTCCAATTAGATTTTTTCCTTCTTTCTTTTCGACAAGCTGAGACTTGGGGAGTCCGATTGACTGAACATTAGACAAATATTCAGTATAAAACTCAATTGCTTCTTCAACAATGTATCTTTCAACCATACAACCTTCTGGTCGACTTCGGTTCTTCACGTACCCTTTTAATATTTTCATATAACGTTCAACAGGGTACATCCATCTCATATAAGCTGGTCCACACAATTGTGTCTCTTTCACAAGATGAACAACTAGATGTACCATTATGTCAAAAAATGATGGAGGAAAAAACATTTCAAGCTCACACAAAGTAATAACGATTTCTTTTTGCAACATTGGTAAGATCGCAGGATTGATCACCTTACTGCAAATTGACTTGAAGAAAGAACACAACTTAGTTATAGAGCTTCTTACTTTTTCTGGAAGAATAGAACGTATACCTATTGGGAGAAAATGTTCCATTATAACATGGCAATCATGGGTCTTTAAACTCTTTAACTTGAGGTCTTTCATAAACACAAGTCTTCTAATATCTGAAGAGTACCCTTCTGGAACTTTAACTTCACTTAGAAACTTACACAATGTTTTTTTCTCCTTTCTAGATAGAGTATAAGCAGCAGGAGGTAGATATGTTCGTTTTCCTTTCTTCAAGGGTCCTAATTCAGTTCTTATTCCCATCGCTATCAAGTCCTTTCTTGCCTTAAGGCCATCCTTAGACTTTCCTTGTATATTGAGTAACGTGCCAATAACACTTTCAAATACATTTTTTTCAATATGCATAACATCAAGAAAATGTCTCACATACAAGGACTTCCAATACAGCAATTCAAAAAAAACTGACCTCTTCTTCCACCCACTTTTGACAAGTGTGTGGGCAAAAGGCTTGCCAAACTGAGTATCCAAATCTTTCACCTTTTCAAAAATTTGATCACCCGTCAATATAGGTGGAGCTCTGCCTTGTTCTGTCTCTCCATTGAACGCCTTTCTCCATCCACGGTAGTGATGATTTGAATTTAAGAATCTCCGATGACCGAGAAAGACATTCTTCTGACCAAACTCCAAGCGCTTCCAATCTGTTTTATCTTCACAAATAGGACACGCACATTGACCTTTTATGCTATACCCTGATAGATTTCCGTATGCTGGAAAATCATTAATTGTGCCAAACAACATCGCCCTCAAGTTGAAACTTTCTTTCCTATATCCATCATAAACCTCCACACCAGTCTCCCACAAAATATTTAAATCTTCGATTAAGGGCTTCAAGTACACATCTATGTCATTCCCTGGTTGTTTAGGTCCAGAAATCAACATAGACAACATCATGTACTTACGCTTCATACATAGACATGGAGGTAGGTTATAAATCATAATAATCACAGGCCATGTACTGTGTGAGATACTCTGGATACCGTGTGGGTTCATTCCATCAATAGATAATGCCAAGCGAAGGTTTCTTGATTCTTCTCCAAATTCAGGATAATCATTATCAATTTTCAACCACTGTGGTGAATCTGCCGGATGTCGATACTTTCCATCTATAATTCTTTCATCTGCATGCCAGGTCAAGTGTCTTGAATCGGTTTCACTACGAAACATGCGTCTAAATCTCGGAATAACAGGAAAATACCACAAGACTTTTGCTGGAGACAACTTGTTCTTATATCGCGAGACACCGCATTTAGGACACTCATTTAACGATGCATACTCATTTCGAAACAAAACGCAATCGTTTGGACATGCATGTATCTTATCATAGCTCATGCCAATAGAGCACAACATCTTTTTGGTCTCATATGTTCGATTGGGAAGAACATTATCCTCAGGAAGCATATCTTTCAAAAGGGCTAATAACTCTGTGAAACTTTTATCCGACCACCCATTGCCCGCCTTTAAGTTGTACAACTTTAATACCGCAGACAATCTTGTGAATTTAGTGCAACCATCATACAAAGGTTTCTCTGCATCACTTACCAACCTCTCAAACATTTCGGGACAATCCTTAAGATCTCCTTCAAGTGCTTCTGCAATCTCTTCAACTCGATCACAATCGTATGTATCTGCGCCACTATAGTTTGAGGCATAGGTCGTACTATCCCCCGGTTCAACATTATCGTTACTTTTCTCACCATGCAAATTCCAACATGTATAACTTCGATCAATTCCATGCCTCATTAGATGCAATGTCAACTGAACTGCGTCAACCCGTTTCCCATAACAACAACCCAAGCAAGGACATATCATTCTACTCGGGTCTTCGGCGTGCGCAACGGCAAACTTAACGAATTCTGATACCCCATTCTCGTATTCTCTCGACAATCGATTGGAAGACATCCATGTATTATCCATTACTAATTAGAATAAACAAAAAACAATTTCAGAAGAGTTCAAACACATTCGGACCTAGGTTTCTAATGATACTGGTGTTGACACAAAATCATATGTTCATAGGTCGTATAACCCTAACTACTGGGTAATGTAGTCCCATTGCATGCGCTATCATGGTCACTAAAAACCAACCGTCAATTTCCTATTGCATCCGCTATCATGGTCGAAACAAACGTAGAAGGAGGAAACGCGCAGTAATAAGGTAAAACAGAAATTGGGCAAAGCTAAAACAAAGCAATAACATAAAACAGAAATTGGGAAAAGCGTGTACCTTTGATTGGTAGAAGGAGGAAACGCGCAGTAATAATGTAGATCTAACAGAGGTGGAAGGAAAACGCCTTAGAACCCTAACGTGAAAAAGAACGGAAATAACAGATAGTGAAATAACAAAACGCGCAGTATGTTATAATTTTAATGTTTACTAAAGGGGACATTAGAGGGCGCTTGTGGAAAAAAAGCGCCCTCTAAAGGGGGCCTAAGAGGGCGCTTATGAAAGCGCTCTCTAAGGCTTTCCAGAAGCGCTTTATAAGCTGGAAATGCACATGGACTTATAACAGCGCTTTATTAAAAGCGCCCTCTAAGGATAACCTTAGAGGGCGCTTTCTAAAAAGCGCCATGTATTGTTGTCCCTCTATCTTCTCCTTATTTTTTCGTTTCACCTTAGAGGGCGCTTGTGGAAACAAAACGCCCTCTAAAGGGGGCCTAAGAGGGCGCTTATGAAAGCGCTCTCTAAGGCTTTCCAGAAGCGCTTTATAAGCTGGAAATGCACATGGACTTATAACAGCGCTTTATTAAAAGCGCCCTCTAAGGGTAACCTTAGAGGGCGCTTTCTAAAAAGCGCCATGTATTGTTGTCTCTCTATCTCCTCCTTATTTTTTCGCTTCACCTTAGAGGGCGCTTTGTTACAAAAGCGCCCTCTAAAGTGCGCTGTCTATTGCTCCTTATTTTTCGCTTCACTTTAGAGGGCGCTTTTGTAATAAAGCGCCCTCTAAGGTGCGCTGTCTATTCCAGTTTTTGGCGTAGTGAGGATTCTTGGAAAGTTTGATTGCTGAGTTGTTGTCACAAAAATTTGTGGTAGCTTCAACTTGTTTTGACCGTAGCTCTTCAAGAATCCGTCTCAACCAAATAGCTTGACAAGCACAAGTTGTTGCAGTAATGAATTCAGCTTCTGTGGATGACAGAGTGACAATTTGTTGCTTCTTAGAAGACCATGAAACAGCCCCTGTCCCCAACAAGAAAGCATAGCCAGATGTGCTTCTTCTATCATCTTGATCTCCTGCATAATCACTATCCGAAAACCCGAATAATTCCAACTTTTTACCTTTCTTGTACAACAGTCCAAAATCTTTAGTTCCTTGTAAATAACGAAGAATTCTCTTGGCAGCTAACAAATGCATTTCTGTTGGACTCTCCATATATCTGCTTATTGAGCTCACAGAATACATTATGTCAGGCCTCGTTGCTGTTACGTACATTAAGCTGCCAACAATTTGCTTGTAAAGTGTGTTGTCCACTTTCTTTCCATCATGATCTTTGTTTAGCTTCAAGCCAAACTCGGTTGGAGTGCTTACAGGATTACAGTCCTGCATTTTAAATCTGTCCAAAATATCTTGCACATACTTCCTTTGGGAAATAAAGATCCCATAAGTTGATTGCACTACTTCTTTGCCAAGGAAGTAATGCATCATACCAAGGTCAGACATTTCAAATTCACTCGTCATAGATTTCTTGAATTCTTTCATCATGGCATCATCATTTCCAGTAAATATAAGATCATCAACATATAAACACACAATGAGCATTTTCTCGATATCTCCCCTTTTAACAAAAAGTGTGTGCTCATATGGACATTTATGAAAACCCTTTTTCAGAAAATAAGCTTCAATGCGACTATACCAAGCTCGTGGAGCTTGTTTTAGTTCGTAGAGAGCTTTCTTCAATTTATAAACTTTATGTTCTAATCCAACCTTTACATAGCCAGGAGGTTGATCGACATATACCTGTTCTTCCAAGTATCCATGCAAGAATGCCGATTTGACATTAAGCTGGAAAATCTGCCAAGATTGTAGTGCCGCTAATGCAACCACTAATCTGATTGTGTCATGCCTTGCAACTGGAGAGAAAACTTTTGTGTAATCAACCCCATACCGTTGCTTGTATCCCTTGGCGACCAAACGAGCCTTATACTTGTCAACTTCGCCCTTCTCATTTAGCTTTGTTTTGAAAACCCATTTCACACCAATGGTTTCCTGTCCATTTGGTAGATCACATAGCTCCCAAGTATCATTTTTTTCTATTGATGCAATTTCTGCATCCATAGCCTTTTTCCATTTTGATTCCTTGATAGCAACTTCAAAAGTAGTAGGATCACAATCTGAAAAGAGAGCAAAATGTGTAAGTACATCCTCACCTTGGTCAACTCCAGTAACCTCATAATCTTCCATCCATGCAGGTCTTCTTCTATGACGTTGAGGCCTTTGTGATTCCGCTACAAGTGGACTTCGATCGGCTATAGGAACATTCTGATTTCCTTCTACTACTTGCACATTTTCCATAGGTTTCTCCCTTTCCTCATTATCATCGCAGGCTATTGGGATATATTGTTTAGCCTCATCTTCTTTCCATGACCAGGTTGCTTCTTCATCAAAGACTACATCACGACAAATGACAATTTTCTTGGTGCTTGGATTGTATAATTTGTAAGCTTTTGATGCATCGCTAACACCAAGAAATATGCATTTTTCTCCCTTGCTGTCTAGCTTTTTTCTCTTATGATCTGCAATATGAGCATAAGCGATACACCCAAAAACTCGGAAATAGTGTACAGCTGGTTTTCTTCCGCTCCATGCTTCTTCCGGTGTCATATTTTGAACAACAAGTGTGAGACTTCTGTTCAGTACATGTATGCTCCGGTTGAAAGCTTCTGGCCAAAAACTTTTTGGAATACAACTCCTTGACAAAATGCTACGCACCATATTCATAATAGTGCGATTTTTCCTCTCACATACGCCATTTTGTTGGGGCGTATAAGCTGCTGTAAGCTGCCTTTTGATTCCATGAGTCTCACAAAAATTTGCAAATTCATGTGAACAATATTCTCCACCGCGATCTGTGCGCAGAACTTTGATTGGACTGCCTACCTCTTTTTCAACCAATGCTTTATAGCTTTTAAATGCTAGAAATGCTTCAGATTTTTCTTGCAAGAAATAAACCCAGACTTTACGACTAAAATCATCAATGAAAGTAATTATATACCTCTTACCTCCATTGGAACATGGAGTAATTGGTCCGCATATATCTGAATGAACAAGCTCTAGTGTAGCCTTTGCCCTCTATGATTTTCCTTGTGGGAATTGATTCCGGTGTTGTTTGCTAACGACACACTCTTCACAAACTTCAGAGGGGATTGTGATTTGAGGAAGACCTGTCACCATATTCTTTTGTTGTAAAGTCTTTAACCCACCAAAACTAAGATGCCCGTAGCGAAAGTGCCAAAGCCATTCCTTTTCTTTTAACCTTGCAGAAAGACATGATTGAGTATTGTCTTGTAGATACAATGGAAACATTCTATTAGCTGTCATGTTCACTTGAGCTATCAAACCCAATTTTTCATCTTCAATTCTGCAAACTCCATTTTTGACATAGATTCCATATCCCTTTTCTTGAAGCTGACCAACACTTAGTAAATTTGTTTTCAAATCTGGAACAAAAAGAACATTAGAAATAGTTTGAACATAATCTTTTTTGGTATGAATGCCAATTGTTCCTTTTCCCATGACAGACACAGTAGAGTTGTCACCAAATTTAACAGTGCTGCGAAATGATTCGTCTAAGTCAGAGAATGCCTTCTTATCGCCACACATATGATTGCTGCAGCCAGTATCCAAATACCACAAGTTTGGTTGAATTTCTTCCTTCACGTGACACACCATTAGAAGAGACACCTCTTCCTCTCTTTCTGCAAAGTTGGATTTTTCTCCTCTTTGATATCTCAAATTTGTTCTGCATTCTGACTTGTAATGGCCATACTTATGGCATCTGTAGCATTCAATATTGGACTTGTTTAATGACTTTGTTAATTGATGGCCTCCACGTCCTCTTCCTCTTCCTTGAAAATAACTTTCTTGATGCTGATAATTTTGTTGGTTCACCCGATCATTGTTATTTTTGCCTCTTCTGCCTCGATGTCTTCCTCTATCTCGTCCTTTATCACCTCCACTAGATATGGTGTGATTTTCGGATACGGCCTTCAATGCTTGTTCTTCTTTCTCCTGCTGGTTAATTTTTTTCTCATGAACCAACAAGGAACTTTGCAATTCATCAATTGAAAGTTCATCCACATCATTTGCTTATTCTATCGAACAGACAACAAAATTAAATTTTGGTGTCAAGGATCGAAGAATCTTCTCAACAACGGTGACATTTGTTGTCTTGTCTCCATGAATCCGCATCTTATTAACGATAGCCATCATTCTTGAAAAGTAGTCTGTAACTGACTCTCCTGATTTCATTCGAAGTAATTCAAACTCCGAACGAAGTGATTGAAGCTGCTGCCTCTTTGTTCTTGTTGTACCTTGGTATTTCTTCTTCATGGAATCCCAAATATGCTTTGCAGTGTCCTTGCAAAGAATGGTTTCCAAAATTGATCGGTCAATTGCTTGGAAAAGATAATTCTTTGCTTTGAGATCCTTCAGCTTTAGTCCTTCCTGCTCCGTCTTTTGCCCGTCTGACAACTCAGCATCTGCTGTAGGTTCTGCTACGCCAGAAACAACAACCGTCCAATATTCTTTGGATCTCAAGAAGTTCTCCATGAGCATGCTCCAATGGTCATAGTGACCATCAAAGCGTGGAATAGCTGCTTGCACAAAGCCATTTTCTGAAGTCATTTGTGAGAAAAAAATTACAGCTTTTCCTGGTTCTCTCCCTCGCAGTATTTTTTTTTCTCACTGCAATCCCTTTCACGTAACGAAGCTCTGGATACCACTGATATAAGAGAAACAAAATACTGGATAATTTTATTCATAAGAATAGGTCCCTTTTGTAGGCATTACAAAGTGTAACCGCTGTTTCCAATTTTCCTAAAAACTAGCTATCCACTAACCAACTAACAGACAATTCCTAAAGACCAGGTTTTAGCAACTGCCATTAGTTTTAAACAGAAACAATTCTAAAACAAATAAATAAATAAATAAATCTTAACACAAATTTGGTTATTTAATACAATTCATGTGTTTTGTTATTGTCATACCCCAAAATTTGCCCGTTGATATTACAAAGCATTCCTCAAGACCCTCCGACTTGCTCTGCAAGACACTGATATCAAATGGACAAAAGCCCAGCTCACAACAGGCCCAATCCAAAAGTGGCCCAAACCAGCTTGCTCGCTAGGCGAACAATTCCTTCGCCTAGCGAACACTTCGTCATGACACTCGCCCAACGAAGCATCAGATCCAGGAAAAAGCCCAAAACTAGCTTGCTCGCTAGGCGAGCAATTCCTTCGCCTAGCGAAGCTTGCGAAAATCTGAAGTTTTGGACCTCATTCTGAGCCCATTAGGTCACCACCACTACTACTATAAATACCAGCTCTTCATCCACGAAAAAAGACACACACAGACAGACGGATACCGAAACGGAGAGACCAAGACGAAGGACGGAAACCCTGGTGCGAAAACCCTGCTAACCTGAAGGCAGCCCATCCGCGCCGAAACTACCGCCGCCCAACTCAATCCGGCCTCCAATCAATCAGTCCCCTTCAATACCGCAATTGCACACAGGTTTGCGTATCACCGCTGTTTCATGTTCCCAATTGATATTCTTTACATACATGATGCATTCCGATTAAAGTTTTGATATGTAATCTGATTTCGTATGTGAATCTAAGTATGAACATCCTGTATAATTGTATATGCTATGCCTGTGATCGAATGCCATAAGAGTGCAGGTTTTCGGAAGTCATGCTGCTGTCAAACTCCAAACCCGTGGCCGCTCGCTAGCTCATCGCTAAGCGAGCCTGCAGCGAGCCTTCGCTAGGCGAAGCAGAGGCGAATGGGACAGTGGCTGCTTTGTCTCTTTGATGTTCTATCTTATGTTTATCTAACCATGGTTCTGCATCATTTGGCCTGAATTCCTGACTGTTATGTCGTATTTTATGGTGCAATTGTCAAATCATATTTTATCTTAATGCTCTAACCCGTGTGTTGAATGGTGTAAAAGCTTCCATATCCCCAATGAAGTGGCCGGCTAGGTACTCCACTTTACGTGTGGGAGACCTTCGTGGAGATGGATTCCAAATTACTTCACTTTAATGTGAAGATTCATATTGATTGCCTAATTAATTTTAATGTATTAATTTTTAATGTATTGATTTTAATGTGTTGATTTTAATGTGGAGATTCATCATAATTACCTAATGAACGTTAAAATATGGACTTTAAATAAATGATATCGGACCTCTCTTCGTTACCCCGCGATTACGGTATTACGGTCATGTCCCGCGAATGTGGGGATGCACTTAGCAAAGACCCTTCGGTTAAATCATCATAAAATAAATCATGGTCCCTCGGATGTTGCCTTCGAAATTACGATTTCGTCCCTCGATGACCCTTCGGTGTAGCCTACGGTTAAATGATGATAGTCCCTTCGAATGCTAAGGTATCCTCACCACTGTTGCCTTCAATGACCAGCCGATGACCCTACGATGACCCTCCTACATCCCAAGGATAAAACTACTTACTTCTCAATAGTAAGGACAGTTTTACCCTCATAAGGATAGGAAATGCCCGGAAAGACCTCGGACAGGTACAACCCTTAATTGCTCATTCATAACCTAAAATATTTTTCCCACCTTACAGATTTCAAACATCCTTTTTTTGGAAAACCACCACTTAGCATACATCCGTACTAGGATCATTGTTGAGTTATATTTTTCTAAATAACTTTCAAATCTAAATGAGATAACCACTTTGTATACATTCATGCAAGAATCATTGCAAAGTTAAATTCACATTTTCAAAACATTTTTCACACATTCTCTCAACCACCTTTTTCAAACTAGAAAACATAAATGATTGAGCAATTAAGAGCCCATGGATAACCATGGATACAAAGGGTGCTAACACCTTCCCTTTGTATAACGTACCTCCCGAACCTAAGAATCTGAATTAAGGTCTTTCCTGTTCTTTTCCACCTTTCCTTATGGGATAAAAGAAAAGTCGGTGGTGACTCTTGCTAACCGCGACATTGCGATTAAAAATCCATTAAAGTCAGTTCACCGTATGACAGAACTGGCAACTCTGCTGGGGATACTTTAAAAAGAGAGGTTACCTTAAAAACAAGATCACTTATTCCAAATTGTCTGATTTACTTTTAAGGGATTGCTTGGGTATTCTTGAGTGAAAGATCCTACACCCGGATCTAGTGTACCTTAGGTAAGTAGCAATAGATCATCGCGACTATCCGGCGTATACTGGAATGGTTAAAATGATGGCTACGGTTAATGTGACACTTTGGATGTCCTGATGTTCCTCATGTTCACTTGAGGAAAAATTTGGCTTCCGCGTGGTGTCATTAAAGCATTAACCAGACCTTTAGAACCCTAATTGACTCATCCTGGCCATTAGAAAGTAGTGAGATAACTGACTTCGGTTCCGACTGGGGTTGGTTGAGACTCGATACTACACTCTTTGAGATTGGACTTTAGGGAAGCTTCGGTCAACCACTTGGTGTTGCACTGAAGTGGACTTAAAGGAAGGTCGGTGATTTGAGATCCTTCTAGAACCCGGTTACTATTCTAGGACAGGTTGAACCAACTAAACTTCAGTGGGGAGGGTACTTACCTATGGAACTCATGCAAGCCTTAAAACCTAGGAATGATGGTTGTGTGACTTGCTTGTGCTTGTTATTTATTTAACCTCATAACATCATAACATCTTAACATCATAACATCATGACATCATAACATTGTACTAACCATTTCAAGGACTTAGGGATTTAACTTTGCTCTGTTTTGTATAAAAAAAAAATAAAAAAAAAAGTTTCCTTTTTTTGGTAGTCTATACAAAGTTAAATTCCAAAAGGCCTTGAAAACATTTCATACATTGCATAGCATAACATAACATAGCATAACAGGTACTCTAAAGGGATCAGTGTTCTCACGGTTTTCCTGCAAACAGAAAAATGGACCTCGAACAAGCCGTCAAAGATCTCCAGACTCAGAATGCTCAACTCCAGGAGATGATCTTGAACTTATCCAAGGGGCAGGAGGAACTAAAGGCTCTATTGCTCGAGAAGAAAGACAAGAAACCTGTGAGTTACATTAACCCGGGAAGAAGGCTCAAACGACAGGCCACAAGAGTCGAGATTCGAATTCCGAAGGATCAAGAAGAGGAAACAGAGACAGATTCAGAGAATGCTGATCCCTTCAACCCTGAGGATGAAGTTGAAGATTATGAGAATGGACAGTACTCTCCCAGAGATGGCAAGTACAAGCTGCTGGAAGAACGCATGCTAGCTATGGAGAGTCAAAAGACGCCCAGTCTGGATTTCGAAAACTTAGGTCTGGTCTCCGACGTGGTCATTCCCCGCAAATTCAAGGTCCCCGCTTTCACTCAGTATGATGGGGCATCTTGTCCTCAGATGCATCTGAGAGCTTACGTGAGAAAGATTCAGCCGCACACCACTGATAGGAAGCTATGGATCCATTTCTTCCAAGAGAGTTTGTCTGGCACACAGTTGGAGTGGTATTATCAGCTCGAGAGCTCTAACATCCACACATGGACTGATTTAGCGACAGCTTTCTACAAGCACTACCGGTATAATTCGGAACTAGCGCCTACTCGGCTACAGTTGCAGAATATGACTATGGGATCTAAAGAAAGTTTCAAAGAATATGCTCAAAAATGGAGAGATTTGGCTGGCAGAGTCAAACCCCCTATGACCGATCGAGAATTGGTGGACATGTTCATGAGCACACTGACTGGCCTATTCTACAGCCATCTATTGAGGAGTTCCTCATTGGGTTTCACTGAACTTATATTAACAGGTGAACATGTTGAAAGTGGCATTCGAAGTGGGAAGATACAGGCGACTACCTTTGATCCTCCAGAGACTCCTAATGACATTACTGCCCCTCTGCCTAATCATGACGAGACTGTCAATGCTGTGGAAGATACTGATAACGATTATGACTTGGATAGCTGGATTTTCCCAACAATTGGTGACAGACTCAATAATTGGAAGGCTGAAGACACTATCCCGATTTCCTTTAGTCAAGAGTAATTGTTATTGCTATTTTAGTGTTTCAAAGCATTGTGTTTAAGCCCGGGGCATAATAGCTAATTTTTCAAGGGTTTTGTCATTTTCATATTCATATTCAATAAATCAATGGACTTTTTGCATTCAAATATTGCGCTCTTTATCTTTCCTGTCATTTTTCAAACAAGCTATGTTTTCTTGCACACACTCACGTAACAAATTCCATATCCATACCCACTCTGGATCCTGTTGATAATAGTTCTGCTACTGTTCATTATGACTTTGAAAATCCGATCTACCAAGCCGAGGATGGAAGCGAGGAAGACTGTGAAGTCCCTGGTGAACTTGCCAGACTGGTACTACAAGAAGAAAAGACCATACAACCGCAAGAGGAATCAATTGAAATTACAAATCTGAGTACTGAAATAGACAAGAAAGAAGTCAGAGGTTTCTTGGGGGCACTTGAATTACATTGCCCGATTCATTCCACACTTGACTGCTACCTACAAACCCATCTTCAAATTACCAAAAAAAAGAAAAATCAAGAGATGGTATGGAATGATGAATGACAAAATCAAGAAGTATCTCCAAGAACCTCCAATTCTGATGCTGCCAGTTGAAGGAAGACCTCTAATCATGTATTTGGCCATGTTAGAAAATTCAATAAGGTGTGCTGGGGCAACATGACGAGTCTGGTCGAAAAGAGCATGTCATACACTGCCTTAGCAAAAGGTACCGACTGTGAAACAAGATACTCACAGCTCGAGAAAGCTTGTTGTGCTCTGGCCTGGGCTGCTCGCCGACTAAGACAGTATATGTTGAATCATACCACTTTATTGATTTCTAAGATGGATTCTATCAAATATACATCTGAGAAACCTGCTGTCTCCTGAGAGAGTTATCACTGATAATGGTACTAAACTGAACTCTACACGCAGTTCAAAATAAAGCACCATGACTCTTCTCCGTACCGGCCAAAGACGAACGGCGCCGTGGAGACTGCTAATGAGAATATCAAGAAGATCATACCAAAAAATGCCAGTAACATACAAAGACTGGTATGAGAGGTTACCCTTTGCTCTCCAGGGTTATCGCACTTCAATACGCACTTTGACAGGGGCAACTCCCTTCTCTTTAGTCTATGGAATGGAAGCCGTTTTACCAGTGGAAGTTCATATTCCCTCTCTAAGAATCATGAAAGAGGCGGGCTTAGATGAAGATGAATGGATTCAGACTCAACTCGATCGGATAAATCTGATTGATGAGAAGAGACTTGCGGCTGTTTGTCATGGACAGATATATCAGAAGCGCATGACCCAAGCATTTAACAAAAGAGTCAAGAGACAGGTGTATCAAATTGGCGACTTGGTGGTAAAGCACATCACTCTACCACAAGGTGATCCCAGAGGCAAATGGATTCCCACATACGAAGGGCCATTTGTGGTTAAGAAAGTATTCTCCGGTGGAGCCATGATACTTGCTACAATGGATGGCGAAGACTTCCCGCATCCTGTGAACGCGGACATAGTTAAAAAAATACTACGCATAAAAGAGACCCGCTAGGTCGACGTACCTAGGCAAAAGCAAGGGCATCCCGGCGGACCAAAAGGGTTCGGGCAAGAATTAGGGATAAACATAAAAAATGTGCACCCGGCAAGTCGAAAACCTGAAAAGGCGGCTTGGGCAAAAAAGGGTATCCCGGTGGACTGAAAACCTGAAAAGGCGGTCCAGGCAAAAATTAGGGATTAAAGCGTATGACTATGTCCTGTTCTCTGTCAGCTTCAACCAAGTTCAAGGGACTGAACAAGCCAATCACCTCTATCCGATAGCAAGGGATGAGATACTTGAAGACATAATGATAATAGTGGGATTAGAATCGATAGGACTTTTTCTGCATAGCTTTCTCCTTGTTTGTCTGACAATTTCCTCTTTCTAGGATTTCTGTCTCCTTGCACACAAATTGCCTGTTCATAGGCCCTCTTTCAAAAATCAATGCAATTTTATTTCATTTTTACTTTTCTGTTTTGTTTGCATAAACGTCCATTGATTTAATTTGAATTGATATATGCATTTGAATATGATCAATGTTTATCAAGAATACATGCCTAAAGTGGAAATTGCAATTACTACGAGACTTCAGGACCAAGGAGAAGGTCTAACCACGCTTTCCAATGAGTCCGTTGCTAATTCGATTCCCCGGCGACGCCAGTTATTCCCCAAGAGAAATCGGCGAAACCGGACGAAGTGATCATCTTTTCTATCCCCAGCCAGGCTCTGTCAAATGTTTCTACCATCAGACAGAAGTCAAGTATCCCCCAGCCAAGACAGGGTCATCAATACCAATGTCTCCGACCAGCAGACTGAGATTTATCTCCCCAGTAGAGTTCCCTGGAGGAATGTTCAGACGCATAGTGCATTCATTACATCATTTCATACCACATACCTGCATACAATGCTCACAGTTACTTCATTCCGCATCATATACTTTACATCATTTCATAGCATGTATATGCATACCATGTTCGCGAGCATAAAACATCTCATGCATCATGACATTGCATGAAACTAACTTTATTTTTCAGGCTAATTATCCTCCTGATCACATTCAAGGTTCGAATACAGCTCTCAGATATAATCCATCTGACGAACGTTCTGACATTCTCCCAATGGTGGCATCTCTAAGCCCACCTCAGATATTCACTGCAAATACAACAAATATTATCATATACAGCCTAACGTACGGTTCATTCTGATTCAGCCCAACATATGACTCTTTCAGCTCAGATACGGTCTAACGTACGATCCATTCTGACTTTCAACGACTCCAATACGGTCTAACATACGACCCATTTGGATACTCAAATCCTCAGATGCTGCCTAGCGTACGGTACATTCCGGGGTGTAGTCTAGCGTACGACTACTTTCTTTTTCAGATACAACCTAACGTACGGTTCATTCTGCAACTCCAATACGGTCTAACGTACGACCCATTTGGATCTTCAGCTCAGATACGGTCTAACGTACGATCCATTCTGACTTTCAACGACTCCAATACGGTCTAACGTACGACCCATTTGGATACTCAAATCCTCAGATGCTGCCTAGCGTACGGTACATTCCGGGGTGTAGTCTAGCGTACGACTACTTTCTTTTTCAGATACAACCTAACGTACGGTTCATTCTGCAACTCCAATACGGTCTAACGTACGACCCATTTGGATCTTCAGCTCAGATACGATCTAACGTACGATCCATTCTGACTTTCAACGACTCCAATACGGTCTAACGTACGACCCATTTGGATACTCAAATCCTCAGATGCTGCCTAGCGTACGGTACATTCCGGGGTGTAGTCTAGCGTACAACTACTTTCTTTTTCAGATACAACCTAACGTACGGTTCATTCTGCAACTCCAATACGGTCTAACGTACGACCCATTTGGATCTTCAGCTCAGATACGATCTAACGTACGATCCATTCTGACTTTCAACGACTCCAATACGGTCTAACGTACGACCCATTTGGATACTCAAATCCTCAGATGCTGCCTAGCGTACGGTATATTCCGGGGTGTAGTCTAGCGTACGACTACTTTCTTCTTCAGATACAGCCTAACGTACGGCTCATTCTGCAACTCCAATACGGTCTAACGTACGGCCCATTTGGACCTTCAGCTCAGATACGGTCTAACGTATGATCCATTCTGATCTTCAACAACTCAAGTATGGTTTAATGTACGACCAAGTTAGACCTTCATCTCCTCAGATGCTACCTAAGGACAGGTACATTTCTGAATTGTAGTCTAGCATACGACTACCTCCCTTTCATCGTCAGATTCAGCCTAATGGACGGCTCATTCTGCTCAGATACGGTTTAATGTACGACCAAGTTAGACCTTCATCTGCTCAGATGCTACCTAGTGACAGGTACATTTCTGAATTGTGGTCTAGCGTACGACTGCCCCCCTTTTCATCATCAGACACAGCCTAACGGACGACTCATCCTGCAACTCCAATACAGTCTATCATAAGACCCATTTGGATCTTCAACTCAGAGACGATCTAGCGTACGATCCATTCTGATCTTTCATCCCCATCAAAGTCATCCGCCTAACGAACAACTCACTCTGGTATTCAGATATGATCTAGTGTATGATCCATTCTGATCCCTTATCCCCAGCAGTATATAGCATACTCTGACTCCCCAGCGAAGTCAACAGCATGATGGATGATTCACTATACGGTCTAGCGTATGACCCGGTATGACATCCATGTCTTCAGACATCGTCCAACGTACGACACAATCGGAAGCTCGTCATCAAACTTCCTGGATGGCATCTTTAAGCCCATCCCCATCAAGACTAATGGACAAGCGCAAATTTTCGGGGCATTCTAGTGTTCAATAATCTTTCACCTCCAGACCACGAACGGCACATGCCATTCTACTCTCTCGGTTCAAGAATATTGAACAGGGGCAGCTGTCATACCCCAAAATTTGCCCGTTGATATTACAAAGCATTCCTCAAGACCCTCCGACTTACTCTGCAAGGCACTGATATCAAATGGACAAAAGCCCAGCTCACAACAGGCCCAATCCAAAAGTGGCCCAAACCAGCTTGCTCGCTAGGCGAACAATTCCTTCGCCTAGCGAACACTTCGTCATGACACTCGCCCAGCGAAGCATCAGATCCAGGAAAAAGCCCAAAACTAGCTTGCTCGCTAGGCGAGCAATTCCTTCGCCTAGCGAAGCTTGCGAAAATCTGAAGTTTTGGACCTCATTCTGAGCCCATTAGGTCACCACCACTACTACTATAAATACCAGCTCTTCAGCCACGAAAAAAGACACACACAGACAGACGGATACCGAAACGGAGAGACCAAGACGAAGGACGGAAACCCTGGTGCGAAAACCCTGCTAACCTGAAGGCAGCCCATCCGCGCCGAAACTACCGCCGCCCAACTCAATCCGGCCTCCAATCAATCAGTCCCCTTCAATACCGCAATTGCACACAGGTTTGCGTATCACCGCTGTTTCATGTTCCCAATTGATATTCTTTACATACATGATGCATTCCGATTAAAGTTTTGATATGTAATCTGATTTCGTATGTGAATCTAAGTATGAACATCCTGTATAATTGTATATGCTATGCCTGTGATCGAATGCCATAAGAGTGCAGGTTTTCGGAAGTCATGCTGCTGTCAAACTCCAAACCCGTGGCCGCTCGCTAGCTCATCGCTAAGCGAGCCTGCAGCGAGCCTTCGCTAGGCGAAGCAGAGGCGAATGGGACAGTGGCTGCTTTGTCTCTTTGATGTTCTATCTTATGTTTATCTAACCATGGTTCTGCATCATTTGGCCTGAATTCCTGACTGTTATGTCGTATTTTATGGTGCAATTGTCAAATCATATTTTATCTTAATGCTCTAACCCGTGTGTTGAATGGTGTAAAAGCTTCCATATCCCCAATGAAGTGGCCGGCTAGGTACTCCACTTTACGTGTGGGAGACCTTCGTGGAGATGGATTCCAAATTACTTCACTTTAATGTGAAGATTCATATTGATTGCCTAATTAATTTTAATGTATTAATTTTTAATGTATTGATTTTAATGTGTTGATTTTAATGTGGAGATTCATCATAATTACCTAATGAACGTTAAAATATGGACTTTAAATAAATGATATCGGACCTCTCTTCGTTACCCCGCGATTACGGTATTACGGTCATGTCCCGCGAATGTGGGGATGCACTTAGCAAAGACCCTTCGGTTAAATCATCATAAAATAAATCATGGTCCCTCGGATGTTGCCTTCGAAATTACGATTTCGTCCCTCGATGACCCTTCGGTGTAGCCTACGGTTAAATGATGATAGTCCCTTCGAATGCTAAGGTATCCTCACCACTGTTGCCTTCAATGACCAGCCGATGACCCTACGATGACCCTCCTACATCCCAAGGATAAAACTACTTACTTCTCAATAGTAAGGACAGTTTTACCCTCATAAGGATAGGAAATGCCCGGAAAGACCTCGGACAGGTACAACCCTTAATTGCTCATTCATAACCTAAAATATTTTTCCCACCTTACAGATTTCAAACATCCTTTTTTTGGAAAACCACCACTTAGCATACATCCGTACTAGGATCATTGTTGAGTTATATTTTTCTAAATAACTTTCAAATCTAAATGAGATAACCACTTTGTATACATTCATGCAAGAATCATTGCAAAGTTAAATTCACATTTTCAAAACATTTTTCACACATTCTCTCAACCACCTTTTTCAAACTAGAAAACATAAATGATTGAGCAATTAAGAGCCCATGGATAACCATGGATACAAAGGGTGCTAACACCTTCCCTTTGTATAACGTACCTCCCGAACCTAAGAATCTGAATTAAGGTCTTTCCTGTTCTTTTCCACCTTTCCTTATGGGATAAAAGAAAAGTCGGTGGTGACTCTTGCTAACCGCGACATTGCGATTAAAAATCCATTAAAGTCAGTTCACCGTATGACAGAACTGGCAACTCTGCTGGGGATACTTTAAAAAGAGAGGTTACCTTAAAAACAAGATCACTTATTCCAAATTGTCTGATTTACTTTTAAGGGATTGCTTGGGTATTCTTGAGTGAAAGATCCTACACCCGGATCTAGTGTACCTTAGGTAAGTAGCAATAGATCATCGCGACTATCCGGCGTATACTGGAATGGTTAAAATGATGGCTACGGTTAATGTGACACTTTGGATGTCCTGATGTTCCTCATGTTCACTTGAGGAAAAATTTGGCTTCCGCGTGGTGTCATTAAAGCATTAACCAGACCTTTAGAACCCTAATTGACTCATCCTGGCCATTAGAAAGTAGTGAGATAACTGACTTCGGTTCCGACTGGGGTTGGTTGAGACTCGATACTACACTCTTTGAGATTGGACTTTAGGGAAGCTTCGGTCAACCACTTGGTGTTGCACTGAAGTGGACTTAAAGGAAGGTCGGTGATTTGAGATCCTTCTAGAACCCGGTTACTATTCTAGGACAGGTTGAACCAACTAAACTTCAGTGGGGAGGGTACTTACCTATGGAACTCATGCAAGCCTTAAAACCTAGGAATGATGGTTGTGTGACTTGCTTGTGCTTGTTATTTATTTAACCTCATAACATCATAACATCTTAACATCATAACATCATGACATCATAACATTGTACTAACCATTTCAAGGACTTAGGGATTTAACTTTGCTCTGTTTTGTATAAAAAAAAAATAAAAAAAAAAGTTTCCTTTTTTTGGTAGTCTATACAAAGTTAAATTCCAAAAGGCCTTGAAAACATTTCATACATTGCATAGCATAACATAACATAGCATAACAGGTACTCTAAAGGGATCAGTGTTCTCACGGTTTTCCTGCAAACAGAAAAATGGACCTCGAACAAGCCGTCAAAGATCTCCAGACTCAGAATGCTCAACTCCAGGAGATGATCTTGAACTTATCCAAGGGGCAGGAGGAACTAAAGGCTCTATTGCTCGAGAAGAAAGACAAGAAACCTGTGAGTTACATTAACCCGGGAAGAAGGCTCAAACGACAGGCCACAAGAGTCGAGATTCGAATTCCGAAGGATCAAGAAGAGGAAACAGAGACAGATTCAGAGAATGCTGATCCCTTCAACCCTGAGGATGAAGTTGAAGATTATGAGAATGGACAGTACTCTCCCAGAGATGGCAAGTACAAGCTGCTGGAAGAACGCATGCTAGCTATGGAGAGTCAAAAGACGCCCAGTCTGGATTTCGAAAACTTAGGTCTGGTCTCCGACGTGGTCATTCCCCGCAAATTCAAGGTCCCCGCTTTCACTCAGTATGATGGGGCATCTTGTCCTCAGATGCATCTGAGAGCTTACGTGAGAAAGATTCAGCCGCACACCACTGATAGGAAGCTATGGATCCATTTCTTCCAAGAGAGTTTGTCTGGCACACAGTTGGAGTGGTATTATCAGCTCGAGAGCTCTAACATCCACACATGGACTGATTTAGCGACAGCTTTCTACAAGCACTACCGGTATAATTCGGAACTAGCGCCTACTCGGCTACAGTTGCAGAATATGACTATGGGATCTAAAGAAAGTTTCAAAGAATATGCTCAAAAATGGAGAGATTTGGCTGGCAGAGTCAAACCCCCTATGACTGATCGAGAATTGGTGGACATGTTCATGAGCACACTGACTGGCCTATTCTACAGCCATCTATTGAGGAGTTCCTCATTGGGTTTCACTGAACTTATATTAACAGGTGAACATGTTGAAAGTGGCATTCGAAGTGGGAAGATACAGGCGACTACCTTTGATCCTCCAGAGACTCCTAATGACATTACTGCCCCTCTGCCTAATCATGACGAGACTGTCAATGCTGTGGAAGATACTGATAACGATTATGACTTGGATAGCTGGATTTTCCCAACAATTGGTGACGGACTCAATAATTGGAAGGCTGAAGACACTATCCCGATTTCCTTTAGTCCAGAGTAATTGTTATTGCTATTTTAGTGTTTCAAAGCATTGTGTTTAAGCCCGGGGCATAATAGCTAATTTTTCAAGGGTTTTGTCATTTTCATATTCATATTCAATAAATCAATGGACTTTTTGCATTCAAATATTGCGCTCTTTATCTTTCCTGTCATTTTTCAAACAAGCTATGTTTTCTTGCACACACTCACGTAACAAATTCCATATCCATACCCACTCTGGATCATGTTGATAATAGTTCTGCTACTGTTCATTATGACTTTGAAAATCCGATCTACCAAGCCGAGGATGGAAGCGAGGAAGACTGTGAAGTCCCTGGTGAACTTGCCAGACTGGTACTACAAGAAGAAAAGACCATACAACCGCAAGAGGAATCAATTGAAATTACAAATCTGAGTACTGAAATAGACAAGAAAGAAGTCAGAGGTTTCTTGGGGGCACTTGAATTACATTGCCCGATTCATTCCACACTTGACTGCTACCTACAAACCCATCTTCAAATTACCAAAAAAAAGAAAAATCAAGAGATGGTATGGAATGATGAATGACAAAATCAAGAAGTATCTCCAAGAACCTCCAATTCTGATGCTGCCAGTTGAAGGAAGACCTCTAATCATGTATTTGGCCGTGTTAGAAAATTCAATAAGGTGTGCTGGGGCAACATGACGAGTCTGGTCGAAAAGAGCATGTCATACACTGCCTTAGCAAAAGGTACCGACTGTGAAACAAGATACTCACAGCTCGAGAAAGCTTGTTGTGCTCTGGCCTGGGCTGCTCGCCGACTAAGACAGTATATGTTGAATCATACCACTTTATTGATTTCTAAGATGGATTCTATCAAATATACATCTGAGAAACCTGCTGTCTCCTGAGAGAGTTATCACTGATAATGGTACTAAACTGAACTCTACACGCAGTTCAAAATAAAGCACCATGACTCTTCTCCGTACCGGCCAAAGACGAACGGCGCCGTGGAGACTGCTAATGAGAATATCAAGAAGATCATACCAAAAAATGCCAGTAACATACAAAGACTGGTATGAGAGGTTACCCTTTGCTCTCCAGGGTTATCGCACTTCAATACGCACTTTGACAGGGGCAACTCCCTTCTCTTTAGTCTATGGAATGGAAGCCGTTTTACCAGTGGAAGTTCAGATTCCCTCTCTAAGAATCATGAAAAAGGCGGGCTTAGATGAAGATGAATGGATTCAGACTCGACTCGATCGGATAAATCTGATTGATGAGAAGAGACTTGCGGCTGTTTGTCATGGACAGATATATCAGAAGCGCATGACCCAGGCATTTAACAAAAGAGTCAAGAGACAGGTGTATCAAATTGGCGACTTGGTGGTAAAGCGCATCACTCTACCACAAGGTGATCCCAGAGGCAAATGGATTCCCACATACGAAGGGCCATTTGTGGTTAAGAAAGTATTCTCCGGTGGAGCCATGATACTTGCTACAATGGATGGCGAAGACTTCCCGCATCCTGTGAACGCGGACATAGTTAAAAAAATACTACGCATAAAAGAGACCCGCTAGGTCGACGTACCTAGGCAAAAGCAAGGGCATCCCGGCGGACCAAAAGGGTTCGGGCAAGAATTAGGGATAAACATAAAAAATGTGCACCCGGCAAGTCGAAAACCTGAAAAGGCGGCTTGGGCAAAAAAGGGTATCCCGGTGGACTGAAAACCTGAAAAGGCGGTCCTGGCAAAAATTAGGGATTAAAGCGTATGACTATGTCCTGTTCTCTGTCAGCTTCAACCAAGTTCAAGGGACTGAACAAGCCAATCACCTCTATCCGATAGCAAGGGATGAGATACTTGAAGACATAATGATAATAGTGGGATTAGAATCGATAGGACTTTTTCTGCATAGCTTTCTCCTTGTTTGTCTGACAATTTCCTCTTTCTAGGATTTCTGTCTCCTTGCACACAAATTGCCTGTTCATAGGCCCTCTTTCAAAAATCAATGCAATTTTATTTCATTTTTACTTTTCTGTTTTGTTTGCATAAACGTCCATTGATTTAATTTGAATTGATATATGCATTTGAATATGATCAATGTTTATCAAGAATACATGCCTAAAGTGGAAATTGCAATTACTACGAGACTTCAGGACCAAGGAGAAGGTCTAACCACGCTTTCCAATGAGTCCGTTGCTAATTCGATTCCCCGGCGACGCCAGTTATTCCCCAAGAGAAATCGGCGAAACCGGACGAAGTGATCATCTTTTCTATCCCCAGCCAGGCTCTGTCAAATGTTTCTACCATCAGACAGAAGTCAAGTATCCCCCAGCCAAGACAGGGTCATCAATACCAATGTCTCCGACCAGCAGACTGAGATTTATCTCCCCAGTAGAGTTCCCTGGAGGAATGTTCAGACGCATAGTGCATTCATTACATCATTTCATACCACATACCTGCATACAATGCTCACAGTTACTTCATTCCGCATCATATACTTTACATCATTTCATAGCATGTATATGCATACCATGTTCGCGAGCATAAAACATCTCATGCATCATGACATTGCATGAAACTAACTTTATTTTTCAGGCTAATTATCCTCCTGATCACATTCAAGGTTCGAATACAGCTCTCAGATATAATCCATCTGACGAACATTCTGACATTCTCCCAATGGTGGCATCTCTAAGCCCACCTCAGATATTCACTGCAAATACAACAAATATTATCAGATACAGCCTAACGTACGGTTCATTCTGATTCAGCCCAACATATGACTCTTTCAGCTCAGATACGGTCTAACGTACGATCCATTCTGACTTTCAACGACTCCAATACGGTCTAACGTACGACCCATTTGGATACTCAAATCCTCAGATGCTGCCTAGCGTACGGTACATTCCGGGGTGTAGTCTAGCGTACGACTACTTTCTTTTTCAGATACAACCTAACGTACGGTTCATTCTGCAACTCCAATACGGTCTAACGTACGACCCATTTGGATCTTCAGCTCAGATACGGTCTAACGTACGATCCATTCTGACTTTCAACGACTCCAATACGGTCTAACGTACGACCCATTTGGATACTCAAATCCTCAGATGCTGCCTAGCGTACGGTACATTCCGGGGTGTAGTCTAGCGTACGACTACTTTCTTTTTCAGATACAACCTAACGTACGGTTCATTCTGCAACTCCAATATGGTCTAACGTACGACCCATTTGGATCTTCAGCTCAGATACGATCTAACGTACGATCCATTCTGACTTTCAACGACTCCAATACGGTCTAACGTACGACCCATTTGGATACTCAAATCCTCAGATGCTGCCTAGCGTACGGTACATTCCGGGGTGTAGTCTAGCGTACGACTACTTTCTTTTTCAGATACAACCTAACGTACGGTTCATTCTGCAACTCCAATACGGTCTAACGTACGACCCATTTGGATCTTCAGCTCAGATACGATCTAACGTACGATCCATTCTGACTTTCAACGACTCCAATACGGTCTAACGTACGACCCATTTGGATACTCAAATCCTCAGATGCTGCCTAGCGTACGGTATATTCCGGGGTGTAGTCTAGCGTACGACTACTTTCTTCTTCAGATACAGCCTAACGTACGGCTCATTCTGCAACTCCAATACGGTCTAACGTACGGCCCATTTGGACCTTCAGCTCAGATACGGTCTAACGTATGATCCATTCTGATCTTCAACAACTCAAGTATGGTTTAATGTACGACCAAGTTAGACCTTCATCTCCTCAGATGCTACCTAAGGACAGGTACATTTCTGAATTGTAGTCTAGCATACGACTACCTCCCTTTCATCGCCAGATTCAGCCTAATGGACGGCTCATTCTGCTCAGATACGGTTTAATGTACGACCAAGTTAGACCTTCATCTGCTCAGATGCTACCTAGTGACAGGTACATTTCTGAATTGTGGTCTAGCGTACGACTGCCCCCCTTTTCATCATCAGACACAGCCTAACGGACGGCTCATCCTGCAACTCCAATACAGTCTATCATAAGACCCATTTGGATCTTCAACTCAGAGACGATCTAGCGTACGATCCATTCTGATCTTTCATCCCCATCAAAGTCATCCGCCTAACGAACAACTCACTCTGGTATTCAGATATGATCTAGTGTATGATCCATTCTGATCCCTTATCCCCAGCAGTATATAGCATACTCTGACTCCCCAGCGAAGTCAACAGCATGATGGATGATTCACTATACGGTCTAGCGTATGACCCGGTATGACATCCATGTCTTCAGACATCGTCCAACGTACGACACAATCGGAAGCTCGTCATCAAACTTCCTGGATGGCATCTTTAAGCCCATCCCCATCAAGACTAATGGACAAGCGCAAATTTTCGGGGCATTCTAGTGTTCAATAATCTTTCACCTCCAGACCACGAACGACACATGCCATTCTACTCTCTCGGTTCAAGAATATTGAACAGGGGCAGCTGTCATACCCCAAAATTTGCCCGTTGATATTACAAAGCATTCCTCAAGACCCTCCGACTTGCTCTGCAAGGCACTGATATCAAATGGACAAAAGCCCAGCTCACAACAGGCCCAATCCAAAAGTGGCCCAAACCAGCTTGCTCGCTAGGCGAACAATTCCTTCGCCTAGCGAACACTTCGTCATGACACTCGCCCAGCGAAGCATCAGATCCAGGAAAAAGCCCAAAACTAGCTTGCTCGCTAGGCGAGCAATTCCTTCGCCTAGCGAAGCTTGCGAAAATCTGAAGTTTTGGACCTCATTCTGAGCCCATTAGGTCACCACCACTACTACTATAAATACCAGCTCTTCAGCCACGAAAAAAGACACACACAGACAGACGGACACCGAAACGGAGAGACCAAGACGAAGGACGGAAACCCTGGTGCGAAAACCCTGCTAACCTGAAGGCAGCCCATCCGCGCCGAAACTACCGCCGCCCAACTCAATCCGGCCTCCAATCAATCAGTCCCCTTCAATACCGCAATTGCACACAGGTTTGCGTATCACCGCTTTTCACGTTCCCAATTGATATTCTTTACATACATGATGCATTCCGATTAAAGTTTTGATATGTAATCTGATTTCGTATGTGAATCTAAGTATGAACATCCTGTATAATTGTATATGCTATGCCTGTGATCGAATGCCATAAGAGTGCAGGTTTTCGGAAGTCATGCTGCTGTCAAACTCCAAACCCGTGGCCGCTCGCTAGCTCATCGCTAAGCGAGCCTGCAGCGAGCCTTCGCTAGGCGAAGCAGAGGCGAATGGGACAGTGGCTGCTTTGTCTCTTTGATGTTCTATCTTATGTTTATCTAACCATGGTTCTGCATCATTTGGCCTGAATTCCTGACTGTTATGTCGTATTTTATGGTGCAATTGTCAAATCATATTTTATCTTAATGCTCTAACCCGTGTGTTGAATGGTGTAAAAGCTTCCATATCCCCAATGAAGTGGCCGGCTAGGTACTCCACTTTACGTGTGGGAGACCTTCGTGGAGATGGATTCCAAATTACTTCACTTTAATGTGAAGATTCATATTGATTGCCTAATTAATTTTAATGTATTAATTTTTAATGTATTGATTTTAATGTGTTGATTTTAATGTGGAGATTCATCATAATTACCTAATGAACGTTAAAATATGGACTTTAAATAAATGATATCGGACCTCTCTTCGTTACCCCGCGATTACGGTATTACGGTCATGTCCCGCGAATGTGGGGATGCACTTAGCAAAGACCCTTCGGTTAAATCATCATAAAATAAATCATGGTCCCTCGGATGTTGCCTTCGAAATTACGATTTCGTCCCTCGATGACCCTTCGGTGTAGCCTACGGTTAAATGATGATAGTCCCTTCGAATGCTAAGGTATCCTCACCACTGTTGCCTTCAATGACCAGCCGATGACCCTACGATGACCCTCCTACATCCCAAGGATAAAACTACTTACTTCTCAATAGTAAGGACAGTTTTACCCTCATAAGGATAGGAAATGCCCGGAAAGACCTCGGACAGGTACAACCCTTAATTGCTCATTCATAACCTAAAATATTTTTCCCACCTTACAGATTTCAAACATCCTTTTTTGGAAAACCACCACTTAGCATACATCCGTACTAGGATCATTGTTGAGTTATATTTTTCTAAATAACTTTCAAATCTAAATGAGATAACCACTTTGTATACATTCATGCAAGAATCATTGCAAAGTTAAATTCACATTTTCAAAACATTTTTCACACATTCTCTCAACCACCTTTTTCAAACTAGAAAACATAAATGATTGAGCAATTAAGAGCCCATGGATAACCATGGATACAAAGGGTGCTAACACCTTCCCTTTGTATAACGTACCTCCCGAACCTAAGAATCTGAATTAAGGTCTTTCCTGTTCTTTTCCACCTTTCCTTATGGGATAAAAGAAAAGTCGGTGGCGACTCTTGCTAACCGCGACATTGCGATTAAAAATCCATTAAAGTCAGTTCACCGTATGACAGTTATGAATTGTTTCGCTTCACCTAGCAAGACTATTGAGGTGATATTAATGTTTATGTTGGTTTTCATGTTTTTGTTTTAAATTATGGACCTCATTACCTAGTGAGGCAGCAAGATTGTGGTCAATAACCTTACTGCATTATATTTTTAATACAAATATATATATATATATATATATATATATATATATATATATATATATATATATATATATATATATATATATATATATTGGTGTGCATATTAACCGGAACAAAAGGCAAAGGTTAGGGATGATGGTTGATGCATTAAAGTATAAGTAGAAATTCATTTATGATTTTGAAGATCTCTATGATGACATTGAAGATGAAGAGACACAACTCATCAAAGAAAAAATTATCAACGAAAATTACTCCAGCACAAACAATTGATGCATATAATGTAAAAAAAAAAAGGTAAAGAAGTGAGATTTGGATTTTCCAATAATATAGGACAATCTAGTAGAAGAGTTATGCACATTAAAGGGAGAGGTCATAATGATCAACCAAAACCTTCTCAATCTTGCACTAGTCCAGCACCACCACCTCCGCGTGCACCATTCTGCAGAGATATTCCATTATACTACGAATCATTTCATGTCGTATATGTCATACAATGTGTGTTTGGTAAAAGGACTGAAAGTTTAATGTTTTATGGTTTTGTTAAAGTGAATGATAGGTTTGCATGCGAAAGACTAGAATTCTTAAAGAAATATATATATATATATATATATATATATAAGCACCATGATCTTTGTGATCCGAACTGTGATCTTTGTATCAAATTATGGAAACTTGGTAATTCTCTTTTAGTGTTTGATTAATCTTGTGTATCTCTTGTTTGTTAGAGTTAGAGTACTTTATAGTACTACTACAATAATGTTTGTTAGGGGTGGATTGCTTTATAGTACTACTGCTTATATTATTACAAATTTGTGCAGCCAAAATATAAAGATTTTTAAGGCCTTTGCAATAATATCACAATCACAAATTTTGCAATTACAATTGCATCAGTCGTATTCAGCATCACTTACCGCAATATTAAGATTCATAGAATATAATTTAGTTTAATGGAGAATATAAGTTGTGATTTTTACCTTTGCATTGCAAACAATGAAATCTAATGAAAAGAAAATTGTGCTTTAATTTCCTTTATTTGCATTTACGACATTAGATTTGCACGTTCATGAATGGTGAGTTTCCCTTATTTGGAAGGTCTGGCTGGGACTAACGAATATTATGCATATAATGACGGTGAAGAAGAAGAGAGGTAGCTCATTCAAAAAAAAAATCAACAACAATCACTCAAACAAGGAATTGATGCAAATAATGCTAGAAAATTTACTGGAGGAATTTATGGAGTTTCAAACATTGAGAAGATGTGTGGATCTATTTTTGATTCTTTCCCATATTCTAATGATCTACCTGCTAACAACTCAACTTCAGTACCTTCAAGTGAAGGATCTCATGATATAAGAAAATCTATATTTGTTGATGCAGTCTCTGACCCGTAAGATTCTTATGAGTTATAAATACTTTGTCATTGCATTCCTAAAGATTATTTCTATCATCAAAATTTTTATAATTGGAATTTAGTGTGGTGTCAGCCATGCTTAAATGAGAATAGTTGCAAGTGTAGGGTGAGTTAGTCAACTAGAGTTACAATGACTATTTAATTCTAATATATTATTTTAGTTTAGTCAAATGAGTTTATATCTCATTTACAGGAGGAGGTTTGTACCTCAAAACGTGACCCGTGATATTATATCTAGGGTGATCACATGGATGCCTATTCCAACTGAAAAAGTGGAAACATTATCCGATTGAAGCAAATGATGAGTTATTTAAGGATTTTATGGTAAGTATTTATAATTTATAATATTATATTTTCTAATTATGTATACGATTCTTTGTGATAATGGTGTAGGATAAATATAACTTCCCATCATATTATGATCGTAATATGGAAAGAACTGTGTGGGAGAGAACATGCTTGGATTAGTATCCTGATCATTTAAAAAATGCAAGAAAAATAGCTTTACGAGAAGTGAACCGAACGAATTTGGTCGACACTAAGGGACATGGTCCCAAAGGAATGAAGGCAGAAGTATGGGACGATTTGGTTGACATTTGGTTGAAACCAGAGTGGAAGAAGAAATCTGATGTAAATCATTATAATAGACTGTCTTAACTGATGTAGTGTTGCACACAGGAGGTTCTATAAACTTAGGTGAACATAAGAAAAGGATAGTAAGTTTTGTATCTCACGTGCTTTATCTACTAGTAAAATTTTATATGCATTATGCTCTTTCAATTAATTAAAACAAGAAGGGATAATTAATTAAAATACTTTAGAAATTTTAGTGATGTGTATGTTTCCCTAAACATTTTAGTGCCAGACATTAGCACATGTTGAAATGAGGCTAAATTTTTTTTATGGGATTTGAAGAACGACATGTAAAATTATATAATTGTATGGATGCTTATATAGGGGTTAATGATGGGTTTAGAGTTGGCCACTTGATTGTTCCGTTGAAATTTGATAACTTTGGACTGTGATTAGAATTGTGTTTGTTCTATTTTGTATATAAGGTTTTTTTTTTTGTTGAAGAGGAGTATCGTGGTTCTTATTGTTAGCAGTTTTGTTTATTTGTTTGAGGTAAATATTGTGTAAAGTATTATTAACATATGATATGTTTCATGTCTTCATTTTTTTCTTTCACTCACTTTATAAACATGAATTGCAGGAGGAGGAGTTGAAACATACATTTTCATTTAGAGATGTGTATGCTAGTGTTCATAAGAAAAAAGATGGAGAATATATCTTTCAACTATCAAAGTTATTTGTTGTAAGTTATTAAAATTTAACAATTCAATGTGTAATGTTTAATATTAATGTAGGAAAATTTTACCAAGATAATTAACCACCCAATCCATGCTACGAGATATATTATAGTTAATCCCTAACCAATCTTCAACTAATTCTATTTAATAGAGATTAGTTACAAACTAGCTAGTGTATTTACCATAGCTAATCAAAGATTTTCTTATTGTGATAAAAGGACGGAGCATTGTCACTCACTCAAATCAAATTATTATATTTAATTATATTTTAATGTGTCACTTTTTTAATTAAACTTTGCTACAAATAATGTTATTTGCATTTAAAATAATAATAATAATTATTATTTTATATACAGATGATAAGAATTAAAATTTTATTAATGATTCAAATGGTAGATTTGGTCAAAGTAGAAGGTTTTCCCTGTTCATTCATTTATCTTCCGCAATTGAGAGTTTTATTATTAATTATTAATAATAAAAGATAAAAACAGCAGAAGAATTGTACATCAAACCTGAAAAGGTTTATTTGGTGTCTCTTTTAAAAGTAAAATTCAATCCTTACATGCCGTAAGAGATATTGTAAGGAATCTTATTTTTATCAAGTTGTTATTAGTTGCAGTGCCATTATGCATAAGCTCCAAACTATTAGGACCTAGCAAGAGAAATAAAGTGTTTCCAAAGGACCTTAGTCCAACTCTTTGCTTGGTGATTAGGAATGCAACATATAATAAATTGTTTATGAGTACCCCTACTACTCTTTTCATTAATACACCTTGCTTACAAAATAAAATGAAAAGTTATTTATTTGTAATATTTTTCTCTGTACTAATTAATTAGTTATAATTATTAATGAAACAATTCGATTAAAAAATTGAATTGCCCTAGTTCGCAGCTTTTCTAACCAGGACAACAAGGCCTTTCGCAGCTAACAGAAACAAGAACGGTGATAACGAATCACCTTGCCGAAGCCCTCTTCGCACTACAAAATCTGTAGTCAGATTACTGTTGACAAGAATCAACATCGTGCTATTGAAGATTAAACCATTCATCCAAAGCATCCACATAGACCCAAAACTCATCTTTCCCATAATATTTCTCAGATGATAAGATGTAAATTCAATTGAGAACTTTGTCAAAAGAATCACAATTTATCTGACACGTACTTTCCATGTACTATTTTAATTTTTAATTTTGTTTTGTTAAAATTGTGAGAAAATTTCCAAAATAATAATTAATTGTATGATTATATTATTTGAATTAATAATATACTCCCTCCGTTCCTTTTTAAGAGTCATTTTTTGACTTTTTACACATACCAAAGAAGCTAATCATTATTGTTACTTTTCAAACAATAATTCTTCTTTTACCTATAATACCCTTAATTATTTATTACATTCACTTTACTTTTTCTCTCTCTGTAATCATTATCTAGGGGTAATTTTGATAAAATTGCAATTAATACTACCTTGAACTTTGCAAGTGACAATTAAAAAGAAACAATTTTTTTTGCAAGAAAGTGACACTTATAAAGGAACGGAGGGAGTAATTATAAATATTATATTCAAAGTTTTCATATTTCAATTGCATCGTCTATAGTAATTATTATTGGTCTTAAGTGTCATTTAATTGGTTTTCTTTCTTTTATGAGTAGTTGCAACGTATAAACAAATATTTGCTATTCTTATGCGAAACGTTGTTACTAAGTTGCAACTGGAATAGTGTCATGCCTTTTCTAAGAGTTGCTACTGTTTCATAACAGACGTGATTTTCAATATAAATTACAGGTTATGGTCACGGTGGGAAAACACACAAAAAAACCAATCTCGATTAATTTCTCATTCTAAATCATATTTCTCTTCTCTAATGCATGAGAGCAATTGAAAGAAACATTCTTCTGTAAAATATTATCAACAGATACGCTTAGAGAGATTGTGCAATTCTCTTTAAGGATTCCAAAGTATCCTGCAGGAAATTCGCCGGTAACTCTTTTTGCATCCAACATAGAAAGATTGATGGGGTGAATTGTTCCTTAAGCTTAGTGTAAAACTACACGCTTTGGAAGTTTATCGTGCAAATTAATTTCTCTGTTTCAACTCCATTTGTTCTTAGTTTTGCAGCAACACTAAAAATTCAAAGGAATAACAATCTTAAGGAATAATTTTTTTTTTCATATTCAATGGCTGCTTCACTAAAAGAGATGATTTCTGACTTTGTGAAATTAGAGAAATTCGATGGAGGGAATTTTATTCGTTGGCAGAAAAAAATGAAATTTCTTCTCACAACACTGAAGGTGGTGTATGTCCTTAACATTCCAAAACCGGAAGAAAAAGAAGATGAAACAATTGCTGAAACTAGAGAGAGACAAAAGTCGGACAATGATGATTATATATGCATGGGACACATCCTCAACGGTATGTGCGATTCGTTGTTCGACATTTATCAGAGCAGTAACTCCGCAAAAGAGTTATGGGAAAAATTGGAATCAAGATACATGCAAGAGGACGCTACAAGTAAGAAGTTTATTGTTTCTCAATTTAATAATTATAAAATGATAGATGGTAGGTCTGTTAAGGAACAAATGCATGAAATTGAACGTATTCTCAATAATTACAAACAACATAATATGCACATGGATGAAACTATAATTGTATCCTCCATAATAGATAAACTTCCTCCTTCTTGGAAAGATTTTAAAAGAACCATGAAGCATAAGAAGGAGGATATTTCTCTTGAACAATTGGGTAATCACCTTCGTTTAGAAGAAGAGTATCGAAAACAAGATGATACTAAAAGCCAATTTACTCAAGAGAAGGTCCATGTGATGGAGGAAGGAAATTCAAGCAAACATTCCAATAAAAGAAAACGAGATTTCAAAAATTCTCATGAAAACCACAAAGGTTATAACAACCTAAAGAAAAAGAAAGGAAATTGTTATCATTGTGGAAATCCATGACACTTTAAACATGAGTGCAGGTTCTTAAAGAAAAAGAAAAAGATAAGAATTCAAGTGCAATAAAAGAAAATCTTGTTGCTGTTATTTCTGAAATCAACATGATAGAAGATGTTAATTCTTGGTGGATAGACTCTGGTGCTACCCGTCATGTGTGCAAAAATAAAGAACTATTCAAGACCATTAATGAAGAAGATGGTAGTGTTTTGTACATGGGAAATGCTTCTACTGTCCAAGTCAAAGGAAAAGGATCGGTAGAGATTGAATTCACATCTGGAAAAATACTCACTCTTAAAGATGTATTTTATGTTCCTGAAGTTAGGAAAAACTTGATTTCTGTACCTTTACTTAATAAGTATGGTTTCAAATCTGTATTTGAGGGAGATAAATTTATTCTCTCCAAAGGGGGAATGTTTGTGGGGAAAGGTTATCTTTGTGAGAATATGTTCATGTGTAATATTGTTAATAATAATAATAATAATAATAATAATGTGATTTCTGCTTATACTATTGAGACTTGTGATTTATGGCATATGCGACTAGGACATGTTAGTTTTAGTAAATTAAAAGACATGATGAAATCAAGTTTAATTCCTAATTTTGATATAAACTTAAATTCTTGTACCACATGCATGTTAACTAAAATTACAAGACAACCTTTTAAGAGAGTTGAAAGAAATTCTAAAGTATTAGATTTAATTCATTCTGATGTATGTGATTTACATGGTTGGCCTACTATTGGTGGTGAAAAATATTTTGTCACTTCCATTGATGATTGCACTAGATTTTGTTATGTTTATTTAATGCACTCTAAAGATGAAGTTTTAGAAAAATTCAAAAATTTTAAAGCTCAAGTAGAACTCCAACATGAAACTTTTATTAAATGTTTTAGGAGTGATAGAGGGGGAGAATTCTATCATCCTAATTATTTTGAGTCCACTGGTATTATAGATCAAATAACTGCACCCTATTCCCCACAACAAAATGGGATAGCAGAAAGGAAAAATAGGGTGTTGGAAGAAATGGTGAATGACATGTTATCATATTCTGGTTTATCCAAAGGATATTGGGGTGAAGCCATGCTAACTGCATGTTATATACTGAATAGAGTTCCTAATAAAAGGAACAAGATAGCCCCATATGAACTCTGGAAGAAAAGAAAACCAAATCTTAAATATTTAAAAGTTTGGGGTTGTAGAGAAATTGTTAAGGTGCCTGAACCAAAAAGAAAGAAATTGGGAGAAAGAGGAATTAAATGTGTATTTCTGGGCTATGCTGAAAACAGCAAAGCATATAGATTCATGGTTATTGAATCCAATGACTCATATCCTATTAATACCGTGATTGAGTCACGAGATGCAATTTTTCAAGAAAGTAGATTTACCTCAATTCAAAATTGCAAAGACAATGTTCATTATGATGTTCAAAGTCTAGAAAATAATGTATCAAATAATGATATGTTGGGATGTTCAGAACCTAGAAAAAGTAAAAGAATCCGAAAAATAAAAAATTATGGATCAGACTTCTTCATGTTCCTTGTAGAAGGAAATAATGATTCTATAAATCGTTATGGACCAATTTGCTATAACCTAGAGAATGATCCAGAAACATTTGAAGAGGCAATAAAATCTCAAGATTCAGCCTTTTGGAAAGAAGCCATCCAAGAGGAAATAGACTCGATTATGGGTAATAAAACCTGGAAATTAGTAGATCTCCCACCAGGTTCAAAACCCATAGGTTGTAAATGGATCTTTAAAAGGAAAATGAAAGTTGATGGTACCATTGAAAAATTCAAAGCTAGACTTGTCGCTAAAGGATTTACACAAAAAGAAGGAATTGATTATTTTGATACTTATGCACCTGTTGCAAGAATTGCATCAATTAGAGTGCTTATGGCACTCGCTTCCATCCATAAATTTGTCATTCATCAAATGGATGTTAAAACTGCTTTCCTAAATGGAGAATTGGATGAAGAGGTGTATATGAAACAACCTGAAGGGTTTGTTATCAAAGGCCAAGAACATAAAGTGTGTAAATTAACTAAGTCTTTATATGGGTTAAAACAAACGCCCAAACAATGGCATCAAAAATTTGACCAAGTTATGTTGGCCAATGGATACAAAATAAATGAATCTGACAAATGTATTTATAGTAAATTCAACAATGAAAAAGGAGTTATGATTTGTTTATATGTGGATGATATGTTAATCTTTGGTACTGAATTAAAAGAGGTAGAAACGACTAAAGCTTTCTTATCCAAAATTTTTGATATGAAAGACTTAGGTGAAGCAGATGCGATTTTAGGGATTAAAATCATAAGAGATGGTGAACATATTGGCTTATCCCAATCTCACTATATTGAAAAGGTGCTTAAGAAATTTGATCATTTGGATTGCAAATCCGTTTCTACCCCATTTGATCAAAATGTTAATTTGCAACCACATAAAGGGTGTCCAGTGGCACAACTTGAATATTCAAAGGTAATTGGATGCTTGATGTATGCTATGACATGTACTAGACCTGATATAGCAGTTGTTGTTGGTAGGTTAAGTCGGTATACAAGTAATCCAAGTAAAGATCATTGGCATGCTATTAATAGAGTATTAAAATACTTGAAAGGGACGATTAACTACACTTTAACATATAGTGGATATCCTTCGGTTTTAGAAGGGTATACAAATGCCAGTTGGGTAACATTTATAGAAGATCATGCATCCACTAGTGGATGGATCTTCAATCTTGGTGGAGGTGCGGTTTCTTGGGGTTCAAAGAAACAGACTTGCATTGCCGACTCCACCATGGCTGCAAAATTTATTGCTCTGGCTGCAGGTAGTAAAGAGGCTGAATGGCTAAGAAACTTGTTGTATGAGATACCTATTTGGCCAAAGCCAATAGCACCTATATCCATACATTGTGATAGTCAATCCACACTATCTAAAGCATATAGCCAAGTGTATAATGGAAAATCTAGACATATTGGTATAAGACATAGCTATGTGAAAGATTTAATTTCAAATGGAGTAATCTCCATAATATACGTAAGAACTAATAATAATCTTGCAGATCCTTTGACGAAAGGTCTGACAAAAGACATGGTGTTGAAGACATCATTGGGGATGGGTCTCAAGCCCATATCTTATTGATCACCAATAGTGGAAACTCAACTCACACTGGATTAAAATCAAGTCTTGAGTTCAATGATGAAAGTATATTATTAGAGTGATTGAAGTACTTAACAATAGAAACATCCCAATGGGCAAAAAGTACTCAGACCATAAAAGTAAAAGTGATAGGATGAGATTATTCTCTTAATAGATATATAGCATATGTTTGCTGGAATGCTTATTATGGGAGCTTTTCTGATATAGTCTACCTATATGAGAATGAAGTAGGCTGCTTCATAGAGTTCAAGGGGTTGACTCTTAAATTCTCATGAAAAGGATACATGACATAGGGCCTTATTAAATGTGTCATATTTATATTTCTTTTGATAGTATCGAGATTTCATGTGTAAGTTTTGCACACTTGTTCTAATGAGTAGTTGGTTCAAAACTTGTCTACCAATGTCTATTCGGGATGAGTGAAACTCATATCTTACTAAGTATTGGTTCAAATCGTGAGATACCAATATCTGAAACCATGATTTTTCTTGAATTATGAGATTTAGTTATTTTGAAAATGGTGGGGGATTGTGAGAAAATTTCCAAAATAATAATTAATTGTATGATTATATTATTTGAATTAATAATATAATTATAAATATTATATTCAAAGTTTTCATATTTCAATTGCATGGTCTATAGTAATTATTATTGGTCTAAAGTGCCATTTAATTGGTTTCCTTTCTTTTAGGAGTAGTTGCAACATATAAACAAATATTTGCTATTCTTATGCGAAACGTTGTTACAAAGTTGCAATTGGAATAGTGCCATGCCTTTTCTAAGAGTTGCTGCTGTTTCATAACATACGTGATTTTCAATATAAATTACAGGTTATGGTCACGGTGGGAAAACACAAAAAAAAACCAATCTCAATTAATTTCTCATTCTAAATCATCTTTCTCTTCTCTAATGCATGAGAGCAATTGAAATAAACATTCTTCTGTAAAATATTATCAACAGATACGCTTAGAGAGATTGTGCAATTCTCTTTAAGGATTCCAAAGTATCCGGTAGGAAATTCGCCGGTAACTCCTTTTGCATCCAACATAGAAAGATTGGTGGGGGTGAATTGTTCCTTAAGCTTAGTGTAAAACTACACGCTTTGGAAGTTTATCGTGCAAATTAATTTTTCTGTTTCAACTCCATTTGTTCTTAGTTTTGCAGCAACACCAAAAATTCAAACAAATAACAAAAATAGCATAAAAAATATAATTATTTAAAATTATATTTATTTATAGAACAAAATATTAATGATAGAGTAATGTTACAAAGTCATCTCCCATTATAATTTGGTTGAATTCGGTTGAATTTTTTATTTACAAGCAATCACTACTAATACACAGCTTACCTGCAGATTGTTCTGCGGAACACTATCCATAGGTATACTCACAATTTTAGCTGCGGATTTTTATTGTGAAATTTTATTTCCTGCGAAACGTGGTAGCAGCAAATTCCGCAGGAATTCCTGAAGCTTTACCTGCGGTTTTTGATTTTAAAATAATATATCAATTTTTCTGTGGAGTTAACTGCGACTTTTTTGGTGGGAAATAGTCATCCATTGAAACCCCAAATCACTGGGAAATTCCAAAGGAATTGCTGCGAAATTGTTTGGCATGAAATAGTCATCCATCGTAACAATACTAGTTATTTTCCCTCCTCTCAAATGGTACTTGGTTCTATGTTCTAACATCCTTGCCCCTGCCAATGCATTTTGCAACTCGTACGACACATGGCTCACAAATTAGAATATTGCATCCACATACGGTAAGATTAGTCTTTTCATCATCGTGGCAGCAGTTGGCACAAACTGAGGGGTAATTGCAGGTATAGCTTCTTGTGCTGTGATGATGTACATCGTTGCAAATGCAGCCGATATCATGCAAGATTTCTAGACAGACTACCTCACCCTCTCGTCGGCAAAATCCATGTTTGTGAGCCAGTTGATAAGAACAACTATGGGATGTATAATTGCTCCCCTCACATTCTGGATGTTCTGTTTCGACGGAAATATACATATTTTGTTTCCTATATTTGTATCTCTTTGCAAGGAGTGCCTTCACTGTGTTGACTAGTTATATTAATGCAGGAGACTGCATTTAGCAGGAAAATAAGCTTTTGTAACTAGCTTAAAAGGAAAGGTAAAGTTTAATATTTGATTCCACATAGCATTAAAAATTAATATCTTGTATGGATATGTATATTATGCATATATTTCTAAGTGATGATGTTTAACTACTTCAATAATGAATGATATCAAACTTGACCTAACCATCATTTTGTATTTGTATTAAATGCTGACAAAGTTAGATTCAGCAACCATCAAAGAGAGTGAAGATAAATTTGCCTATGATTCAAAGCGGCTAAAGGATCAAATTCCTTCTTGTCTTGAGTTTTGACTTGAAGAGTAAGAAGCTACATATGTTCGCAAGGATGAGCGCTGGAAATGTCGATTCTGTCAATACGCCCCGGTCTGCCTTGCAAATACTGATAGTGCGGAAATAAGTGTCAATATAAGCAATGATTCAAAATCCAACGAAGGCTAAATATCTATCTAAATGTTGATTCAAAGTTTTAAAGCTCATTATTCTCAATTTATTAATTTTTTTGTTTTAGTCACACTAATTGTGATCCTGTTTACATTCTCTACTCTTTGTATTATAAACTAGTTTTTCATACGTTGTTTCTGGTTGAGTCTGCATTATCATGTGTTACTTTGTGCAGATAAAAATACAAGTTAAATTTAATTTACCATGATGAAGACATTTATGACCTTTGACTCGAAACACTAGAAACAATTAATTTTTTTTCAAGTTTAGAAAACTATTTGGTGTGGATTTACCTATGGAATAGGAATTTCCTGCGGATTTACTTGAGGACTTTCCTACGGAATTTGCTGCAGTATACCTACGGGTATTTCCTGCGGTTTTATATGCGGATATTCCTGCCAAGATAGTTACCCACAAAGATTTTAGCTGGAAAACAGAGTATTTGAAAATTTCATATCAAAATAAAAATATCTTTTGAGATTCACCACTTCTTATCTTGTTAATGCAATGTATATGTATAATCAATGTCGATTAAAGGCGAAAATTCTCACAACCATGATGTGATATAAAATTGATTTTTTTAAAATTTTTTTTAGTACAAAGTCAATTACTAATCAATTTTGACTACTTTAAATGTCATCCAATTAATTTTATTGAATAGTTATCACTATTTTTTTTTAGTTGTTACTTCATTTTATATAAGTACAAATCATTTTAAATTTAACCTAATATTTCAAAAACATTTTTGCGGTATTCAATCGCATAGAAAATATTCTAGCTTCATCACTAATCACTATAACCATAATCATCACTACTTTTGGGAGAAGAGATGATTGAATTCAAGAACTAGAACATAATCTCATCGATAAGATTTTATATTGGTACAATATAATTAAAAAAAATTATTATATATTTATAAAAAATTAAAAAGAAAGTCGTACATGAAAAATACAATTTTAGTTAAAAAAAGTAAGACTTTAGTTGATGTTAAATAACACTTAAATCAATCTAGAAAAACAGTGTAGTCGTACATAGTTTTGGTAAATACTTTTTCACTTTTATTAAAACAGATAAATAAATTTATAAAAAAAATATAATTTTTTATTAATATATATGAATTACGATCGGAAATATGATTAGAACCGATCCATAATATAATAATATATTTTATTATTGATGTAACAATTTATTGAACCAAAGGATACATCCACTAATCATGAAATGAAACACAGATACTCACAATATATATTTTTATAGTAATTGACACTTATTTGTTTGATTTTTCCTCTTCATTCTCGATTTTCATGGCAGATTCTGCAAGTATTCTCACTCCATTCTCAAAGCTACCAACTTTCTCCTTCTCATTTGTAGATCTATCAGATTTGGTATCCTCATCCTGAAATAAAGAATTCAACTCTTAAAAATAATTAAATTGGTGAACATATTTTTTTATTAATAACAGAAATATTAGTGATCATCTAACAAATATTTAGTAGAATTTAAATTTTGTTGGATTAACTTATAATGACAAATCTGTATCACTGTTTGTAAAAAATTTAACATACAGATGAATAGTGTTGGGGTTTTCTAACACGAGTAGCAGCCTGCTGCAAATAATTTCATGTGCACAAATTATGAATATAATATAAGATAACATAATACATAATTATCAAAAGGAATTAAATATAACATAAAAATATATTTTAAAAAATGAATTAAACAGTTCAAAATACACATTCTCACCCTCAGCTTTTCCCATTGCTCTTGTGTAATTACTTTGGGTTGCTTGTTACGCCTTTTAAACCTTGGAGGTAGCGGTGTTAATACCATTTTGAATGTCTGTGGATAAACAATCTGGGATAAATATTGTTACCTAATAGTTATATATATATATATATATATATATATATATATATATATATATATATATATATATATATATATATATATATATATATATATATGGATTTAATTGAAATACATTTACAATGTAAGTTAATCCTAGACGTTAGACATTAAAATAAGTTTCATTTTTATTTTAAAAATCTAAAAAAATAATGAAACGGGTGATAGTGATGAATTGACAATGTAAATTTTTTATATCGATAATGAATAGTAATTAATATATATATATATATATATATATATATATATATATATATATATATATATATATATATATATATATATATATATATATATATATATATAAAGTGGAGTGTCATATGTATTTATATAATATTTTGTATATTTTTAGTAAATAAATAAATAAGTAAATAAAATATTAAGGATGGAGAAAACCATGCATATTATATCCATATATTTACACGAATCACTTAACCGTATTTATATGATAAATAGTATTTTTTTAATAAAATAATATTAAAATATTATTTTAAATAAAAAATATTTAAAAAAAAACATTAATTAATAAAAATATAACATTTATTATTAATCAATTTTCTTATTGTATTAACCACAAAAATATATGTTATTAATCATATATTTTTCTGATAGTTTATTAAATAATTTCATTATTTTATTAATTAATAAAACACATAATATTAACTAAATTCTAATATTAATTTATAATTTAATCTGTAAATTAATGTCATAACTTGGTTAATATTTTATTTTTTATTGGTTAATGAGATAGTGAATTAGGTTAATAAGTTATTAGGAAAAAATTATATGGTTAATAATATATATTTTTGTGATTAATACAATAATAAAATTGGTTAATAACAAATATTATATTTTTATTACAAAATTAATATTAAAAAAAATAATTTTTATAAATATTTTTTTATTTAATATTATTTTATTAGAAAAATAGTGTTCACGGTATAAATACGATAATAATGTTGGATATAATAATTTAGGTGTAAGAATAACATTACTCCTTTTTTTTAATTACAATGAGATAGTTAAACGAGTGAAATAATGAATAGTTAAAGATATTATAAATTTACACTCTCTGCTCAATAGTTCAATTCTTCTCCTTTCCCTTTTTTTTTCTCTTTCTCATTCTTTTCTCAACTCTTCTTCTTCTTATAGTTTGTTTCTTCCTCATTTATTTCCTTCATCCTTCTTCTCTATATCTTTTCCTTTTTTCTCTTCAAAGTCATTTTGCAGAAAATTTGTTCATTTGTTTTGAAGAAGAATAATGGTATATAAATTTATCTTTTTTACTTTCTGTCAATCTATCATATTGATGTCAAAATTAACTATAAATGACAGATACTAGAATATAAAGAGCTATGGTGCCACTTTGTTTCAGACAAACACTCCTTTTCATTTTTAACATTTTCTCTAACCAATCAATTTGTTGTTTACATAAGTGAAACATTCTCTTCTATTCACTAGACAAGACAAAGAAGAACAGCATTTTCTCTAACCAATCAATTTGTTGCAAAAAAAATATGTCTTCCATCTTCATTTTAATGTAGCAAACTTTCTTCTTTTGTTTTTATGTTTCGAATATGAGACGAAGAAATTTTAGTTGGCTCAAGAAATGATTTAATTTGATCAATAGAGTATGTGTAGTGATCTTAGAAAAAGAGAGATGTGACATGTTTATGTGTGAGAGAGAAATATCATCTTTCAATATAGAAAAATATTTAACAATTCTTGTTCATTCTTGTTCATTCTTCTTCATTTATTTCTCTATATTTCTCTATTTTTAACTATAGGTTTGATGTTTTCTCTTTACTTTAGCAGAAACCATTAAGTGAGATCGGTAAATTGAAAATTTAAAAAAAAAAAAAGAAAAAAAAATTAAGTGAAGAAGTATTGGGTTTATGTTCTTTACCCTTTCCTGTCTTGCTCTTCATTTTAGTATTTTATCTTGATAATGTTATTTTTATGCTTTTTAGAATATCTAAAGTTTTATATCATATTTATAATATTTAATTATTGGTATATGAAATTAGTACTTTCTTATTTATCATAAATTTGACACAATTTTCTATCAATAATGATTTAATTAAACATTCAAGTTGTATTTTGAAAATAATTAAATTAATTATATTTTAATTCTTTGATTTTAATATGATATGGCTTTCTGTACCTCATGGTTAAAAAACTGTATTTTTTTATTTGAACTTTATCTTTATATGATTAATAATTAGTCCAAATAAAGGAGAGATCATCGTATCAGATGGGTAGAAATTAACAAACTTTGTATCTCCTCTAAAAAAATTGAAGAGAAAATGAGAAAGGGAATGAAAACAAAAGTGCATTGAATAGTAAAGAATGATAATGTCTATCAATGGAAAGAAGTAGATAACAAAGCAAAACTGTCCATTGCGTGCACATTTATGCAGTTTTTTTTTTGCTACAGGAAAGTTCAAGTTTTAGTAGATATGTAATATTATTTACCAGATTTTATTGTGTTTCATTTGTTTTATTTAGATTTTGTGTTATTAAGAGCAAAAATTCATTGATATTAATTTGTTTTATGTATTCCTCATTTGATAATACACTTTGGTCTACGTCAATGGCTTCTACAAGATCAACCTCGGTTTAAATAAACACATACAATAAAATTATCCATTTTTACTATTTTATTTAATAGACTTAACCACATAATAAAATAATCTTTTTATTTTTAACGTCTCTAAAAATTTCTTTAATAAAATAACAGGAAACATTGAAATTTTTTATTTAAATAATCTATTTTTTTTTATTTAAAATTTTAAAATAACTATTTTTTCGAAATATATAACTACTTTTCAAAAAATATCTAACCTAGGCGCCAGTTGCATTGTGATAACACTGAAACACACTGCGTATTTGACTTGGATTACACATGATTATTATAGTTTTATTGGTATTTTCTTGAGTTATACTTGTCTTTTGTCTTGTTTTCAGGTACATTGCCTAAGTAAAGTCTTTCACAGAAAAACGAATTGAAAAGTAAGAATCAGAGATTTTCAATGAAAAATACACATATGGCGTTCCACATGGCGTTGGCCATAGGGATAGCCATGATGTGTAAGCACCTACCCACGTTCCAACGGTCACAAGACCACGTCTTCCACCCCTTGCACACGTGGCAGACGCCATGCCTATGACAGACGCCATCTTTTCATTTCGTGCCCAGTCAAGGACGGTTGTAGGAAGTGGCCATGACTAGAGATTTCTCCTCCACACGAATTCAAGGTGCTACGTAACTTCCAAGGCTTTGTTACACTATAAATAGGACTTAGATCTTTAGTTGTAGGTTTCCAAGTCTATTTGCAGCATAGGCCATAGAATCACACTGTTAAAACAATATTTCTTCACATTGAAGGATTATTGCACCAAGTAATCAGGTTTGAAGCACCGTAGAATAGAAGTTAATTTTGCTGTCATTTTACTTTCAAGTTAGATTTATTTCAAGTTTGTACCAGATTCAAGTCTCTGATTTGGAACAGATTTTTAATACAATTCACATTATTATTATTTATTTCTCCCTTCGCTTTTAAATTGTTTATTTCCTCGCACTGCCTTTAAATGGTTTATTTTCTCGCACTGCCTTTAAATTGTTTATTTCATTGCACTGCTTTATCTTGTTTATTTTCCTTGCATGATTACTTGTCAGATTTACTTTCTCATCGCAAAAGATTTGTTTTTAAACCATAGTTTGGACATATCATTCCAGTGGTTCACTTTTAAAACCATTTTCACACTTAACACTTTATTTCCCTAAATGACTTATTCCATGAATCAATTATATGTTATGTTGTTTAACATAACCATGTCCAGCTAAATCCTTAGTGCTGAAATGTGAGGACCGTCGTTTAGACGGTACTCCGCATGTTGTATCTGTAGGAATACTTTAGGGGTTGTTTTGATTTTAATACAAGTTTTCTGTGTTTAATTTGATCGGTTACTACGAAAGTAGATCCGTGATTAAGTTGGATAAGATCGAAAGTCGTCTGACATTTAACATAAAACTTAGTTAGTTTTTAATTGATAAAAATAGAGAAAGTGCTTTGTTAAATTAATTAGGAGATTTTAATATTATTAGAAAGTTATTTTAAAACTATTTTCGGATGCGTTTATAGGTTTAGGATCCGATTGATCGAGCATATGCCAGAAACCCTTTTATGTTAAAATTTTCCAATCAAAAGCACTTTTCAACTGAACCTTAGAGGTAATTATATAAAAAATGATTTTTTCACTTTAACGCAATATGCGACGGTGCAGCGTGAACAACTGGTATAGATTAGAGGTTAGGTCCGGTTCTGATTATCCTAACGCGGCGGTTCCTTTTTAATTAACTTTTTTTCAAGGAAGAAAATATTTTCCCATAAGTAATTCTATTTAAAAACAATATGAGTATTGTTTAATCGATGTGAATTACATTCCAGCATCAGTTTCTTTGAATTTATCTTCACTATTTTTAATTCCTGTGCACTATATACACCTGTTTAATTAGCCTTAGATAAACATTGTAACGATAGTAATCAATAGATTAACATTGGTCTCTCTGGGATCGATAATCTTCTATATTACTCTGACGTATTCCGTATACTTGCGGAAAGCACGCATCAAGTTTTGGCGCCATTGTCGGATATCAATTATGTCAAATTTCATACCCTGTTGTTACACTGTATGGATTAAGGCACCCTTTTTTGCCGATCAATACGAATAACTCGCTGTACCGGAAGTTTAGTATATCCTATAGAAGAACTCAAAAGATACGCTCACGCTCGTATTTTGCTCCAAAAGATTAGAAGAGCAATGGCCAGAGAAGAAAACCAAAGACCTCTTAAAGACTTCGCTCTGCCTTCTAACAAAGAACCTCATTCTAGTATTGTAAACCCCATTATTCCAGCTAATAAATTTGAATTAAAACCCTTTTTGTTGCAAATAATGCAACAAAACCAGTTCGCAGGTTTCCCTACTAAGAATCCAAACCAACATTTAAAAGTTTTCATTCAATTAGTTGATACCTTACAAACCAATGGTGTTTCTCCTGAGGCGATACGTCTAAGACTATTTCCCTTTTCTCTCAGAGATAGAGCACGATCATGGTTAGATTCCATTCCAGCAAATTCAATAACCACTTGGAATGACCTAAAGAAAGTACTCATTTCTAGATACTTTCCACCAAGTAAGACTGTTATCCTACGAAACCAAATAACTAGATTCACTCAACAAGATGGCGAATCACTTTTCGACGCTTGGGAGAGATATAAAGAATTATTAAGAGCATGTCCATATCATGGTTTAGAACAATGACTTATTATTCATATCTTTTATAATAGACTTATCTACAACACAAAGATGACCATCGACACTGCCGCCGATGGTGCGCTAATGAATAAACCATACCCCGAAGCTTGCGCTATCGTTGAAGATATGGCACAAAACCATTACCAATGGGGAACGGAACGAGCATCAGTAGAAAAGAAAGAAACCAAAAGAGGTATTTACGAAGTTAGTTTCCTAGATCATATGAATGCCAAAATGGACGCCATAGCCCAAAAATTCAAAATTTTATCTGTCAACCCTACAAATACCGTAGCTGTAATTCAACCCGAATGCAAAAGGTGTGAAAACTAAGGACACATCACAGCTGAATACAATCTTTTGACTAAATCAAACCCAGATTAGGTCAATTATGCCCAAGGAAACCTCTATTCAAACACTTATAACCCTGGATGGAGGAATCACCCAAACTTTTCCTATAAGAATAAAAACCCTACTCATAACTCTACACCTCAAAGACCTCCAGGATTCCAAGCCCAAAGACCGAACTAGCGTATGCAAGATGCTCCTCAAAAATCAAATCTTGAGAAAATCATGGAGAACTTCATTACAGATCAAACTCAACAAAACAAATAATTCATGAACCAGAAACATTCATATAAATGGACTGATTACACAATTAGGCACCAAGGTAGATTCTGTGATTATCCATAATAAGATGCTTGAAACCCAAATGTCTCAAGTGGCATAACAACAAGCTGCTCAAGCTACACTAGGAGGGCGATTTCCTAGACAACCTCAACCCAACCCCAAGGCGCATGCTAACGCTATTGCCCTACGGAGTGGAACCACATACGATGAACCTATAGACCCCAGGTCGAATAAACCAGAACCCCCAAAGAAAGTTATTGTGACTACACCTGAGAAACAAGTAGAGGAACCAGTAGAGCCTGAGAAACAAAAAGATGAAGAAGATAAAGATAAGGAAGGAGTGAAATATAACAAAGTATATGTACCACACCCTCCTTATAAACCACCAATTCCATATCCACAAAGACTAAAACAAACCAAATTGGATAACCAATACAAAAAGTTCATAAAAGTAATTGAGAAACTCCACGTTGAGATTCCATTCACTGAAGCAATTACCCAAATACCATCTTATGCTAAACTCCTTAAAGACATCTTAACCAACAAACGTAGAATTGATGATCTTAAACCCTTAGAATGTAACTCTATTGTTGAAAATAAACTTGCTAAAAAGGAGAAAGACCCCAAAAGTTTTTCTATACCTTGTGTTTTAGGAAATCATGTTATCGATAAATCACTTCTGGATTTAGGAGCTAGTGTAAGCTTAATACCTTTAGTCATTTGTAACAGGTTAAACCTAGGAGAAATGCAACCAACTATGATGTCCCTTCAATTAGCCGATAGATCCTTTAAATATACAATAGGCATATTAGAAGACATTCCAGTTAGGATTGGCCAACTCTATATTCCAACAGATTTTGTCGTCATGGACATTAAAGAAGACGACGAAATCCCAATCCTCTTAAGTAGACCATTCTTATCAACAGCTGGAGCCATAATAGATGTCAAGAGAGGAAATATGACTTTTTAAGTAGATGATGAAAAAGTAGAATTTATACTATCCAAATTCCTAATGGCACCAACCATGGATGACTCATGTTATGCCATCGATATCATTGATGAGTGCGTAAGAGAGTTAGACCAAGAAGAACCCACTAAAACGATTAAATTACCCTCAACCCCCATAATGGAGGACGAAGAATTTAAAGTATTAATGGAACCTTATATAGATGACAGTCTTTATGAATGCTTAGCACTCACCCCAGACCATATGCCATGTCCTAAGAAACCATCAATAGAGCTTAAGGAGCTACCCAATAATTTGAGATACGCGTTTTTGGACGAAGAACTAAATCGTCCAGTTATAGTTAGCGATGCCTTAAATGGTGATGAGACCAATCAACTCTTAGATGTCTTGAGAAAGTATCCCAAAATTCTAGGTTATATCATTTCAGATCTCAAAGGGATAAGTTCATCTATGTGCATGCATCGGATAATGCTGGAGGAAGATTCTAAACCCTCTAGAGAACATCAAAGAAGTATAAACTCTATAATGAATGATGTGGTGAAAAGATAAGTACTGAAATTACTAGAGGATGGAATAATTTATTAAATTTCTGATAGTAAGTGGGTAAGCCCTGTACATGTGTACCTAAAAAGGGAGGTGTCACATTCGTGCAAAACGAGAGAGGAGAATAAGTAGCTAAATGTATAGAAAACGGTTGGCGTATGTGCATCAATTATAGTAAACTTAATAAAGTAACTAGGAAAGACCATTTCCATCTTCCATTTATTGACCAAATGCTTGAACGTCTAGCTAGACATTCTTACTTTTGTTATTTAAATGGATACTCTGGATTTTTCCAAATTCCTATTCACCCTGATGATCAAGAGAAAACAACCTTCACATGCCTTTATGGAACATTTTCCTATAGACGAATGTCATTCGGACTTTGCAATTCCCAAACTACCTTTCAACGCTATATGATGTCAATCTTTGCAGATTTCCTTGACGATATCATGGAAATATTCATGGATGATTTCATGTTATGCGGATGTAGTTTTAAAAATCGCCTAGCTAAACCTGAAAGAATTCTTGAACGATGCATGGAAGTGAACCTTGTTCTAAATTAGGAGAAATGCCATTTTATGGTCACCGAAGGTATAATGTTAGGACACATAGTATCTGATAGAGGAATTGAGTTTGACAAAGCCAAAATAGAGGTTATAGAAAACCTCCAACCACTTAAGGCAGTTAGGGAAGTCCGAAGTTTTCTTGGACGTGTCGGTTTCTACAGACGCTTTATCAAGGACTTCTCTAAGATAACCAAACCTTTAATGGGCCTTCAAATGAAATACATTCAATTTAATTTCGACGATAAATTTCTCAAAGCATTCAAACACTTAAAACATGAACTAATCTCCGTACCTATTATGCAACCTCCCGATTGGAACCAACCTTTCAAAATTATGTGCGACGCAAGCGATTACGTTGTTGGTGCTGTTTTAGGGCAACGAAAAGACAAGAGATTACATGTAATTTATTACACCAGTAGAACCCTAGATGCTGCTCAGCTTAATTATGCCACAACCGAAAAGGAACTCCTCGCCATTGTTTTTGTGATTTGACAAATTCCGATCTTATTAGTCGGAGCTAAAATTATAGTTTACACAAATCATGCAGCCATTCGGTATCTGTTAAGCAAAAAGGATGCTAAGCCTAGATTACTTCGCTGGATCCTTTTGTTACAAGAATTTGACTTGGAGATCCGTGATAAGAAAGGCACCAAAAACGTGGTTGTTGGCCATCTTTCGAGGCTAGATTATTTAAAACCAGACCTAGTACCCATAAAAGATGACTTTACCTATGATGAACTTATAGAAGAAGCTAGAACTAATCACAGTGATGACCCCGACCTTTATTTAGAATTAAACATTGAGAATGCTTTAGCAGTACCTCGCCTCATTATAAGCGATGGAGGATCTCACTTCATATCAAGAATCTTTAATAAACTTCTAAATAAGTATGGAGTTAAGCACAAAGTAGAAGCACCCTACCATCCGCAAACTAGTGGAGAAGTAGAGGTGTCGAATAGGGAGATTAAGCAAATCTTAGAAAAAACTGTTTCAATATCCATAAAATATTGGTCCCTGGGATTACAAGAAGCATTGTGAGTTTATAGGACCGCTTACAAAACCCCTATAGGAACAACTCCATTCAAGTTGGTTTACAGAAAATATTGTCACTTACCCTTTGAGTTGGAACATAAAGCCTATTAGGCCATCAAAGCCTTTAATATGGATTACTTAGCAGCCGATGGCAATCGCATTCTCAACATCCATAGGTTAGAAGAACTAGGTCGTGATTCTTATGAAAATGCCATTATTTATAAAGAAAGAACTAAAGCATGGCATGACATGACAAGAGAATTGTTAAAAACGAATTTAATGTAGATGACCCTGTACTTCTATTCAATTCTAGATTGCGGCTCTTCCCTGGTAAGTTACGCTCAAGATGGACTGAACCTTATGAGGTCACTAAAGTCCTAAAGTTTGGGGCAGTGGAAATCTGAAACCATTCGTGTAGTCCTTTCATAGTAAATGGACAAAGTTTGAAACATTATAAAAGAGGTGGCATCCCTACCTATTACCCTGGCCATACTCTGATCGAACCACCAATTGCTACTTCTATGATGTGAGTTCTATAATCGCCGAGCTAACAACGTTAAAACAAGCGTTGCTTGGGAGGAAAGCCACAACCATTTTATATTTATTACTTTACTATTTTTGTATTATTTTCCACTATTTTCAAAAAGTGAATTGTTTAATTTATTATTTGCTTAACAGGACTGACTTGTGTGATGTTTATGTTTCAGGTTTCAGATCCATCCCTATCCATAGCATATTCTCCACTAACCATATTTTTCATGATGCAGGGCTTCGACGATATGCATATTATGTTCAGAGATGATACTCATAGGAAATAATATGTGTTCCTTTCTGAGCGGCCATTGTTGCCAACCAGATATCTTGACCCCAACTGCCTAGAAGCCTTAGGTCTTGAAGCAAATGTGAGATACCTTTTCCACCAACTTAAATGTGAGGAATATTCTGATGCCATAAATGTTACCTAAAAACACCTCACCCTAGAATTTCTTAGCTCACTCACCTATGAACCTTACACTGGTAGAGGATTCGAAAGAGGTCGTATTAACTTTAGACTGTTTGGAAATGAGTACACCTTCAACCATAAGGATTTGCTAACCTGCTAGGATTTAAGTGTGGCCTTGATGGTATGCCTGAACTCTCTGTTGGTGACTTCATGCAAGATGAGCTTGATAAGTTTTGGAGTGATATCACAGGTGGGGGAGGCCCTGACCCATAAACCCAGCTTTCAAACCACATCCATAACCCAACTTTTAGATACTTCCAGATGATCTTAGCCTAAACCTTCTTTGGGAAGAGTGATACTGATGACCATGCTAGTGCTGAGGAGATCTTTATGCTCTTTTGTACCACCCAGTCACATCCTGTAGCCTCCGGAAATTTTCTAATTGATAACCTTAACCTTACTGCCAGATCCTCCTAGGGACCTATACATGTAGGAGGAACCGTGACCCACATAGCCTATGCCTTAGGTCTCATTATAAAACTATCTCACACGACCGCCTATTGTTGTTATACCCTAATTGACCCGAACCATTGCTTGGACCATGGCCTAGTGAAGGGAGTCTTTTTCAGTCCCATCTATTATAAGCTCCTGATAGAAAATGAAACTATCCACTACTTTAGTTTACCACACCCAACAAGAACAAATGTCCATAACAAAGAAAATTGGTCATATGCCTTAGAAGCCCAGGATGAGACACCTGATAGACCCAAGACTCCTCCTGTTCCTGAATACTACCGTACACCTCTCCCGAAAATGACCATAATTTATTCCTCTATTGTTAATTTGCAGTGGCGCGATGTTGACTCTGAGCTCAACACTATGCACAAAGAGATGGTTTCCTTACGAGAAGACCTTACTGAACCGACTTTACAGATAGAGGTCTCAGATGCTACACATGCCATAGATACAAATTACCTTTATCATAAAATATATAGTCTCTGACGCCAGCTAGCAGAGGCATAGGTTGCCCGACACATATCACTTTAGAGGACTTACTGGAAGCATTGATGACACTTCTCACATTACGTGTGGGGGAGATTTACCGTTCTATTTCTATTATATGATTCACCATTATTAGACATATTTCCATTATTATTATTATTAGATTTATTTATTCCCGTAAATTAGATTTATTTTCGCAAATTAGATTTAGTTTCCCGCATTCAATATTAGATACACCTATTCATGTAATTATCTCGGTACTTTGCATATAGTACACTTATTATGAAATTATATCAGTATTATGCATTTACCGGTGAAAATTTAAATTTTTCATGTGTCATTATTTAATTTTTATGCATGTACCAATACAAAGAAGAACTTTAGAAGATCCTACATACACCCTCAGATAAGGAACCAAACCAAGCCAAAGCCCAAAATTCGTAAGAAGAATATGGCCCAATAGCTATTTTGTGAAGATGGCACATGCCATCTACCCCTTGGCGAACGCCATGGGGTCTGAAGCCTAAATTCGGGACAGATTCGAAAAACACCTTTTTGCCCCAAATTCCTTTCATCTTCAACCTCTCCAAACCCCCATTTCCTCCACCATTGACAAACTTCAAAACCCACTCAACCTCATTAATACTCATTTACTCACTAACCCATTACCATTTCCACTACCCCACTCACTTAGCATCCATAAAAACCTCACATTTCACCCAAAATCCACAAAAAAAACCCATTTCACCATCTCTCACTAAAACTTCCATTTATCTTCAACAAACATCAATAATGGAAGAAATTGGAGACATAGAAGTTATTTTTCGCGAGGGAAAAGCCAAAAATAGGCAGAGGCGACAGTTTGAAGAGTTACAAACACGCGAAATTTTCGCTACAAGGTATATCGATGATAATTGTCTGTATAACTTAGGTATTTACTATAATTTCTTCTACATGCTTGATAACTTAGGATTGCATGATATTTTTGAGCGTAAAGAACATACCTATGAAAGGCTGACCCATGAATTCTTGAGTTCCCTAATTTATAATATTAGTCCTAACATTGCTAGTACTGTTGGTACGGTTCAATTTAAAATGTTTAATGTGGAATATGAGTACACTACCGACTACCTTGCAGGTATGCTAGGATTCCCTCATGGGGAAGGTGTTGTTTGTGAGGCACCCAGAGATTCCAATTGGCCAACTGAGGCATCCCAACTGTGGATAAATCTGACAGGCCAAAACACTACTTCCTTCGAAGAAAACTTGGACTCGGGTATCCACAACCCGACCATACGTGTTTTTTGACTGTTGTTGGCATGCACTATTTTTGGCCGGGAGAATTCAAATAAATTAAATGCCAAAGAATTTCTCTTTTTACAGGCTGCCCTCACACATAGAAGGTTAAATTTCGTCCATTTCATGATAGCACACATGTGTTACGTTATGAAAAAGAAGGGAACCATATCATTTGGAGGATTGATTACCTCCATTGCACGAGCTTTAAAGCTAGACATTGAGCTAGCTACATTAGAACCATTACCGCACCGCATAATTAATTTAAAATTTCTAAGAGACATGCGATTGTGCAAGGTAAGCTAAAAGGGAGGTTATCACCTCATAGTTCATAATGTGGCTACCCTAAGTGTTGTTTTACCCTATTCTCGTCGTACCGATGTGTGACTTGAAAGAAACTGGACCTATAACCTACAGGATGCACCCTTTGTCGGTCTATTACCACCAAACCCCCGGAGGACAAAGGTGATGGAACTGATGATGAATATCAGCGGCGAAACTAGTCTCCCGTTCATAATGTACCTCCACCTCATGAATCACCTGCACACACACCACCTTTTACTCACCTTTTTGTAGGTACATTCACTGGTTACTACTTTACTGAAGAAATATTGAGAGAGCAAAGAGCACGTGAAGAAGAACATGATGGTCTGTTGTATGCCATGTATGAGCATCAACGGGACGTGATGAACTTCATGTGAGAGTCTTAGAGACAGACTGAGCGGTCTATACAGACCATCCTAGAATCTCAGCACACCATTACTTCTCAACAGCAACACCATCAAGCTTACATGACCAGTCACTTCAATCTTATGGAGATGAATCAAGCTTCTATACTGGGGAACATCAGAAGACATCAAGAGTCGAACACCGCACTGACAACACAGGTTGAGAAACTCGAGATTTCACAGAGTGCCCGTCACCACAGTAGGAGTTGTCATCCTCAACGTTTAGATCAAGGAGGAGAGGGTACTAGTGGTCAACAGTAGTGTTGTCCAGGTTTTACCTATCGCTTTTCACCTTTTATTAAAACATTGGGGATAATGTTAGGTTTAAGTGTGGGAGGAGATATTTACTATTTTTATTTTTTATGTTTTCTAATTTTATTGATTTCTAGTTAGTTTTAATTATGCTTCTAGTTTATTTTTAATATTTACATGTGCTTGATGAGTCGTATGTGTAGTTTGTCTATTTCCCCCCATTTCTTGAGCCATTACAAAAAAAATTAAATAAGAAAACATTTGTTATTTTGAAAATTTGGGTTATTAGACAAGTTTAGGATAGGTTGTAGAGACTTGGGAAAACTTTCGAAAAATTGATATTGTTCTGACACCGTAAGTTTCTTAATTATAGAAATGATTCAGATACTTATTATTATATGGCCTTGAAATCTCACCCTCGAATTAATCCTTAATTAGTTTATTTTAGCAGTCAACACCATCTTAGTTACCACTACGTGAGCAAGCCGATGCAAATAGGTGAATGATCCAGTAAAAATAGAAAGAAAAAGAAAAAATACATGTAGGAAAAGCTAAGAATTTGAAAAAGGATCCGTCCTCTAAGTTAGGTAACCCTCACCCGGTTATTTAACCCAACGGTAGATAAACTTCTGAAACTTATGCTTATATGTCTATACTAAATAGCAAAAATTATTGAATGTTGACACAAATTTGGATCATGGTCACCAACAGGTTCATTCACCATGTGAGTATAAGATAACAGGCTTAATGTGATTGCACCTGAATGAAAAAGGATGCAAAAGTTGTTAGTAGGTTAGGCCTATGTATAATAACATGATGTGGGTTGGTTTGTATATGAAGGAAACTTATGAGCGCAAACCGCAGAAAGTGTTACTACGATATCCTTAGTTCACGAGTTAGTACCTATCTACGGAACCATGATCAAACTAAAAGTCTTTAGCCTGAATTTTATACTTGTGTGTTGCTGTTTTTTTATGCTCATAAGAGTTTCTTTGAGGACAAGAAAAGGTTTAAGTGTGGGAGAATTTGATAACACTGAAACACACTGCGTATTTGGCTCGGATTGCACATGATTATTATAGTTTTATTGTTGTTTTCTTGCGTTATGCTTGTCTTTTGTCTTGTTTTCAGGTACATTGCCTAAATACAGCCTTTCATGGAAAAAGGAAGTGAAAAGAGCAAGAATCAAATATTTTCAGTGGAAAATACACATATGGCGTTCCACATGGCGTTGGCCATGGGGGTAGCCATGATGTGTAAGCACTTACCCATGTTCCAATGGTCACAAGACCACGTCTTCCACCCCTTGCACACATGACAGACGCCATGCCTAGATGGCGGACACCATCTTCCCATTTCGCGCCCAGTCAAGGGTAGTTGTAGGAAGTGGCCATGACTAGAGATTTTTCATCCACACAAATTTTGAAGGTGCTACGTAACTTCTAAGGCATTGTTACACTATAAATAGGACTTAGATCTTTAGTTGTATGTATCCAAGTCTAGTTGCAGAATAGGCCATATAATCACACCGTTAAAGCAATAATTCTTCACATCGAAGGATTATTGCACCATTGTTCTAATCAGGTTTGGAGCATCGTAGAATAGAAGTTAATCTTGTCGTCATTTTACTTTCAAGTCAGATTTATTTCAAGTTTGTGTCAGATTCAAGTCTCCGATTTAGAGCAGGTTTTTAATACAATTCGCATTATTATTCTTATTTATTTCTCGCTTCGCTTTTAAATTATTTATCTCCTCGGACTTCCTTTAAATTGTTTATTTCCTCGCACTGCCTTTAAATTGTTTATTTCATTGCACTACTTTATCTTGTTTATTTTCCTGGCACGATTACTTGTCAGATGTACTTTATCATCTCAAAAGATTCGTTTTTAAACCATACATTGGATGTATCATTCCCGTGGTTCACGTTTAAAACCATTTGCACACTTAACACTTTATTTTCCTAAATGACTTATTCCATGAATCAATTATATGCTATGCTGTTTAACGTAACCGTGTCCATCTAAATCCTAAGTGTTGGAATGTGAGGACCGTCGTGTCGATGGTACTCTGCATGTTGTGTTTGTAGGAATATTTTAGAGGTTATTTTGATTTTAATACAAGTGTTATGTGTTTAATTTGATCGGTTACTACGAAAGTAGATCCGTGATTAAGTCGAGTAAGATCGAAAGTCGTCCGACATTTAAGATAAAACTTGGTTAGTTTTTAATTGATAGAAACAACGAAAGCGCTTTGTTAAATTAATTAGGAGATTTTAATATTATTAGAAAGTGATTTTAAAACTATTTTTGGACGCGTTTATAGGTTTAGGATCAGATTGGCCGAGCATATGCCAGAAACCCTTTTATGTTAAAATTTTCCAATCAAAAGCACTTTTCAACTGATCCTTAGAGGTAATTATATAAAAAATGATTATTTTTTTCACTTTAACGCAATACGCGACCGATGCAGCGTGAGCGGCTGGTATAAATTAGAGGTTAGGTTCGGTTCTGATTACGCTAACGCAACGGTTCATTTTTAATTAACTCCTTTTCAAGGAAGAAAATATTGCCCCATAAGTAATTCTATTTAGAAACAATAGGAGTACTGTTTAATCGATGTGAATTACATTCCATTATCATTTTCTCTAAAATTATCTTCACTGTTTTTAATTCCTATGCACTCTATACACTTGTTTGATTAGGCTTAGATAAACACCATAACGATAATAATCAATAGATTGACATTGGTCTATGTGGGATCGATAATCTTTTATATTACTCTGACGTATTCTATATACTTGTGGAAAGCACACATCACATTGGCGCATGCGATAAAAATGTTATTCATTGGCCCCACATGCACTGGCGCATCCATGGACATGGCGTCACAAGGATTGGCGCATGCATGTGTAGGTGCCACATGAAATGACGCATGCATAGTCTACTCTATGTAGACACCAGTGCATGTGACTATTTCTACTTCACTCAATCTATAAATACAACATCACCCTCCCATAATTTTTCACACATCTTCTTATCATCTCCTTCCATTTTTCTTTAATCTCCTTCCATTTTTCTTTAAAATGTCTTCATATTCGTATATGTGTCCTTATATTCACAAGAGAAATCCCGATTTAATTTTTTCAGCAATACAACCTCTGATGAAGATCCTACTTTGGAATGTAGGTACATTCGAATATCTTAACAGGACCTTAAACCGTCGGTTAGATGGAGAAATTGAAGATGGTGAAAGGATCAGAAGAATTTAACGGTTTGATACGACGTTCAACCCAAATGTAGAAGTTTGTTTATGGGTCAATATTAAAACTGATAGAGACATTCACATGATGAGGTATACTTCTCACAAAATTGTTTTGATGGTTGTAATCGCATAGTTATGTTGTTTATGTGTTGTATTTGTTTGTGATGTTATTTTATTTGTTGTAGTTTCTTGATTTGTTGTTTAATTATTGTATTTGTTCTGCTTATCATGTGAAGTGAATGTTGTTTTTAATATAAAACAAAAGAGTTATAATTAAAATTATTTTGTTGTGCTTGTTCCAACACTGGTACAATTAGTACAATTATGACTGGGCTGGCGACATGAACTATATAATCTAACCATTTTGTTCGTCGTATCTATTTCGGTTCGAATACGAGTGCTGTTTGGGCGGCCCTTTTTCTTTCTTCGCATTATTTCATTGTATCAAAGAATGTCCCCTTGATATGCAGACAAATAATCCTCTTTTGCTACCATCAGAAATCTAATTTTATAAACATTGCAAAGGTTTATGACTTTGTAAATCTCGTACAGTAAGTTGGAAAGATCTTGTCGAACCTTTGAACATACCACTATGACATGAGAGCAGGGTGATCAGTGAATTTTGATGCACATTCTTCTATAATTGTACTTAGGAATTTCCCTAGTTTGTTTTTCTTATTTTACTATTTTATTATGTTCTTAGATTTAAGTTCATGTTTACCTTTAATCTATTTTCGTTTGCTATTTTCAGTTTTAGCGGTTATTTGATACCTATTCACTGTTCGGATCATAACTGGAGCTACGTGATACCATTTTACGAGTTTTGATATGCGTTGGAAAGTTCAAAGATAGAGATACAACATTTGAGTTGAAGCCAAAAGCTGATTCGGAGTGCAGGAGTCTCACATAATTCGTTGAAGTTTTGTACTTTAGGAAATAATTTCTTTTGGGTCATTTTGTGGGTCGAGTTTATGTTTTCCAACCTAGTTTGAGTTATAAGTGCAATCCTTATTTTGTTAAAAGGGTTCATCCGCGGTACTGTAGCTTATACACATTATTCACGATAAACTTTTTTCTATGTACAATTATGAAGAGGAAGTAATCTTCCAGAGTTGATCTACTATAATCGAGTTTCCAATGCTTTGAGGTTTTTATTCTATCAATTAAATTTTGTTTCTCTTTAAATTCTATTCTATGAAAATTTATTTGCTTAATCCGTATTTTATGGAACGGTTTTAATTAAATTCGTATGATTTTATTCTTAACTGTTAGTCGCGGTTTACGTCGCTTTGTCGTTAAATTGCGTTTGTAATCGTGTTTGCTTAATACACGATTGTATTAATCCATTTGTTTAATTCATAATATAGGAATACCAATTTGTCATATATCTATTGTACTTGTAAATCGACATTGAATCGAATAGATATCGAAACCTCTTAGGGAATTGGTAGGTAAAAACCAATGATAAGCCAGAAACCGAAAATAGTAGATTGACTTATTTTATAATCGCTTATTTTTAATCACTTATTTGCTTTGTTTTCTTAATCGATCCCTCAACCATAAATCCCCCCAAATAAATTTTAGTAGGTTAATAGTAATTCAAGAATCCTTGCGATAGGATACTCGAATTGTCGCTTCCGCTAAACTATAGTTTTCTAATTACTCGTTTTGACCCGTGCCTGATAGAGGATCAAATTGGTTCCGTTGCCAGGGATTCTTGATGTTTTTAACCGTTAGTTGAGTCATAGGTGTCTATTGTAGTGTTTTGGCCCCTCCGATTTGTTGTTTTGGCCAATTCACGTCCGCACGTCTGACCTGATTCGAAAACACGGTTTTCTAAAAAATTATGTTCGATTTAAAATCTGTTTTGTGTACTGGGAGAAGAAAAATCTTCCAATCATTAGTCCCTTACTCTTGAAAAGAGTTACAAGATACCACCCTCAAATTCCCAAATTCATCTTTTTTCTATTTTTTATGAATTTTTGTACTGTTTTCATAGTCTCGAAAAAATTCAAAAATTCTTATTTCGCCCTTTTGGATTAAATTTTGTGTTTTTGTATTTTATGAATTTATTTTGATCATATTTCTTCTTTCATTTTGTTTATGTCTAATAGGGACATTGTTGGCATTTTCGCATTTGTTCTGGATACTAGGTCTGGTTGTTATGATCTTTTTTATTTTGATCCTGAGGTAAAGAGAGCCTTGCACGCACACCGTAGAGAAAATCAGGCTAGCACTAGTTCACCACCCGTTAGCGATTTTGATTCTGACTATTTGCATAACTTATTTGACTCTAATTTTGAACTTGATTTTGATAACATGGCTGACCAAAGAACACTAAGGAAGCTTGTTGCTCCTGATATGAATTACAATGGTTTATGTATTGAATATGCTGATGTTACTGTTCCTTTTGAGTTGAAATTTGGTTTAATACACTTGTTTCCAAGGTTTAGTGGTCTTGCAGGTGATCTTAAGGAATTTCAGGTTATTTGATTTACACAATTGAGGCTTGAAGGAATCACTGAAGACCACATCAAGTTGAGAGCCTTCATGTTTTCACTACAGGGTGCTGCCAAGGATTAGTTATAATATCTTGAGCCAAATTCTTTCACAACTTGGAATGATTTGAAGAAAGTCTTCCTTGAGAGATACTTTCCTGCCTCCAGATCTGCATCAATCAGAAAAGAAATATGTGGTATTAGACAGGGAAATGAGTCATTGACTGAGTATTGGGGAAGATTCAAACAGTTAGTATCCAATTGCCCTTAGCATCAGATTACCAAATAACTGCTTATTCAGTATTTCTATGAGGGATTGTTACTAATGCATAGAAACATTCTTGATGCTGCAAGTGGGGAGCACTTATTGATAAAACTCCAGCTGCTGCCAAAGCCTTGATTGAGAACATGTCACTCAACTCCCAATAGTTCACAACCAGAAATAATTTTGTGGTCTAAACAAAAGGTGTGAATGAGATTCAGGTTTCCTCTTCCAACAAGGCTCTAGAAACCAGAATTGAAGGGATTACTTCTTTAGTGAAACAAATGGCAGTGAGTAAATCTCAAACAACAAAGTTGTGTGGTATTTGTACTTTTACTCAACATCCAACTGACACATGTTCTATTCTTCAAGATGAGTCAGTCACTGATTTTCCTCAAGCTTATGAAACTAACTTTTTCAACCAAAGCAACAATTAGAAAGGGTACAACATTCTTGACTTGTTGTAAGACCCCAATTTTGACCCAAGATCCCTTATGATATCTCATCATTTGCATTGGCTTTGGGATCACACCTTGGCATCCTCCTTACCCCTCATTCATTGGGTTTGCATTGTGAGAGATCACCAAGCACACTTGATTGTATCATACTTTATTTTTCTTTGTTTACTAACAAAAATACCAAAAATATGTCTATGTATAATTTTGTTTCTATTGTAGTTAGTGTGTGCATCCACCTATGCCCTATCAAGCTCACAACTAGGGTTTGAGACCCCCATAACAAGAAATAAATCAAGGAATGGTTCACCATTGGTTCTAAACATCATATATGGATCCCCATGATCTTCATTTATCATTTTGATCAAGAATTTATCAAGATTTTGGAACTAGTTTTCCTTGGAAACCCTAATTCATCTAGGTATCTTGTGTGACTTCCTCAGCAAGTTTCTTCAATATTTGGTACAATATATCAACGGATACTTCACCATACATCACCTTATGCATATATAATCCTCCATGAGCCCAAGAAATCAAGAGAACTTCAAGTTTGCAAGTTGGTTCAAAGAGGTTGATCAAAGAAAGTCAACTGGTCAAAACTAGGGTTCCCTAGACCCTATATCCTACAAATTTTGTCATATGAAAATGATTCCAAGATACAAGGTAGTCCTTATGGCATTCCAAACAACTCTCATGTTGGCATCAAGATCTAGTTTTGCTTGGAAAGTTAGTTTTTATGGTGAAACATTATAGGTCATTCTGTCTGTGCCCTAGTTAGGAGGTCAACTTCCAAGGACCATAACTTGCTAAATTTTTATGAGATAAAGTCCACCCTAGTTCTATGATCAATTTCAAGATTTTCTCTCCAACTTTAATTCTTTGAGAAATGTCAAATTCAACTTGCAAGGGCTTGTTCCAAGAGGAAATATTATAGGTCATTTTGGGTCGTTACCATTGAACAAAACAATTTTCCTCAACTTCTAAAATGCATAACGCCATCATGCCAAATCCAAATAATGTCAAATTTTTGACCAAATTGAATAGGGATGAAAGAGCTACAACTTTAGTGAAGGAACTTTTTCCATTTGAAGCTCATAACAGAGGTTATTCAAGGTGGAAGAAGTGGTTATTTGACTTGGTACTTAGAAAATTTTCAAATATGTTTGATTTCTCAAACATCCACCTCAAAATTCATCATGATCCAAACTCCAAATGGAAACGTGTTTAACATGAAAGTTGTTCCCCTTGATGTCACCTTTCCAAAAGGTCCAATATCACCGTATTTGGACCAAGATTGAGGGACTTGCGCATGGTTCCTTTCATAGGTTTATTTTGGAAATATTTGAATTCAGTTGTCCATTTCCTTTTGCACAATTACATGTTAATGATTCAGGATCCATTGTGCACGAATTAGAGTGATATTACATCATTCTTTACGCCTAAATCATTTCCCATGCATCCATTCACCATTGTTATTAATTTTGGCATATTTTCAAAGGGTGCAAAAATGCATTCAATTGCCTATATAAATAAGTCCTTTGCTTCAGAAATAACACACACACCTTGCCCAAGCTTTGCCAAGAGATCTCAGAACCTCACACCATATAATACCTTGAGGATTTCTTAGAAATCGAGTTTGAATTTCACCTTTTGTTTTGAAGTTCAAACTCAAAGGATTAATTGCCTTTTCCATCTCAATTGGTCACTGCAAGCAAGAGGAGGAAGAACCAAGCAAATACAAATCAAGATCAAGCCGAATTGAAGCTACCCGAAGGTGAAATTTCAGAAAATTCTCTTCTTCGATTCTCCCTCATTTCTCAACTATTTTGATTGAGTTTTAGTTTGCTGAAGTCCTACCAATGTAGGCAACAAGATTGAGTTACTTTAAGGTTAAATCGAACCAACTCAGATCATGAACCTCAAATTTCAAATCCATGTATCTTTCAATATACTTGGAATTGGAAGAAATGAATGTCAAATTCGTGCTCCTGATCATTTTTCCTTTAAAACCATGTCCTCACTTTTCATTTTTGTGGTGGTTTGTGGTGGACCACTCCGGTGAGGTCCACCGGAGAAGAAGACTGGAGCTAGGGCTCAGGTGGTGCGTTGACGTCTTCCCAACCACTTGATCATGCTTAAATGTTATAATCAGGGGGTTTGATTTGTTTGACTCTGTTTGCAACATACTGACCTTGGTGCATCGTGTTCCCCATGCGCGTGGCTATCAGATCTACCAGCTCAGTTAATGAGGGAGATTTGATCGCCCTTGATTTTTCATATTTTCATATTTTTCATTTAATTACTTTATTTTATTTAATTCATAATGAATCCATTTTTAATCCAAAAAATATGGGACTTTTACCAAAATCCTTAAATATTTTTCTCTTCCATATTCTTAATTAAAATCATTTTCTGGATTGATTTTGGTATTTTTTATGAATTAAATGTTTTTGTGCATATTTTTAATTGTTTAAAAATACTTCTGACTTTTTAAAAATTGTGAAATTTTTTGTCTAAGGTCCTTTGACCTTGTTTGACCTAGGATAAATCCCTTGGCCATTTATTTGGTGTTTTGAAGGGATTTGAGGTTTTGTCCATATTAAAATGAATTTAAATTCATTTTTATATGATTTTTAATTGATTAAATGTTTAAAAATTATGTTGAGCCATTTTATGGTCTTGTGATGTTTGACTTTATGTTTGGGCCTTGGTCATGATTGATTTAACTTTTGTTGGATCAAAGCCATTGGATTTAGGGGATTGATGAAATGAAGATTTCATCTTCCAAAATGAATGAATGGTTTTGATCAGATGAGATTTCTCTCATGATCAATTTGTGTTTCTATTTCCCCTTCCCCCTTCATCTTCATCTCTATTCTTCCCCATTCCTTCATTTGACCAATGAAATATCTAATGTCTAAATGCTAATTGATTCATCAATGACCCTGTGCCAGATGAATCAATATGAGTCCTACTGAGATAGGTCCCTCTCATTTTCTTTTAGCGTGTGTTATGTTTTAGGAGTTTGGTTCTCTGTACCAAATATCTAACATGCATTAACACCTATATTTTTATTGCCCAACCTCAGATAGTTGTGACTTCTACATAAGTCCAATTACGATTGCTTAACATAGAGCTAAATTTGAGCCTCACAGCATATCATTCTAGTAAGTTAGATTATAAGTCTCCCATTATTCATGGCATTTTGTGGAGACTTGACCTTTTTTCCTTTCATGAGATCTAGTGGCATAGTTGTTGAATTATCTAAGTTGGAGCCCTTCTCATGGAAGATGTCTTGGTTTAAGGATTCATACTTGTGAATGAATGATTGAGTGTTCTCCAAAGAATGACTTAATCAATAAAGACTTAATATTAACGTTTGAATAACCATTGACTAACTCTTATTCATTATGTTTTTACTTTCAAGTCATTTACTTTATGCAATTTAAATTTCAGTAATTTATCATCCATTGCCATTTCATATAACTTGTTTATGTTTAAGTCCTTTTCACTTTTCTCATTTGAGCCATACCTAGTGATTGTATATATTGTTTGTGTATTTTGATTTTGTTTGTGGTCTAAGGACCTTAAAACACCTAATAACAACAAAAACCCTAAAAAACATTTGGTGGACTGTTGGGACTTGATCTGAATTTTGGACTTAGAATTAGGCAACATTCCTTGTGCTAATGGACTTGGCCAATGCTAACATCTGAGACTGAGCTACCTCTACTTGTGTCTTCATCTGATACAAACCCTTGGATGCTTGGGATTCATCTGCTACATTGTCTCTGTGCTTAATTGTTATTATTGTTTATGTCTGATGTTTTGTTCTGAGTTGATCAAGGAATATTTCATATGATGCATTGGAAGACAATAAAGACTGCTAGCTATTGGAATGCTTGCTTGGATGCGGCTATCTTTTTTTGATGCCTTGATCTTCATGGTGTATGGATATTGCTCATTGCTTATTGATTATTGCTTGATTAAAGTCTAAAGGAAAATGGGTTTCTATATGACATTATTGTCTATTGGATTGCATCCCATTGGCCATATCTTTTAAACTATTAACTTTTACATTTTTGCTTAGGATAGTCTCTTCATCTCCTCACACTTCTTTAATTTAAAAATCTCTTCCTCTTTTCAAAAACTTTCTTTGCTTGTGATCTCAAACTTAGACATGTTTTAATGATTAGAAACTCTGGCCTTATGCCATTGCATTTTGAACTTTTTTTCTTCAATCAAATTTATAAATAAACTTAATTATATTAACTTAAATTTCAAAAGACAAAAAGAACTAACAACCCAATTTAAATTTTTGGCCTTTTGTGCCCTTTTCTTGTTAAACTTTTGATTAAAATCAATTCACCAACTTCTCTGAAATTTTTACCACGAACTACGAGGTTTTGATCTCTTATTTTATGTTGGTATGTAGGTACAAGACTGAAGGTCTTGTCAAACACAAAAATATAATAAATGAAGTATTTTATCATTCCCACACTCTATATTTTATCAAACATCATTTATACCAAAAACATATGCACACAAAAAAGGGCTCCCTAGGAGTACCTATGACACTTTGGGTGCTAACACCTTCCCTCTGTGTAACCAACCCCCTTACCTGTAATCTCTGGCATTTTATTAGTTTTGATTTGCAAACTTCTTATCTTTGGGTTTTGTTCTGTAAGACCCTAACTTTGACCCTAAGATCCCTCTGTAAGACCCCAATTTTGACCCTAAGATCCCTCATGTTATCTCATCATATGCATTGACATTGGGATCACACCTTAACATCCTCCTTACCCCTTATTCATTGGGTTGTATTGGGAGAGATCACCAAGCATATTTGATTGTATCATACCTTGTATTTTATCGACTTTACTAACCAAAATACCAAATATGCCTTTGTATAAACTAACTCTTTTGTAGGTAGAGCACTTGCTCACCTTTGATCTGTCAAGCTCACATCTAGGGTTTAAGACCCTCATTGCAAGAAGTTCAATCAATAATTGGTTTAATATGGTTCTAAGAATCATATATGAATCCCCATGGTCTTTACATGTTATTTTGATCAAGAATTCATCAAGAGTTTGGAGTTGGTTTGCCTTGGAAATCCTAGTTCATCTGGGTATCTTATGTAACTTCTTCAACACGTTTCTTCAACAATTGATCAAATATTTTAAAGTATACTTCAAGTTTCACCATATAATTCATATATGATCCTCCATGAGTCCTAAAAGTCAAGAGAATATCAAGCTAGCAAGTTGGTTCATGGTAGTTGACCAGAGGAATTCATCTGATCAAAACTGGGGTTCCCTAGACCCTATCTCCTACAATTTTTGTCATATGAAAATGATTACAAGAAAAAAGTCACTCTAAATGACATTATAAACAACTTTCAAGTTGAGGTCAAGATCTGATTTTGCTTGGAAAATCGTTTTGTATGGTAAAAGATTATAGGTCATTTTGTCTAAACCCTAATTTGGAGGTCAACTTCCCAAGGCCATAACTTTCTCAACTTTATTATATGAAATATTTTCAAGTTGAAAAATAAAATTCAAGATGTCTACTTCAACTTTTATGTTTGGAAGAATATCAAATTCAACTTTTATATGCATGTGATATGAGGAGACATTATATGTCATTTTGGACCAATGCCATTGAACAAGTGATTTTCCTCAACTTCAAAAATGCATAACTCCTTCATGATAAATCCAAATGAGGTAAAATTTATGACCATTTTGAAGTAATTTGAGATAGCTACAACTCTGATGAATGAACGTTTCTCAGCTGAAGCTCATATAAAAAGTTATTCAAGGTGGAATAAGTGAACATATGTCTTGACACTTAGAAGTTGTTTTGACATGTTTGATTTTCCCAACTTCCACCTCAAAATTCATCATGATCCAAGCTTAAAATGATAAACTTTTCAACATGAAAGTTGTTCCTCTTGATCTAACCTTTCCAAAAAGTCCAATTTCATCCCATTTGGACAAGGTATGAATGACTTGCGCATGGCTTAAACATGGATGAACATTTGGCATAATTGAACTTGCATTTCTCATACACAATTGCATGGCTTACCAATGTGAGTTCAACAATGTTTGTCTTCATTTTTTACCTAAATAGATGATTACATGGGCCTAGCATACGCCTATGCATCCATGCAATGTACATTGCTATTTTTGGAACTTTAATTCAAGTGTGCAATTAGCAATCATATGGCTATAAGTAGAGCCCTTGTGCCTTTTTGGAAATTCAAGTGTACATTGCTATTTTTGGAAATTGAGTTTGAATCTCCACTGTTTTGAGATTCAAATCTCCAAGAGTCTTGTGCCTTTTGTTGATTCAATTCCATTCCATCAAGGGTCCAGAGCAAGATCAAGAGCAAGTAGATGCAAGATCATGTTCATACAGACCTGCATTGTAGGTATTTTTCAGAATTTTTCATCTCTTCAATTCTCACTCATTTCTCCATAATTCTTCTTGGTTTTTGGTTGTCTGAAGTCCTACCAATGTAGGCAACAAGATTGAGTTACTTTGAGGTCAAATCGAAGCAACTCAGATCATGATCCTCAAATTTTAACTCCCTGTATCTTTCAATATACTTGGAGTTAGGAGAAATTGAGGCCAAATTCGAGCTCCTGGGCATTTCTACTTTAAATTCATGTCCTCTTTTATTTTGGTGATGGTTGTGAGTGAACTAGTCCGGTGAGGTTCACCGGAGAAGGAGACTAGTGCTTTGGCTCCGGTGGTGTGCTGACGCTCATCTGAACCACATGATCCTTGCAAAACGTTTTAATCTTATGTGCTGGTTTTGAATGCCATCGCTGCAGCGCTTTGACTCGTATCCATGATGGAATGCGCACTGAGGACCACTTGATTTGTCATCTCAATTAATGAGGGAGATCAAATGGTCCACGTTTTTTGCCATTTTCTAATTTTCATTTTATTTGGTTTATTTTCATTAATTCATATTAATTTTAATATTGATTCGAAAAATATGAGAGTTTCACTAAAAAAATTTAAATAAATTCTTATTTCATTTTCTGAATTAAAATTATTTTTTGGATCATTATTAATATTTTTCATGATTAAATTGTTTTTTGTGAATATTTTAATTGTTTAAAAATAGTTTTAAGTTTCCAAAATTAATGAAATTTTTTCTCCAAGGTCCTTTGACCTTGTTTGACCTATGGTAAATCTCATGGCTATTTATTTGGTGTTTTGATGAGGTTTTAGGATTTGGACCAACCATAATTTAATTTAAAGCATTATTTAATTGATTTTAATTGGTTAATTGCAAAATAAATTGTGTTGAGCTTTTGATATTGACTTATTGAATTTGACTTGTGTTGTTGGGCCTTGGTCAAGGTTGATTTGACTTTGTTGAGTTAAAATCATTGGATTTAGGGGATTGATGAAATGTACATTTCATCTCCCAAAATGAATGAATGATTTTAATTTGATAAAAGTCCTCCTTTGACCAATTTATGTTTATTCTATCCCCCCCTCTTAATCTCAATCCCATTCTCTTCTCATTCAATTCATGGACCTATGATATCTCTATATCCTAAGGCTAGTTGATTGCAAAAATCAACCTAAGTATGGATGAGATTTGGCCCACCCCTTTTGCATTCTTTTAAGTGTGGTATGTTTTAGGAGTATGGTTCACAATACCATATCTCTAACATGTATTAACACTAAAATTTCTATTGCCCGACCTCAAATAGTTGTGACTTCTACATAAGTCCAATTACGATTGCTTAATATAACGCTAAATTGTTGACACAAAAGGAATAGCAGTCTAGTAAGTGAGATTGTAAGTCTCCCCTCTTTCATGGTATTATGTGGAAACTTGGCATTTTTTCCTTCCTTTGGAAGATGTCTTGGTTCAAGGATCTAGGCTTGTGAATAGTGGGTTGAGTGTTCTCCACAGAATGACTTAAACAAGACAAGCAAACACAATACTAACTTCTAATCAACTAACAACTAACATTTAATTTCAAGCAATTTACTTTTATGCACTTTAATTTTAAAGTCTTTATTCATTTGCCATTATTCATATCATTTAACTTGTTTACCTTAATGCCATTTTCACTTTTCTCACTTGAGCTCTATCTTTGATTATATTGTGATTGAATATACTTGTTTGAGTTTGTGGTCTTTTGACCTTAATGTATATAATAACAACAAAAACCCTAAAAGACATTTGTGTGGACTGTTAGATTTGATCTGATACATTGGACTTATAATTAGGCAACACTCCCTATACAAAAGGACTTGGCCAATGCCAACTTCCATGAAACTGAGTGCTTGTGAATTGAAACTTCATTTGATGCAATTATTGTGATTCCATTTGAGTTCATCTGTTATATGGTCTTATTGAAGCTGTTACTTTGAACCTGTATCTAATGCCTATCTCTGAGCCATTCAAGGAGTATGTCATCTGATACATGGGAGATTATGGAGAAGATCATGGAATTGCTAAGCTTGGATGTGGCTATCTTTATTTGATGCCCTGCTCTTTATCTTGATATTTGTGTATTAATATTTCTTGATTCTAAAGTCCAAGGGAAATTTGGGTTTCTATATGACATTCTTGTCTATTGGATTGCAGTTCATTGGTCAGATCTTTGCAACTCTTAACTTTTAAATTTTTGCTTAGGATTAGTCTCTTCATCTCCTCCCCATTTCTTTAATTTCAAATCTCTCCCTCCTTTTAAAATCTTCTTTGCTTGTGATTTCTAAACTTAGACCATATTGAAAATTAGAAACTTTGGCCTTATGCCATTGCCTTTTAAACTCTTTTCTTAATCAAACTTGTAAATGAACCTAACTATACTTGACTTAAAATTTCAAAAAGACAAAAAGAACTAACACTCATTCAAACCTTTTTAGGCCTTTTTGGAATTTCTTAAAACTTAGTTTTTTGTTAAAAGCAATGCATTCACTTTGAAATTGTTACCACGAAATACGAGGTTTCGATCCCTCATTTTATGTTGGTAGGTAGGCACAAGTTCGAAGGTCTTGTCAAACACAAAAATATAATTAATGATTTTTTTTTTCTCATCCCCACACTCTATTTATTTCAAACACCATTTTATACGAAAACACATATGCACACAAGAAAGGTCTCCTTAGGAGTACTTAAGACACTTTGAGTGCTAACACCTTCCCTCTGTGTAACCAACCCCCTTACCTGTAATCTCTGGCATTTTATTAGTTTTAATTTGAAAAGTTCTTATCTTTGGGTATTTTACGTACTTTTCCCTTTTTCCTTGGAAACAATAAAAGCACAGTGGCGACTCTGGTTTAATTGACGTTAAGTTTATCCATAGCTTAATGGTCATGAATTTACCGCTATAGAAATTAAGTGCGACTCTGCTGGGGAGTAGTCTCTAGTGGGTTTAGCCTACTTTTTTGTGTGTATATAATTGTATATCTGATGTATGTATAATTGTTTGTGTGATATAATCTGCTTGTTGTGCTTGGTGATCTCTGAGAGGTGAGATAAGTTCTAACCCGAACTTGAGTGAAATTAAGATAGGAGGATGGTATAGTGATGCGTGCTTTTCGCAAGTATACGAACGCGTCAGAGTAATATAAAAGATTGTCGAACCCACAGAGACCAAGTGTCAATCTATCGTTATCTATTATTATGGTGTTTATCTTAGATAATCAAAATAGGGGTTTTTTAGAGTGTGCAATGAAAAGTAAAGTATTAAATAAAGTTCAATTAATAAAGACAGGCTCGAATGTAATTTACATAATCAATTAATAATCCAAGTACTTGCTAATAGAGCTACTTATGGGCAGTGTTTCCTACTTTGAAAAGAACTAATTTAACAGGAACTGTCGCTTTCGCGTATTCAGAACCGAGTTGTACTCCCTAATCAAACCCTCTTATTGTCACTTATGAAAAGGCACGCATTGCGTTAGAGTAGTAAACCTATTTTTAAGAAATATAGTATCTTGACTAAGTTGAAAAGTACTTTAACCTGGATTTCTTAACCAAAAGAGGTTCTCACGAACCAGACTCTAAACTTATAAACGCGTCAGAAAATAGTTTTAAAATCTCTTTTCTTCTTAAGTTAAAAACACCTAATGAACTAAACAAAGCGCTTTCGCTGTTTTTGAAATAGTTAAAAACAACTAAGTTTAAAAACACGTTGGACGACTTTCGATCTTACCCAACGGAAATTAAGTGCGGGAAAACTTAAGTTGAAAGGTACAATAGCCCTTAAGTGTTTCTACGAACAATTGTACGGATTATCGGTTCAATTGAGATCCTTACATTCTAACCTTATAGATTTAGTTAGACATGGTAAAATAAAGGTGCATTAATTTAAACAAAAGTAGTGCGAGTGCGGAAAGTAAATAAAAGTAGTGCAAGTGCGAGAAATAAATAAAGTAAAGCGAGTGCGAGAAAATAAATAAAGTAAAGCGAGTGCGAGAAAATAAATAAAGTAAAGCGAGTGCGGGAAAATAAATAAAGTAAAGCGAGTGCGGGAAATAAATAAAGTAGAGCGAGTGCGGGAAAATAAATAAAGTAAAGTGCGAGTGCGGGAAAATAAAATAGATAAATGCAAAGTAATAAAAACCTGCTCCAATCGGAGGGTTGAATAAAATGCAAAGCGAAAATGAAAATGGCGGCAGGATTAACTTCCTTCCAAAGTGCTCCAAACTCGATTACAGACTCAATCACAAAACTCGATTACACAATTGTGGTAACACCCTAATGCGAAGCGATTACCACTTTAAAATACTGAATATATGCCTAAGTGAGACAAATTTTACTATGAGTTTGCCTCTGTTCTAAGTTTGGATATTCCTCTGTTCTAAGTTTGGATGATTGAACAAGTGAATTCGAGTCTCTATTTATAGGAAAGTAAAATGATGGAAATGACAAGGATGCCCTTCAACTTGAAAATGGGAGGGAAAACTTTTCCTCTTGTGGCGTCCGCCACAAGGCCATGGCGCCCGCCACAAGGCCAATCTGAGGCGCCTTAGTGGAAGTAGTGGGGAACATGGCAGTTAAGGGAAGTTGAGCTAGGACATGTCATGGAAGGGTCTATGGCGCCAGCCACAGTGGGAGCCACAAGTACAAAATGCTGAATTTTAGGGTTTTTAGCTCTTTTTCACTCCTTTTCTCGATCGGGGCTCCGATTAAAGTAAAAACCTGAAAACAAAGAGAAACATAGTAATAACACAACAAAATGACAATAAAACTACTAAAATACATGCGAAATCGGAGTCGAAAATACGGTGAATTTCAGTGTCATCAAACTCTCTCATACTTAAACCTTTGCTTGTCCTCAAGCAAAACATTAAAAAGCTCATAGAAGAAAAACTGGTGTAAACGAGTGCTTCAGGTTAAAAGATTTCTAAGTTCAAGTCGGGATGCAGTGATAGGTACTAACTGAGTGAACTAAGGGTATCATGATGACACTAATCCGCAAATACGGACATAAACTTCATTCCTATATTAACCAACCCATATTATCCCACAATACCTAGGCCTGCCTCTTCATCTCTTTTTGTGTCCTTTTCATTCAGGCGCAATCACATTAAGCTCGTTATCCGTACATGCTTCATAACAGAGTGACCTGTTAGTGATTATGATCTAAACATGGGGTTTCTGGCACATAAATCTGTGTAAACCCTTTTATTTGACCCAACTGCAGTTGTGGGGGATCAGATCATAATCCGCCCTACCGAGTTCAGCGCCAGATACCTCTGAACCAACTAATAGCGGGTAAGTTTTTTCTTTTTCTTTTTCTTTTTCTTATTGTAGCAAGTTTTTACAATTCTTTGGTTTAAATGACTCTGTGAGGGTCATCTATACCTGAGTTTCCTTTTTGCTTTCTTTTATTTATTTTGCTGGATCATTCACTTATTTTCATCGGTCCCCTACGTAGAGGATGCGTAGGCCGGAGCTGACTGCTGAGATAAACTACTGAGGACTTATACTAAAATGATGATTAAGGCCATGGTATATGGGGTTTCAGGACTTATTCCTATATTTACGAAGTCTATGGTGCTAAAATAATACTGATGTTTCACAAAGTTCTCCCAAGTCATCGCATCCTTACTCAAACCCGTCTTAAAAACCCAAAAACTTTCAGAATAACACTGTTTTCTTTTGCTAAAAAATTTCGGTAGGGCTAAAGGTATGGGGAGATTAGATTGTACTAAAGATACACTATATTTGGTGACTCGTCAGACTCATGCATTATCTAAGACACTTAAACTAAAAGCAAAATAAATAACTAAAAGGTAATAAAAATAAACAAACTATCTAAAAACAGCAAAGAAAAACGAAAAAGAAAAGACGATAGAGTCTCCTCCCACACTTAAATCGAACATTGTCCCCAATGTTTCGAAATAAGATAAGGGAAGAGTTACCTGACAACTTACTGCTGACCACTGGTGCCTTCGCCATCCTGAGGTGGACGACAGGATCGGGTACGACGACGGTCTCTCTGATCCATCCTCGCCCGTAAGGCATGTTGAGCAGTCCTCACTTCTTGAAGGTTACCCATAATGGAAGCTTGAGTGGCTTCGATGAGTGCAGTATGCTGACGGTGGTATTGTTGCTGACGGGCTTGCGTGTTTGTGATCGTTTGCAGGGACTGTAGAATAGTGTCATAAGATCTATCTGTCCTCCGCTGCGATTCTTGCATGAAGCTCATGTTATCTGCCAGTTGTTGTTGGATGGTAGAGAGTAGGTCGTCACACCTTTGCTCTCTAGCCATGTGGTCACGCCACATCTCTTCTGTAATATAAAAGCCATGGGCGGTACCTGCAAAAGAATAAGATGGTGCGGTGTGTAGTGGTGAAGGATGATGGGGGGGCACATCAGGTACGGGAGATCTCTCTCTCCGATCATATTCTTCATCGGTGTCATGTCCCGCCTCATCAGGAACATTAGGAGGAAGAGGACCCAAAATAGGTGGAGCATCTAAAACGTAGGTCCAATTCCTTTCATCACGTACATCAATACGTCTAGTGCATGGTAAAACAACAGATGGGATAGCTACACCATGAACCATAAGTACATAGCCTCCTTCTCTCCTTAATCGGCACATTTTCATGTCTCTCAGAAATTTTAGGTTAATTGTGTGGGGAGGTAAGGGGTCTAGGGTAGCTATCTCATTGTTCAGGTTAAGTGCCTGAGCAATAGATGTAATCAATCCTCCGAAAACAATCGGTCCCGCTTTATTTAAAGTTAAAGTCATATGAGCGAGCATGAACGGGACCGAGTTAATTCGTCTATTTGTGAGGCTTCCTTGCAAAAATAGAAGCTCTTTAGCATTTACCTTAATTGGATTCTCCCGACCAAAATAGTACATGCCAACAGATATCTAAAAACTCTGATGGTCGGGTTATGGATAGTCGACGCAAGAACTGCTTCAAAAGAATTTATGGAAGTGTTTGACAATCTCTGCCAGAAGGAAAACACCTCGACTGACCAATCAGAATCCAAAGGGGCCTCACAAATAGCACCGTCCCCATGAGGTATTCCTAACAAGCCTGCTAGTTCATCGGTATTGAATTCATATTCAATAGCAAACATTCTAAATCTGACAGTACCAACTATGCTAGCAGTGTTAGGATTGACAATATAGATTAAAGAACTTAAAAATTCGATTGTCAATCGCTCATAGGTAGGTTGTTTGTTTGAAAATAAATTATGCAAACCTAAATTATCTAATAAATGAAATATGCTATGATAGATACCTAAAGTGTAGAGACAATTTTCATCAACATACCTTGTCGGGAGGATCTTCCGATTTTGTAACCGTTCGATAATCTTCCTTTGCCTATCTCCCGGTTTCCCTCCTCGAAGAATGAATCCATTAAACTCCATTGTGTAACTCTTGTAATGAGACGAAGAAGATGAAGTGGGTTGTGAAAAGGTTGGATTTTTACGAAATCTGACGGATGAAAATGAAAATGGAAATTGGGAAAATGATTTGTATGGTGTGAGGATGAGAAAGGTGTGAGCTTTTTATGGGTTCAAGGACGTTTTTGCAAGGTGGAAAAATGGGTTTTGAAGGTTTGAAGGTGTGAAAATGGTGAAGAAAGGGAGTCTTCCCCGAGCTTATACAGACGCTGTGGCGGGCGCCACAAGGCAAAATTCGGCTGGGCCAGATTTTGGTCCTTTGGCTTGGGCTTCTCTTTGTCTTTTGGCTTGAGGGGTCCGAATAGCGTTTGTCTTGTAATTCCTATTGACATAAGGCTTGCATAAATTTTTTTTTAAAACATTAGACAAAAAAACAATTAAACAACTAAAATAAAAATGTAAATAAAATAAACAAACATAAGACATAATATATATAAAAGTAGAAATATCAATGTGTAGACATAGTTGATAAAATATCCCAAATGCGATGATATACAACGAGTTATGTAAATGCGAGAAATATAAGCATAAAAAAAGATAAAATAAGATGAAATGGTAAGATCAGATAGTAGGGATGTCGTCTTCCTGAGTAGATCCACGGAGCATGGCTACCTCCTGCCTGTACTCTGCGATCTCCTAGTATAAACAGTCGACTTCGGTAGCATGGGTGAGATCAGATACTCCCATCTATAAGGTGAGGTCACCCACCTCCTGTCTAAGCTCTGCAATCTCTCAACGACACTCTACAATCTGGGTGCGGATGTCTGGGGTCTGCAATGATAGATTGTTAGAGAATACAATGATCCTGGGAGAAGGTGGTGTAGGCGTATACTCAGCAATAGGTGGTGATCTAAGCTCCTCGATAGTGTCTCCCTGGCCCTCCAGAGCATAACTCCAAATCACTGGGTCATGCACACTAGTCATCATAGGATCGGGTAGTGTGAAATAATGAATAGCCTCGCTGTCGACTAGCAATCCGAACTGACATGGGTGGAAAGAGGCTCTCCTCATCAACCCTCTGGTCAAACAGAAGTCGATGCCCATGGTAGTTGTAGCGGTGTATTCGTTACCATTGGAGATATTGACTAAATCCAAGGTAAATCATACAAAGTCGAGTCGCCACCGCACTTCTATTTATCCAAAGGAAAGGTTAGAAAGCGAACAAAAACCTAAAAGTTTTACAAACAAAACTAGTAAAAGAGACAGAGATCTGGGTAAGGGGGTTGGTTATGCAATGGGAAGGTGTTAGGCACCCAAAACGTCCTTGGTACTCCTAGGGAGCCCTTTTCACGCTAGTTGCAAAGGTTATTGTTTATGAAAATTTATTTGTGCAAACATGATTGAAGAGATGAGAAAATAATATACAAGTATTTACATTTTGTGTTTGGATGGATGAACCCATTGCCTACGTACCCTCTTATGAAAAGATTAGGATCAAAACCTCGTAGTTCGGGTAAAAAATTTCAAAACAAATGAGTGGATTGATTGGTCCAAAAGCCTTAAGGTCTTTTGTTATCAAAGGGAGAAAACTCAACCTGAAAAACCACAAGTCCACCATGTGAGGATAGCTTCAACATGCTAGTGAGGGGTTAACCCTATAATAAGCATGGAAGGCTCATTGTCCATCACTAAGGACAAAGGTGAGTATTACATCTACCACAAAGATAACTCAAACCTAATAGCAAAAGGTTATGAAAAATTTGATTAAGAAGTAATCATTGAAACCACAAAAGAAGCACATTTGAATGGGTTACATTTGCCAATTAGAAGTATGTACAAAATGGTCAAAGTTGACTTAAAGATTCAATTTACAATGAGTGTTATGAAAAGAAAGTTTGAAAATCAAAAGCCTAAGGCTTAGGTTTCTAATGTTGAAAACAAGTCAAATGTTTGCACAAATATTTTTTTGGTTTGGGTTAGGGTGGAGAAGTGAAGAAAAAGGGTGAGAGGTAAGGGATGAAACCACACTAGGAGTTCCTCTCTTGAGATCATATAGATGATCCAAGTAAGTTCCTTTGGAATAAGCAAGCACAAAGCAAAAGCAAATAACAAGTCTCATAAGAGATCCTCAAATGAAAGGAAACAAGCTGCCAATATATGGACTTACACCGAACTCCTGAAAGCCAAACAGAAACAGAATGCCAATATATGGACTTAGATCCATACTCCAAGCAACAAAACGGAAACAAAATGCCAATATATGGACTTATATCCGACTCCAAACAACAAAACAGAAACATAATGCCAATATATGGACTTAGATCCGACTCCAAACTATAACAAACAAATGTCAAAAGCAAACATGCAAGAGCAAAAAATGCAAACAAATCATCACACACTATATACAAACAAGAGGCTTCAAACCAAGGGGTGGGCTTTAGTCAAGAGGGGTCATATCAACCTCGACAAACAAGCCAAACTGTACAAGGGTAGTTTGTAGCTCTTAACCACTAACATTGAGAGTTAGGGTGAAGCTGATTAAGATGGAAATGAGGATGAGACCTCATGCTCTTAACCCTGGCCTGGGTGAGCTCATGATAAAGAAAGCGTGGGGATCCAGAAAGCGTGGGGATCTATCACTACGGATAAGATCGGCCATACCAACAACTCAACTAGGGATGAACTGTCCGAGGAAGTGAAGGAATACTGAGGATCAACCACCAAATACCGAACCTTCTAAAGAAAACACAACGGCTGAGGAGGGAAGACCACTGCTCTGCTGAAGGGAAGGGAGGTAAAAAAACTCAACAAGCAGTCTGATGGGGAGAAAAACCCACAACACAATATACTCTAGAGAAAGAGGATACAGTCATGCCAGGTATATGAACAAATGTCTTACCCTGTTGGAAATCATGCCACCCTTGGGAGAGCACTGAGAATTCCTTAAGTATCCTTCATCATTGTGAATGTTCACTTTGTTAAAAAACAATTTGTGAAAAATTTGTTTATTTAAAACAATGATATTTTCTCAATTAAAACATGTAAAACATTTGTTGAATAGAAACAAATAAGAGTGCAAATAATTGGACACAAGCTCGAATTCATTTGATGGAATGGTAGCCTGCAAATGGCAAGACTCCATAGATCTTTTCAAGTTTGAAATTGGTGATATATATTGGAAAAGGGCTACATTGAACATAATGACCATTTTTCCACCAATTCCGAGTTCGATGTATTCGAAGCTTCAGTTGACGACGAATGAACAAGAATCTCTGACGGATGACAGTTGTAGAACACAGTCTTGTCAGGATGCAGTTACTTGCCAAATCCCTAATTTTTGCCTAGATTGCCCCAGGATGAGGTACTCAATCTAGCAGGATGCAAATATTAATTTTTTCATGTCTCTAACTTTTGCCTGGATCGCCCTTTCGGGTTTTCAATCCACCGAGACGCTCATTTTTGCCTAAGCTGCCCTTTCGGGTTTTCAACTTAGCGAGTTATTTTGTTTTTATTTTTAGGCAAAGTATTTCTTGACTGCATCTGAATTCACAGGACGAGTGAAATCCTCCCCATCCATAGTTCTAAGTATCAAAGCACCGCCTGAAAAGGCTCTCTTAACAACATATGGACCTTCATAGTTTGGAGTCCACTTGCCCCTGGAATCGGGCACGAAAGACAAGACTTTCTTGAGCACAAGGTCACCTTCTCGGAACACACGAGGCTTGACCTTCTTATTGAAAGCTTTCTTCATTCTCTACTGATATAACTGACCATGACACATAGCAGTCAATCTTTTCTCTTCTATCAAATTCAGCTGATCATAACGACTCTGAATCCATTCAGCATCAGTCAACTTGGCTTCCATCAAGACCCTCATTGATGGGATCTCCACCTCTACTGGGAGTACGGCCTCCATGCCATAAACAAGAGAGAAAGGGGTTGCCCCTGTTGAAGTGCGGACAGATGTACGATATCCATGCAAAGCAAATGGCAGCATCTCATGCCAATCTTTGTACGTGACAACCATCTTCTGGATAATCTTCTTGATATTCTTATTAGCAGCTTCAACAACCCCATTCATCTTGGGTCTGTAAGGAGAAGAATTATGGTGTGCAATCTTGAACTCACTGCACAATTCTTTCATCATCTTGTTATTCAGATTAGATCCATTATCAGTAATGATCTTATCTGGAACACCATAACGACATATGAGTTGATTCTTGATAAACTTCACAACCACCTGCCTGGTCACATTGGCATATGATGCAGCTTCAACCCACTTGGTGAAGTAATCAATTGCTACGAGAATAAACCGATGTCTATTGGACGCTTTCGGCTCAATCATGCCAATCATGTCAATTCCCCACATAGAGAAAGGCCATGGTGATGAAATCACATTCAGAAGTGTCGGAGGAATATGAATCTTATCCGCATAAATCTGACACTTGTGGCATTTCTTCACGTATTTGCAGCAGTCAGACTCCATTGTCAGCCAATAATAGCCTGCTCTCAACATCTTTCTGGCCATGGCATGTCCATTGGAATGAGTATCAAATGAACCCTCATGGACCTCAGTCATTAACAGGTCTACTTCGTGTCTATCCACGCATCTGAGCAGAACCATGTCAAAATTCCTCTTATAAAGCACTTCGCCATTGAGGTAGAAACTACCTGACAATCTCCTCAAAGTCTTCCTATCTTTCACAGATGCCCCAGGCGGGTAAACCTGGTTCTGGAGGAAACACTTGATGTCATAATACCATGGCTTATCATCTTTCACCTCTTCAACTGCAAATACATGAGCTGGTTTATCCAAGCGCATCACAGTGATATTGGGATATCATGGAACAAGGTGGTCATAGCTCGTTGATACGTGGCTCCAGCGTTCTTCAAACCGAAGGGCATCACTCGATAACAGAATGTTCCCCAAGGTGTGATGAATGTTGTCTTCTCCATATCCTCGGGTGCCATCTTAATCTGATTATATCCAGAAAATCCGTCCATAAATGAGAAGACATTGAATTTAGCTGTATTGTCTACCAACATATCAATATGTGGTAGAGGGAAATCATCTTTCGGACTAGCTTTATTCAAATCTCTATAATCCACACACATCCGGACTTTTCCTTCTTTCTTGGGCACGGGCACAATATTGTCCACCCATTGAGGATATGTAGAAGTCACCAGAAACCCCGCATCAATTTACTTCTGAACTTCCTCTTTGATCTTTACTGCCATATCAGGACGAGTTCTTCTGAGCTTCTGCTTCACAGGCACGCACTCAGGCTTCAAACGACCAAGCGAAGATATCGACATATTCTCGTAGCAATTCGATCAACCCCTTCTTGACAGATTCTTCCAGGAGTGCCCCGATCTTCACTACTCGCACACAATCCTCAGACCCCAAGTTGACTGTTTCCAGATTCTCAAGATGCGGCTGAATGATCTTCTTTTCATGCTCAAGTAGACGAGTAATCTCGTCAGGAATCTCGTCAACATCATCTTCCTCTGCCTCAAATACAGGGAACTCAAAATTGGGAGATGGCGTTGGATCATTATGTTCAATGGGTTTAGAAATCAACCTGCATAATGATTTTGGATATAAAAAGCTTTTTTAGAAATCAAACAAGGCAAATCACTATGCAGATGAAAAGATTGATTTTATTCTTTTTTAGGGTTTTTTGTGATCACCAATTTCATGCAAAAAGCAAAAAGGGAAAATGATTGAAAAAACAAACATTTAACATGAATTTATTGAATGAAAATATCATTGTATTTATGTTTCCAACAATGTCATCACTCCTCCTTTTGGCATGGGAGAAGGGTTTTTCAAACAAAGTGAACATTACGTTGACTTGTGGACAACTGCAGGAACATCCACAGCGACCCAATTGTTGCAGATCCCTCCAGGGATGATAAAATTGTCAGAATCCTATGCATCCTCTTCCAAAACAGTAGCAACTTCTTCCTCCTGACCAGTGTGGATGAAACCTCCACTCTTGAACAGTCCTTTCTCGTTGAAGACCCCAGAAGAAAAGCCTATGCCAACACGGGACTTATTATCCTCCAGCTCAATCATTTTTCCTAGACCAGCAATTGCACCACATTCAATGGCCAATTTCGCATCTCTATAGGAAGCAAATGAAGGAGTTCTCTTCTCAACAGGCTCAGCAATAGATAAAGCTTGGAAAGGAGTCCAACTTCATCCCCAACATCTATGTATGAGAATGAAAACAAGTGGCTAACCAGGAATGATTCCATCAAAAGCACTCAGTTTGGCGACTTCTTCCTTGAGTTCACGGTTCTCTTGCTCAAGATGATCCATCAATTTGGAAGAGTTGGCTCTGGTGTAGTACTGGTGAGTCAGTTTGTCTTCAAAATAAATGAAGAGCACAGAGTTAGACCACAGGACCAGAGGCTGGGAACAAAACCTGCTTATGCATATGATGCATGCAATGCTTGTGCATATGATTTGTTTTTTATTTCAAAGGAACTCTAGGGTTTTATTTGCAAATTTTGGAAACATTAAACATTTTATCGCATATGGAAATATCTCATCCTATATATCAGGAAAAAGAAGTACAGCATTGTCAATCGTATACAAGAGAAAAGGAAAATAATCATCCTATGGATCCCTAGAAGCTCGGGACATATGAAGAACAGATGCGCGAAGCCTCTTCACCTCCCTCTCGTAAGCTGCTTCCATATCTGCCTTTTCCTTGGCGAGTCGGTCATACCTCCTTTTCCAGATCTTGGAAGACTGAGGAAGTAGAGAAGTCCATGCATCATCAGGATCATCATTAACCTGATGCTCGAGGAACTCAATCAGAGCATCCTTCTCCTTAATCTGTTGAAACAACTCTTCCCTTTCACGGATCCAGGCACATGATAGGTCTTCGTCTCTCAACTCCTCTACTCCTTGGTTAGGGAGGGTTGAAGGCCCAGCCACAACCAAAGGTGTAGGTCTCGGATAATCGTAAGGCATGAGATACTCAGACGCTCTCTTCTTTACCCAATCAGTGTATGGCTCCAAAGCAATGCAATTCTTAGGACCCAATTCCTTCCTTACTTTCTTATGCACCTTGCGCCAAGTGCAAACCATTCTGGCTTTCAAGCCTTGGGGATCTCTACCCTCCTGAAAGAACACACCCTCTAACAAAATGTTATTAGGTTTATCCTTTAGGGGGGAACCCAAGCTGACGACGTGTTAACACAGGGTTGTAGTTAATCCCACCACATGTACCAAGAAGAGGCACATTGGAGAATTCACCACAAGAATCAATAATCTGCACACCGTCATATACACGGTTATACCAAGAGATATCATCATTAGTGAGAGACATAAGTCTCGTAGACCACCGTAGACATCCCTTGTTCTCCTTGAAAGCGACCGTCTGAGGTAAGTGAGAAATAAACCACTTATACAACAGAGGCAAACAGCACACAATAGCGCCACCACCCTTTGCATTCCTCAGATGCAAAGAGAAATAGGTATCACCCAACAGAGTCGGAATGGGATTAAGAGCAAAGAAGATCCTAATAGCATTCACATCCACAAACTTGTCGATGTTGGGGAACAATACCAATCCATAGATGAGAAGTACAAATATGGCCTCAAAGGCATCCTTACTCATGGCCTTCTCATAAACAGTAGCTTGAGCAATGAGGAACTCAGAAGGGAGACCTTGAATTCCACCTTTGGTAGTCATATGAGCACCAACCAGGGATTCATCTATGTGCAACATGTCAGCTATCTCTCGAGAATAGGAATACTCTCCAAGCCACTGAACGACAACTGGTCCAGAATAGGTATACCCACAAGATAGGCATACTCCTCAAGGGTAGGCAGAAGCTGAAAGTCCGGAAACGTGAAGCAACGGTACAGAGGATCATAAAACTGCACCAATACACTCATCAGACCTTCATCCACCTGAGTAGTCAGAAGAGGAAGAAGCTTCCCAAAACGAGCTTTGAAACCCAAGGGGTCTAATACATAGGATGTCAGATTCCTTAACTCTTTCAAATCTGGCTGTCTGAAGCTGTACTTCTTTGTATTCCTTCTTTGTCTTTCCATGTCTGAAAATTTTGCAAATAAACCCCTTAAGTTCCTTGAAAATTTTCTTTTATCTGATAATATGGATGCAGATAATGCATGAATGCATGAATGCAACAATCACAATCAAGGATCAAGCAAAGCACACCAGACAAAGGTCTTGGGATGACTCATATTATCATTAATATCAATCATCCATTTTGGTGGATTATGGTTTACACCTTATCAACACCCAAGTTCCATTGATATTAAGGCCATATGAATGGATCAACCATGAATCAAGGGTTTGTTGCGAGTCTCGAGCATGGAGTCTCGGTTAAGAACCACCCAAAGGGAGTGTACTAGGGTTTAAACCTGCCAAGCATGTTCTACCAGAGGTTCCCATAGTCATCATCCCATCTTTCGAATATTATCGGAGAAACGACTACTCGTATTCCAAAAATATTCTCAAGAGAGACTCTTATGAGTGTAGTATCACGTAACAATCGCATCAAATCTTACATTTGAACGACCTTCGCACTACGTCCTAAAAATAGGCCAAGATGGGTTTGGTAAACTAAGGTCCTTGCCTTCTAAGGTCTATATTGGAAAGAGTAATGTCTAACCACAACTTACTTGTGTGACATTATTGATCCCAACAAGACCTCCACCAAGTGAATGGACTCGCAAGTTAACTTGTTAAGGAATAACTCCACACAAGTCGACGAGACTACGCCATTCTCATATCTTAAGTGCACTCGAGTTCGGGTATAGAACTCATCTCACAAAGATCACCAAGCACACAAGCAATTGATATATCAAGCAATTCAATCATTACAAACAATACAGTAATCCCAAATTGCACAAAAATATGTCATAAACAATATAATACAACAAGTGTGAAAAGTTGGCAAAACCCACCAGGGAGATTCATTCCTCAGCAGAGTCGCCACTTTTCTGTAGCGGTGTATCTGTTATCATTGGAGATATTGACTAAATCCAAGGTAAATCATACAAAGTCGAGTCGCCACCGCACTTCTATTTATCCAAAGGAAAGGTTAGAAAGCGAACAAAAACCTAAAAGTTCTACAAACAAAACTAGTAAAAGAGACAGAGATCTAGGTAAGGGGGTTGGTTATGCAATGGGAAGGTGTTAGGCACCCAAAACATCCTAGGTACTCCTAGGGAGCCCTTTTCACGCTTGTTACAAAGGTTATTGTTTATGAAAATTTATTTGTGCAAACATGATTGAAGAGATGAGAAAAGAATATACAAGTATTTACATTTTGTGTTTGGATGGATGAACCCATTTCCTACATACCCTCTTATGAAAAGATTAGGATCAAAACCTCGTAGTTCGGGTAAAAAATTTCAAAACAAATGAGTGGATTGATTGGTCCAAAAGCCTTAAGGTCTTTTGTTATCAAAGGGAGAAAACTCAACCTAAAAAACCACAAGTCCACCATGTGAGGATAGCTTCAACATGCTAGTGAGGGGTTAACCATATAATAAGCATGGAAGGCTCATTGTCCATCACTAAGGACAAAGGTGAGTATTACATCTACCACAAAGATAACTCAAACCTAATAGCAAAAGGTTATGAAAAATTTGATTAAGAAGTGATCATTGAAACCACAAAAGAAGCACATTTGAATGGGTTACATTTACCAATTAGAAGTATGTACAAAATGGTCAAAGTTGACTTAAAGATTCAATTCACAATGAGTGTTATAAAAAGAAAGTTTGAAAATCAAAAGCCTAAGGCTTAGGTTTCTAATGTTGAAAATAAGTCAAATGTTTGCACAAATATTTTTTTGGTTTGGGTTAGGGTGGAGAAGTGAAGAAAAAGGGTGAGAGGTAAGGGATGAAACCACACTAGGAGTTCCTCTCTTGAGATCATATAGATGATCCAAGTAAGTTCCTTTGGAATAAGCAAGCACAAAGCAAAAGCAAATAACAAGTCTCATAAGAGATCCTCAAATGAAAGGAAATAAGCTGCCAATATATGGACTTACACCCAACTCCTGAAAGCCAAACGGAAACAGAATGCCAATATATGGACTTAGATCCGACTCCAAGCAACAAAATGGAAACAGAATGCCAATATATGGACTTATATCCAACTCCAAACAACAAAACGGAAACAGAATGCCAATATATGGACTTAGATCCGACTCCAAACCATAACAAACAAATGTCAAAAGCAAACATGCAAGAGCAAACAATGCAAACAAATCATCACACACTATATACAAACAAGAGGCTTCAAACTAAGGGGTGGGTTTTATTCAAGAGGGGTCATATCAACCTCGACAAACAAGCCAAACTGTACAAGGGTAGTTTGTAGCTCTTAACCACTAACATTGAGAGTTAGGGTGAAGCTGATTAAGATGGAAATGAGGATGAGACCTCATGCTCTTAACCCTGGCCTGGGTGAGCTCATGATAAAGAAAGCGTGGGGATCCAGAAAGTGGGATCCTATTCCACTTGACAGACACTGGACAAAGATCTTGGGTACATGTTCAAGAGCATCAGCACGTAGTGCGAGCATAATGAACGACTCACTGAATAACGGGGGATTGATTGCTAATCCCTTCTATCCGTCAATTGCCTCTTCACTTAGGAGGACTTATCAAGTAGCACATGCCTCATCTTAGAGGTCTTTGGCACAAATGTAAACAAACATAAACAGAGCCTCTTAAGGAGGACTTGCCAGCAAAATGCCTGCCAAAAAGGTGACAGGACTTCCAGACTACATGGAGTAAGAGGATAACTACCTAAGTGGAGTATCAACCACAATCCAAAGCTCAAGCAAGAGCTAAAAGCAAGCAACTAATATACCTGTACAAAAGCTAACCAGTTAGTATCTCAGACAACCAATCAGAAAACAAACAGTGAAACCATTCAACTGTTACACAACTCAATATGCAATGGTCAAGCAATCAAATGAATCAATGAGCTCAACACATCAACTTAAATCCCTACAAAACACAAAGAAGTCATAACACAATCCAATTTGCATCTCAAAAGGTAAGCAACTCAACCATTAATGCTAAGTGTCCAAACCTGAAACACAAGTCAAGGTTAGTTCATGTACAAAACACTAGTACAAAGACTAGGTCCAAAACCAAACCAAATGATCAAAACAGAAGTCAATCTTTCACATATTGCACATTCAAACAATCAATAAAATGTCCTCAAAAGGACCAATATCAAATCACAAGGCAAAGGCATCATATGATCAATGTAAAGCAAAAGCAAGCAAATATGCACAAAGTGGACATCCAAATTAGAAAATCCAAATCAAAACAGAAATGCATGCAATGGCTATGAAATTATTTATGTAAGTTACTCATGTCATGGAAAGGCAATATGCAAAAAATCAAATCCAGAAGAGTTCAAATGATAGGTGAACAAAAATGCACAAATGCAAGGTCAAAAATGTGACACAAATTGTCACACTACATCTTCATATGTCGAAAGCAATGAATACAAATGAGAAAAAAATAAAACCAATTCTCAAAAATTCATATCACATGTGAAGGTCAAGCATGCAAAAATTCAGATCAAATGGATCCACACATAGTATTTCACAAAGCATAGAATGAAACATGTCAAATTAACATAAGGTTCAATCAAAAAATTCACAATAAAAATCCAGAAACAAACAAATCATGAAAATAATACTATAAAAAACTAGACATCAAAACAAGATTATGAAAAAAAATTGGAGTCAATTTGGATCATTTTTCAATTTTTAATGATTTTTTAAAGATGAACAAAATAAATGGCATAATAGAAAGAAATGGAGGGAAAATAATATTCAAATTAAATCCAGAATTAATCAGAGCCATCAGATCAAGCGCGAAATGTAATCAGACGGCTCACATTCAAAAGCTAAGACACACTGTTTCATTTATTACATGGCAAGCATAGTCAACAGTCAAACAAACACATGGCACAGTCAAACAAATGGTAACCAATGGAATACACACGCATGCAGCACAATCATCAGCCACATCATCTAAATGAAACGAATCGTTTCATTTAACCACATCATCAACACGGTCAGCAAGTCAACAAACGCGTGGATAAGTCAAGGCAAGGAGAACCAATGAAATGAACACGCAAGGCAACAGTCAGCACACACGTAGGACAAAAACCCTAAGACAGTTGTAGACGGCGGAGCTAATCTCCGATCGTCTTCTCCGACCACATCCACGGCGGAGCTTCAACGTTTTTTTTCCAGAATTTGGCAAATGATACACCGTTCGAACCAGCATTCAACCAGGAATCCAAATATCATGTTCATTTCAAATAAATCATCATATAATTTCTGGATCAAGCAAAAACATTATCATGAAAAAAACTTACATTCAACCATACAACCTCAATTCTAAGCCAAATCAATATCTAAACATATCAGCATGCTCAGCTAAGCAAGATCTACATAATCATATCAAGAAAATAGCAAAAGGAGATGATCGATTTCAACCTACTTGGAATTGCAGTTCTCTGAAATCGTGCTCTCAAGCTCTCAAACTCTCCAGATCTTCTTCTTTAACCTTACCTTGAAGCTTTATGCACAAAGAATCACTTGAAACCAACTGGATCTAGCTTAATTTCAGAAATCCATTTCCATGTTCATGCACTTGATCTGCTCGAAATCCAGCTCAATTGCTTCAATTGGATGATGAATCTTACTCAGAATTGCACCAGGATCAACAATCTACAAGAATCTTGAAAAGTTGTGTGAAGAAAAATGGAATTCGAAGTGAGAGAAAATGGAGAGAATTTGGAAATTTTGATCTGAATTCTGTTATCCCCTTGAATGAGATTAGGGTTTGGTATTTATATGGCATGTTAATGATGCTGCTAATCCAATTAGGCAATGGCTAAACATGATTAGGGAAAAATAAGGCAATATGCAAAAAATGCAAATGTGAAGCTCATGCACATGCTACACGTGAACAGTGCCCATGCAAGCTTGGAATTCACTTAAAATCAACCAAGGATCAAGATTTGAATGGTATTTTGCTTGTAGCTTAAGCCAATTTTGAATTGTGAAAATTCCCTCCAAAATGAACATGTGGAGAATGATGATCATACACACTTTTTCCATGCATGGCAATGGTTCATTTGAGAAGTATTGGTCATGAGGAGTATTTTGCAAAAAGAATGGACCAAATTGGAGCTTTGAATCAAAAGTTATGTCCCTTTGAACTTCCATGCACACTTTGTGATCATTTGGCCATAACTTCTCAACCAATCATCATATGAACATGAAATAGGACTTTTTGGAAAGGGGAGACAAATATCTACAACTTTCATGTTCACCAAAAATCCATTTGAAGCTTCTTTGATGTTGAAAAGTCAAGTTGAATATGGACCAGAAACTTGCCATTTTTGGAAACTTGAAATTACAAGCCACTTTCCATTTTTGGAAACTTTTGCCATGACTTCAAAATCTTCAAGATAGATGATTGAAATGACAAATAGACTTCTTTTGAACATGAATGAGGTGTTTAAATTCATCTCCCCAACCTCAAAGCCATCAGTTGACTGCACAGTTGGTTTCTTGGTCTTCAGATGATCATGAAATGCATGACTGAATTTTGGGCCTTTACCACTTGATGAAATGGCTTCAAAATGAAACCTTAGCTCATGTAAGCTCTTTGGAATGATCATGTGGTCCTTATACCAAGGAAAATACCTCAGCTCTTGCACAAAGGATGCTCTTGAAGTGCTTGACCTGTGCTTGCTTGATGCTACAAAACAAAAAGGTTAATGACATATTTTTGTGCTTTTGGTTAGTGTATAAAACAAGAAAAGCAATGATATACAATACAAGCATGCCTGGTGATCAAAACCACTCACAAGGAGGTCCCACCCAAAGGGAAAGGAAGCCAAGATGCTCAATGATCCTTGAGGCTATGTAATGCAGTGCTATGATGCCATGAGGGATCTTAGGGACAAAATTGGGGTCTTACAGTAGTGTATCCATAGTAGGTCCGGAGATGTAACAGCTTGCGAGATAGACCTAAAGCGACAGTAATCTGTGTAATGATCCCGCCCACATGGATGACTCCTTCGGTCGATCTGGAAACTCCGCTGAGGCCACATAACAGAAAGTTCCCACATGCTACTGGGCGAGACTGGGATGCACAAAATAGTAGGAAGATCTCCTCTTCACTCAGTAATGTCTCAACATCCGGTCTTCCTAGGAAGGAATGTGCCAATATCATCTGGAAGTATCTAAAAGCAGGGTTATATATAACCTGAGACAGCTGCATAGATGGATCCTGGCTTCCACCACCTGATATATTACTCCAAAACTTCTCCACCTCCTTACCCAGAAAACATCCCATAGGTGTCTCTGGGATAGCATCAGGAGTGGTCTGGAAACCCAATAGGTCACCAAACTCTTTCTGGCTGAAGGAGTACTCAACTCCAAAGAGCCTGAAAGCAGCATACCCATACGGTCCAGAGTATGGGTCATAATCAAATGAGTTGAGGATCTCCAATGTCAAGTTCCTGTAGGTGTTACTCAAGTCATCAGCGAACTCGTCCCAGTGAAGCTGGTGGCTCAGAAATCAGATACTCGGCTCAATGCCCAGTGCCTCCATGCAGTGCTGATCAGGATAACGTGTGGGCGCCATAGGGCGCTGATAAAGAGCGATGTAGCGCTCTCTCTGAGCATCATCTCTATAGGCTACGTGCATATCGTCGAAATCCTGCATCCTGTAGAAGTTAGGAAAGTGATCCTGAAAATACAAACCATTCAAATATTTAGTCTCAGTGAAAATAAAAATACAATAAAATTAAATAAATGCGAAAAAGTAAAATGAAAAACCATGGGTTGCCTCCCACGCAGCGCTTGTTTAACGTCATTAGCTTGACGATTAGAATTTATACACCTGTAGTAGTAGGAATCGGTGGATCAATCAGAGTGTGGCTTGAGTAGTATGCTGGAATGTCTCCTCCTTCGTAGAGCTTCAGTCTTTGTCCATTTACAATGAATGGACTACATGTTTCGTTCTTGATTTCTACGGCTCCAGATCTCAGAATCTTGGATACTTTGAAAGGGCCAGTCCATCTTGAGCGTAGCTTCCCAGGGAAGAGTCGTAACCTAGAGTTGAAAAGGAGAACAGGGTCGCCTATATTGAAGTTTTTCTTTACTATTCTTTTGTCGTGGTAGGCTTTTGTTCTCTCTTTGTATATTTTTGCATTCTCGTAGGCGGATTGCCTAAGTTCTTCTAATTTATGAATGTCAAGGATACGCTTCTCACCAGCGGTCAGGTAGTCTAAATTCAAAGTTTTAATGGCCCAATAGGCCTTATGCTCTAACTCGAAAGGTAAGTGACAAGATTTTCCATAGACTAGTTGGTAGGGAGTAGTTCCTATAGGGGTTTTGAAAGCGGTTCTATAGGCCCATAATGCTTCTTGAAGCTTCTGAGACCAGTCTCTCCTAGATATTGAAACAATTTTCTCTAGGATTTGTTTTATCTCCCTATTGGATACTTCTACTTGGCCACTAGTCTGTGGGTGGTATGGTGTTGCTATTCTATGCCTAACTCCATATTTTCTTAAAAGTTTGTCAAATATCCTTGATATGAAGTGTGATCCTCCATCGCTTATGACTAAACGTGGTGTTCCAAATCTAGGGAATATATAGTTTTTAAACAGTTTAATCATAACCCTAGTGTCGTTTGTGGGTGCAGCTATAGCTTCAATCCACTTAGACACATAGTCTACAGCTACTAAGATATATCTGTTTCCTAAGGATGGCAGGAAAGGTCCCATGAAATCTATACCCCATAAGTCGAAGAGTTCTACTTCCTGAATGTTTCTTAGAGGCATTTCATCACGCCTTGAAATGTTTCCAGTGCGCTGGCATCTATCACATTTGACAATGCAAGCATAGACATCACCCCACATGGTAGGCCAAAATAGGCCTGCTTGAAGAATCTTAGCGTATCTCTTAGAGGTGCTCGCATGTCCACCATAAGGTGCAGAATGACAATGCTCGATAATACTATTTACCTCTTCTTTTGGAACACAACGGCGAAAGATGCCATCCTTACCCCTTTTGAAAAGGAGCGGTTCGTCCCAATAAAAGTTTCTCACATCGTGGAAGAATTTCTTTTTGCGGTGGTAGTCAAGATCAGGGGGTATGATATCAGCAGCTAGGTAATTAACAAAGTCTGCATACCAGGGTATGTTACTTATTGCTAAGGAATTTTGGGAGTGCTCATCAGAGCCTAGGTTATTATCTTCAATGGTTTCTAGTCTAGCTATCAGTCTATCATAGGTGAAATCATCATTTATGGGTACTAGTTTTGGTTTTTTGATGTTCTAGCCTAGAAAGGTGATCGGCTACTACATTTTCAGTGCCTTTTTTATCTCTTATATCTAAATCAAACTCTTGTAGTAATAGAATCCATCGGAGTAACCTGGGCTTGGCATCTTTTTTACTTAATAGGTAACGAATAGTAGCATGATCAGTGTAAACTATAATTTTTGCTCCTACTAGACAAGATCTAAATTTGTCTATAGCGAAAACTACAGAGAGTAATTCTTTTTCAGTTGTTGCGTAGTTAAGTTGGGCAGCGTCTAGGGTTCTACTGGCATAATAAATGGCATGTAATTTTTTATCTTTCCTTTGTCCTAGAACGGCTCCAACCGCGTAATCACTAGCATCGCACATTATCTCAAAAGATTCTGACCAATCAGGTGGTTTCATAATGGGTGCTGATACTAATACTTGCTTTAAAAGATTAAATGCATCATTACATTTTTCATCGAAAATGAATTCAGTATCTTTCATTAAAAGTCAAGTTAAGGGTTTAGTTATTTTGGAAAAGTCCTTAATAAAACGCCGGTAGAATCCAGCGTGTCCAAGAAAACTTCGAACTTCTCTGATATTTTTAAGGTGTTTTAGGTTTTCTATAACTTCTATTTTAGCTCTATCTACCTCTATACCTTTTTCGGAAACTATATGTCCTAAAACAATTCCTTCGGTCATCATGAAATGATATTTTTCCTAATTTAGCATGAGGTTCACCTCCACGTATCTCTCCAGGATTTTCTCAAGGTTAGCAAGACAATTGTGGAAATCAAATCCGCAAACCGACAAATCATCCATAAACACTTCCATAATACCATCTAGATAGTTTGCAAAGATTGACATCATGTAGCGTTGGAAAGTAGCTGGGGCATTACAGAGGCCGAATGGCATTCGTCTGTAGGCAAAAGTTCCATAAGGGCATGTAAAGGTAGTTTTTTATTGATCTTCGGGATGGATAGGTATTTGGAAGAATCCAAAGTATCCATCTAGATAGCAGAAGTAAGAGTGTCTGGCTAGACGCTCCAACATCTGGTCTATAAATGGTAAAGGGAAATGGTCCTTCCGGGTTGCTTTATTTAATTTTCTATAATCTATACACATCCGCCATCCTCCTTCTAACCGTTTTGCTACATGTTCGCCTTTATCGTTCTGCACGACTGTGATGCCTCCCTTTTTAGGTACTACATGTACAGGGCTCACCCACTTACCATCCGAGATCTGGTAGATTATACCTGCCTCAAGTAACTTAAGAACTTCCTTTTTAACAACATCACTCATTATAGGGTTTATTCTTCTCTGATGTTCTCTGGAGGATTTTGAATCTTCTTCGAGCGAAATCCGATGCATGCATACGGATGGGCTTATACCTGTCATACCCCAATTTTGTCCGGCCATTTGTGGTTTACCCATGAGATCTTTTTATTTCAAAGGCCCATTTGCATAAGTGTGTTCATAATCTAAAATGTGGTTTGAATCTTTTTACATTACTAATCCAAAACCTATTATTTCTATTAGTAAGTATTAAGAGCCACGTTATTATTTCTATGATCACTATTTACTAGTCCATTTACACATCCCAAATATTTATGCCAAGTTCTAAGTTCTTCATGGGTTCCCAAATTAAATTTGCATTTTTTAGAAACATGTATGTGTCGTTTTTAAACTAAAAGTTTCATATTTAGATTTTTTGTATTTAAAATAGAATTGTGTTGTTTTTTAAAGTCCCATATTTAGATTTTTGTATGTAAAATAGAATTGTGTTGTTTTTAAATTAAAAGTCCCATATTTAGATTTTTGTATTTAAAATAGAATTGTGTTGTTTTAAAATTAAATCACTATACTTAGTTTCTTTGTACCTAAGTTAGAATTATGTTATTTTTTAGATTAAGTCATTATACTTAAGTTAGAAATATGTTGTTTCTAAAATTAAGTCATTATACTTAAGTTAGAAATATGTTGTTTTTAAAATTAAGTCATTTTACTTAAGTTAGAAACATGTTGTTTTTAAAATTAAGTCATTATACTTAAGTTAGAGATATGTTATTTTTAAAATTAAGTCATTTTACTTAAGTTAGAAATATGTTGTTTTTAAAATTAAGTCATTATACTTAAGTTAGAAATTTGTTGTTTTTAAAAGTTGAAATTGATTAGCATAAATAAATATTGAGTTAAATTTTGGAAAGCTTAAAAGGTAATTACATAATTAAAATTTAATTCAATAACCTCCAAATAATCCAAATACATTTTGTCTTTAAATTTTTTTATTAAACTAAATAATTACATTTTTTGACTAAGTGGAATTTGCTGCAAAAACAGGTTCCTAATTCTAATGACCAAGACCAAAATCAATGGACTGGTTAAACACTCTGAAATTCTGGTGTAGTCAGAGTTTAGATGTTCTACTCCAAGTAATGACATCTGATCTAACATTATTACTAATACAGCAAGACAGTTATACAAATTAAAACCTAGTACTGATACGCACACATTCACAGATGTCACGACATCTGCTACTATATCACCATAGAATGGAAGAACACCCAGTTCTGTCACTTTCGATGTCACACGAGTTGTTATGACATCCAATTCTGCGCAGACAAGAATTAAGCAGAACTTAAAAAGTGAGTGTAGTAAATAACACAAGTAATTGTTAACCCAGTTCGGTGCAACATCACCTACGTCTGGGGGCATACCAAGCCAGGAAGAAGATCCACTATCAGCAGTATTAATTCAGAGTTAAACTCCCTCATTTACAACTCTTCACTTAATCCCTACCCAATGCAATCTATACCTAGGAACTCCTAGATAGAAACCTCCAGTTTCCATTCCTATCACTACACATACAATGTAATGCTAAACAACTTGAACTTGCTTCACAGCTTCGTTCAAGATCATAACAACTCATGCCTATAGGCTTTGAGTCACAAATACTCTCAGTGTTGGAACACTGAGAAACACATGGTAACCTTCGCACAGGTTGGGAGGTTTTACCTTACACATACCCCTAATTTTTCATTCTAAAAGGCTTACAAATCCTAGGTTACAATATGTTATTTATAACCTAAGCACCCAACTGGATTTGGGCCTTCAAAAATCACAGCAAACTTCTTCTTTGCTATTACAAAGTCAGCAGAAACTTTCTGCTACAAACAAGGTCTTCAATCTTTTAGTTCCTAAAATATCTCCATATTTAGTTCCTAAAATATCTCCATATTTAATTCCTAAAATGTCTCAAGACCTCCATAAATAATGCCACATAGGATTCTAACTAATTTCCACATATTAGTGTGCTAATAAATAGGCTATTTGTTAGGTTCCTTAATTGTAGCTCAGTTGTTAGTTTCCTGGATTTTAGATCAGCTGTTGGATTCCTGAAGAATAGCCTAGTGAATAGCCTATTGGATACCTATACATACTCCAATCACACCAATCAGACTTCAGTTGACCATAAGTACTAGTGAAAAACAACACCAGTCAATTGTAGATATGCATTGCCAGAGCATACTACCTCAACCAACCTCTGAATCTTCATATTCTCACTCCTTGAAGGAACTGCCACTTCTGAGCGAGGTGTTTGAATAACAAGATTCATGGTCCCAATCCTCTTAAATGGAATAGCAGTCAGGTTACCCCATTATTGACTTCTATCATCCAGGGACTTGTCTTCCAGCACAACATAGTACTTCAGGGAACAACTATCCAACCCTGATCAAGTTATAGGAATAAGGCAAATAGCAGGCAATTGCACAATGTCACATCTCAACCAGCTCCACTTCTAGAGAACAAATTTCTAAAAGTGACCTTCTTGAGCACACACACAGTTGACCCTACCCTTGCCAACTTAGCACACACAGATGTCTCCTCTTCCAGGTCAGGAGTAGGTTCCAAACAAAAGTATCCCTTTGTTTGACACTTAAAAACATCTGTTCTTCAACCAGCAGCTGCATACTTGTTGAACAACATGTTCTAACATCACATAGAACATTGGTTCCACCTCCTTGTAACAAAACCTCCTTGAAAGTCTTCAAGGTCTTCATATACACTACCCAAGAGTGTAAACGAATCAGTGATCAGGTGATTCTTACCATCCTGAAGTGAGAACGTCATGATGAGTGGACTTGAGGATACTCAAGTATCTTTGACATCTTCAGTAGATTATGATGAAATCTTGAATGCAGCAGCCTTTCATCCATATGAGGGGAAACTTCATCAGAGTTTGAGTTTAGCCAGGTATTATGCAGCGAAAATCATAATACAACTCAACCTATGACCACGCACTTCACCAGATCAGCCTTCAAAAACTTACCAAGTTTGAATATGGTTCAATACTAGCATAGATTTTCCACACAAAGGCCAATTGCCAAGCTCTAGAGACAGGTATATGCAGTTCCTGTCATGAATAGTCCAACCACCTACTTCAAGGGACCATTCAGGGGAATCACAGAACCTTCCAATGGTTCCACCATCAGTACTAACATAACTCCTTGCAAGATACTAGAAAGTATCACCCATGGATCTCATCCAGAAACAGAACAGGATGCCTGCTCTGATACCAATTGAAATTCTGGTGTAGTCAGAGTTTAGATGTTCTACTCCAAGTAATGACATCTGATCTAACATTGTTACTAATACAACAAGACAGTTATACAAATTAAAACCTAGTACTGATACGCACACATTCACAGATGTCACGACATCTGCTACTATATCACCATAGAGTGGAAGAACACCCAGTTCTGTCACTTTCGATGTCACACGAGTTGTTATAACATCCAATTCTACGCAGATAAGAATTAAGCAAAACTTAAAAAGTGAGTGTAGTAAATAACACAAGTAATTGTTAACCCAGTTCGGTGCAACATCACCTACGTCTGGGGGCATACCAAGCCAGGAAGAAGATCCACTATCAACAGTATTAATTCAGAGTTAAACTCCCCCGTTTACAACTCTTCACTTAATCCCTACCCAATGCAATCTATACCTAGGAACTCCTATATAGAAACCTCTAGTTTCCATTCCTATCATTACACATACAATGTAATGCTAAACAACTTGAACTTGCTTCACAGCTTCGTTCAAGATCATAACAACTCATGCCTACAGGCTTTGAGTCACAAATACTCTCAGTGTTGGAACACTGAGAAACACATGGTAACCTTCCCACAGGTTGGGAGGTTTTACCTTACACATACCCCTAATTTTTCATTCTAAGAGGCTTACAAATCCTAGGTTACAATATGCTATTTATAACCTAAGCACCCAACTGGATTTGGGCCTTCAAAAATCGCAACAAACTTCTTCTTTGCTATTACAAAGTCAGCAGAAACTTTCTGCTACAAACAAGGTCTTCAATCTTTTAGTTCCTAAAATATCTCCATATTTAGTTCCTAAAATATCTCCATATTTAATTCCTAAAATGTCTCAAGACCTCCACAAATAATGCCACATAGGATTCTAACTAATTTCCACATATTAGTGTGCTAACAAATAGGCTATTTGTTAGGTTCCTTAATTGTAGCTCAGTTGTTAGTTTCCTGGATTTTAGATCAGCTGTTGGATTCCTGAAGAATAGCCTGAGAAAAATCCTGAAACAGAAAAACTAAACAACCTACAATTTAGCATATGCTGTCAGGAATGAATGTCACAACATTCAGTTTGACGTCCAGAACATTAACCATATGCTAAGTCTGTTTTTCCTGAAACCAGACTGTACAACTTGCTGTACTGTACAGAACCAATCTATCCATACTTCAGTATCAGCGTACGATAATAAATGTCAAAACCTCTAATTTGACATTCACACATAGAGCCTTACATCAGGTCTGTTATCCTCTTGATAAGCAGACTGAGCTGTATACTGAAATGTAGTAGAAAACCAATCTGCCTATTATTCAGTAAATGCTGTCAATGAATGTCATAACATCCAGTTTGACATCCAGACAGTAGGCCTTATGCCAGGTCTGTTATCCTCTTGATAAACAGTCTGAAACTCAATGCTGAGTTATAGCAGAACACCCACTATTCTATTCCTCAGTATCTGCTGACAGGGATGAATATCATAACATCCAGTTTGACATTTAATAAATCCTGTATTAGCTAAACCTGCAGTACACTACTCAGAATGTCATGACATCAGCCAAGACATCAGAGTACAGTTAGATATTCTAACATACAATGCAGTCAAACAAACATCTCCACAGCATGTCATGACATCAGTCAAGACATTAGAATCCAGCTAGTGTTTTACCATACAATGCAGCCAATTAAACATCTACACACTCCTTTGGACCTAGGCGCAAAAACATGTTGTCTTGAAGCTTGGAGCAGCCACTTTTCTATTCCATCAAAGTCTCTTCAAACCTGTGACCTGCAAAGAGAAAATAGCTTATTTTAAAAGTACTTTTCAAAAGCACTTAGAGAGCTGAAAAACAACTAAATGAATCATTCAGTTTGAAGCTTTATCCATAAGGTTAACCTAAGCATCCAAAAAGCACTTTCTACATTAACTTAAAACAAGAATAGATCAAATCCCACATAATCTGGGATGAGAAAATCAAAAAGAAAAAGGAGTTTTTTAAGGCTTAATCATTTCTTCATAATAACAACGGAAGAGAGGTTAACATAAAGATACACACCACACTAAGATATTTTTCAAAAGAAACTCTAAACACAACAGCAAGAAAAACCTAAACACAGACAGAGTTTTCTTTCAAAAACCATAAAGAACACAACAACAATAACAAAAACGGAGACACTCGGTAATCCTTCATCGACGATTCACGAATCAATCAGTAATCGAAGGAGAAAAAGAGAGATAGAGTTGGGAAAGAAAAGAAATAACAGAAGCATAAGAGGGAGGCGAAAAAACTCGACGATACCTTTTCGAAATTGATTCGCTTCCGCTCTTCATCTTTCGACTCGAGCATCATCGTTCTGCGTTCCATCTTCAAGCCACGACCACTCACCCTCCACCACCACAACTCCACGATATCACACTTCTTCACCTCCGATCAAATCCATTCTACCGGACCACCACCGTTCGTTTCTTCTTCCGCCGTCACAATCCCTTGCATCTCCAACTAACCACCTCCGCCGGCAAATCCTTCCAAACCTCCAAACGCACACCTCTTCTCCTCCTTTGACCGCGAACCCACACGCTCCACACCCTCATTTTCTACCTCCAACGAGCGCCCTCACAAAACCACAGTTTCTCCGCCGGCCATAATCGACCTTCAATCGCTCCTCACCGGCGCAACCTCCACTATTCTGACAACCACTTGCCGCCGCCAATAACGGCCTTTACCACCGTATTCTTGTTCTACGTTGACCACGCACTACCGATTGAAGGTGATCCGTCTCCCTCATCGACGATGCACCGGCGTCAATGATGCGAGGTTAATGTGAGCGACTTCAGTTAGGTCTCACAATCGCTTATTCTGGGGAAAGTTTGAAGGTACGTTCTGAAGCTTTTGTTAAACCAAATCGTGTTGGTGAGACTTAGGCTTTTGGCCCAAGCGATTTTGGCCTGCGTGTACACTCCATCAATGCTACTGCACCCCATCCGATTGGGCTCTGCTATCCTTTGTTGAGCCCATTCTCAACTTCTTTGGGCTTATTTCTTTGTTTTTGGTTACTAGTTGATTAAGTTTAGTTAATGTAGGTTACTTAGCTTAATTAGATGATTAGGTATTAATTAGATTAAATTAGCTCGTGATTAGAAATGTATTAGATATAATCTTAGGATTAATTAGTATCACTTTAAAGAATTAGGACACTATCTTGATTAATGTTAGGATTATATTAGAATAATTTCATATGATAATTTTAGAATTAATGGTGATATTTGGTTAGAATTTAAATTTTGATAATTGGTGATAATTGTTTAGAATTGGTAAATTGTTTAGAGTTATTATTTTGTTAATATTTTAGAATTTAATTAGATTTTTTTATAGAAATAATTGTAGATTAATTAGAATTATAAGGTGATTTAGAATTATTTTAGAATTTTAGAATTTAATTTAGAATGATTTTAGAATTTAATCTTTGAAAATATTTTAGAATTTAATTAAATTTCCTTTTTTTAGAAATAATTATGGATTAATTAGAATTATAAGGTGATTTAGAATTGTTTTAGAATTTTAACGTAATTTAGAATGACTTTAGAATTTAATCTTTATTAATATTTTAAAATTAATATTATGGATAATAGTTTAGAATTGAGATTTTCAATTGTTTAATATGGTTTTGAGTTTTAATTTAATGATACTTTTGTTAATTGTTTAAACTTTAGTTATTTGTTTTAGATTTAACATTTTATTGCAATTCTCTTGTTATTTCATGTTGATTTCAACTAACACCTAACATTTAACGATTAACTCTAATTTTTTTAATTTTCGCAATTAACATCTAACTCTTTTAAATCCCGCTTCTTACATTTATTTTTTTTGTGTGTATTTACTTTACTTCACTTTTTGCTATATCATTGTACATCTCATCTTAAAATGAACCTAAAAATGATAAAGACTTAAAAAAATACAAAAAGATTGTAATTCCCATGCCATCAATTCAAACCAATTTTTAAAAACAAATAAAAATTCTCGATTCAAAGTCGAGCCCATTTTTCAAAACACCTATGTAAGTCGATCGCTTGTAAAAACATCGCCATCAACCTCACATGGCTTACTCTTGGGCTTTCTTACAATGAGACCTACTCGGTTTTAATTAATCGATTAAATGGACTATTCACTAAATAAATTCAATTCATTCACAAGAATGCAATTTTTTAAAACCTCGATCCGACATCGAAAGTTAAATTAAAATACTGAATCATATCTAAACGACACTTTATTTGAAAATGAAAAGGGGGATGGTTTTGAGTTTTCAACTCCTCTCCTCGATTATTTGAATACGAGTTTTTTTACTCGGTTAGTCAAATGGTCGTCATTTCTAAATCATTTAAGTACAAACAAATCAAACCCTTTTATAACAAGAAGCCAAAAGGGAGATAACTTTGAGTCTTCAATTTTTCTCCTCGACTATTTGAATACAAGTTCTCTTACTTGGTTAGTCAAATAATTGTCGTTCCTATACCAACTTCCAAACTCCGATTAAATCGAAATATTTTCACAATAAGCTAAATGAAAAGGGAGTTGACTTTGAGTTTTCAACTTCACTCCTCAATTGTTTGAATACGAGTTCTCTTACTCGGTTAGTCGAACAATTGTCATTTTTCCACCAACTCATAACTTAATTAAATCATTTTCATAACGAACTACACGAAAAGGGAGATGGTCTTGAGTCTTCAATTCCTCTTCTCAAATGCTTGGATATGAGTTGTCTTACTCAATCATTCAAGTACTTGTCGTTCATTATAAAGATACGTCAACCATATACAACCTTATTTTCATAAAATATTCAGATGAAACAGAAAGCGATCTAGAGTCTTCTATTCCTTTTCCCGATTATTAGAATACGAGTTGTCTTACTCGATTATCCGAGTATTCGTTATTCATTTAAAACACCTTAATTATTATCAAATATTTTCTATAATTAAGGATGAAAAAGAAAGTGGTCTAGAGTCTTCTATTCCCTTTCCCGACTGTTAGGATACGAGTTGTCTTACTCGACTATCCTATTAATCGTCATCCAACCAAAAATATCTTAACCTATCAAGTTTATCCTTTCTCGCCCTCGTGCGATCGAAACCAGTCAAACAAAACATCCAACATATTAATCCTACTTATCACCCTCGGGTGATCAAAACTCTTTTCAGAAAGAACACTGTTTAATCCTTTCGAATGCGCACAACAAACTAGTGCCTAAGCCTCCGCTGAGAGTAGACAAGTCAGCGTTTAGCCTTTAGAACGCGATCTAAACAACTGTTCGGTAAAAGACACTAACCAACCGTAGTTCCCCGAACTACGAATGCTCTGATTTCCTTATTTAAGGATACGTAGGCAGGAGATTGTTGTATCTTCGCGAGCACATTAATAAAAAACCTCCCCTTTCCCTTTTTGAGGTTCTCATCTATCTCTTTTCAATACTCTAATTACCCGAAGATAACAAACAAACATAAATTAACACTCGAAACACAAATTAGAACTAAAAGGTTCCCGTTGAGTACAACGGGCGCAAGGGGTGCTAATACCTTCCTCTTGCGTAATCCACTCCCGAACCCGAATATGGTTGCGACGACCATTATTCCATTTCCTAAAGGTTTTATCGATATTTTCCTATCCCTTTGTTGGGATAAATAAAGTTCGGTGGCGACTTTGTTCGAATATAAAGTTTTCCGCGACCATCGTGAGGAATCATATTTTTCGAGATGTGACTATACCTTTCAGGTCAGAGATATTATATCCTAAGGCTGAGGGATATCTTCATAAAACGTCTAAAAGTTGGTTCGTTTCCTCTTCGGCTCAAGGTAGCACTAACTATAACTGGATGGTCCATCTCTTCATCGAGGAACTCATATCTCAGATTCTTAGGCAGTTCCTTAAGTTCTAAGGTTGGTTTCTTAGGGCATGGAATAGGATATGGGGTAAGGGATAAACATTCATAAAGGTTATCATCGATGTAGGGTTTCTTAAAGTCATCATCTTCCATTACGAGGGTTGATGGCAACTTAATTATTTTTATAATTTCTTCTTGTTCTAATTCTCTAACACATTCATCAATGATATCTAAGGCATAAGAAATTTCGAAAGTATAAATTCTATTTTCTCGTCACCTACCTCAAAGGTCAACTTTCCTCTCTTGACATCTATTACGGCTCCTGCAGTTGATAAGAAAGGTCTACCTAGAAGGATTAGTATATCATTGTCCTCTTTGATGTCCATGACAACAAAATCAGTAGGGATAAATAACTGACCTATCCTAATAGGGACATCTTCTAAAATGCCTATCGGATACTTAACAGATCTATCGGCTAACTGAAGTGACATCTTAGTGGGCTGTAATTCTCCTAAGTTTAACCTCTCACAAACTGCTAAAGGCATTAAGCTCACACTAGCTCCTAAGTCTAGAAAAGCTTTTTCGATGACATGACTTCCCAAAAGACAAGGATGTCTTTGAGAAACTTTGCATAAGAAGGTATTTGGGTGATGGCTTCTGTGAAAGGGATTTCTACGTGAAGTTTTTCTATAACTTTAATAAATTTTTGATACTGGTTATTAATCTGGGTTTGTTTGAGTCTTTGCGGATATGGTATAGGTGGTTTATATGGTGGGGGTGGTACATAAGTTTTATCTTTAGGTTCTTCTCCTTTTTCTTGACCTTCCCGGTTTTCAGATTCCTCTGGTTCCTTTACTTCGTTTGAGGGTTTGGTATATTCCTTAGAAGTTTTGGGTTCACTCAATCTAGGGTTTGGTGGCTCATCATAAGCGTTCCCACTTTGTAGGGTAATGACATTGGCTTGTCCTCTCGGATTTTGTTGAGGTTGTCCAGGGAACTGTCCTCCAAGCGTGGTCTGAGGGGCTTGGTTTAAATCTACTTGAGAGATCTGGGTTTCAACCATCTTGGTATGAGTAACTATTTGGTCAACCTTGGTTCCTAACTGGGTAATCAGTTCGTTAACATGAATGTTTTGGTTCATGAACTCCTTGATTTGTTGGGTTTGAGCAGTGATAAAATTTTCCATAATTTTGTCAAGGCTCGGCTTTGGTGGCACAGGTTGCATAGGTTGATTTGATCTTGGGGCTTGATAACCAGTTTGTCTCAGAGGTGCATTATTTTGGATAGGGTTATTGTTCTTATAGGAGAAGTTCGGGTGATTCCTCCATCCAGGGTTATAGGTGTTCGAGTATGGGTTCCCTTGGGTGTAGTTCACTTGCTCAGAGTGGGTTTCGTTTAATAGACTGCATTCTGCAGATTGGTATCCTTTGGTTCCACATATCTCACAATCCGATGAAACCGCGGCTACAATATTCGGGTTTATGCATATATGCTCGACCTTAAGGGCTAATGCGTCCATTTTAGCTTGCATCATGTCTATAGAGCTTAGTTCATGCACTCCTCCTTGGGCTTCCTTCTTCTCAACTGTTGCTCGTTCGACTCCCCATGATTGATGGTTTTGAGCCATATCCTCAATGAGGGCACTAGCTTCAGGGTAAGGTTTATTCATCAGAGCACCGCCTGCGGCAGCGTCGATGGCCATCTTAGTGTTATAGTGAAGTTCGTTATAGAAGGTTTGAATGATTAACCAATTTTCTAAACCATGATGCGGGCATGCTCTTAACAACTCTTTATATCTCTCCCAAGCTTCGAACAACGATTCTCCTTGGTTTTGGGTAAATCTAGTTATATGGTTTTGAAGAATGACGGTCTTACTTGGGGGAAAGTATCTAGCAAGGAAAACTCTTCTAAGGTTATCCCAAGTCGTAATGGAATTGGGTGGAAGGGAATCTAACCATGATAGGGCTTTATCTCTGAGGGAAAAAGGGAATAATCTTAAACGTATTGCCTCCGGAGAAGCTCCATTTGTTTTAAAAGTGTCTGCTAATTGAAGAAATATTTTTAAATGTTGGTTTGGGTTCTCAGTAGCGAGACCTGCGAATTGTCTATGTTGCACTAGTTGCAACAAGGATGGTTTAAGTTCGAAATTATTAGCTGGTATGGTTGGATTTACAATACTAGAACTAGGTTCTTCGTTAGATGGTTGAGCGAAGTCCTTAAGAGGTCTTTGGTTTTGATCTTCAGCCATAGCTTTCCTAATTCTATGAAAGAATAAATGTGAGCGAGCGTAACGTTCAGGTTCCGCCAGAGGGTATACTAAACTTAAACTTCCGGTGCTGTGAGTTCTTCGCATTAACCGGCGGGAAATAACCTAAGTCTAAACGATATAACAACAGGGTAAATGAAATTTGACAAAATTGGTCCCCAGCAACGACGCCAGAAACTTGATGCGTGCTTTTCGCAAGTATACGAACGCGTCAGAGTAATATAAAAGATTGTCGAACCCACAAAGACCAAGTGTCAATCTATCGTTATCTATTGTTATGGTGTTTATCTTAGGTAATCAACATAGGGGTTTTTTAGAGTGTGCAATGAAAAGTAAATTATTAAATAAAGTTCAATTGATAAAGACAGGCTCGAATGTAATTCACATAATCAATTAATAATCCAAGTACTTGCTAATAGAGCTACTTATGGGCAGTGTTTCCTACTTTGAAAAGAACTAATTTAATAGGAACTGTCGCTTTCGTGTATTCATAACCGAGTTGTACTCCACAATCAAACCCTCTTATTGTCACTTATGAAAAGGCACACATTACGTTAGAGTAGTAAACCTATTTTTAAGAAATATAGTATCTTGACTAAGTTGAAAAGTACTTTAACCTGGATTTCCTCTTGTGGAGCCCGCCACAAGGCCAATCTGAGGTGCCTTAGTGGAAGTAGTGGGGAACGTGGCAGTTGAGGGAAGTTGAGCTAGGACACGTCATGGCAGGGTCTATGGTGCCAGCCACAGTGGGAGCCACAAGTACAAAATGCTGAATTTTAGGATTTTTAGCTCTTTTTCAGTCCTTTTCTCGATCGGGGCTCCGATTAAAGTAAAAACCTGAAAACAAAGAGAAACATAGTAATAACACAAAAAAATGACAATAAAACTACTAAAATGCATGCGAAATCGGAGTCGAAAATATGGTGAATTTCAGTGTCATCATATAGTCATGTTCGACTTGTGAGGAGTAGTCCTTAACAAGTTGGCTTGAGATCCATCTACTCAGTGAAGACCCTTTTGGAGTTATGAATATCACACAAGTTATTTGTGGTTAGGCATTACTCTCTATGATTTGGGGTCCGAGAAGATGAGGACCTTAGAACATTTAACCCCTCTTGGCCTGTTTAGGACGTAGTGCGGAGACTGTTCAAGTGTAGACTTGATAACAGTTGTTACGTGATACTACACTCAGACGAGTTTCTCTTGAGAATATTATGGGTTGATGAGTCAGTCATCCTAACCTATAATATCCAAATGATGGAATTAAGACTATGGGAACTTTTTAGGACATGATCTACATGTTCTTATCCCTAGTACACTCCTTTGGGATGGTTCTTACCCAGACTCCATGCTTGTGACTCACAACAAACCCTTGATTCTTGGTTGATACAATCAAGTGTTATCAATATCAATGGAACTTGGGTGTTGATAAGGTGAAAACTATAATCCACCAAAATGGATGATTGATCTTGACAATGACTTGATTCATCCCTTGACCTTTGTTTGTTTGCCTTGTGTGTGATCCTTTATTTATGATTGTTGCATTCATGCATTCATGCACATCATAACATTCATCACACCAAAAATAATTTCAAGGAACCGAGGGCTTATTTGAAAATATTTTCAGACCATGGCTTGTGGACGAAGGAACACTAAGAAGTATAGTTTTAGATGTCCAGATTTGAAAAAGTTAAGGAAGCTGTCATCTTTTGTATTAGATCCTTTGGGCTTCAAGCAACGTCATGGGAAGCTTCTGTCTATTTTATTTACTGATATGGTTGAAGGACTCTTAAGTGTGTTGGTTCAGTTTTATGACCCTCTCTACTGTTGCTTCACTTTTCCTGATTATCAGCTTGTGCCTATGTTAGAGGAGTATGTCCATCTCTTGGGAATACCTGTTTCTGACAAAATGCCTTTTAGTGGATTGGAAGAGATTCCCATATCTCATACTTTAGCTGAAGGTCTTCACTTGAAGAAGTCTGAGATAGAGGATCATTGGGTGAAGAAAGGAGGATTGTTTGGATTGACTTCTGAGTTCCTCATCAAGGAAGCTACTAACTTTGCTGAAGTCGGTAGTGTGGATGCTTTTGAAGCTATCTTTGTGTTGCTCATATATGGTTTAGCTTTGTTCCCTAACGTTGACGATTTTGTTGATGTTAACGCCATTAGAATTTTCTTGATTGGGAATCTTATGCCTACTCTGTTAGGAGATATGTATTTCTTTTTGCATCTAAGGAATTCTAAAGGTGGTGGAACTATTGTATGTTGTGTTCCTCTTCTATACAAGTGGTTTTATTTCACACTTGCCTCAGACGCCTGCTTTTATGGAGAACAAACAACATCTAAGGTGGTCTCAGAGACTTATGTCTCTCACTAATGATGATATAGTTTGGTATGATTCTTCATTGAGTAGTTTGGATATTATTGATTTTTATGGTGAATTCTCTAATGTGCCTCTCATTGGTACACAAGGAGGAATCAACTACAACCCTGCTTTGGCTCGTCGTCAACTTGGGTTCCCCTTGAGAGACAAATCTAATAACACTTTATTAGAAGGTCTTTTCTATCAAGAGGGTAAAGATCCCAAACATTTGAAGCAGAAGATTGTGCATGCTTGGCATAATGTGCATAGGAAAGGAAGATCCGAGCTTGGACCGTGCAACTGTGTAGCTTTGGAAGCTTACACTCTTTGGGTGAAGAAGAGAGCTTTGAAGTTGAAGATGCCTTATGCTTGTGAGAGACCTATGTCTATGGTTGTGGTTGTGCCATTAACTCTCCCTAACCAAGAAGTAGAGGAGTTGGGAGACACACTCGCCAAGATGAAGCAAGAGAAGGATATGTGGGAAGAGCGTTTCCATGCTTTGAGCAAAAAGCATGAGGAGTTGCAGCTTGAGTATAAGGACAAAGATACACTTATTGAGCTTCTTGAAGACCGAGTTGTGAAGAGACAAAGAGAGACAGAGGTTTCATCTTCCTCTAGTTTGCCTCAGCCTTCCGTTTCTTGGAAGAATATTGTTGACCAGCTTGTCCTCAAGAAGACTCAGATGAAGACTTCTTTTGAGTCCGAGATTCGATGCATCCGAAGGAAGTACACGCCCACAGCCAGATCATCTGATATCATTGTTAGAGGATCCTTAGGATGATTAGTTTCCTTTTCTCTTGTATTTTGTATTTTGGTGTCTGAAATTGTACTCAGTGTAATCCTTCCAATTATATAAATAAAAGAGGTTTTATGGTCAATCAAATTGTTGCAATTGTTATTATTATATATTTGCATATAAAATAGTATGTTCCTTGAAAATAAAAACAATCAAGCATTGCATTTCATGCATCATTTGCATAAGAAGGTTCCTCTTTTGTCAGATGTCTTATTGGTTCTTCTTCTATGCTTTAGCCAAGCTGGCTCATCGATATAATACCCGCGCCAATTATCCAAGGATCATGGAACATCTAGAGCAAGAAAACAGAGACTTGAAGGGAGAGATTACCCGTCTGACTGCCATGATGGAGTCAGTCCTAGCTGCTCAAAGTCAATCTTCTCCAACGCCTGCAACTCCTCCTCCTCAGAGGACTGTCATATCAAAGGTTGTTTCTTCAATCATGCCTGCCACTCATTCCGCTCCTGCCATGCCTGCCAGATTCCCGTGGGGAATTCCGCCCCACTTTGTCCCTGAGGGTTTTGCGCCTACTTTTGCTTCCATTCCAACATTTAGCTCGATCATGTCTGTGCCACCATCGGTTGTTCACACTCTGCCTTGTGTTGAGGACACCATCTATCATTCTGAGCCATCTAAGGGTCTGGATGTTTATGAAAAGATGGATGAAATGAAAGACCAATTCCTTGAGCTGCAAAAGGAGTTGAAAACCATGCAGGGAAAAGATTTGTTTGGTAAGAGTGTTGCGGAACTTTGCTTGGTTCCCAATGTTAAAATCCCGATGAAGTTCAAAGTCCCTGACTTTGAAAAGTATAAGGTGAATACCTGTCCACTCAGTCATCTCGTCATGTATGCTAGAAATATGTCGACGCAAACTGATAATGATCAGTTACTGATTCATTATTTCCAAGACATTCTGATTGGTGCCGCTCTGAGGTGGTATATGGGTTTGGATAGTGCGAGTGTCCGCACGTTCAATGATTTGGGTGAGGCTTTCGTGAAGCAATACAAGTATAATGTGGATATGGCGCCAGATAGGGACCAGTTGAGGTCATTGTCTCAGAAGGACAAAGAGACATTTAAGGAATACGCTTAGCGATGGAGAGAGCTTGCCGCTCAGATTATCCCTCCTTTGGAAGAAAAGGAGATGACCAAGATCTTTCTCAAGACCCTCAGCTTATTTTACTATGAGCGCATGATTGCCAGTGCCCCTAGTGATTTTACCGAAATGGTAAACATGGAGATGAGGTTAGAAAAAGGTGTCTGAGAGGGGTGATTGTCTAAAGAGGAGGTTTCGTCTAGCAAGAAGTACGGCAGTGGGTTTTCTAGAAAGAAAGAAGGCGAGACTAATGCATTATCGGTTGGGAGGCAGAGGAAGCCTCATGTTAGAAGGAATCCACAACCCCGTCAACACCATCATCAAGTATCATCTGTTATTCCTATATTTTCAAATAATCAATCAATTCCCGTTCAACAACAGCGTCAACAACAACCACCACAAAGAACAAACAATTACAACAACACCAACACCAACAATCATCAACAACAACAAAATTTCGAGAGGAAGAAGGTCTCTTTTGACGGATTCCTATGACTTATGCTGAATTGTACCCATCATTAATTCTCAAAAACCTTTTGCAACCGAGAAATCCTCCACAGATTCCTGAACCACTTCCATGGTGGTACAAGCCAGAGCTTCACTGTGCCTTTCACCAAGGGAATCCTTGCCATGATATTGAGAACTGTTACCCCCTGAAGTATGAAATCTAGAAGTTGGTCAAAAGTGGGATGGTGTCCTTTGAGGACCGTGCTCCCAATGTCAAAGCTAACCCACTACCTGCTCATGGTAACCCTTATGTTAATATGGTAGATGGTTGTCCTGAGGAATTCAAAGTGTATGATGTCCGTTTCATTAGAAGATCCTTGGTGATGATGCACAAGGATATCTATTTGGTAATTGATTGTGAGCATGACCATGATGGTTGTGCAATTTGTAGTGTCAACCCCCGAGGTTGTATGGTTGTGAAGAGAGACATCCAGTGGTTGATGGATGAGGGTATGATCTAGATTCTTCAGTCCCGTCACTTGGGTGATGATGTGAATTTAATAGTTCCTATGTTTAAGACACAAGACAGAGTAGTGATTCATTTTGACAACAACAATAGTAACAATGTCAACAATAGATCGGTATCGCCGTTGGTTATACGGTTAGCGGGTCTCATCCCGTAGGCATCCGATAAGGTTGTTTCGTACCAATACAATGCTACTATGTTAGAGAATGGTCAAGAGGTTCCTTTGCCTACGACCAGTTCTGTTGTGAGCATTGCTGATGGTACGAAGGTGACCCGTAATGGTCGTGTTTTTGGGCCGGTGTTCCCAAAGAATGTAGAAGACGTGTCTGTCAGTAAGAAAGTTGAAGTGCCTGCAGTTGATCTGGTTAGCGCTCCAAAGTGTCATTCTGGTGAATCCAGCGGTTTGAAGCCTAATGATGATGATGAGGTACTCCGTTAAATTAAGAAAAGTATGTTTAATATGGTGGAGCAATTGCTCCAAACCCCTTCCATGATTTCAGTGATGTCTAAGTATGTTTAATATGGTGGAGCAATTGCTCCAAACCCCTTACAAGATTTCAGTGTTGTCTCTACTTATGAACTCTGAAGCGCACATAGAAGCATTGCAAAAGGTATTGGAGCAAGCTTATGTTGAGCATGATGTTACGGTGGATCAGTTTGATCATATTGTGGCTAACATCACCACCTGTAACAATTTGAGCTTCTGTGATGAGGAACTTCCTGAGGAGGGTAGAAATCACAATTTAGTGTTGCACATTTCAATGAACTACAAGGAGGATGCTTTGTCAAATGTGTTGGTTGACACCGGTTCTTCATTGAATGTACTTCCCAAGTTAACTCTTTCTAGATTTTCGTATCAAGGAGCTTCGATGAGATATAGTGGCGTGATCGTCAAAGCATTTGATGGTTCTCGCAAGACCGTGATTGGAGAAGTGAACCTTCTCATGAAGATAGGTCAGAGTGATTTCCAAATTACTTTCCAAGTAATGGATATCCACCCGGCCTATAGCTGCTTGTTAGGAAGGCCATGGATACATGAGGCAGGAGCCGTTACGTCAACTTTGCACCAGAAATTGAAGTTTTTCAAGAATGGAAAACTTGTTATCGTCGGCGCGGAGAAGGCGTTGTTGGTAGGCCACTTGTCGTCTTTCTCTTATGTAGAAGCTAAGGATGAGGTTGGAACTCCGTTCCAAGATCTATCTATTACTTATGAAAAGAGAGTTGGGGCACCCATGTCCTCCTTCAAGGACGCTCAGAAGATTGTTGAAGACGGTATTTCTGATCAGTGGGGCCGGATGGTAGAGGTCACTGAGAAGAAGAGTAGAGCCGGGTTGGGATTCCATCAAGGTTCATCTGAGATTAGCGCTGAAGATATGTAACCTAGCTTCCGTAGCGGAGGGTTCATTCATGGTAATGAACAACACTTAGCTATCGTGATCGAGGGTGATGCAGATGAAGACTTCACCAATTTTGTGACGCATGGAAAAGCATGCAACAATTGGACTGCTGTTGATGTTCCTATTATTATGCATCATTCTAAGTAATTGCTTTTATTATTTTTGAAAATCCTTCTCCTATTCCTAAGGGAGAAGTGAACATTGTTTGGCATTTTCAAATTTGATCATTAACAAAATTCAATTCTAGTCATCCACATCTATGATGTTTTATTTTTACTTGTTTCTTTTTTGAAAAATGGTAACCACAAAAAACATAAATAAATGAAATACAATTTGTCCATCTGCATAATATTTGGTCACCAACTCACTTTTTAAAAATTAAAATATCAAATCATTGTGCAGGTTGGTTTCTAAACCCATTGAATACAATGATCTGACTCCTTCACCAAATTTTGAATTCCCTGTGTTTGAAGCCGAGGAAGGAAGTGATGAAGAAGTATCTGATGAATTGTCTCATCTACTTAAGCACGAGGAAAAAGCCATTCAGCCGTTTGAAGAGCATATTTAGTTAGTCAACTTGGGTTCCGAGGATGATGTGAAGGAAGTCAAGATTGGGTCTCGACTATGTCAAGAAGTGAAGAAGGGGTTGATTGATCTTCTCCGAGAATATTCAGATGTGTTTGCTTGGTCCTATCAAGACATGCCTGGGTTGGATTTTGAGATTATGGAGCATAGATTACCATTGAAGCCAGAATGCCCGCCAGTCAAGCAGAAGTTGAGGAGGACTCATCCTGATATGGAAGTAAATATTAAAGAAGAAGTGCAAAAGCAGATTGACGCTACTGCTGAGTATCCACAATGGGTGGCCAATATTATGTCTATGCCGAAGAAAGATGGAAAAGTCCGTATGTGTGTTGATTATAGAGATTTAAATAAAGCCAGTCCGAAAGATGATTTCCCTCTACCACACATTGACATGTTGGTAGACAATACAACTAAATTTAAAGTCTTTTCGTTTATGGACGGATTTTCCGGATATAATCAGATCAAGATGGCACCCGAGGATATGGATAAGACCACATTCAATACACCCCGGGGAACATTCTGTTATAGAGTGATGCCTTTCGGTTTAAAGAATGCTGGTGAAACTTACCAAAGGGCAATGACTACTCTTTTTCATGATATGATGCATAAAGAGATCGAAGTCTATGTTGATGATATGATTGCCAAATCCATTGATGAAGAGGGGGATGTTGAGAATTTATTGAAGCTATTCCAGCATTTGAGGAAGTACAAACTCCGCTTGAATCCCAATAAGTGTACAATCGGTGTTCGTTCTGGTAAGTTGTTGGGCTTTATTGTCAGCGAGAAAGGTATTGAAGTTGATCCCGCCAAGGTCAAAGTAATACAGGAAATGTCGACGCCAAAAACTAAGAAGCAAGTCAGAGGTTTTCTTGGCCACTTGAATTATATCTCAAGATTCATTTCACACATGACTGCCACATGTGCGCCTATATTCAAGCTTCTTCGGAAAGATCAATCTTGTGATTGGATCGAAGACTTCCAGAAAGCTTTTGATAGTATCAAAGAGTAACTGCTTAAGCCTCCGATTTTGTCTCCATATGTTGAAGGAAGACCTTTGATCATGTATTTGATTGTGCTTGATAAGAGTATGGGTTGTGTTTTAGGCCAACAAGATGAAACTGGAAAGAAAGAGAATGCTCTTTACTACCTCAATAAGAAGTTCACTGATTGTGAAGACTTGTTACGCATTGGCTTGGGCTGCTAAGCGTCTGCGCCAATATATGTTGAATCATACCACTTGGTTGATATCCAAAATGGATCTAATCAAGTATATCTTTGAGAAGCCTGCTTTAACTGGAAGGATTTTCCGTTGGAAGATGTTGTTATTAGAGTATGATATTAAATACCGATCTCAGAAGGCAATCAAAGGTAGTATCTTGACTAACCATTTGGCTCACCAACCAATTGAAGCTTATCAGTCAGTGCAATATGATTTTCCTGATGAAGAGATTTTGTACTTGAAAATGAAAGATTGTGATGAACGATTGCTTGAAGAAGGGCCAGAACCTGGTTCTCGTTGGGGCATGGTATTTGATGGAGCTGTTAATCAATATGGTAATGGCATTAGGGCAGTAATCATTACTCCTCAAGGCACGCATTTTCCGTTTACAGCTAGATTGACTTTCAAGTGTACAAATAAAATGGCTGAGTATGAAGCTTACATTATGGGGCTAGAAGAGGCCATTGATCTCATAATCAAGTATTTAGACGTCTATGGAGATTCGGCTTTGGTGGTGAATCAGATCAAAGGTGAATAAGACACGAATCAACCCAGTTTGATACCATATAGAGATTATGCGAGGAGGATTTCAACATTCTTTACAAAGGTTGAGTTTCATCATATCCCTCGAGATGAAAACCGGATGGCAAATGCTCTTGCAACGTTGGCTTCGACGATTGTGGTAAAGTATTGGAATAAAGTTCCCAATATGACTGTGATGCGTCTTGATAGGCTAACTCATGTGTTTGATGTTGAAGAGGTCAAAGATGAGAAGTTGTGGTATTATGATGTCAAATGTTTCCTCCAAAGTCAGATTTACCCACCTGGGGCATATTTGAAAGATAAGAAGACTTTGAGAAGGTTAGGCGGTAATTTCTACCTGAATAGTGATGTATTGTACAAGAGAAACTTCAATATGGTTCTGCTCAGATGCGTGGATAGACACGAAGCAGACCTATTGATGATTGAAGTCCATGAAGGTTCCTTTGATACTCATTTCAATGGACATGCTATGGCAAAGAAGATGTTGCGAGCAGGTTACTATTGACTGACAATGGAGTCTGACTGTTGCAAGTTTCTGAAGAAATGCCACAAGTGTCAAATTTATGCAGATAAGATTCATGTTCCTCCGACACTGTTGAATGTCATTTCATCCCCATGGCCCTTCTCCATGTGGGGAATTGATATGATTGGTATGATTGAGCCTAAAGCTTCGAATGGACATCGTTTCATTCTGGTGGCAATTGACTACTTTACAAAGTGGGTTGAAGCGGCATCATATGTGAATGTAACCAAGCAAGTTATTGTAAGGTTTATCAAGAATCAAATCATATGCCGATGTGGTGTGCCAAGTAAGACTACTACTGATAATCGATCTAACTTGAATAATAATATAATGGAAGTTTTTTGCAAAGACTTCAAGATTTCACATCATAATTCTTCTCCCTACAGACCTAAGATGAATGGGGCTGTTAAAGCTGCAAACAAGAACATCAAGAAAATTATCCAGAAGATGGTTGTGATATACAAGGATTGGCATGAGATGCTCCCATTTGCCTTGCATGGGTACCGTATATCCATCCGCACTTCAATAGGGGCAACCCCTTTCTCACTTGTTTATGGCATGGAAGTTATGCTCCCAGTAGAGGTGGAGATCCCATCATTGCGTGTCTTGATGGAAGCCAAGTTGACTGAGGCTAAATGGTGTCAAACCAAGTATGACCAGTGGAGTTTGATTGAAGAGAAGAGGTTGACCGCCATGTGTCATGGATAGTTATATCAGTAAAGGATGAAGAAAGCTTTTGATAAGAAGGTCAGGCCTCGTGTATTTAGAGAAGGTGACCTTGTGCTCAAGATGATTCTATCTTTCAAGACAGATTCTAAGGGAAAATGGACTCCTAATTATGAAGGCCCATATGTTGTTGAGAGAGCCTTTTCAGGCGGTGCTTTGATTCTTACAACTATGGATGGTGAAGAGTTCACTTGTCTTGTGAAAGTCGATGCAGTCAAGAAATACTTCGCCTAAAAAGAAAAGAACAATTCGCTAAGTTGAAAACCTGAAAGGGAGGCTTAGGTAAAAATGAGCGTCTCGGCGGATTGAAACCCGAAAGAGAGATCCAGGCAAAAATTAGAGACATAAAAACAGAAAAATTATCCCGATAAGTTGAGTACCCCGCCTTAGGTAAATTTATGCAAAAATTAGGGATTATGGCAAGTAACTGCAGGCTGTTGATCTTCAGTTTTGAAGCCTTTCTTGAGCAAATCGGTCAATTCTGATTCATCATCTCTGGCCGACACCAAGAGCACAGTGGACATCAAAATTTGATAGAAGGATTAGTGATCATTGTATTCAATGTAGCCATTTTCCATATAAATTACCATTTTCAACTTTTGTAAAGATCTATGGAGTCTTGTCATTTACAGACTACTATTCCATTAAACAAAATTTGAGCTTTTTATCCAATTGTTTCTACTCTTGTTTAATTCAGCCAAATAGATTTAATTTTTATTTTGATCATTTTTTAAATTAAATATTTAAAATCAAAATCATGTTTTCTTAAATATATAAAAGCAGTTATTCTTAAGCAATCGATATCATTTAAAAGAATATCAACAACAGTTTGAAAAGCGGTAAGCCCTAAATATGGAGCATTATTGGTTCTCCCCAAGCAGTGGGCGTAATCCCTATTTCACCCCCGACAACGTTTCAATAGCCGAGTTCTGTCGGTTTCCCCAACCGAGTTTGTTGGCTTCCCTTGAGTTGTAGGTGTGTTTGTTTCGGCAGTTTGCATGGTTTCGGCAGATTTTGTTTCCTCGTAATTCGTTAGAGTTACTCCTGATTTTAAGCAGCTATTATGTTAATCCCCTGAAGGGTTGTCTCCCATTTGATATGGCATTGACCTAAAATCCCCCGCAGATGTTGTAGCAGTTTCCTTAGCAAATCCTCACCTCCATCTTTACCCAGCCAGGATTGAGCCTTCGAGGCGTTCATTTGTTTTCTCTCCAGCAGTTATTTCCCTCCTGTAAGGATTGGCTAGGGGTTGTATCGATGATTCAAACCAGTGACATTTGTATCCTTTGTGATCGTTTTGTCAGCATAATCATCATATATACATAGACATGTACATATACATTCATGTAATTTCATTATTGCATTGTTGCACTTTGTGATTCATTGTTCCTGTTGATCCTCTATTATGGTGGTATATTTTTCTCCATACAGATTTGGTTTGTCTGTCCTCTTTCAATTGTAGAATGTCAGCTCAATAAGCAAGAAGACTTTAACCTTTCTCTTTCCCCATTTGAGTTTTTTCCTCATGGATGTCCATTATTTTAGCTTCCTCCCTAGTTGATTATCTGGAAGGAATCACTCCCCTTGAATTATATCCTCATTAGGTTGAGTCCTTTGCTTGACCTTTTCTTTCTAGATCTTATCAAGATAGATGATTTTGGTCCCCTAAGAGCCTATTACCCAGTAACTGGTAATATTCTTCTCATGTTTGTCACTTTTGCCCAATACCCGGCAAAGGTAACCTCGTTTCCCCAGCGGATTCGTTTCCACGAAGTATATCCTTGATATGTTCATCCTAATCGATGACAGATATTTTATTCCCTTGTTTGAGTCTATCCTTGATATGTTCATCCTAACCGGTGACAGATATTCTCTTGTTGGTATTCTACCTAGTAATCGGTAGTTATAATCCCTATTTTATTCCCCAGAGAGTTAATCCTTGATATGTTCATCCTAACCGGTGACAGATTTCCTCCTCTTTGTGGTCTTCTGCCCAGTAAACGGTAGTTGTAAATCCTTCTTTTCTTCCCCTCGTAGAGTTTATCCTTGATATGTTCATCCTAACCGATGACGGATATTCTCCTTTTGGTATTCTATCCAGTAACTGATAGATGTAATTCCTATTTTGCCCTATGAGTCTATCCTTGATATGTTCATCCTAACCGGTGACAGATATTCTCTTGTTGGTATTCTATCCAGTATTTTGATAGATGCAATTCCTACTTTTTTTCAGGCAGTTTATCCTTGATATGTTCATCTTAACCGATTACGGATATCCTTCCTAGAATCCCCAAGCAAGTCTATCCTTGATATGTTCATCCTAACCGATGACAAATTTTTCTTTCCTTTGAGTCTATCCTTGATATGTTAACTTTAACCAGTAACGAATATTCTCTCTCTTTGGTCTTTTACCCAGTAACTGGTAGTTGTAAATCCTATTTTGGCTTTTCCCATCAGTTTATTCTTACCCAGTAACCGGTAATGAATACACTTCCTGGTTACCTCCAGCGAGTCATCCTTGATATGTTTACCCTAACCGGTAACGGATGTCCTCCCTGACAGATTTTGTTATCCCCTTACCCAGTAACCAGTAATGGATAATATATTTATGCTCCTCCAGTGTTGAAGATCTTTTCTTCCCCGGTTGAGTTTGAGTGCGCATTTCCTTAGTGAAACGTTGTTTCCTGTTTGGTTCGAGTATTTCAACTTTGTTCTGATCTACCTGTTTCCCCTACAGATGTTCCCCTTATTCCCCGACTGAGTCTTTCCATTGATTTATTTTCATGGAATCCCTCGAGTCCCCCAGTTGTTTTAAGTTATAGCCTAGCCTACGCACAAACCTTTTTTCCCCAGAGTCGCTGTCTCCCTAGTAAGTTTTCCTTATCAAATACATTATATTGATGTGGACTTTCAGTCTCTCCGGACTCTTTTCCTTTGTGGCAATATTTCCCCACAGGGATTTATTTCAACATTCATATCATATGCATCATGAGGTCTCTTAGGGACCAAAATTTGTTTCTATATGTTGTTATTTAAGCCCATTATACTGAGTCGATCCAAAGATTTTAACCTTCATCTCCTCAGTTAGAACCTCCTTAAATAGGGGAAGCTGCAAGACCCCAATTTTGACCCTAAGATCCCTCATGCTATCTCATCATATGCATTGACATTGGGATCACACCTTGGCATCCTCCTTACCCCTCATTCATTGGGTTGCTTTGGGAGAGATCACCAAGCATATTTGATTGTATCATACCTTTTATTTTTATCATTTTTACTAACCAAAATACCAAATATGTCTTTGTATAAACTAACTCTTTTGTAGGTAGAGCAGATGATCACCTTTGATCAGTCAAGCTCACATCTAGGGTTTAAGACCCTCATTGCAAGGAGCTCAATCAAGAATTGGTTTCCTATGGTTCTAAGCATCATATATTAATCCCCATGGTCTTTACATGTTACTTTGATAAATAATTCATCAAGAGTTTGGAGTTAGTTTGCCTTGGAAACCCTAGTTCATCTAAGTATCTTATGTTACTTCTTCAACAAGTTTCTTCAACGATTGATCAAATATTTCAAGGGATACTTCAAATTTCATCATATAATGCATATATGATCTTCCATGAGTCCCAAAAGTCAAGATAATATCAAGTTAGCAAATTGGTTCATGGTGGTTGACCAGAGGAATTCATCTGATCAAAACTGGGGTTCCTTAGAACCTATCTCCTATAATTTTTGTCATATGAAAATTATTCCAAGAACAAAGTCAATCTAAATGACATTATAAACAACTTTAATGTCAAGGTCAAGAGCTAGTTTTGCTTGGAAAGTCATTTTTTATGGTGAAAGATTATAGGTCATTTTGTCTAAACCCTAATTTGGAGGCCAACTTCCCAAGGCCATAACTTACTCAATTTTTATGAGATGAAATATTTTCAAGTTTCATAATAAAATTCAAGATGTCTACTTCAACTTTTATGTTTAGAGGAAGAGCAAATTCAACTTTTATATGCATGTGATATGAGGAGACATTATAGGTCATTTTGGACCAATGCCATTGAACAAGTGATTTTCCTCAACTTCGAAAATGCATAACTCCTTCATGCTAATTGTTATTATGACCATTTTGAAGGACTTTGAGAGAGATACAACTTTGATAAAGGAACGTTTCTCATTTGAAGCACATATAAAAAGTTAGCCAAGGTGGAATAAGTGAACATATGGCTTGACACTTAGAATTTTTTTTGATATGTTTGATTTTCCCAACTTCCACCTCAAAATTAATCATGATCCAAGCTTAAAATGAAAAAGTGTTCAACATAAAAGTTGTTCCTCTTGATCTAACCTTTCCAAAAATTCCAATTTCATCCCATTTGGACAAGGTATGAGTGACTTGCGCATGGCTTAAACATGGATGACCATTTGGCATAATTGAACTTGCATTTCTCATACACAATTGCATGGCTTACCAATGTGACTTTAACAATGTTTGTACTCGTTTTTGGACCTAAAGAGATTATTACATGGGCCTATCATATGCCCATGCATTTATGCAATGTACATTGATATTTTTGGAACTTTAATTCAAGTGTGCAATTAGCAATCATATGGCTATAAATAGAGCCCTTAATGCTCAAAATCAAGGACCCTACACGCCAGCTTTGAATCCCAATCTCCAAAACCCTCTCATTCAAAGGATAACCTTGAGAATTTCCATTAGAAATTGAGTTTGAATCTCCACTATTTTGAGATTCAAATCTCCAAGAGTCATGTGCCTTTTGTTGATTCAATTCCATTACATCAAGTGTCCAGAGCAAGATCAAGAGCAAGTGGAAGCAAGACCATGTTCATACAGACCTGCATTGAAGGTATTTTTCAGAATTTTTCATCTCTTCGATTCTCACTCATTTCTCCATAATTCTTCTTGATCTTTGGTTGTCTAAAGTCCTACCAATGTAGGCAACAAGATTGAGTTGCTTTGAGGTCAAATCGAAGCAACTCAGATCATGATCCTCAAATTTCAACTCCCTGTATCTTTCAATATACTTGGAGTTAGGAGAAATTGAGTCCAGATTCGTGCTCTTGAGCATTTCTACTTTAAATTCATGTCCTCCTTTTTTATTTTGGTGATGGTTGTGAGTGAACCAGTCCGGTGAGGCTCACCGAAGAAGGAGACCGAAGCTTTGGCTCCGGTTGTGTGTTGGCGCTCATATGAACCACATGATCCTTGCTAAACGTTTTAATCTCGTAGGTTGGTTCTGAATACCATCGCTGTAGCGCTTTGACTCGTGTCCATGATGGAACGCGCGCTGAGGACCACTTGATCTGCCACCTCAATTAATGAGGGAGATCAAGTGGTCCACTTTTTTTTTTGGCATTTTCTGATTTTCATTTTATTTAGTTTATTTTTATTAATTCATATTAATTTTAATATTGATCTAAAAAATATGAGAGTTTCACCAAAAAAATTTAAATAAATTCCTCTTTCATTTTTTGAATTAAAATTATTTTTTGGATCATTATTAATATTTTTCATCATTAAATTGATTTTTGGGAATATTTTAATTGTTTAAAAATAGTTTTAAGTTTCCAAAATTAATGAAATTTTTTCTCCAAGGTCCTTTGACCTTGTTTGACCTATGATAAATCTCATGGCCATTTATTTGGTGTTTTGATGAGGTTTTAGGATTTGGACCAACCATAATTTAACTTAATGCATTATTTAATTGATTTTAATTGTTTAATTGCAAAATAAATTGTGTTGAGCTTTTGATATTGACTTGTTGAATTTGACTTGTGTTGTTGGGCCTTGGTCAAGGTTGATTTGACTTTGTTGAGTTAAAATCATTGGATTTAGGGGATTGATGAAATGTACATTTCATCTCCCAAAATGAATGAATGATTTTAATTTGATAAAAGTCCTCATTTGACCAATTTGTGTTGATTCCATTCTCCCTCCCTCTTCATCTCAATCTCACTCTCTTCTCATTTTAATCAACTAACAACTAACATTTAATTTCAAGCCATTTACTTTTATGCACTTTAATTTTAAAGTCTTTATTCATTTGCCATTATTTATATCATTTAACTTGTTTACCTTAATGTCATTTTCACTTTGCCCACTTGAGCCATATCTTGTGATTATATTGTGATTGTATATACTTGTTTGTGTTTATGGTATTTTGACCTTAATTTATATAATAACAACAAAAAACCTAAAAGGCATTTGTGTGGACTATTGGATTTGATCTGAGACATTGGACTTAGAATTAGGCAACACTCCCTGTGCAAAAGGACTTGGCCAATGCCAACTTTCATGAAACCAAGTGCTTATGAATTAAAACTTCATCTGATGTAAGTATTGTGATTCCATTTGAGTTCATCTGCTATATGGTCTTAATGAAGCTGTTACTTTGAACCTGTATCTAATGCCTATCTTTGAGTCATTCAAGGAGTATGTCATCTGATACATGGGAGATTATGAAGAAGATCATGGAATTTCTAAGCTTGGATGTGGCTATCTTTATTTGATGTCTTGCTCTTTATCTTTCTATTTGTGTATTGATATTGCTTGATTCTAAAGTTCAAGGTAAATTTGGGTTTCTATATGACATTCTTGTCTATTGGAATGCATCCCATTGGTCTGATCTTTTCAACTCTTAACTTTTAAATTTTTGCTTAGGATTAGTCTATTCATCTCCTCCCCATTTCTTTAATTTCAAATCTCTCCCTCCTTTTAAAATCTTCTTTGCTTGTGATTTCTAAACTTAGACCATATTGCAAATTAGAAAGTTTGGCCTTATGCCATTGAATTTTAAACTCTTTTCTTAATCAAATTTGTAAATTAACCTAACTATACTTGACTTAAAATTTCAAAAAGACAAAAAGAAATAACACTCATTCAAACCTTTTTAGGCCTTTTGTGCTTTTGTTAAAACTTATTTTTTTTTAAAAGCATTGCATTCACTTTGAAATTGTTACCATGAACTACGAGGTTTTGATCCCTCATTTTGTGTTGGTACGTAGGCACAAGTTCGAAGGTCTTGTCAAACACAAAAATATAATTAATGAATTATTTTCTCATCCCCACACTCTATTTATTGCGAATATCATTTTATACCAAAACACATATGTACACAAGAGAGGGCTCCCTAGGAGTACCTAGGACACTTTAGGTGCTAATACCTTCCCTCTGTATAACCAACCCCCTTACATGTAATATCTGGCATTTTATTAGTTTTGATTTGAAAACTTCTAGACCTCATATATGGATCCCCATGATCTTCACATATCATTTGGATCAAGAAATCATCAAGATTTTGAAGCTTGTTTGCCTTGGAAGCCCTAATTCATTTTGGTATCTTGTGTGACTTCCTCAGCAAGTTTATTCATCATTAGATCAAATATTTAAAGGGATACTTCATATTACAAACATATATGATCGTCCATGAGTCCAAGACTTCAAGATAATTTCAAGTTTGGAAGATGGTTCATGGTGGTTGACTAGAGAAAGTCAACTAGTCAAAACTGGGGTTTTCTAGACCCTATCTCCTATAATTTTTGTCATATAAAAATTATTGCAAAATCAAAGTTACTCCTTATGACATTCCAAACAACTTTAATGTTGAATTAAAGAACTATGTTTACTTGTAAAGTCATTTTTTATGGTGAAAGATTATAGGTCATTTTGTCTGAACCCTAGTTAGGAGGTCAACTCCCAAGGACCATAACTTGCTCAATTTGTATGAGATGAAATCCATTCAAGTTTCATGATCAAATTCAAGATGCCCTCTCATACTTTTATTCTTGTAAGAAATTCTAATTCAACTTGCAAGGGCATATGCCAAGAGGAAACATTATAGGTCATTTTGGGGCATTACCATTGAACAAGTGATTTTCCTCAACTTCTAAAATGCATAACTCCTTCATGCCAAATCCAAATTAAGTCACATTTGTGACCAATTTGAAGAGGTTTGAAAGAGATACAACTTTGATGAAGGAACTTTTTCTATTTGGAGCCCATAACAGAAGTTATTCAAGGTGGAAGAAGTGAACATTTGACTTGGTACTTAGAAACTTTTCAAATATGTTTGATTTCCCAAACTTCTACCTCAAACTTTATCATGATCCAAGCTTCAAATGGAAAAGTGTTCAACATTAAAGTTGTTCCCTTTGTTCTCACCTTTCCAAAAAGTCCAAGATCATCTATTTGGCCAAGAATTAGAGGCCTTGTGCATGGTTTCTCTTCAAGGGTTCATTTGGATAAAATTTATGATCACATTCCAATTATCATTGCATGATCACATGACACACTTTCAGCATTGGACATGAGTAATTTTGGACCTAATTGCATCATTTCATGGGCCTATCGCACACCCATGCAAGCATGCAAAGGAGATTTCTATTTTTGGTCAATTTTGGAAATGTGTAGAAAGCAATTGCCTTACCTATAAATAAGACCCTCATTGCTCAAAATTAAGGACACCTTGCCCAAGCTTGAAACCTGTAATCCTAACCCTCAACATTAGAGGACAATCTTGAAGGTTTTCATTTGAAAATCGAGTTTCAAATCTCCTTGTGTTTTGAGATTGAAATCCAAGAATCCAAAACCTTTCCTTAATCCAATTCAACTTCTGCAAGCTTCTGATGTCAAGCTAAGGCCAATTGGAAGTAAGATCAAGCAAGTTTCAAGCTCCCTCGAAGGTGATTTTCCAGAATTTTCATCTCTTCGATTCCCTCTCAATTCTTCATCATTCTTTGTGATTTTTGGTTGGCTGAAGTCTTATCAATGTAGGCAAAAAGAATGAGTTGCTTTGAGGTCAAATCGAAGTAACTCAGTTCATGATCCTCAAAATTCAAATCCCTGTATCTTTTTATATACTTGGAATTGGAGAAAATTGAGGCCATATTTGTGATCCTGAGCATTATATCTTTGAAATAGTGTCCTTGTTTTTTCATTTTCCATTGAGATGAAGTTGGACCAGTCTGGTGGAGGTCACCATAGAAGATGAATGAAGCCCTAACTTTGGTGGTGTGTTGGCATACCTCCTGGCCATCTAATCATGATTGGATGTTATAATTTGGACCATTGCTTTTGATTACTACGTGTACATCTCTTTGACTCAAGACCACCATGAAACACGGGTGTGTGACCATCATATCTTCCACCTCAATTAATGAGGGAGATCTGATGGCCCTTGTTTTTTCAATTTTTATTTTAATTTCTGATTTTATGTTTAATCCTTTTATTTTGTTTAATTCATAATAATTTCATTTTTAATCCAAAAAATATGGGACTTTCACCAAAAATCTTTAAATATTTTTCTCTTTCATATTCTGAATTAAAATTATTTTTTGGACTAATTCTGATATTTTTCATGAATTCAATGTTTTTGTGCATATTTTTAATTATTTAAAAATACTTCTGACTTTTCAAAAATCATGAAATTTTTTGTCTAAGGTCCTTTGACCTTGTTTGACCTAGGATAAATCTCTTGGCCATTTATTTGGTGTTTTGAAAAGATTTTAGGTTTTGACCAAATTAAAATGTATTTTAATTCATTATTAATTAGTTTTTTTAATTGATTACACGTGTAAAAATTATGTTGAGCCATTTTTATAGTCTTGATATGTTTGACTTTCTGTTTGGGACTTGGTCAAAGTTGATTTGACTTTTGTTGGATCAAAATCATTGGATTTAGGGGATTGATGAAATGTACATTTCATCTCCCAAAATGAATGAATGGTTTTGATTTGATGAAATTTCTCACATGACCCATTTGTGTTTCTATCTTCCCCTCCCTCTTCATCTTCATCCCCATTCTTCCCCATTCCCTCATTTGACCAATGAAATCTCTAATGTCTTAAGGCTAATTGGTTCATCAGTGACCTTGTGTTAGATGAACCAGTACAAGTATAATTGAGATAGGTCCATCCCTTTAGAAATTTTCTTTTAGTGTGTGGTATGTTTTAGGAGTTTGGTTCTTCATACCAAGTCTCTAACATGCATTAACACCTAAATTTTTATTGCATGACCTCAGATAGTTGTGACTTCTACATAAGTCCAATTACGATTGCTTAACATAGAGCTAAATCTGACCCTTAAGGCATAACATTCTAGTAAGTGAGATTGTAAGTCTTACATCCTTCATGGTATTGTATGGAAACTTGACCTTTTTTCCTTTCATAAGAGCTAGTGGCATACTTCCTGAATTATCCAAGTTGGAGCCCTTCTCATGGAAGATGTCTTGGTTTAAGGATTCATACTTGTGAAAGAATAGTTGAGTATTCTCCAAAGAATGACTTAATCAATTAAAACACACCATTAACACTTCATTAACATCTGACTAACTCTTGTTAATATTGCTTTATTTCCAAGTCATTTACTTTATGCAATTTAAATTTCAGTCATTTATCATTCATTGCCATTTACATTCCGTTTAACTTGTTTATGTTTATGTCATTTTCACTTTGCTCATTTGAGCCATATCTTGTGATTGTATATATTGTTTGTGCATTTTTGTTTTGTCTGTGGTCTTAGGACCTTAAAATGATTAATAACAACAAAAACCCTAAAAACATCTGGTGGACTGTTGATCTTGATAGGAACTTTTGGACTTAGAACTAGGTAACATTCCCTGTGCAAAAAGGACTTGGCCAATGCCAACATTTTGAGACTGAGTTATTGAGAACTGAGCCTTCATCTGATACAAGCCTTGAGATTCGTTTGAATTCATCTACTACTCTGTCTTGGTGCTAATTATTATTTTGACCTTGTGTCTGATGCTTTTCTTTGAGTTGATCAAGGAATATTTCATCTGATACACGAGAAGACAAAGAAGACTGCTAGCTATGGGATTTGCTTACTTGGATGTGGCTATCTTTATTTGATGTCTTGATCTTCAAAATGTCTGAATATTGCTAATTCCTACTTGATTATTGCTTGATTCAAAGTCCAAAGGGAAAATGGGTTTTCTATATGACATTCTTGTCTGTTGGATTGCATCCCATTGGTCAGATCTTTTCGACTCTTAACTTTTAAATTCATGCTTAGGATAGTCTTTTCAGCTCCTCCCCATTTCTTAAATTTCAAATCTCTCCCTCTTTATACCAAAAATCATTTATACCAAAAATCATTTATACCAAAAACACATGCACACATAAAAAAGGGCTCCCTAGGAGTACCTAGGACAATTTGGGTGATAACACCTTCCCTCTGTGTAACCAACCCCTTTACCTGTAATCTCTGGCATTTTATTAGTTATGATTTGAAAACTTCTTATCTTTTGGTTTTGTTCGTACTTTTCCCTTTTCCTTTGGAAACAATAAAGGCGCGGTGGCGAATCTAGTTGTATTGACGTTAAGCTCATCCATAGCTTGATGGTCATGAATTTACCGCTACAAAAATTAAGTGACGACTCTGCTGGGGAGTAATCATCAGTGGGTTTAACCTACTTTTTTATGTGTATATTTGTATATTTGATGTTTGTATATTTGTTTGTGTGATATAATTTGTCTGTTGTGCTTGGTGATCTCTGAGTGGTGAGATAAGTTCTAACCTGAACTTGAGTGTGTAGCGGTGTATTCGTCGTTATATGATTTATCGATTAAACCATAAGCAAGGGATACAATGATTTTTCGAGTCGCCACCGCACTTTTATTTATCCAAAGGACTGGCTAAAAAGCGAACAAAAGCCTAAGAAGTTTTACACGTAGAAAACTAATAAAAAGATCAGAGAGTCTGGGTAAGGGGTAAATTACGCAATGGGAAGGTGTTAGGCACCCACTACGTCCTAGGTACTCCTAGGGAGCCCTTTTCACACTTGTTGTACTAAATTGTTATTTGTTATGACATAAGTATTGTGCAAACATGATTGGGATGATGAGAAAAGAATATACATTTTTTATTGGGTTTGAACGGATGAACCCGCTGCCTACGTACCTTCCATCAAAGGTAAGGATCAAAACGCCGTAGTTCGGCTAAAAGATTTCCAAAAGGTTGGTGGATTCAATTTTAAACAATAACACTGAGGCTTTTCATTATCAATGGGAGAAAACTCGACCAAAACCAACATCCACCATGCGAGGATAGCTTCGACGTACTGGAGGGGTTAACCCTGTTTTTAGTACGGAAGTCTTACTGTCGACTCACTAAGGATAGGCAAGATTTACATCAACCACAAAGATAATTGAAACCTATGGCTAATGCATGAAAAGGTTAACAATGGACAAAGCCAAAACAAGTGAATGAGTGAAGTTAATTGATTGTGATTATGAAAATGGAGTCAAAGTATGATTAAGGTTAATTCAGAAGAAGTATTATGAAATGGAGTTTGAAAAGAAGTCAAGGACTTGAGTCCAGGTTTTTAGTTAGAAAACATGAAGATGTTTGCACAACACTTATGTCAAGTTTGAAAGATAAAGTGTGAAAAGGTTTAGGACATAATGAATGATGAATGGATGGAAATGGATAGTAAAACTTCTTAGAAGATTCACTTCTTGAAATCATATTGAAGATGATTCAAGTGTGTCCTTTGGAATGCAATGGATAATAATAAACAAACAAAGAAAGCAAAAAGCGGATATCGGATGCCAATCACTGGTCTTATACCAATCTCCTAAAACAAAACGGGATATCAGATGCCACTCAATGGACTTACACTAATCTCCACAGGCAAAGAAATAAAAGGCGGATACCGGATACCAATAGATGGATTTACACCAGTCTCCTAAAACAGAAATGGATATCAGACGCCACTCAATGGACTTACACTAATCTCCTCAAAAGAAAAACAAAGATGAGAAACGGAAGCTAACTGCCAATCTGTCTGGACTTAGGTTAACTCCACAAATATGCTCATAGGAATACCAATGCCACGTTGCAGGGACTTACAGTGGATCCTCACATACAAGAACAAAAGCAACAATATGATCACAGGAATGCAAATGCCAACTTGCAGGGACTTACAGTTGCAACCTCACATAAACAGAGAAAGCAAAACATGGATGTCAGATGCCAATCTGTCTGGACTTACTCTAACATACACAGTATGATCCTAGGAAAACAAATGCCAACTTGCAGGGACTTACAGTTGTATCCTCACATACAATCAAACAATGCAACATGATCACAGGAGAGCAAATGCCAACTTGCAGGGACTTACAATTGCTTCCTCACAATCAAACAAACAAAACAAAAGCTATGAGTGACCAATGAGGTCTTACACTCTATCCTTCCATATCATAGGAGCAAATGGCCAAAAGAGATGGACTTACAATTGTCCTCAATGGGCAAACAACAATGATAGCATCACAAAAGCAAATGAGATGATCATGCATTAATGGCAATTGATGATGATAAATGCATAGCATACAGGCAAACAAGTGCATATGAAGCAATCAATCAACCAATGAATAGCAAACAGCACACTCTATAGCCAAACAATGGGGGGCTCACACAAGAGGGTTTGACTTTTGAAAGTCCACTGTAATAGGTGAAGGTCGCTCTTAACCTTGCCACTGAGAGGCTACGGTGAAGCAGATGAATAGGAGATGAGGGGTGTGCCTCATTGCTTCTATCTCAGATCAGAGAGAGCATCAAATAATAGAAAGTGGGGGAGTTCAGAAAGATGGAACTCTTTCCCCATTATTGACTCGATTAGATCTTGGGTTTTTATCTCAATGCTTCAACCATGTAATGGGAGCAAAGAGAGGACACACTGAATAGTGGGGGATAGATTGCTTATCCCTACCTTCCACCAATTGCCTTACTTGAAGGACTTTTCCTGCTTGGGACAATTTTAAACACACACAGGCATTGCCTCTTAAGGAGGACTTCAGACGGTTTGCCCGGTCAAATAACAGACCGGGTCTCCAGACTACATGAAGAAGAAGTAATTATACCTCAAAGCAAAATGCTAAATAGCAAAGCAAAGCAAGTTCAAGGAACTTAAGCAACTAAAGTACCTGAAAAAGTCAAACTTATTAGTAGACAAGTTAACAGTTCAAACCAAAAGAAATGGATAAACAACAGTCAACCATAAACAGAGGTGCCAAGGCACAAAGCCAAACTCATATGAGTCACACCTACAAAACAAGGGTTAGCACAATATATAATCCAACTCAATCAAATTTGAATGATCTTTGAGGCATTGGTGCTTAACCTGAAACAATAGCTCAATTGTAAGCTTAAAAGACCACTAGGACTAGCCTAGGGTCAAAGATGAAAGAAAAAAGTCAAACAGCAAAGGAAGGTCAACCCAATTCATGTTCAAACATTTAAGAAGCAATCTCAATTGGATTCACAATCAAATCATGCATTATTATCATTTCATACACCAAGGAATGCAAAGCATGGCAAGAGAAGCATACAAAAAGGTCAACAGCAAGACTTCATTCAAAAGTCAACCCAAACAATCTCAAAAATTATCAAATAAATCACATTCAATCCTAACATCTAGCATGGCAAGCATGTCAAATTTCATGGCATTTGGATGAGAGGAAGGCAGTCAATTAAAATCATGAAGTCAACATAATTTCAAGTAAGCACAATGAAGGTCAACAAGCATGGGTCAACTTCAAAAAATCATATCAAATTGAAAACAGATGAGAAATGAATGAGATTAACACCAATGCAAAGGTCAAGATGTCTAGTTATCATATATGAAATTTCATGGTCATACAATAAGATTTGAGAATTTCACAAAAGATTTGGCAATGTGTAGCACAAAAAGTCAACCATAGACTAGGCAGGGAAGAAAATTCACAATCAAATGGAAAACCAGCACAATTAATTCCAAGAAAATTCATACACAAACTAGACATGTGAGAGTAGGTTCATGCAAAATTTGGGGTCATTTGGATGTAAGGAGACATGGTAATGAAAATCATGAAGTTGGACATCAATGGTGTGACACAATTTGTCACACCCTAATTCAAAAAATCATAACTCACAAACCACAAATGATAAATTCACAAACTCGACACCAAAATCACCATGAATGTGTCTAGTTTAAGCACAAAAAATTTCAAGCTCATTGGATATGGCATGACAATTTCACAAAAGGAATGGCTCAATGTATCATTTATGCATACATGTCAAGAAAATAATTATCAATTAAAATCCAGCCAATGGAAAATTAATTAAAATTCACAATAAAATAGAGGACACATTCATGAACATGAGGAAAAAATTTCATAATTTTTGGATGAAAATTGAAAGAGAAATTAATTTGTGAAGTTGGATGAAATTTGAGGCAAGCATGAACAAAATGCATGGCAAGATGGAGTCAAAGCAAAGTCAACCGTGGCATTAGTGTAATTAGGCGCTCACTTATCAAAGCTGCGCGTTTCGGCAAAGGGAAATGAAATGTTCCTATTGGCTCTCAGCCAATGGAACAGTGCACGGGCCAAACAACTCAAATTTTCTGAGTTTTCAAAACCCTTAGGGTTTTAGCAGCCATGCTTCAGCATTTTCATTCAAACATCAACACAAAACTCGACCAGCATACAACAGCATAGCATCAACATTCAAGTGGTATCTTAACACAAACAACAGAACATAATCCATGTGGATTTCTGGGCAGGTTTATGATTCAAGCACAACAGCATATGTTCAACATCAATGTTCATCAACATCAAACAAGTTTCGAGCAAAGCCACACAATAGCATGATATTGGTATTCAGGTAACATCATACAGCAACAACCAAGCACAAACATGAAAATTTTCTGGGCAGAGTAATGTTTAACAGCAGCAGTATTCATTCATCATCATCATGCATCGAATTTTTCACATGCCCAGAACTTAAAATCAAACATGCTAATGTGTTCATCAGGGCATGGTGAGTAACAATCCAGCATCCATTTTCCAAAACACACAACAATATCCATGAATCCAACAGAAAAACATCAATCATCAAACATATGTTCATGCATGAGATTTTCCAGAAATGGTTGGTAAGCATATCAATGGAAGCATTGAAGCATGGTGATAACAAATCCATGAATAGTTTTCAGTATGATACACCATAGAGTGAGATTCGAACAAAAATGCAAATGACCACACAACTTAAATCTCAGATTTCTTACAAATTAACCAACCAAATCATGTGAGACAAAGTGCATAAACTTCAGCATGTTAAGACCTTTCATAAACATAGCATAGCATAGAGAAAGAAGGTATTCGAAAATTTACTTGGTTTTGAAGCAATTGTTGTAACAGTGGTGTATTGAGTGATTCAAGTGCAAACAGATGGCCTTTGTGCTTTGGATTGATGGATTCTTGAAGCTAGTCAGCTCAATGATGCTTGAGAACTTCCAAATCTCATCTTGCCATTGTTGGAGCTCGAAGAAAACAGAACAGATAGGGGCTGTGCAGATGAGGTTTAGTGGTTCAAAGGAGCTCACAAAGATGGTGTGATGAAGAAACAATCCAGGTTGTTCAAGGGTTTTTGGTGTTTGAGCAGAAAATCACCTTTGGCCAAAAATGCAAAATGTGAGAGTGAGAGAATTCTGCTGCGCTGCTGTGTGTCTAGGCTTGTGTCTTGTTATGTTTTTGACAGAAAAATCAAATGCCAATAGCAAGCAAGGATGATGTTGGAAAATGAGTGAAGGTTGTTTGTGGTAATGGCCAGGTTTGAATTATTTGGAAACTTGGACAGAAAATGCAAAGTGCCCAGATGAGTTTCAATGAACCAATTCTGTCATGTGGTTGTGGTAGCTTTTTGGACAGAGAATGCAAGGCAAGGGCAAGGTGAATCAAAAATTCTGCTGCAGTGTTATGTTGGTCTTTTTGGTCATGGCAGGAAAAGTGATGCAGTATATGTTCAAGCCAGCCTTAGTTTGTTGGTTTAGGACTTGACAGGTTTTGTAAGATACAAATAAGCAAAGGTTTTGGTTGGTCTATTGGGAATTTGGACAGAAAATGCACAAACAAAGTGAGAGACTTTTTCCAGTTTGGACAGGAAAGGTTGAGATACAAGTAGCAGGGTCAGTTGAGAGAGTGAGCCATCATCTAAAAATGAAGTGTTGTTGGTTTTGTGATGACAGGGAAAAATGATGGAAAATGGTTTTGAGCAATTGCCAAGGTTTTTCCTTTTCTGCTGCAGTGTTGTGACAGGTTTTTTAGAAGAGAAAAATGCCAAGGGTTTATGGTAATGCATCAGAAGTTCTCTTGATTTCTTTTCTACCTCCTATGCCTTGTGTGCCTGCTATTGGAGTTCAAAAGTGACAGAAAATCTGCTGCATTGCTGGACAGTACAAGGTAAGGCATGGAGGGTGTGGTTGCTTTGTACTCATTTTCCAAAATTCAAGTAAGCAAGCATGTTTCCTTTTCTGAGGTTTTAGGCTGCTAAGATGTGTTCAATTGACAGAGGAAATGCTGCATAATTGCTGCTGGTACAAGGCATGGTTGTGGAAGCATGGACAAGTATGGTGAAATTGTACCTTTCTTACAATTCAAGCAACCAAGCAATGGCCTCATGTACTGCATATTTTGACTTTGCAAACACATTCTAAATGACATTTCTGAGCTTTTCCAATTGGCCAAATGTTGAAAAAATGTTTATATCAAAAAGTCAACTCTTGGTCAAACTTGCATTTAAATGAGAAAAGTCAAAATATGCCATTTTGATTGGTGAAGTTTTGGCTCATGAAATTTATATTTTTGGAAAGAGGGGATCAAATGTGACTTGTAGGAAAAAACCCCACCAAAATTGGCCAAACGGTTTGAGAGATATGGCCCTTTGAAGTTCAAGATTTTCTGAAATCGATTCGATCATAACTTGCCAACCACACATGGGAATTGAGAGTTCTTGGACTTTTTGGAAATGGGAGAAAAATATCTTCAACTTTCATGTTGGGCAAAAATTCATTTGAAGCTTTTATCATGATGTAAGTTGAGGATCAAGACTTTCCATTTTTGGTAAGTTTCAGTTACAGGTCCAGTTTCCATTTCTGGAAATTTTCTGTTTGACTTCAAATTCTTCCATGATGAGGTTGGACATGACATATGAGGCTTATATAAGCATGAATGAACTCCTTCAAATCAATTCCATCCATCAAATCACTGATTAAATGGCCAGTTGACCAAGTTTGACTTTCTGTTGACTTTTCTAGGGTTTTGCATGATTGAACCACTTCTGATGAATTCCAGACCCTAATTCCTTGAGACCTTGATTTCCAATGATGTCCCAAGTTGTGTGAACTCTTGATTATTGGTCATGGTGCCCAAATTCTGCAAGAATGGCCATCATCCATTGCTTTGACTGACTGTTGACTGTCTTTGACCTAATTGCTGATAATTGCTTCAACTGCAAGCAACAAGGTTAGACTGACAATATTTTTGTACTTTTTGGATGATAAACATATGAAAAGCAATAATATACAAATGCAAAACATGCTTGGTGATCAAGAACCACACACACAAGGCAACCTACCCACTAGGAGGGAAGCAAAGGCATGCAATGATCCTTGAGGCTATGATATGAGATGATATGGGCCATGAGGGATCTTAGGGCCAAAATTGGGGTCTTACAGATGCCCCTATTTAAGGTCATGCTAGCCGGAGAAGTGAAGTTTAGAAATCTTCATCTCGACGCGGTAGAATGGGCTTAAATAACAGTAATGAGACAAATTTTGGTCCCTAAGAGACCTCATGATGCAAATGTATGTATGCAAAAGACACAAATTCTGTGGCGAATATGGTTAACACAGAAGAAAAGACGATCCTATCGGAGTAATACACTCACCAGGAACAGAGACTCTGACAAGACTTTAGTTGGGGATAAACAACACTGACATAACGTGAACAAGACACGACTCTGATTAGAAGATAACAGAAAACAGACTGTAGGCCTCACTAGGGAGTGAAGGACTCACACTGGGGAAAAGAATTCCAAAGGAAAATAAATCCATTGGAGAGACACAAGCTGACTCTTGGGGAGAATCAAAAAGAAGTTCCACTAGGGAAGCACAAGAACAATGAGGTGTTACCGGTATGAGGGTGACAAAAATCAGGAAGGAACACCAAGGATACCGGGTTGTAGGTATGTAACAGGTGACCGACCAAAGACGTGAATTGGTGTGTGTTCCAAAACACTCATCATCCTGAAGAGAGCGAAAGCAAACTTGTTTATAGGATGGATATTTGATTCTGTAAAGAATGCAAATCTTACTCAGTTGGGGAAACAAACAAAGTGTTCGACAAGAGAGTGCATGAGATATATTATCTATAGCCGTCAAAACGTAGATAATGTACTCGCATGGAAAGTTATCCTGAACCGGGTTGTAGGTTGTTTGTAGGATAAAGTCCGAAATCGTGAATTGGTTTGTGTTCCAAAACACTCATCATCCTGAAGAAAGCTAGAACAGCAGACTTGTTTATAGGATGGACATTCGATTCCACAAGGAATACGAATCTGACTCTGCGGAGAAAACAATCAAAAGATTGACTCGAGAGTGAACGAGATATAATATCCATTACCGTCAGAACGTGGATAATATACTCACAAAGGAAGATTATCCTGAACCGGGTTGTAGGTTGTTTGTAGGATAAAGTCCGAAGACGTGAATTGGTTTGTGTTCCAAAACACTCATCACCCTGAAGAAAGCTAGAACAGCAGACTTGTTTATAGGATGGACATTCGAATCCACAACGGGAAAACGAATCTTACTCGACTGGGGAAGATCAACAAAGGATTTCGACCAAAGAGCGCATGAGACATATTATTCATAGCCGTCAAAACGTGAATAATAACCTCGCATGGAAGATTATCCTTAACCGGGTTGTAGGTTGTTTATAGGATAAAAATCCGAAAAGAAAGGCATCAGGATACCAGAATAGGTATATAATGACGACCAATCAAAAGGAGCAACAGACATTACCGACAAAGGGTGAATGAAAGGCGATCTGCTGAGGATTCACTGGTGAAAACCAATGATCCAGGGAACACAATCACTGACACAAGGTGAAAGGACCCACTGGAGATAAAATTGCTAGCATACGGCAATTATCCACAAAAGACTTGCGAGGGATATAAGTGCTGATCTGAGCGACTTATCCAAGCAAAGGAAAAATCAACATCAAGAACTAGATGAAGATAACCACAAGGGAAATTGTCATCGGTTGAGATGAACAACAAAGTTAACTCTGCAAGTGGAGAAAACAGGGTTTATGACTACCGGTTTGTAAGTAGAAAAACCGCAAAGATAGGACTTACGACTGCTGGTTTGTAGGCAGAGGGCCAAAAAGGGTGGAGATGACCACAAAATTAGGGTTTACATCTATCGAATACGGGATAGAAGACCAACAACTCCACGTGGGGATAGAACGAATCACAAATCCGCACGGGAAACCAAAATAGGGTTTATAACAAACCACAAACTGCTGGAGAGCAGGAAAATAGGATTTACAACTACCGACTGTTAGGTAGAAAACCAAAACTCTGGCTGGAGAATAAAAGGTGTATAACCACAAATTCTGTCAAGAAAGCCAGGAAAAGTAGGACTTATAACCACAGGTATGAGGGTAGCGGCCCAAAATTACTCCGCTGGGGAACAACCCACTGGGAAGCACAAGACATTTGACAAATAGCCAATTCGAAAAGACAGACTGAATCAAGACACGTCCTAATGAGGATGTAACTCAAATAGGAACATCCATCCCAATATATGTGTTGGGAGGAAACAGAAGAAACCGTCATCCACGAGGATATATCTCAGTGGGGAACTGCAGAAGGAAAGGCAACATTTCCTGCTTATGGGGCTGACTCTATATGGAGAGATTTTAAACACCCGACATCTGCTTGGGGAGATCTATAAAGAGATCTGTATTGCCCATTGCAGGAGACACGACAAACAAAAGATATATGGCAAGAAATGCAACATGAATATCTGAATGTTTATGAATATGCATGAATATGCGTGATTTATGTTTGATGAATGCTGACAAAACAGACAACTCTAACACAAACAGGTTCAGGAATCAAAACGTCCGGTATTATACTTCCAGGGGAACAACCAGCTGGAGAACCAATCTGCGGAGATCTTCATGCTGTAAAGCAAAGATCTGCGGGTACTGCTGAAGAAGCAGAGGATCAGAGATATCAGGAAACAACCCAATCAGGGTACAGAAAGTCACAATGGGCAAAGCAGTCACCAAGACGAATCTGTAGGGGAACAAGAGAAGTCCCAAAGTATCTGCAGGGGATCTCAGTGTCAACTGAGAAACAAAAGGATGCATTGCACCGGCACGAACTGTTGTAGAAGCAACTCCACATAACTCCGCTGGGGAACAACCCACTGAGGGAGAGTGATATCATCCAAATAGAATCTAACTGCATAAGCAACTCTACTGGGGAAAACTGTCGGCTACTCTCTTGGGGAACAACCCACTGAGGGAGGACAGATCAAACAAGTATATTCTGCAACGAACCACTCTACTTGGGAAAGAATATGCATAGCAAACTGATCACAACAAGTAGATTCTGCAATATAAGCCACTCTACTGAGGATCACAAACAGTCAGGAAATTAATCCGTTCTCTGGATGGTAGAGCCATCATCCGACCATACCGGGGATTGAAGGAGTACTCAACAGGCGAAATTGCCATAACAAATACTCTGCAGACTATGCTGAGGAAAAAGATGGTTGAAAACACTGGGATGTCGACCCAATCAACCGCTGAATAGGAAAATAAATCCTGCTCTGCTGAAGAGAACAAACTCTGATGGAGAGATAGCAACAATTCCGCAGACGACTTCGCCGGGGAAAAGGTAAAGTACCGGGTATCAAACCGCTGACTTACCGAGTCTTCAAAAGAAAACGATCGTGCTGAGGAAACAGACAACTCCGCTGGCAACTGCACTGGGAAGAGTGATAACAACTCTGCTCGCGAATCCGATGGGGATATCAATAACAGCTCTACTCATGACTGCCGAGGAGACAAATAAAGTCTGGGGCATACGACCCACTGGAGAAAGTGACGGGGCACCAAGATGACAAACCATCAACCGCCGAAACTCACAAGGAAACACCCATGCTGGAAAAACTGCTGCTGGAGAAAACGAAGTCTTCAACAACACTCTGCTTGCGACTATACTGGGGGAACAACCCCAACAACAACTCTATTTGAGGAACAACCCCAACAAAGATCTGAAGAAAGAAGATACCACCAAACTAGGAATATGAACCAATGTCCTACCTGTTGGAAATCATGCCGCCCTCGGGAGAGCACTGAGATATTCTTGAGTATCCTTTCAATCTTGTGAATGTTCACTTTGTTTAAAACAATTTTTTTTTGAAAAAATTTTGATTTGTTTAAAACAATGATATTTTATCAATTTAAAACACGTAAAACATTTGTTGAATTGAAACAAATAAGAGTGCAAATAATTGGATAAAAGCTCAAATTGATTTGATGGAATGGTAGCCTGCAAATGGCAAGACTCCATAGATCTGTACAAATTTGAAATCAGTGATATATATTGGAAGAGGGCTACATTGAACATAATGATCCTTTCTCTACCAATTTGAATCTCGATGTATCCGAAGCTTCGGTTGACGACGAATCGAGAATCTTCTGACGAAATGACGACTGATAAACCAGAAAGTCTTGTCAGGATGCAGTTACTTGCCAAATCCCTAATTTTTGCCTAGATTGCCCCAGGGTGAGGTACTCAATCTAGCGGGATGCAAATATTCTCTTTTTTCAAGTCTCTAATTTTTGCCTGGATTACCCTTGCGGGTTCTCCATCGAGACGCTCATTTTTGCCTAAGCCGCCCTTTCGGGTTTTCAACTTAGCGAGCTATTCTGTTTTTTCATTTGCATATACCTTTTTTTTTTAGGCAAAGTATCTCTTGACTGCATCTGAATTCACAGGACGAGTGAAATCCTCCCCATCCATTGTTGTAAGCATTAAAGCACCGCCTGAAAAGGCTCTCTTAACAACATATGGACCCTCGTAGTTTGGAGTCCACTTGCCCCTGGAATCGGGCGCGAAAGACAAAACTTTCTTGAGCACGAGGTCACCTTCTTGGAACACACGAGGCTTGACCTTCTTATCGAATGCTTTCTTCATTCTCTGCTGATATAACTGACCATGACACATGGCAGTTAATCGCTTCTCTTCGATCAAATTCAACTGGTCATAACGACTCTGAATCCATTCAGCATCAGGCAACTTGGCTTCCATCAAGACTCGCATTGATGGGATCTCCACCTCTACTGGGAGAACGGCTTCCATGCCATAAACAAGAGAAAAAGGGGTTGCCCCTGTTGAAGTGCGTACAGACGTACGGTATCCATGCAAAGCAAATGGCAGCATCTCATGCCAATCTTTGTACGTGACAGTCATCTTCTGGATGATCCTCTTGATATTCTTGTTAGCAGCTTCAACAGCCCCATTCATCTTAGGTCTGTAAGGAGAGGAGTTATGGTGTGCAATCTTGAATTCAGCGCACAACTCATCCATCATCTTATTGTTCAGATTGGATCCATTATCAGTAATGATCCTCTCTGGCACACCATAACGGCAAATCAGCTGGTTCTTGATAAACTTCACAACCACCTGTCTGGTTACATTCGCGTATGAAGCGGCTTCAACCCATTTGGTGAAGTAATCAATCGCTACGAGAATAAACCGATGCCCGTTGGATGCTTTCGGCTCAATCATGCCGATCATGTCGATTCCCCACATAGAGAAAGGCCATGGTGATGAAATCACATTCAGGAGCGTCGGAGGAATATGAATCTTATCCGCATAAATCTGACACTTGTGACATTTCTTCACATACTTGCAACAGTCAGACTCCATTGTCAGCCAATAATAGCCCGCTCTCAACATTTTCTTAGCCATGGCATGTCCATTGGAATGAGTACCAAATGAACCCTCATGGACCTCAGTCATCAATAGGTTTGCTTCGTGTCTATCCATGCATCTGAGCAAAACCATATCGAAATTCCTATCCTTCACAGATGCCCCAGGCGGGTAGACCTGGTTCTGGAGGAAATTTTTGATATCAAAATACCAAGGCTTGTCATCTTTCACTTCTTCGATTGCAAATATGTGAGTTGGTCTGTCCAAGCGCATCACAGTAATATTGGGGACATCATTCCACCGTCTGACCACTATCATGGAAGCAAGCGTTGCAAGAGCATCCGCCATCCGATTGTCCTCTCGAGGAATGTGATAAAATTCAACTTCTGTAAAGAATGTTGAAATTCTCCTTGCGTAACCTCTGTACGGAATGAGACTTGGCTGGTTCGTCTCCCATTCACCCTTGATCTGATTGATAACCAGGGCCGAATCACCATAGACATCAAGATACTTGATTCTCAAATCAATGCATTCTTCAAGTCCCATTATACAGGCTTCATACTCCGCCATGTTGTTCGTGCATTTGAAAGTTAGCCTTGCTGTAAACGGAATGTGTGAACCTTGAGGAGTGATAATCACTGCCCCAATTCCATTTCCATATTGATTAACAGCGCCATCAAACACCATCGTCCATCTGGCACCAGGTTCTGGACCTTCATCAAGTGTAGGCTCATCGCAATCTTTCATCTTCAAATACAGAATTTCCTCGTCAGGGAAGTCATACTGAACAGACTGATGATCTTCAATCGGCTGGTGCGCTAGATGGTCAGCCAAGATACTACCTTTGATAGCTTTCTGAGCTCGATACTCAATATCATACTCAGACAACAACATCTGCCAACGGGCAATCCTCCCAGTTAAAGCAGGCTTCTCGAAGATATACTTAATTGGATCCATTCTGGATATCAACCAAGTTGTATGATTTATCATGTACTGGCGCAAACGCTTAGCAGCCCAAGCTAAAGCACAGCACGTCTTCTCAAGTGTAGAGTATCGAGACTCACAATCAGTAAACTTCTTACTGAGGTAGTATATAGCAAACTCCTTCTTCCCTGATTCGTCTTGTTGACCGAGTACACAACCCATCGAGTCTTCAAGAACTGTTAAATACATGATCAGAGGTCTTCCTTCCACAGGCGGAGACAAAATCGGAGGTTCAGACAGATAATCTTTGATACTGTCGAAAGCTTTCTGGCAATCCTCGGTCCAATCATGCGACTGATCTTTCCGGAGGAGCTTGAATATCGGCGCACATGTGGCAGTCATGTGGGATATAAATCTGGAAATGTAGTTCAAGCGGCCAAGAAAACCTCGGACTTGCTTCTCAGTTTTGGGTGCAGGCATCTCTTGTATTGCTTGGACCTTTGCAGGATCAACCTCAATACCTCTTTCGCTTACCACAAAACCCAACAATTTGCCGGAACGGACTCCAAATGTACATTTGTTCGGATTCAGGCGAAGTTTGAACTTTCTCAAACGCTGAAAAAGCTTCAACAAATGCTCAACATGCTCAACTTCCGTTCGGGACTTAGCGATCATATCATCAACATAGACTTCGATCTCCTTGTGCATCATGTCATGAAACAAGGTAGTCATAGCTCGTTGATACGTGGCTCCGGCGTTCTTCAAACCGAAGGGTGTAGCGGTGTATTCGTCGCTATATGATCTATCGATTAAATCATAAGCTATGAGATACATTGAAAATTTCGAGTCGCCACCGCACTTTTATTTATCCAAAGGATTGGCTAAAAAGCGAACAAAAGCCTAAGAAGTTTTACACGTAGAAAACTAATAAAAAGATCAGAGATTCTGGGTAAGGGGTAAATTACGCAATGGGAAGGTGTTAGGCACCCACTACGTCCTAGGTACTCCTAGGGAGCCCTTTTCACACTTGTTGTACTAAATTGTTATTTGTTATGACATAAGTATTGTGCAAACATGATTGGGATGGTGAGAAAAGAATATACATTTTTATTATTATTGGGTTATTGGGTTCGAACGGATGAACCCGTTGCCTACGTACCTTCCATCAAAGGTAAGGATCAGAACGCCGTAGTTCGGCTAAAAGATTTCCAAAAGTGGGTTGGGTTCAATTTTAAACACAAACCCTAGGTCTTACGTTATCCACGGGAGAAAACTCAACCTTATACAAACAACAACGTCCACCATGTGAGAACAGCTTCAACTTGCCAGAGAGGGGTTAACCCTATAATAGGCAAGGAAGACTTACAATTCAATCACTAAAGACAGAAGGTGAGATTAACATCAACCACTAAGATAAATCAAACCTATAGCTCATGTATGAAAGCATTAATGGACAAAGCCAAAACAAGTGAATGAGTGAAGTTACTGATTATGATTATGAAAATAGAAGTCAAAGTATGATTAAGATCAATTCAAATAAGTATTATGAAATGAAGTTTGAAAAAAGGTCAAGGACTTGAGTCCAGGTTTTTAGTTTGAAAATAATGAGAATGTTTGCACAACACTTATGTCAAGTTTGAAAGATAAAGTGTGAAAAGTCTAGGACACAATGGATGATGAATGGATGAAGGATGAATAGTAAAACTTCTTAGAAGGTTCACTTCTTGAAATCATATAGCAGATGATTCGAGTGTGTCCTTTGGAATGGCAATTAATAATAATAAACAAAGCAAGAAAGACGGATATCGGATGCCAATCGATGGTCTTATACCAATCTCCTAAAACAAAATGGGATGTCAGATGCCACTCTATGGACTTACACTAATCTCCTCAAACAAAGAAATAAAGGCGGATACCGGATACCAATAGATGGATTTACACCAGTCTCCTAAAATAAAAATGGATATCAGATGCCACTCAATGGACTTACACTAATCTCCTCAAAAGAAAACAAGAATGAAATGTGGAAGTCAACTGCCAATCTATCTGGACTTAGGTTAACTCCACAGTATGGTCCTAGGAAATCCAATGCCACATTACAGGGACTTACAATGGATCCTCACATACAGGAACAAACGCAACAATATGATCACAGGAATGCAAATGCCAACTTACAGGGACTTATAATTGCAACCTCTCATACAAACAGATGAACAAACTATGATCACAGGAAAGCAGATGCCAACTTACAGGGACTTATAACTGCAACCTCACATACAGAAGCTAAACAGATCAAATTATGATCACAGGATAACAGATGCCAACTTACAGGGACTTATAACTGTATCCTCACATACAAACAGATAAACAGAAGATATGAGTGACCAATGAGGTCTTACACTCTATCCTTCCATATCACAGGAGCAAATGCCAAAGCAATGGACTTACAATTGTCCTCAATGGGCAAACAACAAATGATAACATCACAAAGATCAATGAGATGATCATGCATTAATGGCAATTGATGGTGATGATAAATGCATAGCATATAAGCAAGCAAGTGCATATGAAGCAAACAGTCAAACAATGAATAGCAAGCAACACACTCTATAGCCAAACAATGGGGCTCACACAAGAGGGTTTGACTTTAAAAGTCCACTGTAATGGGTAAAGGTCGCTCTTAACCTGGCCATTGAGGGACTCAGGTGAAGCAGATGAAAAGGAGATGAGGGGTGTGCCTCATTGCTTCAATCTCAAATCAGAGAGAGCATCAAAGAAAGTGTGGGAGTTCAGAAAGTAGGAACTCTCTCCACATTATTGACTCGATTAGATCTTGGGTTTTTATCTCAATGCTTCGACCATGTAATGGGAGCAAAGAGAGGACACACTGAATAGTGGGGGATAGATTGCTTATCCCTACCTTCCACCAATTGCCTTACTTGAAGGACTTTCCCTGCTTAGGACAAATATAAACAAACACAGGCATTGCCTCTTAAGGAGGACTTCAGACAGTTTGCCCGGTCAAATAACAGACCGGGTCTCCAGACTACATGAAGAAGAAGTATTTATACCTCAAAGCAAATGCTAAAAAGCAAAGCAAGCAATCAAGTTCAAAGAACTTAGGCAACTAAAGTACCTGCAAAAGTCAAACTCATTAGCAAACAAGTCAACAGTCAAAACCAAAAGGAAATGAACCAATAGTCACACAGTGGGACCAATTGCGCAAGGCACAAAGACTCAAGTATGAGTCACCTACAAAACAAATGTTAGCACATCATATAATTCAACTCAAACAAATATTCGAATGATCCTCAAGGCATTGGTGCTTAACCTGAAACAGATGAACTCAACATAAGCTTGGAAAACCACTAGGACTAGCCTAGGGTCAAAGATGAAAGAAAAAGTCAAGGCAGCAAGAAAAAGTCAACCCAAACCAAGTTTGAACATTCAAGAAGCAATCTCAATTGGATTCATAATTATATCATGCATCATGGCCATTTCATACACAAATGAATGCAAAGCATGGCAAGAGAAGCATACAAAAAGTCAACAGCAAAGACCTCATTCAAAAGTCAACTCAAACAATCCCAAAAATTATGAAATAAATCACATTCAATCCTAACATCTAACATGGTATACATGTCAAATTTCATGGCATTTGGATGAGAGGAAGGCACTCAATGAAATTCATGAAGTCAAATCAGATTCAAGTAAGCATGGTGAAAGTCAACAAACATAGGTCAACTTCAAAAAATCATATCAATTTGAAAACAGAAGAGAAATGAATGAGATTAACACCAATGCAAAGCTTGAAATGTCTAGTTATCACATATGAAATTTCATGGTCATACAATATGATTTGAGAATTTCACAAAGGATTTGGCAAGGCATAGCACAAAAAGTCAACAAGTGACCAAGTATGGAAGAAAATTCTCAATCAAATGGAAAACAGCATGATTAATTCCAAGAAAATTCATACACAAACTAGACATGTGATAGATGATTTATGCAAAATTTCCAGTGATTTGGATGTAGGGAAGTGTGTGAACAAAAATTGTGAAAATGCATGATTATGGTATAGCACCAAATGCAACACACAACTTCAAAAAATCATAACTATCAATCCACAAATGATAAATGCACAAACTTTATATGGAAATGAAGATCAATGTGTCTAGTTTCACCACAAAAAATTTCAAAGGCATTGGATGCAATATGACAATTTCACAAAAGATTTGGCACAATGTATCATTTTGGCATACATGTCAAGAAAATATTTATCATTTAAAATTCAGCCAACCAAAAATTAATTAAAAATCATGATTAAATAATAGACATCTTTGTGATCATCATGCAAAAAAAATCATAATTTTTGGAGTTGAAATGAAAGAGCAAATAATTGTAGAAGTTTGTGTAACAATTGGAGCAAAAATGAACAAAATGCATGGCAATGTTGGTCAACTAAGGAGTCAACGATGGCAGAGTTGGTAATTTCTGCCAACTTAAATGAAACGACACAGCATTGGCAAACAAAATGAAATGTTCTCATTGGATGGAACCAATGGAACAGTGCTTATGCAGGGGAACAAACAACCAACAGCCAATCATGTTTTAAATATTCTGGGAACTTCATGCAGTACTAGGGTTTGTAATTCAACAGCATGGCATTCACCAATTCAACTAAGTTCATCATCAACCAAACACACAAGCGTACCATAATCAGTAAACACGACCATGCAACAACAAGCAATCATGTAACAGCATGGCAACTCTCAATTATGCAACATCAAAACACAGTAAACCAAACACATATCATATGAATTTCTGGACGGGTTAAGGTAGCAAAACAGCAGGGCATCTTCAAAACAATCATTCAAACGCCAACAGATAAATAGCAAGGCAATCATGGTGATGTTCACACAGCAACCAAACAATAGCATTCAACACAAATCACATTGGTTTTTCTGAACAAGTTTATAAGGTTTCAAACACTGCAGCAGGGTTTTAGCATCCAAGTTCAGCATCCATTTTCGAGCAATTGGTCAAAACATCATCAAACAAACAACAGCATGCAACATATTTCATGGATTTTCTGGTCATGATAATGTTTAACAGCAGCAGTATCAATTCATTATTCAAAGTTCATCATCATCAAACTATCAAAACAACAACAGCACTAATCGAACAGGGCCAGGACATACCAACCTCATGCATTATCAACCAATGCAGCATAAGCATGTTCATGATATTTTTCTTGGCAGCTTAAGGCAGTAAAACAGCAGCAAAATGCATTCATCATCATGTAATCAAAACAAACAGCACATAGCAGCATAGCATTTGTACTCAATAGCAACACAAAAAACTCCAACAGCATTTAACAGCATACAATCATGTGATAACAACAGCCACCAGCCATATGGATTTATGGACAGCTGAAAATAGCAAAACAGCAGCAGGATATGCATTGCAGTATGTGTTCATCAGCATGTACTTGTCATTAACAACAGCAAGCAAACAACAATGGTAATGATAGAGGGATATCCACACAATTATAACATAAGCGACAAAACCAACACACTCATGGACTCAGGTTCTGGGCTCTTATGCAAGGTTCATGAACAACAAGCAAGCAATATCATCTTCATGTTCATCATTCGCATCAAACAGGTTTTTGAGCAAAATCACTCAATGGCAAGGCATATGTACACTCATGATAATACACTCAATATGCTCAGCAACATACAACACACAGCAGACAATATATTTCGCATGGATTTTCTGGCATGGCATAAGATGTTCATCAACATCCACACAAAATAAACAACAGCAGGGCAATGCATAGCAGTGGTATGTCAAATTCAATAGCAGACCAAACACAATGTAATAGCATAGCCATGAAATCAATCACATAATCACAAGCAATAACATCAGCCAAACTAGTGCATACATAAAGTCATGATTTATGGAAAGGACCAAGGTTTCAACTACAGCAGCATTGGGATTTCACATGGCAACAGCATTCAAACTCATCATTAACTCGACAAACCCATAAACAGCACCAAGAAAACAACATGGCAATAATAATGCTCTTCAATGCAAACATGTTATACACAACAAGACCAAGACACACATGAGAGATTCCTAGGCAAAGTGTTTGGTTTAAATACAACAGCATAGATTCAACATCAATGTGTAACTTGAAATTTCAAAATGTGTAGAAATCCAAATCAAGTAAGCTCATAGCATCAGCACATATCGAACAACAAGAATGCATCATCAAAGTTCATTGAATCTCTTCCAGCAAGGCAAATCGTGCAAAAGTTCATTTGTACACAAAAAGGAAAATTCGGATTTCTCCCACATGAGACCACCATTTTGAATGAAATAAAATGCATGGAAACTAGCATACAAAGACCTACATAACACATGGCATGGATTGGAGCAAGGAGGTAGTGGAAAACTTACTTGTTTTTGAAGCAAGTTGATAGAACAGTGGTTATTTGATGGTAATTGCCCAAACAGTTGAAGATTCCAGCTCTAAATGATGGATGATGAAGTTGTTTCAGCTCAAGCTTGCTTGGAATTCTTCAAAACTCTATCTGCCATGGCTGGTTCTTTGAAGAAAGCAGAACAAAAGAAATGGTTCCAGCTAGGATTTACTGCTTGAATATGCCTACCAATATTGTCTAGATGATGGAAACATGAAGAAAGCTCGAGGGTTTTGAGAGTCTTGGCAGAAAATCCAAAATCGAGCAAGATGCCAAATGAGAGGAAAAAGTATTTTCTGTTATGTGGCTGCTGCAAAACTTGGTCTCTAGGGTTTATTCTGTCAGCAAAAAATGCTTTTATATGCCTGTTTTGAGCTGGTTTAAGGGATGCTTAATCCTACTTATGTTAAAACAACCAAAAGCACATTTTGCTAATTGTGGAACAAGTGAATGAGGAGGTGTATTTGTCTGCTCAGATGGGCTCTAAACAGGCTGTCATGGACCACCCAAATGCTGTTTTTGGTTGTACAGAAAATGCTGTACTGGTTTTACTTATGTGAAGCTTCTTGCCAATTTTGTCAATTTTGCATTTTGTCCAAAAATGATGGCATAAGGGTGAAATGATGGTGGTTTAAGACTTTGAGCAAGTTTCAAATAGGATGTGAAACATTTCCCAATTGGCAAAATGATGAAAAAGTCCATAAATCAAAAAGTCAAAGTTTGGTCAAACTTTGATTTTAAATGCAAAAGGTCCAAAAATGCCATTTTGATTGGCAAGGTTTTAGGTTATGAAATTTATATTTTTGGAAAGAGGATGAAAAATGTGGTGTGTAGGAAAAAACCCCACCAAATTTGGCCTTATGGTTTGAGAGATATGGCTTGTTGAAGTTCAAAAATTGATGAAAATGAATTGATCATATCTTGACAACCACACATGGGATTTTGATGTTCTTGGACTTTTTGAAAATGGGAAGACACGATCTTCAACTTTCATGTTGGGCAAAAATTCATTTGGAGCTTGTATCATGATGTAAGTTTAAGATCAAGAAGTTTCCATTTTTGGCAGTTGAAATTACAGGTCCACTTTCTATTTCTGGAAAATTTCTGATTGGCTTGATTTTCTTCCATGATGAGGTTGAACATGATAGATGAGGCTTATACAAGCATGAATGAACTCCTTCAGATCAATTCTATCCATCAAATCTTGATTAAATCAACTGTTGACCAAGTTTGACTTTTCTAGTGTTTTGGACTGATTGAACTTCTTCTGATGAATTCCAAACCCTAATTCCTTGAGAACTTGACTTCAAATGATGTCTCAAGTTGTTTGAACCTTTGATTATTGATCATGATGCCCAAATTCCACAAGAATGGCCATCATCCATTGCTTTGACTGACTGTTGACCATCTTTGACCTAATTTCTGATGATTGCTTCAACTGCAAGCAACAAGGTTAGACTGACAATATTTTTGTACTTTTTGGTTAATAAACATATGAAAGCAAAGATATACAAATGCAAAGTATGCTTGGTGATCAAGAAACAAACCACAAGGCAAACCAACCCACTAGGAGGGGACAAAGGCATGCAATGATCCTTGAGGTTATGATATGAATGATATGGGCCATGAGGGATCTTAGGGCCCAAAATTGGGGTCTTACAGATGCCCCTATTTAAGGTCATTCTAGCCGGAGAAGTGAAGTTTAGAAATCTTCATATCGACGCGGTAGAATGGACTTAAATAACAGTAATGAGACAAATTTTGGTCCCTAAGAGACCTCATGATGCAGATGTATGCATGCAAAAGACACAAATTCTGTGGGGAATATGATTCACACAGAAGAAAAGACGATCCATCGGAGTAGTACACTCACCAGGAACAGAGACTCTAATAATACTCTATGGGGATAATAAAAGAAACGTGTGAACAAGATACGACTCCAAACTGGGGAAGATAAAACTGACACAACGTGAACAAGACACGACTCTGATTAGAAAACAGAAAACAGACTGGAGAAACTCACCGGGGAGTGAAGGACTCACACTGGGGAAAAGAATTCCAAAGGAAAATAAATCCATTGGAGAGACACAAGCTGACTCCTGGGGGAGAAGCAACAAAAAGTTCCACTGAGGGAAGCAACAAAGAAATGAGATGTTACCAGGCATAAGGGTAGCAAACTCAGGAAAATCTGACTCCACAGGGGGACCGAGGTCATAATAGGGAGCAGAAAGGAGGGAACACCAAGGATACCGGTTACTGGGTATATAATAGGTGACTGACCAAAGCGTGAATTGGATTTCACTTCCAAAACACTCATCATCCTGAAGAGAGCTAGAAAAGCAAACTTGTTTATAGGATGGACATTCAATTCCACAAGGAAAATGAATCTTACTCTGAGGGGAAAACAATCAAAAGATCGACTCAAGAGTGAACGAGATATAATATCCATTACCGTCAGAACGTGGATAGAATACTCAGATGAGACATATTATTCATTACCGGCAGACCGTGAATAATATACTCAAGAGGGAAAATTATCCTGAACCGGTTACTGGGTTGTTTATAGGATAAAATCCGAAGACGTGAATTGGTTTTCACTTCCAAAACACTCATCATCCGAAAGGAGGGCTTGAAAAAGCAAATCGACTTACAGGATGGGCATTCGAATCCACAACGGGAAAACGAATCTTACTCAACTGGGGACACAAACCCAAAGAGTGCACGAGGTATCATATCCATTACCGGCAGACCGTGGATAAGAATACTCGCATGAGATATATTATCTATTACCGTCAGAACGTAGATAATAAACTCGCATGGTAAGAAACACCAGAGATACCGGTTACTGGGTATATAATAGGTGATCTACCGAAAACGTGAATTGGTTTTCACTTCCAAAACACTCATCATCCAAAACACAAACTGGTTAAAGGATGGCTATTCGATTCTACAAAGAATACGAATCTTACTCAGTTGGGGAAAATCCACAAAGGATTCCAACTAAAGAGCGCATGAGATATATTATTCATTACCGGCAGACCGTGAATAATACACTCGAAAGGAAAAGACACCAGAGATACCGGTTACTGGGTATATAATAGGTGACTAACCAAAAAGAGAGAGACAATCGATACCAAGCATACGGGTAAACGAAAGACAACTCAAAGGGATAAATTGCAAGCATCCGGCAATTATCCGACAACAAGAAATATTCGACTCCACAAAGGGAAATAACGAATCTTACTCGACCGGGGAAACACAAAAGGCTTCGACTGAAGAGTGCATGAGATATATTATTCATTACCGGCAGACCGTGAATAATATACTCGCATGAGAGATTATCCACAACCGGTTACTGGGTTAATAAAGGATAAATCAACCGAAAAGAAAGGCATCGGGATACCGAATTAGGTATATAATGATAACCAATCAAAAGGAGCAACAGACATTACCAACAAAAGGGTAAATGAAAGGCGAACTGCTGAGGATAAATTGCAAGCATCCGGCAATCATCGACAGAAGACTAGCTGGGGATGCATTGGTAAACAACCAATGATCCAGGGAACAAATCACTAGCATACGGTGAAAAGACCCACTGGGGATAAAATTGCTAGCATACGGCAATTATCCACAAAAGACTTGCTGAGAATATAAGTGCTGATCTGAGCAACTTATCCAAGCAAAGGAAAATCATCATCAAATATTGAATGAAGATAACCACAAAATTAGGGTTTACATCTACCGAATACGGGGTAGAAGACCAACAACTCCGCGTGGGGATAGAACAAATCACAAATCCGCACGGGAAACCAAAATAGGGTTATAACAAACCACAAACTGCTGAAGAGCAGGAAAATAGGATTTACAACTACCGAGTATACGGGTAGAAAACCAAAAACTCTGGCTGGAGAATAAAAGGTGTATAACCACAAATTCTGTCAAGAAAGCCAGGAAAAGTAGGACTTACAACTGCTGGTTTGTAGGCAGAGGCCCAAAAAAACATTCCGCTGGGGAACAACCCACTGGGAAGTACAAGATATTTTGACAAATAGCCAATTCGGGAATAATCCGAAAAGACAGACTGAATAAAGACACGTCCTAATGAGGATATAACTCAAATAGGAAAATCCATCCCAATATATGTGTTGGGAGGAAACGGAAGAAACCGTCATCCACGAGGGTATATCTCAGTGGGGAACTGCAGAAGGAAAGACAACATTTTCTGCTTGTGGGCTGACTCTATATGGAGAGATTTTAAACACCCAACATCTGCTTGGGGAGATCTGTAAAGAGATCCATATCACCATAGCAGGAGACACGACAAACAAAAGATATATGGCAAGAAATGCAACATGAATATCTGAATGTTTATGAATATGCATGAATATGCGTGATTTATGTTTGATGAATGCTGACAAAACAGACAATTCTAACACAAACAGGTTCAGGAACAAACGTCCGGTATTATACTTCCAGGGAAATAAACCAACTGGAGAGCCAATCTGCGGAGATCTACGTGCTGTAAAGCAAAGATCTGCAGGTACTGCTGAAGAAGCAGAAAGTCAGAGATATTAGGAAACAACCCAATCCGGGTACAGAAAGTCACAACGGGCGAAACGGCCACCAAGACAAATCTGTAGGGGAACAAGAGAAATCCCAAAGGTATATCTGCAGGGGATCTCAGTGTCAACTGAGAAACAAAAGAGTGCGTAAGCACGAACTGCTGTAGAAGCAAATCCACATAACTCCGCTGGGGGAACAACCCACTGAGGGAGAATGATATCATCCAGATAGAATCTAACTGCGTAAGCAACTCTACTGGGGAAAACTGTCGGCTACTCTCTTGGGAACAAACCACTGAGGGAGGACAGATCAAACAAGTATATCCTGCAATAAACCACTCCACTTGGGGAGAATATACAAAGCAAACTGATCACAACAAGTAGATTCTGCAATATAAGCCACTCTACTGGGGATCACAAACAGTCAGGAAATCAAATCCGTTCACTGGAGGCTAGAGCCATCATCCGACCCTACCGGGGATTGAAAGAGTATTCAACAGGCGAAACTGCCACGACAAACAATCTGCAGACTAAGCTGAGGAAAAGATGGTTGAAAATACACTGGGATGTCAACCCAAGTCAACCACGGAGTAGGAAAATAAATCCTGCTCTGCTGAAGAGACAAACTCTGATGGAGAGATAGCAACAATTCCGCAGACGACTTCGCCGGGGAAAGGGTAAAGCACCGGGTATCAAACCACTGACTTACCGAGTCTTCAAAAAGAAAGCGATCACGCTGAGGAAACAGACAGTTCCGCTGGCAACACTGCATGGGGAAAAGCGGTAACAACTCCACTTGCAACCCTGGTGGGGATATCAATAACAGCTCTACTCGCGATTCCGAGGGGAGTATCAATCAATCAGTTATGCTCATGACTGTGCTGAGGAGACAAATAAAGTCTGGGGCAACAACCCACTGGAGAAAGTGACAGGGCACCAAGATGACAAAACATCAACCGCCGAAACTTCTATAAGGAAACACCCATGCTGGGAAAACTGCTGCTGGAGAAAACCAAGTCTTCAACAACAAATCACTTGCGACTATATTGGGGAACAACCCCAACAACAACTTTGTCTGAGGAACAACCTCAACAAAGATCTGAAGAAAGAAGATACCACCAAACCAGGAATATGAACGAATGTCTTACCTGTTGGGAATCATGCCACCCTCGGGAGAGCACTGAGATATTCTTGAGTATCCTTTCAATCTTGTGAATGTCCACTTTGTTTAAAACAAAAATTTTGAAAAATTGATTTGTTTAAAACAATGACATTTTTATCAATTTAAAACATGCAAAACATTTGTTTGAATTGAAACAAATAAGAGTGCAAATAATTGGATAAAAAGCTCAAATTGATTTGATAGAATGGTAGTCTGCAAATGGCAAGACTCCCTAGATCTGTACAAATTTGAAATCAGTGATATATATTGGAAGAGGGCTACATTGAACATAATGATCCTTTCTCTACCAATTTGAATCTCGATGTATCCGAAGCTTCAGTTGACGACGAATCGAGAATCTTCTGACGAAATGACGACTGATGAACCAGAAAGTCTTGTCAGGATGCAGTTACTTGCCAAATCCCTAATTTTTGCCTAGATTGCCCCAGAGTGAGGTACTCAATCTAGCGGGATGCAAATATATCTTTTTTCAAGTCTCTAATTTTTGCCTGGATTACCCTTGCGGGTTCTCCACCGAGACGCTCATTTTTGCCTAAGCCGCCCTTTCGGGTTTTCAACTTAGCGAGCTATTCTGTTTTTTCATTCTTTTTTTTTTTTTTTGCATATACTTTTTTTTTAGGCAAAGTATCTCTTAACTGCATCTGAATTCACAGGACGAGTGAAATCCTCCCCATCCATTGTTGTAAGCATCAAAGCTCCGCCTGAAAAGGCTCTCTTAACAACATATGGACCCTCGTAGTTTGGAGTCCACTTGCCCCTGGAATCGGGCGCGAAAGACAAAACTTTCTTGAGCACAAGGTCACCTTCTCGGAACACACGAGGCTTGACCTTCTTGTCGAATGCTTTCTTCATTCTCTGTTGATACAACTGACCATGACACATGGCAGTTAATCTCTTCTCTTCAATTAAATTCAATTGGTCGTAACGACTCTGAATCCATTCAGCATCAGTCAACTTGGCTTCCATCAAGACTCGCATTGATGGGATCTCCACCTCTACTGGGAGAACGGCTTCCATGCCATAAACAAGAGAGAAAGGGGTTGCCCCTGTTGAAGTGCGTACAGACGTACGATATCCATGCAAAGCAAATGGCAGCATCTCATGCCAATCTTTGTACGTGACAGTCATCTTCTGGATAATTCTCTTGATATTCTTGTTAGCAGCTTCAACAGCCCCATTCATCTTAGGTCTGTAAGGAGAGGAATTATGGTGTGCAATCTTAAATTCAGCGCACAACTCATCCATCATCTTGTTATTCAGATTGGATCCATTATCAGTAATGATCCTCTCTGGCACACCATAACGGCAAATCAACTGGTTCTTGATAAACTTCACAACCACCTGTCTGGTTACATTCGCGTACGAAGCGGCTTCAACCCATTTGGTGAAGTAATCAATTGCTACGAGAATAAATCGATGTCCATTGGACGCTTTCGGCTCAATCATACCGATCATGTCGATTCCCCACATAGAGAAAGGCCATGGTGATGAAATCACATTCAGGAGTGTCGGAGGAATATGAATCTTATCCGCATAAATTTGACACTTGTGACATTTCTTCACATACTTGCAACAGTCAGACTCCATTGTCAGCCAATAGTAGCCTGCTCTCAACATTTTCTTAGCCATGGCATGTCCATTGGAATGAGTACCAAATGAACCCTCATGGACCTCAGTCATCAACAGGTTTGCTTCGTGTCTATCCACGCATCTGAGCAAAACCATATCAAAATTTCTCTTGTACAGCACTTCACCACTGAGGTAGAAACTGCCTGACAACCTTCTCAAAGTTTTCCTATCTTTCACAGATGCCCCAGGCGGGTAGACCTGGTTCTGGAGGAAATTCTTGATATCAAAATACCAAGGCTTGTCATCTTTCACTTCTTCGATTGCAAATATGTGAGCGGGTCTGTCCAAGCGCATCACAGTAATATTGGGAACATCATTCCACCATCTGACAACAATCATGGAAGCAAGCGTTGCAAGGGCATCTGCCATCCGATTATCCTCTCGAGGAATATGATAAAATTCAACTTCTGTGAAGAAAGTTGAAATTCTCCTTGCATAATCTCTGTACGGGATGAGACTTGGTTGATTTGTCTCCCATTCACCTTTGATCTGATTGACAACCAGAGCTGAATCACCATAGACATCAAGATACTTGATTCTCAAATCAATGCATTCTTCAAGTCCCATAATACAGGCTTCATACTCCGCCATATTATTCGTGCATTTGAAGGTTAGCCTTGCTGTAAATGGAATGTGCGATCCCTGGGGATTAACAATTACTGCCCCAATTCCATTTCCATATTGATTAACAGCGCCATCAAACACCATCGTCCATCTGGAACCAGGTTCTGGACCTTCATCAAGTGTAGGCTCATCGCAATCTTTCATCTTCAAATACAGAATTTCCTCGTCAGGGAAGTCATACTGAACAGACTGATGATCTTCAATTGGCTGGTGCGCTAAGTGGTCAGCCAAGATACTACCTTTGATAGCTTTCTGAGCTCGATACTCGATATCATACTCAGATAACAACATCTGCCAACGGGCAATCCTCCCAGTTAAAGCAGGCTTCTCGAAGATATACTTAATTGGATCCATTCTGGATATCAACCAAGTTGTATGATTTATCATGTACTGGCGCAAACGCTTAGCTGCCCAAGCTAAAGCACAGCACGTCTTCTCAAGCATAGAGTACCGAGACTCACAATCAGTAAACTTCTTACTGAGGTAGTAGATAGCAAACTCCTTCTTCCCTGATTCATCTTGTTGACCGAGTACACAACCCATCGAGTCTTCAAGAACTGTTAAGTACATAATCAGAGGTCTTCCTTCTACAGGCGGAGACAAAATCGGAGGTTCGGACAGATAATCTTTGATACTGTCGAAAGCTTTCTGGCAATCCTCGGTCCAATCATGAGACTGATCTTTCCGGAGGAGCTTGAATATCGGCGCACATGTGGCAGTCATGTGGGATATAAATCTGGAAATGTAGTTCAAGCGGCCAAGAAAACCTCGGACTTGCTTCTCAGTTTTGGGTGCGGGCATCTCTTGTATTGCTTTGACCTTTGCAGGATCAACCTCAATACCTCTTTCACTTACCACAAAACCCAACAACTTTCCGGAACGGACTCCAAAAGTACATTTGTTCGGATTCAGACGAAGCTGGAATTTCCTCAAACGCTGAAAAAGCTTCAACAAATGCTCAATATGCTCAACTTCCGTTCGGGACTTAGCAATCATATCATCAACATAGACTTCTATCTCCTTGTGCATCATGTCATGAAACAAGGTAGTCATAGCTCGTTGATACGTGGCTCCGGCGTTCTTCAAACCGAAGGGCATCACTCGATAACAGAATGTTCCCCAAGGTGTGATGAATGTTGTCTTCTCCATATCCTCTGGTGCCATCTTGATTTGATTATATCCGGAAAATCCGTCCATAAAGGAAAAGACTTTGAATTTAGCTGTATTGTCTACCAACATGTCAATGTGTGGTAGAGGAAAATCATCTTTTGGGCTAGCTTTATTCAAATCTCTGTAATCAACGCACATACGGACTTTTCCGTCCTTCTTAGGAACAGGCACAATATTGGCCACCCATAGAGGATATGTCGAAGTCACCAGAAACCCCGCATCAATTTGCTTCTGAACTTCCTCTTTGATCTTCACTGCCATATCTGGATGAGTTCTTCTGAGCTTCTGCTTCACAGGCACGCACTCAGGCTTCAAAGGCAGGAAATGTTGCACAATATCTGTATCTAAACCCGGCATGTCTTCATAGGACCAAGCAAAGATATCTGAATATTCTCGTAGCAAGCTGATCAAATCTTCCTTAACAGACCCTTCAAGAAGTGCCCCAATCTTCACCAGGCGCTCACAATCTTCAGATCCCAAGTTGACTGTTTCCAAGTCTTCGAGATGCGGCTGAATGATCTTCTCTTCGTGCTCAAGGAGACGGGTGATCTCATCAGGAATCTCTTCAACGTCATCTTCTTCCGCCTCAAATACAGGGAATTCAAAGTTGGGAGATGGCGTTGGATCATTATGTTCAATGGGTTTTAGAATCAACCTGCATAATGATTTTGGTTAAGAAAAACTTCACAATTTAAAACAAGCAAATCATTATGCAGATGAAATGTTGCTTTTATAGCTTTTATTTTGTTTTTATGGTTTTTTGTGATCACTGATTTCATAAAGAAAAGCAAAAAGTGAAAACAAAGGAAAAACAAATGTTTTGACAATGCAAAAATTGAATGAAAATATCATTGTATATATGCTTTGCCAACAATGTCATCACTTCTCCTTTTGGCATGGGAGAAGGGTTTTAAACAAAAATGAACAATTACTCTGATCTATGGATAACTGTAGGAACATCCACAGCGACCCAATTGTGGCAGACACCACCAGGAATAACAAAATTGTTCAAATCTTCTGCATCTTCTTCTTCAATGATAGCAGCAGCTTCCTCTTCTGCAGGTTGATCAGCATGGATGAATCCTCCACTGGTGAACAGACCTTGCTCATTGCATGCCCCAGAACCAAAGCCAATGCCAGCCCGGGATCGATTATCTTCAAGTTCAAGCACTTTCCCTAATCCAGCGACTGCACCACATTCAATGGCCAGCTTCGCATCACGGTAGGAAGTGAATGAAGGAGACTTCTTCTCGATTGGTTTATCAATAGATAAAGCTTGGAACTGAGTTCCAACTTCATCCTCTGCATCAATGTACGAGAAAGAAGATAAATTACTGACCAGGAGAGCCTTTTCTCCCCCTACTACAACCAACTTCTTGTTTTTCACAAACTTCAGCTTTTGGTGTAGGGTGGATGTCACGGCGCCAGCCTCGTGAATCCATGGTCTGCCCAAGAGACAGCTGTAAGATGGGTGAATATCCATTACTTGAAAAGTGATCTGGAAATCACTTGGTCCAATTTTGATTGGGAGATCAACTTCCCCAATCACGGTCTTACGCGACCCATCAAAAGCTTTAACAACAACCCCACTCTGCCTCATAGGAGGACCTTGATATGACAAACGTGAGAGTGTGGATTTTGGCAATACATTAAGGGACGATCCAGTGTCCACAAGTACATTGGACATTGCATCAGATTTGCAATTCATGGATATGTGTAAAGCCATGTTGTGGTCTCTTCCCTCCTCAGGGAGATCAGCGTCACAAAAGCTCAGAGTGTTGCAAGCGGTAATGTTTGCAACAATGCTATCAAATTGTTCCAAAGTGACGTCGTGATCGACATATGCCAGGTCCAAGACTTTCTGCAGAGACTCCCTATGAGGCTCTGAATTTAGCAATAGAGAAAGAATGGAGATCTTGGAGGGCGTGTGTAGAAGCTGGTCTACAATATTGTACTCACTCTTTCTGATGAGCCTCAGCATCTCATCAGATTCTTCATCAACAATGCCACTCGGGCCATCTGAAGAAACAGGAGTCTTTTGTACAGACGAGGAGGGTTTGGCAACATCAAGTGCCGGGTTCTGAACATTCACAGCATTCCCTACAGGGCGCTCAACAGATTCAGAAGAAACAGCAGGAGCTTTGGCAGGTGCGGAAAAGACGCGACCACTGCGGGTCAATCCACTAACATCAGCGATAGTAGTCACAGAAGTGGAAGGCAAAGGAACCTCTACTCCATCCTGGACAGCAACAGGATTGTACCGGAAAGGTACGGCTTGATCAGATGAATACGGCACAGGGCCAGCTGGCTTGATAATCAAAGCAGGTGAAGCCTTAGGCTTGTTGCTATTATAACGAATAACAACGGGCTCTGGTAGCTTGAACACCGGGGAGATGACACTCACTTCGGGTTCAACTGTATCAACATTGCGATTCTGGAGAATCTCAATGGTACCCTCATTCAACAACATTTGAAGTTCACGGCGGACCTGATCACAACCCAAACGATTGACCGAGCAGACGCGGCACTGGTCATGGTTATGCTTCAAATAGCTGTGCCGACACAGCATCTTATGCAAATCAACCAACGATTGCCGGATATGACTGATGTACTTCACTTTGTACTTCCCAAGGTCTTCCTGGATCATATTCACAGATTTCCCATGCGAAGGCAATGGGTTCCTGGTGACATTCGGATTGGAGTCTTCAAAACTCAGAATTCCGCTTCTCATAAGGTCTTGAACCTTATTCTTCAGCGGGAAATAGTTCTCAACGTTGTGGCCCGGAGCACCGGAATGGTAGACACAATGCTGGTCTGGTTTGTACCACCATTGCGGGTTTGCAGGAATAGCAGGAGGATCCCTGGGAGAAACCAACTTCCGCTCCAACAAGGAGGGATAAAGCTCTGTATATGTCATCGGAATAGGGTCGAAGCTGACCTTCTTCCTATCATAGCTCACATTTGCTTGATTGGTTGTACTTCCACGAGGCTGGTAAGCCTGTTGCTGTGGACGCTGCTGTTGCTGTTGATATTGCGGTTGTGGATATTGCTGCTGATGCTGATACTGTTGAGCATTATCCTTGAATACAGGCGCCACACTAGCCACCTGATGCTGATGTCCGGCACGATGTGCGGGCTTCCTCTGAACAGAGGGTCTTCGATGCTTTGGCTGAGACTGCACAGCATGAGCTTCTCCTTCTTTCCTCTTAAACGCCCCATACCGCTTAGAGGAAGAACCATCATCTTTTGCTAACCGTCCTTCACGGACACCTTCTTCAAGACGCATCCCCATATTCACCATCTCGGTGAAATCAGAGGGAGCGCTAGCCACCATTCTCTCATAATAAAATGACCCAAGAGTCTTCAGAAAGATCTTGGTCATCTCCTTCTCTTCTAATGGTGGAGTGATTTGAGCTGCCAGCTCACGCCATCTCTGGGCGTACTCCTTGAACGATTCCTTGTCCTTTTGTGACATAGCCCTGAGTTGATCTCTGTCAGGCGCCATGTCAACGTTGTATTTATACTGCTTGACGAAAGCTTCGCCAAGATCGTTGAAAGAGCGGATGTTGACGCTGTCCAAGCTCATATACCAACGGAGAGCAGCACCAGACAAACTGTCTTGAAAGTAGTGGATCAAGAGTTGATCGTTGTCGGTCTGCGTGGACATCTTTCTGGCATACATGACCAGATGTGCCAAAGGACAAGTGTTCCCTTTATACTTCTCAAAGTCTGGGACCTTGAATTTAACAGGTATTTTCACACCGGGAACTAGACAAAGTTCGGCTGCTGACTTGCCGAAGAGATCTTTGCCACGGAGAGTTCTCAATTCCTTCCTCAGCTCGAGGAATTGGTCGTTCATCGCATCCATTTTCTCATGAACATCTGAGCCCTCAGAAGCTTCAGAGTGATAGATGGTGTCGTCTACCCTAGGCATGGTATGCACGACAGGAGGAACAGGAATAGGGACCGGGCTAGATGCCGGCATTTGAGCAAAGGTAGGAGCTGGCAGATCAGGCATAAAGCCAGGAGGCATCCCCCAAGGAAAACCGGGAGGCATGGCATTAGGCTGATGGGCACTGACAGGCACTGTTGAAGTAGCTATCTCAGAAATAACAGTCCGCTGAACGGGAGTTGCTGGCTGAGGAGCAGGCTGATTCTGAGCAGCAAGGAGTTGCTCCATCAATGCGCCAAGTCTGGCGACCTCATCTCTCAAACTCTGATTCTCTTGTTCCAATTGCTCCATAATCCTTGCAGAGTTGACTCGCGTATAATACCGGTGAGTCAGCTTGTCTTCAAAATAAATGAAGAGCAGAGGGTTAGAACCAGAAGACCAGAAAAATGGGTACCTGTTTATGCAGGAATGATGCATGAAATGCTTTGTGCAAATGCTTTGATTTTCAAGGAACCCTCAGGGTATTCATTTGCAAATATTTCGAATATTTAAACATTTTGATTGTTCATGGAAAATATTTCATTCAAAATACTAGGACAAAGAAGTACAGCATTCTTTTAAATATTACAAAGAGAAAAGGTAAATGACATCCTATGGATCCCTATTAGCTCGGGATGCTGGAAGACGAGAAGTGTACAACTTCTTGATCTCTCTCTCATAGGCGGCCTCCATATCAGCTTTCTCCTTTGCAAGTTGATCATACTTCCTTTTCCAGAATTTGGATGACTGAGGAAGCAGAGAAGTCCAAGTGTCGTTCGGATCATCGATCACTCGGTGCTCGAGAAATTCAATCATATCATCCTTCTCCTTGAGCTGCTGCAGCAATTCCTCTCTCTCGCGGATCCAGGCACGCGAAAGGTCTTCTTCTCTCAACTCCTCTACACGTTGGGTAGGGAGGGTTGAAGGCCCAGCCACATCCAACAGTGTAGGTCTCGGATGATCGTATGGCATCAAGTAGGTAGCAGCCCTCTGTCTGACCCAAGAGGTGTAGGGCTCCAAAGCAATGCAGTTCTTTGGACTCAATTCATTCCTACTCTTTATGCGAACGTTGCGCCAAGCGCGGACAAATCTGGCTTTCAGGCCTTGGGGATCTTTACCCTCCTGAAAGAACACGCCTTCTAACAGAATGTTATGGGGTTTATCCTTTAGGGGGAACCCAAGCTGACGACGTGCAAGCGTAGGGTTGTAGGTAATCCCACCACATGTACCAAGAAGAGGCACATTGGGGAATTCACCACAAGAATTAATGATCTGGACGGTATCATACACGCGATCATACCAGGTGATATCATCATTGGTGAGAGACATGAGTCTCTGAGACCACCGTAGACATCCCTTGTTCTCTTTGAAAGCAACTGTCTGCGGCAAGTGCGAAATAAACCACTTGTACAGCAGGGGTAAACAGCAGACAATGACTCCTCCATTCTTCATATTCCTTAAGTGCAAGGAAACATATGCATCACCCAACAAGGTCGGAACCGGATTAAGAACTGAAAAGATCCTAATGGCGTTCATGTCGACGAACTTGTCGAAGTTGGGAAACAGCACCAATCCATAGATGAGTAACACAAATAGAGCCTCAAAGGCATCCTCACTCATGGCCTTCCCATAAAAGGTTGCTTGTGCAATGAGGAACTCGGAAGGAAAACCCTGAATTCCGCCTTTGATAGTCAGATTAGCTCTAATCAGATCTTCATCTATGTGCAACAAGCTGGAAATCTCTCGAGCAGATGGAATACTCTCTAAGCCACTGAACGGCACTTGATCCAGAATAGGAATCCCAATAAGGTGAGAGTATTCTTCCAAAGTTGGCAACAACTGGAAGTCCGGAAATAAGAAGCAATGATAGAGCGGATCATAAAACTGAGCAAGAGTGCTCATCAATCCCTCATCCACTTGAGTAGTCAACAGCGGCAGAAGCTTCCCATAGCGAGCTTTGAAACCCAAGGGATCTAATACATACGATGTCAGATTCCTTAACTCTTTTACATCGGGCTGCTTGAAGCTGTACTTCTTTGTATGCCTTTTAGGTCTTTCCATGTCTGAAAATTTTGCAAATAACCCTTTAAGTTCCTTGAAAATTTTCTCTCTTTTTGATGACATGAATGCGGATGAATGCGTGAATGCATGAATGCAACAAACACACTCAAGGATCAAACAAAGCACACCAAACAAAGGTCGTGGGAAAGCTCTATGTATCCCTAATATCAATCATCCATTTTGGTGGATTTAGGTTTTCACCTTATCGACACCCAAGTTCCATTGATATTAACGGTACGTGAACCGGTTCAGACATTCTTAATATCAACCAGCCGCTTTGGTGGATTTTAGGTTTTACACCTGATCCGGGATCCATTGATATTAACAATGCTTGAACGACTCAACCACGAATCACGGGTTTGTTGAGAGTCACGAGCATGGAGTCTCGGTTAAGAACCACCCAAAGGGAGTGTACTAGGGTTTAAACCTGCCAGACATGTTCTATCAGAGGTTCCCATAATCATCGTTCCATCTTTCGAATATTTTCGGAGGAACGAATACTCGTATTCCAAGAATATTCTCAAGAGAAACTCTTATGAGTGTAGTATCGCGTAACAATCGTATCAGAACTGACATCTGAACGACCTCCGCACTACGGTCCTAGAAATAGGCCAAGATGGGTTTGGTAAACTAAGGTCCTTGGCTTCTGCGGAACATGATTGAAAGAATAATGCCTAACCACAAATAACTTGTGTGACATTATTAGTTCAACATGACCTCCACCAAGTGAATGGGCTCGCAAGTCAACTGGCTAAGGACTACTCCACACCAGTCGACAAGACTATGCCATTCTCCTATCCTAGAGAGCACTCGAGTTCGGGTACAGAACTCATCTCACAGATCACCAAAGCAATCAGCAAATGTATATCAAGCAATTCACACATTACAATCAATACAGTCATCCCAAATTGTACAAAAATATGTCAGATAAAGAATAACAATATAGCACAACAAGGGTGAAAAGTAGGCAATACAACCAGGGATGATGATATCTCCCCAGCAGAGTCGCCACTTTTCTGTAGCGGTGTATTCGTCGCTATATGATCTATCGATTAAATCATAAGCTATGAGATACATTGAAAATTTCGAGTCGCCACCGCACTTTTATTTATCCAAAGGATTGGCTAAAAAGCGAACAAAAGCCTAAGAAGTTTTACACGTAGAAAACTAATAAAAAGATCAGAGATTCTGGGTAAGGGGTAAATTACGCAATGGGAAGGTGTTAGGCACCCACTACGTCCTAGGTACTCCTAGGGAGCCCTTTTCACACTTGTTGTACTAAATTGTTATTTGTTATGACATAAGTATTGTGCAAACATGATTGGGATGGTGAGAAAAGAATATACATTTTTATTATTATTGGGTTATTGGGTTCGAACGGATGAACCCGTTGCCTACGTACCTTCCATCAAAGGTAAGGATCAGAACGCCGTAGTTCGGCTAAAAGATTTCCAAAAGTGGGTTGGGTTCAATTTTAAACACAAACCCTAGGTCTTACGTTATCCACGGGAGAAAACTCAACCTTATACAAACAACAACGTCCACCATGTGAGAACAGCTTCAACTTGCCAGAGAGGGGTTAACCCTATAATAGGCAAGGAAGACTTACAATTCAATCACTAAAGACAGAAGGTGAGATTAACATCAACCACTAAGATAAATCAAACCTATAGCTCATGTATGAAAGCATTAATGGACAAAGCCAAAACAAGTGAATGAGTGAAGTTACTGATTATGATTATGAAAATAGAAGTCAAAGTATGATTAAGATCAATTCAAATAAGTATTATGAAATGAAGTTTGAAAAAAGGTCAAGGACTTGAGTCCAGGTTTTTAGTTTGAAAATATGAGAATGTTTGCACAACACTTATGTCAAGTTTGAAAGATAAAGTGTGAAAAGTCTAGGACACAATGGATGATGAATGGATGAAGGATGAATAGTAAAACTTCTTAGAAGGTTCACTTCTTGAAATCATATAGCAGATGATTCGAGTGTGTCCTTTGGAATGGCAATTAATAATAATAAACAAAGCAAGAAAGACGGATATCGGATGCCAATCGATGGTCTTATACCAATCTCCTAAAACAAAATGGGATGTCAGATGCCACTCTATGGACTTACACTAATCTCCTCAAACAAAGAAATAAAGGCGGATACCGGATACCAATAGATGGATTTACACCAGTCTCCTAAAATAAAAATGGATATCAGATGCCACTCAATGGACTTACACTAATCTCCTCAAAAGAAAACAAGAATGAAATGTGGAAGTCAACTGCCAATCTATCTGGACTTAGGTTAACTCCACAGTATGGTCCTAGGAAATCCAATGCCACATTACAGGGACTTACAATGGATCCTCACATACAGGAACAAACGCAACAATATGATCACAGGAATGCAAATGCCAACTTACAGGGACTTATAATTGCAACCTCTCATACAAACAGATGAACAAACTATGATCACAGGAAAGCAGATGCCAACTTACAGGGACTTATAACTGCAACCTCACATACAGAAGCTAAACAGATCAAATTATGATCACAGGATAACAGATGCCAACTTACAGGGACTTATAACTGTATCCTCACATACAAACAGATAAACAGAAGATATGAGTGACCAATGAGGTCTTACACTCTATCCTTCCATATCACAGGAGCAAATGCCAAAGCAATGGACTTACAATTGTCCTCAATGGGCAAACAACAAATGATAACATCACAAAGATCAATGAGATGATCATGCATTAATGGCAATTGATGGTGATGATAAATGCATAGCATATAAGCAAGCAAGTGCATATGAAGCAAACAGTCAAACAATGAATAGCAAGCAACACACTCTATAGCCAAACAATGGGGCTCACACAAGAGGGTTTGACTTTAAAAGTCCACTGTAATGGGTAAAGGTCGCTCTTAACCTGGCCATTGAGGGACTCAGGTGAAGCAGATGAAAAGGAGATGAGGGGTGTGCCTCATTGCTTCAATCTCAAATCAGAGAGAGCATCAAAGAAAGTGTGGGAGTTCAGAAAGTAGGAACTCTCTCCACATTATTGACTCGATTAGATCTTGGGTTTTTATCTCAATGCTTCGACCATGTAATGGGAGCAAAGAGAGGACACACTGAATAGTGGGGGATAGATTGCTTATCCCTACCTTCCACCAATTGCCTTACTTGAAGGACTTTCCCTGCTTAGGACAAATATAAACAAACACAGGCATTGCCTCTTAAGGAGGACTTCAGACAGTTTGCCCGGTCAAATAACAGACCGGGTCTCCAGACTACATGAAGAAGAAGTATTTATACCTCAAAGCAAATGCTAAAAAGCAAAGCAAGCAATCAAGTTCAAAGAACTTAGGCAACTAAAGTACCTGCAAAAGTCAAACTCATTAGCAAACAAGTCAACAGTCAAAACCAAAAGGAAATGAACCAATAGTCACACAGTGGGACCAATTGCGCAAGGCACAAAGACTCAAGTATGAGTCACCTACAAAACAAATGTTAGCACATCATATAATTCAACTCAAACAAATATTCGAATGATCCTCAAGGCATTGGTGCTTAACCTGAAACAGATGAACTCAACATAAGCTTGGAAAACCACTAGGACTAGCCTAGGGTCAAAGATGAAAGAAAAAGTCAAGGCAGCAAGAAAAAGTCAACCCAAACCAAGTTTGAACATTCAAGAAGCAATCTCAATTGGATTCATAATTATATCATGCATCATGGCCATTTCATACACAAATGAATGCAAAGCATGGCAAGAGAAGCATACAAAAAGTCAACAGCAAAGACCTCATTCAAAAGTCAACTCAAACAATCCCAAAAATTATGAAATAAATCACATTCAATCCTAACATCTAACATGGTATACATGTCAAATTTCATGGCATTTGGATGAGAGGAAGGCACTCAATGAAATTCATGAAGTCAAATCAGATTCAAGTAAGCATGGTGAAAGTCAACAAACATAGGTCAACTTCAAAAAATCATATCAATTTGAAAACAGAAGAGAAATGAATGAGATTAACACCAATGCAAAGCTTGAAATGTCTAGTTATCACATATGAAATTTCATGGTCATACAATATGATTTGAGAATTTCACAAAGGATTTGGCAAGGCATAGCACAAAAAGTCAACAAGTGACCAAGTATGGAAGAAAATTCTCAATCAAATGGAAAACAGCATGATTAATTCCAAGAAAATTCATACACAAACTAGACATGTGATAGATGATTTATGCAAAATTTCCAGTGATTTGGATGTAGGGAAGTGTGTGAACAAAAATTGTGAAAATGCATGATTATGGTATAGCACCAAATGCAACACACAACTTCAAAAAATCATAACTATCAATCCACAAATGATAAATGCACAAACTTTATATGGAAATGAAGATCAATGTGTCTAGTTTCACCACAAAAAATTTCAAAGGCATTGGATGCAATATGACAATTTCACAAAAGATTTGGCACAATGTATCATTTTGGCATACATGTCAAGAAAATATTTATCATTTAAAATTCAGCCAACCAAAAATTAATTAAAAATCATGATTAAATAATAGACATCTTTGTGATCATCATGCAAAAAAAATCATAATTTTTGGAGTTGAAATGAAAGAGCAAATAATTGTAGAAGTTTGTGTAACAATTGGAGCAAAAATGAACAAAATGCATGGCAATGTTGGTCAACTAAGGAGTCAACGATGGCAGAGTTGGTAATTTCTGCCAACTTAAATGAAACGACACAGCATTGGCAAACAAAATGAAATGTTCTCATTGGATGGAACCAATGGAACAGTGCTTATGCAGGGGAACAAACAACCAACAGCCAATCATGTTTTAAATATTCTGGGAACTTCATGCAGTACTAGGGTTTGTAATTCAACAGCATGGCATTCACCAATTCAACTAAGTTCATCATCAACCAAACACACAAGCGTACCATAATCAGTAAACACGACCATGCAACAACAAGCAATCATGTAACAGCATGGCAACTCTCAATTATGCAACATCAAAACACAGTAAACCAAACACATATCATATGAATTTCTGGACGGGTTAAGGTAGCAAAACAGCAGGGCATCTTCAAAACAATCATTCAAACGCCAACAGATAAATAGCAAGGCAATCATGGTGATGTTCACACAGCAACCAAACAATAGCATTCAACACAAATCACATTGGTTTTTCTGAACAAGTTTATAAGGTTTCAAACACTGCAGCAGGGTTTTAGCATCCAAGTTCAGCATCCATTTTCGAGCAATTGGTCAAAACATCATCAAACAAACAACAGCATGCAACATATTTCATGGATTTTCTGGTCATGATAATGTTTAACAGCAGCAGTATCAATTCATTATTCAAAGTTCATCATCATCAAACTATCAAAACAACAACAGCACTAATCGAACAGGGCCAGGACATACCAACCTCATGCATTATCAACCAATGCAGCATAAGCATGTTCATGATATTTTTCTTGGCAGCTTAAGGCAGTAAAACAGCAGCAAAATGCATTCATCATCATGTAATCAAAACAAACAGCACATAGCAGCATAGCATTTGTACTCAATAGCAACACAAAAAACTCCAACAGCATTTAACAGCATACAATCATGTGATAACAACAGCCACCAGCCATATGGATTTATGGACAGCTGAAAATAGCAAAACAGCAGCAGGATATGCATTGCAGTATGTGTTCATCAGCATGTACTTGTCATTAACAACAGCAAGCAAACAACAATGGTAATGATAGAGGGATATCCACACAATTATAACATAAGCGACAAAACCAACACACTCATGGACTCAGGTTCTGGGCTCTTATGCAAGGTTCATGAACAACAAGCAAGCAATATCATCTTCATGTTCATCATTCGCATCAAACAGGTTTTTGAGCAAAATCACTCAATGGCAAGGCATATGTACACTCATGATAATACACTCAATATGCTCAGCAACATACAACACACAGCAGACAATATATTTCGCATGGATTTTCTGGCATGGCATAAGATGTTCATCAACATCCACACAAAATAAACAACAGCAGGGCAATGCATAGCAGTGGTATGTCAAATTCAATAGCAGACCAAACACAATGTAATAGCATAGCCATGAAATCAATCACATAATCACAAGCAATAACATCAGCCAAACTAGTGCATACATAAAGTCATGATTTATGGAAAGGACCAAGGTTTCAACTACAGCAGCATTGGGATTTCACATGGCAACAGCATTCAAACTCATCATTAACTCGACAAACCCATAAACAGCACCAAGAAAACAACATGGCAATAATAATGCTCTTCAATGCAAACATGTTATACACAACAAGACCAAGACACACATGAGAGATTCCTAGGCAAAGTGTTTGGTTTAAATACAACAGCATAGATTCAACATCAATGTGTAACTTGAAATTTCAAAATGTGTAGAAATCCAAATCAAGTAAGCTCATAGCATCAGCACATATCGAACAACAAGAATGCATCATCAAAGTTCATTGAATCTCTTCCAGCAAGGCAAATCGTGCAAAAGTTCATTTGTACACAAAAAGGAAAATTCGGATTTCTCCCACATGAGACCACCATTTTGAATGAAATAAAATGCATGGAAACTAGCATACAAAGACCTACATAACACATGGCATGGATTGGAGCAAGGAGGTAGTGGAAAACTTACTTGTTTTTGAAGCAAGTTGATAGAACAGTGGTTATTTGATGGTAATTGCCCAAACAGTTGAAGATTCCAGCTCTAAATGATGGATGATGAAGTTGTTTCAGCTCAAGCTTGCTTGGAATTCTTCAAAACTCTATCTGCCATGGCTGGTTCTTTGAAGAAAGCAGAACAAAAGAAATGGTTCCAGCTAGGATTTACTGCTTGAATATGCCTACCAATATTGTCTAGATGATGGAAACATGAAGAAAGCTCGAGGGTTTTGAGAGTCTTGGCAGAAAATCCAAAATCGAGCAAGATGCCAAATGAGAGGAAAAAGTATTTTCTGTTATGTGGCTGCTGCAAAACTTGGTCTCTAGGGTTTATTCTGTCAGCAAAAAATGCTTTTATATGCCTGTTTTGAGCTGGTTTAAGGGATGCTTAATCCTACTTATGTTAAAACAACCAAAAGCACATTTTGCTAATTGTGGAACAAGTGAATGAGGAGGTGTATTTGTCTGCTCAGATGGGCTCTAAACAGGCTGTCATGGACCACCCAAATGCTGTTTTTGGTTGTACAGAAAATGCTGTACTGGTTTTACTTATGTGAAGCTTCTTGCCAATTTTGTCAATTTTGCATTTTGTCCAAAAATGATGGCATAAGGGTGAAATGATGGTGGTTTAAGACTTTGAGCAAGTTTCAAATAGGATGTGAAACATTTCCCAATTGGCAAAATGATGAAAAAGTCCATAAATCAAAAAGTCAAAGTTTGGTCAAACTTTGATTTTAAATGCAAAAGGTCCAAAAATGCCATTTTGATTGGCAAGGTTTTAGGTTATGAAATTTATATTTTTGGAAAGAGGATGAAAAATGTGGTGTGTAGGAAAAAACCCCACCAAATTTGGCCTTATGGTTTGAGAGATATGGCTTGTTGAAGTTCAAAAATTGATGAAAATGAATTGATCATATCTTGACAACCACACATGGGATTTTGATGTTCTTGGACTTTTTGAAAATGGGAAGACAAGATCTTCAACTTTCATGTTGGGAAAAAATTCATTTGGAGCTTGTATCATGATGTAAGTTTAAGATCAAGAAGTTTCCATTTTTGGCAGTTGAAATTACAGGTCCACTTTCTATTTCTGGAAAATTTCTGATTGGCTTGATTTTCTTCCATGATGAGGTTGAACATGATAGATGAGGCTTATACAAGCATGAATGAACTCCTTCAGATCAATTCTATCCATCAAATCTTGATTAAATCAACTGTTGACCAAGTTTGACTTTTCTAGTGTTTTGGACTGATTGAACTTCTTCTGATGAATTCCAAACCCTAATTCCTTGAGAACTTGACTTCAAATGATGTCTCAAGTTGTTTGAACCTTTGATTATTGATCATGATGCCCAAATTCCACAAGAATGGCCATCATCCATTGCTTTGACTGACTGTTGACCATCTTTGACCTAATTTCTGATGATTGCTTCAACTGCAAGCAACAAGGTTAGACTGACAATATTTTTGTACTTTTTGGTTAATAAACATATGAAAGCAAAGATATACAAATGCAAAGTATGCTTGGTGATCAAGAAACAAACCACAAGGCAAACCAACCCACTAGGAGGGGACAAAGGCATGCAATGATCCTTGAGGTTATGATATGAATGATATGGGCCATGAGGGATCTTAGGGCCCAAAATTGGGGTCTTACAAAGGGCATCACTCGATAACAGAATGTTCCCCAAGGTGTGATGAATGTTGTCTTCTCCATATCCTCTGGTGCCATCTTAATTTGATTATAACCGGAAAATCCGTCCATAAAGGAAAAGACTTTGAATTTAGCTGTATTGTCTACCAACATGTCAATGTGTGGTAGAGGAAAATCATCTTTTGGGCTAGCTTTATTCAAATCTCTGTAGTCGACGCACATACGGACTTTTCCATCCTTCTTAGGAACAGGCACAATATTGGCCACCCATTGAGGATATGTCGAAGTCACCAGAAACCCCGCATCAATTTGCTTCTGAACTTCCTCTTTGATCTTTACTGCCATATCTGGATGAGTTCTTCTGAGCTTCTGCTTCACAGGCACGCACTCAGGCTTCAAAGGCAGGAAATGTTGCACAATATCTGTATCTAAACCCGGCATGTCTTCATAGGACCAAGCAAAGATATCTGAATATTCTCGTAGCAAGCTGATCAAATCTTCCTTGACAGACTCTTCAAGAAGTGCCCCGATCTTCACCAGACGAACACAATCCTCAGACCCCAAGTTGACTGTTTCCAAGTCTTCGAGATGTGGCTGAATGATCTTCTCTTCGTGCTCAAGAAGACGGGTAATCTCATCAGGAATCCCCTCAACGTCATCTTCTTCTGCCTCAAATACAGGGAATTCAAAATTGGGAGATAGCGTTGGATCATTATGTTCAATGGGTTTTAGGATCAATCTGCATAATGATTTTGGTTAAGGAAAAAACTTCAGCATTTAAACAAGCAAACCATTATGCAGATGAAAAAATGTTTGCTCTCTTTTTTTTTTTTTTTTTTTTTATGGTTTTTTGTGATCACTGATTTCATGCAGAAAAGCAAAAAGTGAAAACAAAGGAAAAACAAATGTTAAACAATGCATTAATTGAATGAAAACATCATTGTATTAAATGCTGCCAACAATGTCATCACTTCTCCTTTTGGCATGGGAGAAGGTTTTAAACAAAATGAACAATTTACTCTGATCTATGGATGACTGTAGGAACATCTACAGCGACCCAATTGTGGCAGACACCACCAGGAATAACAAAGTTGTTCAAATCTTCTGTTTCCTCTTTAATGATGGCAGCAGCTTCCTCTTCTTCATGTTGATTGGCGTGAATGAACCCTCCACTCTTGAACAGACCTTGCTCATTGCATGCCCCAGAACCATAGCCAATGCCAGCCCGGGATTTGTTGTCTTCAAGTTCAATCACCTTCCCCAAACCAGCAACTGCACCACATTCAATGGCCAGCTTAGCATCACGGTAGGAAGTGAATGAAGGAGACTTCTTCTCGATTGGTTCATCAATAGATAAAGCTTGGAACTGAGTTCCAACTTCATCCTCTGCGTCAATGTACGAGAAAGAAGACAGATGGCTAACCAGGAGAGCCTTTTCTCCCCCTACTACAACCAATTTCTTGTTCTTCACAAATTTCAGCTTCTGGTGTAGGGTGGATGTCACGGCGCCAGCCTCGTGAATCCATGGTCTGCCTAAGAGACAGCTGTAAGATGGGTGGATATCCATTACTTGGAAAGTGACTTGGAAATCACTTGGTCCTATCTTGATAGGGAGATCAACTTCCCCAATCACGGTCTTGCGCGACCCATCAAACGCTTTCACAACAATCCCACTCTGCCTCATAGGAGGACCTTGATATGATAGTCGAGAGAGTGTGGATTTTGGCAACACATTAAGAGAAGATCCAGTGTCCACCAACACATTGGACATTGCATCAGATTTGCAATTCATAGAGATGTGTAAAGCCATGTTGTGGTCTCTTCCCTCCTCAGGGAGATCAGCGTCACAAAAGCTCAAAGTGTTGCAAGCGGTGATGTTTGCAACTATACTATCAAATTGTTCCAGGGTGACGTCGTGATCAACATATGCCAGGTCCAAGACCTTCTGCAGAGATTCCCTATGGGGTTCTGAATTCAGCAGCAAAGAAAGAATAGAAATCTTGGAGGGCGTGTGTAGAAGCTGGTCTACAATGTTGTACTCGCTTTTTCTGATGAGCCTCAGCATCTCATCAGATTCTTCATCAACAATGCCACTTGGGCCAACTGAAGAAACAGGAGTCTTTCGTACGGATGAGGAGGGTTTGGCAACATCAGGTGCCGGATTCTGGACATTCACAGCGGTCCCCACAGGGCGCTCAACGGATTCAGAAGCAACAGGGGCTTTAGCAGGTGCGGAAAACACACGACCACTCCGGGTCAACCCACTGACATCAGCAATATTGGTTACGGAAGTTGAAGGCAAAGGCACTTCGACCCCATCCTGGACAGCAACAGGATTGTATCTGAAGGGTACAGCTTTGTCAGATGAATAGGGCACAGGGCCAGCTGGTTTAATGACCAAGGAAGGGGAAACCTTTGGCTTGTTGCTATTATAGCAAATAACAACTGATTCAGGCAGCTTGAACACTGGTGAAATGACGTTCACTTCAGGTTCGACTTCATCAACATTGCGATTCTGTAGAATCTCAATGGTACCTTCATTCAACAACTTCTGAAGTTCTCTGCGTACTTGATCGCAACCCAGACGATTAACCGAACAAACACGGCACTTGTCGTGGTTATGCTCCAAATAACTGTACTGACACAGCACCTTATGTAAATCAACCAACGACTGCCTGATGTGGCTGACATACTTGACCTTGTACCTCCCAAGGCATTCTTGAATCATGTTGACAGATTTCCCATGCGCAGGCAATGGGTTCTTGGTGACGTTCGGGCTTGAGTCCTCAAAACTCAGGATTCCACTTCTCATAAGGTCTTGCACCTTAGTCTTCAGCTGGAAGCAATTCTCAATATCATGGCCCGGAGCACCAGAATGATAGACACAGTGTAGGTCAGGCTTATACCACCACTGAGGGTTGACCGGTATAGCCGGAGGATCTCTCGGAGAAACCAACTTCCGCTCTATTAGAGAGGGATATAACTCCGCATACGACATAGGAATCGGATCAAAACTGATCTTCTTCCTTTCGTAACCCATGTTTGCCTGATTACTCGTACTCCCACGAGGCTGATAAGCCTGTTGCTGTGGACGAGATTGTTGTTGTTGGTACTGCGGTTGTTGATATTGTTGCTGATGCTGATACTGTTGATGTTGAGGAGTATTGTCCTTGAAAACAGGTGCTACGTGAGCCATCTGGTGCTGATGACTGACATGTCGTGCAGGATTCCTCTGAGCAGAGGGTCTTCTGTGTTTGGGCTGAGATTGAACGGCATGTGCTTCACCTTCTTTCCTCTTAAATGCCCCATATCGTTTAGAGGAAGAGCTATCATCCTTAGCCAACCGTCCTTCACGGACACCTTCTTCGAGACGCATCCCCATGTTCACCATCTCGGTGAAATCAGAGGGAGCGCTTGCTACCATCCGCTCATAATAAAATGAGCCAAGAGTCTTCAGAAAGATCTTGGTCATTTCCTTCTCTTCCAGCGGTGGAGTGATTTGAGCTGCCAGCTCTCGCCATCTCTGGGCGTACTCCTTGAACGATTCCTTGTCCTTCTGGGACATGGACCTGAGTTAATCTCGGTCAGGCGCCATATCGACGTTGTACTTATATTGCTTGACGAAAGCTTCGCCAAGGTCATTGAAAGATTTGATGTTGGCGCTGTCCAAGCTCATGTATCATCTGAGCGCGGCACCAGATAGACTGTCTTAGAAATAATGAATCAGGAGTTGATCATTATCAGTCTGTGTTGACATCTTCCTGGCGTACATGACCAGGTGAGCAAGCGGACAGGTGTTCCCTTTGTATTTTTCAAAGTCCGGGACCTTGAATTTGATCGGTATCTTGACACCGGGAACTAGGCAGAGTTCGGCTGCAGACTTGCCGAATAGGTCTTTGCCTCGAAGAGTCCTCAATTCCTTTCTCAGCTCAAGGAATTGATCGTTCATGGCATCCATCTTTTCATGAACGTCTGCGCCCTCAGATGGCTCGGAGTGATAGATGATGTCGTCTACCCTTGGCATGGTATGCACGACAGGAGGAGCGGCGATAGGGACCGAGCTAGACGCCGGCATTTGAGCGAAGGTTGGCGCAGGAATATCTGGCATAAAACCTGGGGGCATGCCCCAAGGAAACCCGGGCGGCATGGCATTGGGCGCGTGGGTGCTGACTGGCACTGTAGAAGTAGCTACCTCTGAAATGACTGTCCTCTGAGCAGGAGTTGCAGGCGTCGGAGCAGGTTGATTCTGAGCGGCAAGGAGTTGCTCCATCAAAGCGCCAAGTCTGGCGACCTCTTCCTTCAATTCTCTGTTCTCTTGTTCCAACTGCTCCATGATTCTTGCAGAGTTGACTCGTGTATAATACCGGTGAATCAGCTTGTCTTCAAAATAAATGAAGAACAGAGGTTAGGACAAGAAGACCAGAAACAAAGGGTACCTGTTTATGCAAGAATGATGCATGAAATGCTTGTGCAAATGCTTTGTTTTCAAGGAACCCTTAGGGTATTATTTGCAATATTTTGATTAATTTAAGCATTTTTGATTCCTCATGGAAGATATTTCATTCAATACATCAAGACAAAAAGTACAGCATTTTAAATTACAAAGAGAAAAGGTAAATGACATCCTATGGATCCCTAAAAGCTCGGGATGCTGGAAGACGAGAAGTGCACAACTTCTTGATCTCTCTCTCATAGGCCGCTTCCATGTCAGCTTTCTCCTTTGCAAGTCGATCATACCTCCTCTTCCAGAATTTGGAAGACTGAGGAAGCAGAGAAGTCCAAGCGTCATTCGGATCATCGATCACTCGATGCTCGAGGAACTCAATCATAGCGTCCTTCTCCTTGAGCTGCTGCAGCAATTCCTCTCTCTCACGGATCCAAGCACGCGAAAGGTCTTCTTCTCTCAACTCTTCTACACGTTGGGTAGGGAGGGTTGAAGGCCCAGCCACATCCAACGGTGTAGGTCTTGGATAATCATACGGCATCAAGTAGGTAGCAACCCTCTGTCTGACCCAAGAGGTGTATGGCTCCAAAGCAATGCAGTTCTTTGGGCCCAACTCATTCCTACTCTTCTTGTGAACACTGCGCCATGCACGGACAAATCTGGCTTTCAGGCCTTGGGGATCTTTACCCTCCTGAAAGAACACACCTTCTAACAGAATGCTATTAGGTTTATCCTTTAGGGGGAACCCAAGCTGGCGACGTGCAAGTATAGGATTGTAGCTGATCCCACCACATGTACCAAGAAGGGGCACATTAGGGAATTCACCACAATAGTCGATGATCTGGACGGTATCGTACACGCGATCATACCAAGTGATATCATCATTGGTGAGAGACATGAGTCTCTGAGACCACCGTAGACATCCCTTGTTCTCCTTGAAAGCAACCGTCTGCGGCAAGTGCGAAATAAACCACTTGTACAGCAGGGGTAAACAGCAGACAATGACTCCTCCATTCTTCATATTCCTCAGGTGCAAGGAGACATATGTATCACCCAACAAAGTCGGAACTGGATTAAGAACCGAGAAGATCCTAATGGCGTTCATGTCCACGAACTTGTCGAAGTTGGGAAATAGCACCAATCCATAGATGAGTAATACAAAGAGAGCCTCAAAGGCATCCTCACTCATGGCCTTCCCATAAAAGGTAGCTTGGGCAATGAGGAACTCGGAAGGAAAACCCTGAATTCCGCCTTTGGTAGTCAGGTTAGCTCTAATCAGATCTTCATCTATATGCAACAAGCTAGCAATCTCTCGAGCAGATGGAATATCCTCTAAGCCACTGAACGGCACTTGATCCAGAATTGGAATCCCAATGAGACGAGAATACTCCTCCAAGGTTGGCAATAGCTGGAAGTCCGGAAATAAGAAGCAGTGATGCAACGGATCGTAGAACTGAGCCAGAGTACTCATCAACCCTTCGTCAACCTGAGTGGTGAGCAGTGGTAGAAGCTTCCCATAGCGAGCTTTGAAACCCAAGGGATCTAATACATATGATGTCAGATTCCTTAACTCTTTTACGTCGGACTGCTTAAAGCTGTACTTCTTTGTATGCCTTTTCGGTCTTTCCATGTCTGAAAATTTTGCAAATAAACCCTTTTTTAAGTTCCTTGAAAATCTTCTTTTTGCGATGACATGAATGCGGATGAATGCGTGAATGCATGAATGCAACAAACACACTCAAGGATCAAGCAAAGCACACCAAACAAAGGTCGTGGGAAAGCTCTATGTATCCCTAATATCAATCATCCATTTTGGTGGATTTAGGTTTTCACCTTATCGACACCCAAGTTCCATTGATATTAACGGTACATGAACCGGTTCAGACATTCTTAATATCAACCAGCCGCTTTGGTGGATTTTAGGTTTTACACCTGATCCGGGATCCATTGATATTAACAATGTTTGAACGACTCAACCACGAATCACGGGTTTGTTGAGAGTCACGAGCATGGAGTCTCGGTTAAGAACCACCCAAAGGGAGTGTACTAGGGTTTAAACCTGCCAGACATGTTCTATCAGAGGTTCCCATAATCATCGTTCCATCTTTCGAATATTATCGGAGGAACGAATACTCGTATTCCAAGAATATTCTCAAGAGAAACTCTCATGAGTGTAGTATCGCGTGACAATCGTATCAGAACTGACATCTGAACGACCTCCGCACTACGGTCCTAGAAAATAGGCCAAGATGGGCTTGGTAAGCTAAGGTCCTTGGCTTCTGCGGCACATGATTGAAAGAATAATGCCTAACCACAAATGACTTGTGTGACATTATTAATCCAACATGACCTCCACCAAGTGAATGGGCTCGCAAGTCAACTGGCTAAGGAATACTCCACACCAGTCAACAGGACTATGCCATTCTCCTATCCTAGAGTGCACTCGAGTTCGGGTATAGAACTCATCTCACAGATCACCAAAGCAAACAACAATTGTATATCAAGCAATTCAAACATTACAATCAATACAGTCATCCCAAATTGTACAAAAAATATGTCAAATAACAGATAACAATATAGCACAACAAGGGTGAAAAGTAGGCAATACCACCAAGGATCGATAGTCCCCAGTGAAGTCGCCACTTTTCTGTAGCGGTGTATTCGTCGCTATATGATTTATCGATTAAACCATAAGCAAGGGATACAATGATTTTTCGAGTCGCCACCGCACTTTTATTTATCCAAAGGACTGGCTAAAAAGCGAACAAAAGCCTAAGAAGTTTTACACGTAGAAAACTAATAAAAAGATCAGAGAGTCTGGGTAAGGGGTAAATTACGCAATGGGAAGGTGTTAGGCACCCACTACGTCCTAGGTACTCCTAGGGAGCCCTTTTCACACTTGTTGTACTAAATTGTTATTTGTTATGACATAAGTATTGTGCAAACATGATTGGGATGATGAGAAAAGAATATACATTTTTTATTGGGTTTGAACGGATGAACCCGCTGCCTACGTACCTTCCATCAAAGGTAAGGATCAAAACGCCGTAGTTCGGCTAAAAGATTTCCAAAAGGTTGGTGGATTCAATTTTAAACAATAACACTGAGGCTTTTCATTATCAATGGGAGAAAACTCGACCAAAACCAACATCCACCATGCGAGGATAGCTTCGACGTACTGGAGGGGTTAACCCTGTTTTTAGTACGGAAGTCTTACTGTCGACTCACTAAGGATAGGCAAGATTTACATCAACCACAAAGATAATTGAAACCTATGGCTAATGCATGAAAAGGTTAACAATGGACAAAGCCAAAACAAGTGAATGAGTGAAGTTAATTGATTGTGATTATGAAAATGGAGTCAAAGTATGATTAAGGTTAATTCAGAAGAAGTATTATGAAATGGAGTTTGAAAAGAAGTCAAGGACTTGAGTCCAGGTTTTTAGTTAGAAAACATGAAGATGTTTGCACAACACTTATGTCAAGTTTGAAAGATAAAGTGTGAAAAGGTTTAGGACATAATGAATGATGAATGGATGGAAATGGATAGTAAAACTTCTTAGAAGATTCACTTCTTGAAATCATATTGAAGATGATTCAAGTGTGTCCTTTGGAATGCAATGGATAATAATAAACAAACAAAGAAAGCAAAAAGCGGATATCGGATGCCAATCACTGGTCTTATACCAATCTCCTAAAACAAAACGGGATATCAGATGCCACTCAATGGACTTACACTAATCTCCACAGGCAAAGAAATAAAAGGCGGATACCGGATACCAATAGATGGATTTACACCAGTCTCCTAAAACAGAAATGGATATCAGACGCCACTCAATGGACTTACACTAATCTCCTCAAAAGAAAAACAAAGATGAGAAACGGAAGCTAACTGCCAATCTGTCTGGACTTAGGTTAACTCCACAAATATGCTCATAGGAATACCAATGCCACGTTGCAGGGACTTACAGTGGATCCTCACATACAAGAACAAAAGCAACAATATGATCACAGGAATGCAAATGCCAACTTGCAGGGACTTACAGTTGCAACCTCACATAAACAGAGAAAGCAAAACATGGATGTCAGATGCCAATCTGTCTGGACTTACTCTAACATACACAGTATGATCCTAGGAAAACAAATGCCAACTTGCAGGGACTTACAGTTGTATCCTCACATACAATCAAACAATGCAACATGATCACAGGAGAGCAAATGCCAACTTGCAGGGACTTACAATTGCTTCCTCACAATCAAACAAACAAAACAAAAGCTATGAGTGACCAATGAGGTCTTACACTCTATCCTTCCATATCATAGGAGCAAATGGCCAAAAGAGATGGACTTACAATTGTCCTCAATGGGCAAACAACAATGATAGCATCACAAAAGCAAATGAGATGATCATGCATTAATGGCAATTGATGATGATAAATGCATAGCATACAGGCAAACAAGTGCATATGAAGCAATCAATCAACCAATGAATAGCAAACAGCACACTCTATAGCCAAACAATGGGGGGCTCACACAAGAGGGTTTGACTTTTGAAAGTCCACTGTAATAGGTGAAGGTCGCTCTTAACCTTGCCATTGAGAGGCTACGGTGAAGCAGATGAATAGGAGATGAGGGGTGTGCCTCATTGCTTCTATCTCAGATCAGAGAGAGCATCAAATAATAGAAAGTGGGGGAGTTCAGAAAGATGGAACTCTTTCCCCATTATTGACTCGATTAGATCTTGGGTTTTTATCTCAATGCTTCAACCATGTAATGGGAGCAAAGAGAGGACACACTGAATAGTGGGGGATAGATTGCTTATCCCTACCTTCCACCAATTGCCTTACTTGAAGGACTTTTCCTGCTTGGGACAATTTTAAACACACACAGGCATTGCCTCTTAAGGAGGACTTCAGACGGTTTGCCCGGTCAAATAACAGACCGGGTCTCCAGACTACATGAAGAAGAAGTAATTATACCTCAAAGCAAAATGCTAAATAGCAAAGCAAAGCAAGTTCAAGGAACTTAAGCAACTAAAGTACCTGAAAAAGTCAAACTTATTAGTAGACAAGTTAACAGTTCAAACCAAAAGAAATGGATAAACAACAGTCAACCATAAACAGAGGTGCCAAGGCACAAAGCCAAACTCATATGAGTCACACCTACAAAACAAGGGTTAGCACAATATATAATCCAACTCAATCAAATTTGAATGATCTTTGAGGCATTGGTGCTTAACCTGAAACAATAGCTCAATTGTAAGCTTAAAAGACCACTAGGACTAGCCTAGGGTCAAAGATGAAAGAAAAAAGTCAAACAGCAAAGGAAGGTCAACCCAATTCATGTTCAAACATTTAAGAAGCAATCTCAATTGGATTCACAATCAAATCATGCATTATTATCATTTCATACACCAAGGAATGCAAAGCATGGCAAGAGAAGCATACAAAAAGGTCAACAGCAAGACTTCATTCAAAAGTCAACCCAACCAATCTCAAAAATTATCAAATAAATCACATTCAATCCTAACATCTAGCATGGCAAGCATGTCAAATTTCATGGCATTTGGATGAGAGGAAGGCAGTCAATTAAAATCATGAAGTCAACATAATTTCAAGTAAGCACAATGAAGGTCAACAAGCATGGGTCAACTTCAAAAAATCATATCAAATTGAAAACAGATGAGAAATGAATGAGATTAACACCAATGCAAAGGTCAAGATGTCTAGTTATCATATATGAAATTTCATGGTCATACAATAAGATTTGAGAATTTCACAAAAGATTTGGCAATGTGTAGCACAAAAAGTCAACCATAGACTAGGCAGGGAAGAAAATTCACAATCAAATGGAAAACCAGCACAATTAATTCCAAGAAAATTCATACACAAACTAGACATGTAAGAGTAGGTTCATGCAAAATTTGGGGTCATTTGGATGTAAGGAGACATGGTAATGAAAATCATGAAGTTGGACATCAATGGTGTGACACAAATTGTCACACCCTAATTCAAAAAATCATAACTCACAAACCACAAATGATAAATTCACAAACTCTACACCAAAATCACCATGAATGTGTCTAGTTTAAGCACAAAAAATTTCAAGCTCATTGGATATGGCATGACAATTTCACAAAAGGAATGGCTCAATGTATCATTTATGCATACATGTCAAGAAAATAATTATCAATTAAAATCCAGCCAATGGAAAATTAATTAAAATTCACAATAAAATAGAGGACACATTCATGAACATGAGGAAAAAATTTCATAATTTTTGGATGAAAATTGAAAGAGAAATTAATTTGTGAAGTTGGATGAAATTTGAGGCAAGCATGAACAAAATGCATGGCAAGATGGAGTCAAAGCAAAGTCAACCGTGGCATTAGTGTAATTAGGCGCTCACTTATCAAAGCTGCGCGTTTTGGCAAAGGGAAATGAAATGTTCCTATTGGCTCTCAGCCAATGGAACAGTGCACGGGCCAAACAACTCAAATTTTCTGAGTTTTCAAAACCCTTAGGGTTTTAGCAGCCATGCTTCAGCATTTTCATTCAAACATCAACACAAAACTCGACCAGCATACAACAGCATAGCATCAACATTCAAGTGGTATCTTAACACAAACAACAGAACATAATCCATGTGGATTTCTGGGCAGGTTTATGATTCAAGCACAACAGCATATGTTCAACATCAATGTTCATCAACATCAAACAAGTTTCGAGCAAAGCCACACAATAGCATGATATTGGTATTCAGGTAACATCATACAGCAACAACCAAGCACAAACATGAAAATTTTTTGGGCAGAGTAATGTTTAACAGCAGCAGTATTCATTCATCATCATCATGCATCGAATTTTTCACATGCCCAGAACTTAAAATCAAACATGCTAATGTGTTCATCAGGGCATGGTGAGTAACAATCCAGCATCCATTTTCCAAAACACACAACAATATCCATGAATCCAACAGAAAAACATCAATCATCAAACATATGTTCATGCATGAGATTTTCCAGAAATGGTTGGTAAGCATATCAATGGAAGCATTGAAGCATGGTGATAACAAATCCATGAATAGTTTTCAGTATGATACACCATAGAGTGAGATTCGAACAAAAATGCAAATGACCACACAACTTAAATCTCAGATTTCTTACAAATTAACCAACCAAATCATGTGAGACAAAGTGCATAAACTTCAGCATGTTAAGACCTTTCATAAACATAGCATAGCATAGAGAAAGAAGGTATTCGAAAATTTACTTGGTTTTGAAGCAATTGTTGTAACAGTGGTGTATTGAGTGATTCAAGTGCAAACAGATGGCCTTTGTGCTTTGGATTGATGGATTCTTGAAGCTAGTCAGCTCAATGATGCTTGAGAACTTCCAAATCTCATCTTGCCATTGTTGGAGCTCGAAGAAAACAGAACAGATAGGGGCTGTGCAGATGAGGTTTAGTGGTTCAAAGGAGCTCACAAAGATGGTGTGATGAAGAAACAATCCAGGTTGTTCAAGGGTTTTTGGTGTTTGAGCAGAAAATCACCTTTGGCCAAAAATGCAAAATGTGAGAGTGAGAGAATTCTGCTGCGCTGCTGTGTGTCTAGGCTTGTGTCTTGTTATGTTTTTGACAGAAAAATCAAATGCCAATAGCAAGCAAGGATGATGTTGGAAAATGAGTGAAGGTTGTTTGTGGTAATGGCCAGGTTTGAATTATTTGGAAACTTGGACAGAAAATGCAAAGTGCCCAGATGAGTTTCAATGAACCAATTCTGTCATGTGGTTGTGGTAGCTTTTTGGACAGAGAATGCAAGGCAAGGGCAAGGTGAATCAAAAATTCTGCTGCAGTGTTATGTTGGTCTTTTTGGTCATGGCAGGAAAAGTGATGCAGTATATGTTCAAGCCAGCCTTAGTTTGTTGGTTTAGGACTTGACAGGTTTTGTAAGATACAAATAAGCAAAGGTTTTGGTTGGTCTATTGGGAATTTGGACAGAAAATGCACAAACAAAGTGAGAGACTTTTTCCAGTTTGGACAGGAAAGGTTGAGATACAAGTATCAGGGTCAGTTGAGAGAGTGAGCCATCATCTAAAAATGAAGTGTTGTTGGTTTTGTGATGACAGGGAAAAATGATGGAAAATGGTTTTGAGCAATTGCCAAGGTTTTTCCTTTTCTGCTGCAGTGTTGTGACAGGTTTTTTAGAAGAGAAAAATGCCAAGGGTTTATGGTAATGCATCAGAAGTTCTCTTGATTTCTTTTCTACCTCCTATGCCTTGTGTGCCTGCTATTGGAGTTCAAAAGTGACAGAAAATCTGCTGCATTGCTGGACAGTACAAGGTAAGGCATGGAGGGTGTGGTTGCTTTGTACTCATTTTCCAAAATTCAAGTAAGCAAGCATGGTTCCTTTTCTGAGGTTTTAGGCTGCTAAGATGTGTTCAATTGACAGAGGAAATGCTGCATAATTGCTGCTGGTACAAGGCATGGTTGTGGAAGCATGGACAAGTATGGTGAAATTGTACCTTTCTTACAATTCAAGCAACCAAGCAATGGCCTCATGTACTGCATATTTTGACTTTGCAAACACATTCTAAATGACATTTCTGAGCTTTTCCAATTGGCCAAATGTTGAAAAAATGTTTATATCAAAAAGTCAACTCTTGGTCAAACTTGCATTTAAATGAGAAAAGTCAAAATATGCCATTTTGATTGGTGAAGTTTTGGCTCATGAAATTTATATTTTTGGAAAGAGGGGATCAAATGTGACTTGTAGGAAAAAACCCCACCAAAATTGGCCAAACGGTTTGAGAGATATGGCCCTTTGAAGTTCAAGATTTTCTGAAATCGATTCGATCATAACTTGCCAACCACACATGGGAATTGAGAGTTCTTGGACTTTTTGGAAATGGGAGAAAAATATCTTCAACTTTCATGTTGGGCAAAAATTAATTTGAAGCTTTTATCATGATGTAAGTTGAGGATCAAGACTTTCCATTTTTGGTAAGTTTCAGTTACAGGTCCAGTTTCCATTTCTGGAAATTTTCTGTTTGACTTCAAATTCTTCCATGATGAGGTTGGACATGACATATGAGGCTTATATAAGCATGAATGAACTCCTTCAAATCAATTCCATCCATCAAATCACTGATTAAATGGCCAGTTGACCAAGTTTGACTTTCTGTTGACTTTTTTAGGGTTTTGCATGATTGAACCACTTCTGATGAATTCCAGACCCTAATTCCTTGAGACCTTGATTTCCAATGATGTCCCAAGTTGTGTGAACTCTTGATTATTGGTCATGGTGCCCAAATTCTGCAAGAATGGCCATCATCCATTGCTTTGACTGACTGTTGACTGTCTTTGACCTAATTGCTGATAATTGCTTCAACTGCAAGCAACAAGGTTAGACTGACAATATTTTTGTACTTTTTGGATGATAAACATATGAAAAGCAATAATATACAAATGCAAAACATGCTTGGTGATCAAGAACCACACACACAAGGCAACCTACCCACTAGGAGGGAAGCAAAGGCATGCAATGATCCTTGAGGCTATGATATGAGATGATATGGGCCATGAGGGATCTTAGGGCCAAAATTGGGGTCTTACAGAGTGCAATTAAGATAAAAGGATGGCATAGTCATGTTCAACTTGTGTGGAGTAGTCCTTAACAAGTCTGCTTGAGACCCATCTACTCAGTGGAGATCCTTTTGGAGTTACTAATGTCACACAAGTTATTTGTGGTTAGGCGTTACTTTCTCTGATTTGGGGTACGAGAAGCTGAGGATCATAGAACCTTTAACCCAACTTGGCCTATTTAGGACGTAGTGTGGAGGATGTTCAAGTGTAGACCTGATAACAGTTCTTACATAATACTACACTCAGACGAGTTTCTCTTGAGAATATTACGGGTTGATGAGTCAGTCATCCTAACCTATAATATCCTATAGATGAGATTAAGACTCTGGGAACTTCTTAGAACATGATCTACATGTTTTTATCCTTAGTACACTCCTTTGGGATGGTTCTTAACCTGGCTCCATGCTCGTGACTCACAAAAAAAACCTTTGATTCTCGGTTTTTCCGATCAAGTCTCATCAATATCAATGGAACTTGGGTGTTGATAAGGTGAAAACCATAATCCACCAAAATGGATGATTGATCTTGATGATGACTTGATCCATCCCTTGACCTTTTTTGTGCTTTCCTTGTGTGTGATCCCTTGTTTGTGATTTTTACATTCATGCATACATTCGCATTATAACATTCATCACAGAAAAATAAATTTCAAGGAACTGAGGTCTCATTTGCAAATATTTTCAGATAATGGATTATGGACGAAGGAACACTAAGAAGTAAGGTTTCAGATGTCCTAATTTGAAAGAGCTAAGGAAGTTGTCATCTTTTGTATTAGATCCCTTGGACTTCAAGCAACGTCATGGGAAGCTTTTGTCTGTATTATCTGTTGATGTGGTTGAAGGACTTCTGAGTGTTTTGGTTCAGTTCTATGATCCTCTCTACCTCTGCTTCACTTTTCCCGATTATCAGCTCGTGCCTACTGTAGCGGTAAATTCATGACCATCAAGTTATGGATAAGCTTAACGTTAATAAAACCAGAGTCGCCACCGCGCTTTTATTGTTTCCAATGGAAAAGGGAAAAGTACGAACAAAATCCAAAGATAAGAAGTTTTCAAATCAAAACTAATAAAAAGCCAGAGATTACAAGTAAGGAGGTTGGTTACACAGAGGGAAAGTGTTAGCACCCATAGTGTCCTAAGGAAGTTGTCATCTTTTGTATTAGATCCCTTGGACTTCAAGCAACGTAATGGGAAGCTTTTGTCTGTATTATCTGTTGATGTGGTTGAAGGACTTCTGAGTGTTTTGGTTCAGTTCTATGATCCTCTCTACCTCTGCTTCACTTTTCCCGATTATCAGCTCGTGCCTACTGTAGCGGTAAATTCATGACCATCAAGTTATGGATAAGCTTAACGTTAATAAAACCAGAGTCGCCACCGCGCTTTTATTGTTTCCAATGGAAAAGGGAAAAGTACGAACAAAATCCAAAGATAAGAAGTTTTCAAATCAAAACTAATAAAAAGCCAGAGATTACAAGTAAGGAGGTTGGTTACACAGAGGGAAAGTGTTAGCACCCATAGTGTCCTAAGGAAGTTGTCATCTTTTGTATTAGATCCCTTGGACTTCAAGCAACGTAATGGGAAGCTTTTGTCTGTATTATCTGTTGATGTGGTTGAAGGACTTCTGAGTGTTTTGGTTCAGTTCTATGATCCTCTCTACCTCTGCTTCACTTTTCCCGATTATCAGCTCGTGCCTACTGTAGCGGTAAATTCATGACCATCAAGTTATGGATAAGCTTAACGTCAATAAAACCAGAGTCGCCACCGCGCTTTTATTGTTTCCAATGGAAAAGGGAAAAGTACAAACAAAATCCAAAGATAAGATGTTTTCAAATCAAAACTAATAAAAATCCAGAGATTACATGTAAAGGGGGTTGGTTACACAGAGGGAAGGTGTTAGCACCCATAGTGTCCTAGGTACTCCTAAGGAGCCCTTTTTATGTGAGTATGTGTTTTTGGTATAAAAGATGTTTGAAAAATAGAGTGTGAGGATCAGAAAAGAATTCATTGATTATATTTTTGTGTTTGACAAGACCTTCGAACTTGTGCCTACGTACCAACATAAAAATGAGGGATCAAAACCTCGTAGTTCGTGGTATCAATTTCAAAATCAGTGGATTTCTTTTAATCAAAATTTAAGTTAAAATAGGCACAAAGGGCCCAAAAGTTTCAATGAGTGTTAATTCTTTTTGTCTTTTGAAATTTGAAGTCAATATGATTAGATTTATTTACAAGTTTGATTTAAGAAAAAGGTTTGAAAATATATTTGCATAAGGCCAAAACTTCTAATCATTTAAACATAGTCTAAGTTTGAAATCACAAGCAAATAAGATCTTTGAAAAGGGGGAGAGATTTTGAAATTTAAGAAGTGGTAGTAGATGAAGAGACTAATCATAGGCAATAAATTTAAAAGTTGAGAGTTGCAAAGATCTGACCAATGGGATGCAATCCAACAGACAAGAATGTCATATAGAAAACCCAATTTCCCTTTAGACTTTGAATCAAGCAATTATCAACAAGCAATTAGAAATATCAAGCATCATTAATATCAAGGCATCAAATAAAGATGGCCACATCCAAGTAAGCAAATCCCATAGCTAACAATCTTCTTTTTCTTCTTATGTATCAGATGAAATACTCCTTGATCAACTCAAAAGAAAGCCCCAGACACAGGATCAAAGTAACAGTTTCATCAAGACCATGTAGCAGATAAGTTCAAATAAATTCCAATACTTGCATTAGATGAAGGTTCAATTCACAATAACTTGGTCTCAAAATGTTGGCATTGGCCAAGTCCTTTTGCATATGGAGTGTTGTCTAATCCTAAGTTCAAAAGTTCAAATCAATCTCAACAGTCCACTCAAAGATTTTTTAGACTTTTTTGTTGTTTATTAGGTATTTTAAGGTCCTAAGACCACAAGCACAATCTAAATACACAAACAAATATATACAATCACAATATATGGCTCAAATGAGCAAAGTGGAAATGACATAAACATAAACAAGTTTAATGAAATTTAAATGGCAGTGAATGATAAATGACTAGAAATTAAATTGCATAAAGTAAATGACTTGAAAGTAAAGCAATATTAATAAGAGTTAGTCAAAGTTAATTGGATGTTTGTAGTGTTTTGCTTTTCAATTGATTAAGTCATTCTTTGAAGAACACTCAACCACCTATTCACAAGCATGGATCCTTGAACCAAGACATCTTCTATAGGAAGGAAAAAAGACAAAGTTTCCATACAATACCATGAAAGATGGGAGAATTAGAATCTCACTTACTAGAATGATATGCCTTTAGGGTCAAATTTAGCTCTATGTTAAGCAATCATAATTGGACTAATGTAGAAGTTACAACTATCTGAGGTCGGACAATAAAAATTTAGGTGTTAATGCACATTATAGATTTGGTATAATGAACCAAACTCCTAAAACACACCACACACTAAAAGAAAAGATCAAAAGAGATGGACCTATCTCATTCATACTTGTATTGGTTCATCTGACACAAGGTCATTGATGAACCAATTAGCCTTAGGATATTGTGATTTCATTTGTCAATAAAAGGAATGGGAAATAATAGGGATGAAGATGAAATGGTAGGGGAAATGAGAGAAACGCAAATTGGTAATGGGAGGAATTTTATCAAATTACAATCATTCATTCATATTGGGAGATGAAATGTATATTTCATCAATCCCCTAAATCCAATGATTTTAATCCAACAAAAGTCAAATCAACCTTGACCAAGGCCCAAACAAATAGTCAAACATCACAAGACATAAAAATGGCTCAACATAATTTTTACACAACTAATCAATTAAAAATCAAATTAAAAATGCATTAAAATACAATTTAAATTGGTCAGAATCTAAAATCTTTGCAAAATACCAAATAAATGGCCAAGAGATTTATCCTAGGTCAAACAAGGTCAAAGGACCTTAGACAAAAAATTTCATGATTTTTAAAAAGTCATAAGTATTTTTAAACAATTAAAAATATGCACAAAAACATTTAATTCACCAAAATATCAAAATTAATCCAAAAAAAAATTAATTCAGAAAATCAAAGAGGAAAATATTTAAAGATTTTTGGTGAAAGTCCCATATTGTTTGGATTAAAAATGAAGTTATTATGAATTAAACAAAATAAAACAATTAAATGAAAAATCAGAAAATAAAAATAAATTCAAAAAAACAAGGGCCACCAGATCTCCCTCATTAGTTGAGGTGGCAGACTTGATGGCCAAGTGCACGCTTCCATCCAACACCTCACTCAACGTGTGTACACGCGTGGTATGCAAAAGGAATGGTTGAGATTAAAACGTTGGACCAAGATCATATGGTTGGAACCTTGCCAACACACCAACGGAGCCCTAGCTCTAGCCATCTTCTCCGATGAGGACCACCAGACTGTTCGAACCTAAATTTTATGAAAATTGAAAACAAGGACACTAATTTGAAGAGAAAATGCTCAGGATCACGAATTTGGCCTCAATTTTCTCCAATTTTAAGTATATAAAAAGATACAGGGATTTGAATTTTGAGGATCATGAACTGAGTTGCTTCGATTTGACCTCAAAGTAACTCAATCTTGTTGCCTACTATAGTAGGACTTCAGAAAACCAAAAATCATAAAGAATAATGAAGAATTGAAGAGATGAAGTTTCTGAATTTTCACCTTCGAGTAGCTTCAAATTTTCTTGATCTTGATCTGGATTTGCTTGATTCCTCTTCTTCTTGCTTGCAGTGATCAATTGAGATAGAAATGGCAATGAATTCTTGGAGTTTGAACTTGAAAACAAAAGGTGAAATTCAAACTCGATTTCAATGAAATTCTCAAGAAATTCTATGGAGTGAGGGGTCTGAGTTTTCTTGCAAAGCTTGGGTAAGGTGTTCTCTTATTTCTAAGCTCATAGCACTTGTATTTATAGGGTTATCACGTTCTTTCCACACACTTCCATTTGAAATCCAAAAATAGAAATGAACTCATGCAAGCTTACATGGGAGTGTACAAATCCCAAAGAATGATTGGAATAGGTCCAAAAATGTGCACATGTGATGCTGAAAGTAATGCATGAAGCCATGCAATGTGGAATGGGAAATGGTTGTGAGAATCTTTCGAATGGGACCATGCATTGCACCCATGCGCAAGTCCTTCAATTTTGATCCAAATGATACGATCTTGAACTTTTTGGAAAGGTGAGATCAAGGGGAATAATTTTTATATTGAACACTTTTCCATTTGAAGCTTGTATCATGAAGAATTTTGAGGTGGAAGTTTGGAAAATCAAACAGATTAGAAAAGTTTCTAAGTACCAAGTCAAATGTTCACTTCTTCCACCTTGAATAACTTTTGATATGGACTTCAAATGGAAAATGTTACTTCATAGAAGTTGTATCCCTTTCAATAATATTCAACGTGGTCACAAATTTGACCTCATTTGGATTTGGCATGAAGGCGTTATGCATTTTAGAAGTTGAGGAAAATAACTTGTTCAATGGTAATGGCCCAAAATGACCTATAATGTTTCCTCTTGGCACATGCATTTGTAAGTTAAATTTTAGCTCCCTCCGAACATCAAAGTTGAAGAGGACATCTAGAATTTGACCATGTAATTTGAATGGATTTCATATCATAAAAATGGAGCAAGTTATGGTCTTGGGAAATTGACCTCCTAACTAGGGTTCAGACCAAATGACCTATAATATTTCACCATAAACAATGACTTTCAAAGAAAAACTAGCTCTTGACTTCAACATGAAATGTGTTTGGAATGCAATTATTAGTAGCGTTTCTCTTGGAATAATTTTCTAATGATACGAATTGTAGGAGATAGGGTCTAGGGAACCCCAGTTTTGACCAATTGACTTTCTCTGGTCAACCACCATGAACCATCTTGCTAGCTTGATATACTCTTGATTTTTGGGACTCATGGAGTATAATATATGTGTAAGATGATTTAATATTAAGTATCCCTTGAAATATTGGATCAAATGTTGAAGAAACTTGTTGAGGAAGTCACACAAGATACCTAGATGAATTAGGGCTTCCAAGTCAAACAAGCTTTAAACTCTTGATGAATTCTTGATCAAAATGATATGTGAAGACCATGGGGATCCATATATGATGTATAGAGTCAATGTGAACCATATTTTGAATAGTCTCCTTGCATTGAGGGTCTTAAACCCTAGATATGAGCTTGATGAGGCATTGGTGGATGCACACACTACCTACAAAAACAATAAACTATACATTGATATCTTTTTGGTATTTTGGTTAGTAAATAATGAAAAACAATGTATGATACAATCAAATGTGCTTGGTGATCTCTCCCAATGCAAACCCAATGAATGAGGGGTAAGGAGTATGCGAAGGTGTGATCGCAAAACCAATGCATATGATGAGATAACATGAGGGATCTTAGGGTCAAAATTGGGGTCTTACAACTACGTTAGAGGAGTACGCCCATATCTTGGGAATACCCGTATCTGACAAGGTACTTTTAGTGGATTGTAGGAGATTCCCATATCTCATATCACAGCTGAAGCTCTTCATATGAAGAAATCTGAGATTGATGCTCATTTGGTGAAGAAAGGAGGTATTCTTGGGTTGACTTCTGAGTTCTTCGTTGGTAAAGCTACTGTCTTTGCTCAAGCCAGTAGTATGGATGATTTTGAAGTTATCTTTGTATTTCTCATCTATGGTTTAGCTTTGTTCCCTAACATTGACGGTTTTGTTGATGTTAACGCCATTAGAATTTTCTTGATTGGGAATTATGTTCCTACTTTGTTGGGTGACATGTATTTCTATTTGAATTTGAGGAATTCTAAAGGTGGTGGGACTATTGTTTGTTGTGTTCCTCTTCTGTACAAGTGGTTTATTTTGCACTTGCCTCAGACGCCTGCTTTCTTGGAGAACAAGCAATGTCTACGGTGGTCCTAGACACTTATGTCTCTCACTAATGATGATATTCCTTGGTATAATTCTACATTGAGTAGCTTGGATATTATTGATAGTTGTGGTGAATTCTCTAATGTACCTCTCATTGGTACACAAGGAGGAATCTTACTACAACCCTGCTTTGGCTCGTCATCAACTTGGGTTCCGCTTGAGAGATAAACCTAATAACACTCAGTTAGAAGGTCTTTTCTATCAAGAGGGTAAAGATTCCCAACATTTGAAGCAAAAGATGATACATGTTTGGCATCATGTGCATAGGAAGGGAAGATCCGAGCTCGATCCACGCAATTGTGTAGCTTTGGAAGCTTACACTATTTGGGTGAAGAAGAGAGCTTTGGAGTTGAAGATGTCATATGATTGTGAAAGACATATGCCTTTGGTTGTGGCTGAGCTATCAACTCTCCCTAACCAAGATGTAGAGGAGTTTGAAGACGTACTCACCAAGATGAAGCAAGAAAGAGATATGTCGAAAGAGTGGTTCCATGCTTTGAGCCGAAAGCATGAAGAGTTGCAGCTTGAGTCGAAAGAAAAGGATGCGCTTATCGAGATTCTTGAAGACCAAGCAAGAAAGAGACAGAGAGAACCAGATGGTCTACCTTCCTCTAGTATGCCTCAGCCTTCCGGTGCTTGGAAGAAGAATGTTGATAAGTTAGTTCTTGAGAAGGATCAGATGAAGACATCCTTTGAGTCTAAGATTCGACGCATCTGAAGGGAGTATGCACCCATAGCCAGATCATCTGATACTTTTGCTAAGGGATCCTTAGGATGATAGTTTCCTTTTCTCTTGTATTTGTATTTGGTTTTTGAAATTGTACTCAGTGTAATCCTTCCAAACTTTTATGAATAAAAAGAGATTTTATGGTTAATCAAATTGTTACTATTATATATTTGCATATAGAACTTCATGTGTTCCTTGAAATTAAAAACAGTAAAAAACATTGCATTTCATGCATCATTTGTATAACATGTTTTCTTCCACTAGATGTCTTATCAGTTCTTCTTCTGTGCTTCAGCCAAGCTGACTCACCGCTATAACACTCGTGCTCATAAACCAAGGATCATGGAGAATCTAGAGCAATAGAACCGAGAGCTGGAGGATGAGATCGCTAAATTAACGGTGCTGATGGAATCTGCCATTATTGCACAAAATCAGTCTTCACAAACTCCTGCAACTCCTCCGCAAAGGACTGTCATTTTTGAGGTTGCTACCTCAACTGTTCCCGCTGTCGCTGCTAGTCAATCTGATCCTTCTATGCCTGTTGGATTCCCATGAAGGATGCCATCAAACTTTATTCCATAAGGGTATGCACCCACATTTGTTTCTCTATCAACATCTAGCCCGATCATGTCAGTGCCATCTCCTGTCATTCATAATCTACCTTGTGTTGAGGACACTACCTACCACTCTGAGCCATCTGAGGGTCCAGACGTGTATGAGAAAGTGGATGAAATGAAAGATCAGTTCCTTGAGTTACGCAAAGAGTTGAAGACTCTGAGAGGAAAAGTTTTGTTTGGGAAGAGTACTGTTGAGCTCGTTTTATGACGGGCGTATGATTGCAAGTGCCCCCAATGACTTTACCGAAATGGTAAATATGGGGATGAGGCTAGAAGAAGGAGTCCGTGAAGGACGTCTGTCTAAGGAAGAAGCATCTTCTAGCAAGAAGTATGGTGGGAGTTTCTCCAAAAGGAAGGAGGGAGAAGCTAACTCAGTATCAGTAGGGAGACATAGGAGGCCTCATGTCCGAAAGAGTTCTCAACATCGACAACATCAATATTAAGTTTCATCAGTGATTCCTGTATTTTCCAACAATTCCAACAATCGATCAGTTCCGATTCAGCAACAACAACGTCAACTACAACCACAACAAAGAACCAACAACAACAACAACAATAATAACCAACAAATCTTTGAAAGGAAGAAGGTATCCTTTGACCCTATTCCTATGTCGTATGCATAATTATACCTGTCATTGGTTCTCAAGAACCTCATCCAACCAAGAAATCCTCCACAGATCCCTGAGCCACTTCCATGGTGGTTCAACCTTGAACTTCACTATGCTTTTCACCAGGGAGCCCCTGGCCATGACATAGAGAATTGTTATCCATTGAAGTATGAAGTGCAAAAGCTTGTGAAGAGTGGAATGGTGTCCTTTGAGGACAGAGCGCCAAATGTGAAATCCAATCCTTTTCCTGCTCATGATAACACTTTTGTCAACATGGTAGATGGTTGTCCTAGTGAGTTCAAGGTTTATCATGTTCGCCAGGTCAAACAATCTTTGGTGGCAATTCATAAAGACATTTGTTTGGTCAGTGAATGTGAGCATGACCATGATGGTTGTGTAATCCGCAGTGTGAACCCTCATGGATGCATTATTGTTAAGAGGGACATTCAAAGGATGATGGATGAAAAGCTTATTCAAATTTTCCAGTCCCGTCATTTCGGAGATAATGTGAATGTAATTGTGTCTGTATTCAAGACCCCTGAGTGGGTAGTTATCCAGTTTGATAGCAGCAACAATAATAATGTCAACATATTGGTATCACTGTTGGTTATACAGTTAGCGGGCCCTGTTCCATATGCATCCGATAAAGTTGTTCCATATTAATACAACGCCACAATGATAGAAAATGGTCAAGAGGTTCCTCTACTAGTTGCAGACTTAGTGGTGAATATTGCTGATATAGAAAAGGTGACCCGTAGCGGTCGTATGTTTCGTCTAGTTTTTCCAAAAGAAATAGAAGATGTTCCCTCCAGTAAGAAGGCAGACATTCCAGTAGAAAATCCGGTTAGTGCTTCAATGTGTCAGTCAGGTTAATGCAGCAAACTGAAGGCTATGGATGATGATGAAGTTTTAAAACTGATTAAGAGAAGTGAGTTCAATGTTGTGGAGCAACTGCTCCAGAATCCATCCAAGATTTTTGTGTTGTCATTATTGATGAATTCTGAGGCACATAGGGACGCATTGCAGAAAGTGCTAGAGCAGGCTTATGTTAAGCATGATGTGACCGTGGATCAGTTTGACCACATCGTTGCCAATATTACTTCTTGCAATAACCAGAGTTTTTGTGATGAAGAGCTTCCTGAGGAAGACAGAAATCACAATTTAGTGTTACAGATCTCAATGATCTGCAAAGAGGACGCTATGTCCAATGTGTTAGTCGACACTGGTTCGTCTTTGAATGTGCTTCCAACTTTCTTATCAAGGCGCCAATGAGGTACAGTGGCGTGATTGTCAAAGCGTTCGACGGTTCTCGAAAAACTGTCATTGGTGAAGTGGACTTTCCAGTTAAGATAGGTCCGAGTGATTTCAAAATTACTTTCCAAGTAATGGATATCCATCCGTCCTAGAGTTTCTTGTTGGGAAGGCCATGGATTCATGAAGCATGAGATGTGACGTCTACTCTACACCAAAAGCTGAAATTTATGAAGAGTAACAAGCTTGTCGTTGTTGGTGGAGAGAATGCATTGTTGGTGAGCCATCTGTCATCTTTTACATATGTTGATGCTGAGGAGGAGGTTGGAACGCCGTTCCAAGCCTTTTCTATTGTTGATGAAATGAAGAAAACTGGGGCACCCATGTCTTCGTTGAAATATTCACAAGAAGCCATTTAGACTGGAAACACTAACAAATGGGGTGGTATGGTAGAGATTGCTGAGAACAAGAATAGGGCCGGATTGGGATTTCAACCAGGACCGTTCAACATCAGAACTGAAGTTGTGCAACCAAGTTTTCACAGTGGAGCGTTCACTCATGAGGATGATCAACACTCAACTGTCGTGATTGAAGACAGTGATGATAAAGACGAAGCTTGCGCCAACTTTGTGACGCATGGCCAGACTTGCAACAATTGGGTTGCTGTTGATGTTCCTATTGTTATTCATCGCTCTAAGTAATTTGTTTTCATTTATTTTTTAAAGAAAAATCCTTCTCCTATGCCTAAGGGAGAAGTGAATATTGTTGGGCACTTTTATTATTAAAATCAATAAAATACAGTTTTATTCATCCACATCTATGGTGTTTTATTTTTACTTTTTGCTTTTCTGAAAATGGTAATCACAAAAAAAAAACATAAATAAATAATAATCTTCCATCTGCAAAATATATGGTCGCACTCCACTTTTCTAAAATCAAAATATCAAATCATTATGCAGGTTGGTTCTCAAACCCATTGAATACAATGATCCTACTCCCTCTCCAAACTTTGTTTTCCTTGTGTTTGAAGCTGGGGAAGAGATTGATGATGAAAAGGTATCTGATGAATTATCTCGTTTACTTGAGCACGAGGGAAAAGTCATTCAGTCGTTTGTAGAGCAGATTGAAGTAGTCAACTTGGGTTCCGAAGATGATGTCAAGGAAGTCAAGATTGGATCTCAACTGTGTCCAGAGGCTAAGAAGGGGTTGATTGATATTCTTCGAGAGTATTCTGATGTGTTTTCTTGGTCCTATCAAGACATATATGGTTTGGGTTCTAAGATTGTGGAGCATAGATTTCCGTTAAGGCCAGAATGCCCGCCGGTCAAGCAGAAGTTAAGGAGGACTCGACCTGATATGGCAATAAAAATCAAAGAGAAAGTGCAGAAGCAGATTGATGTTAGTTTTCTTGTAACCTCTGAGTATCCGTAGTGGGTGGCTAATATTGTGCCTGTTCCTAAGAAAGATGGAAAAGTCCGCACGTGTGTTGATTATAGAGATTTGAACAAAGCTAGTATGAAAGATGATTTTCCTCTGCCACATATTGACATGTTGGTAGACAATATAACTAAATTCAAAGTCTTTTCATTTATGGATGGATTTTCCGATTATAATCAAATCAAGATGGCACCTGAAGATATAGGGAAGGCCACATTTAATACACTCTAGGGAACATTTTGTTATAGAGTGATGCCTTTCGATTTAAAGAATACTGGTGCAACGTACCAGAGAGATATGACTACTTTTTTTCATGATATGATGCATAAAGAGATCGAAGTTTATGTTGATGATATGATTTCCAAATTAAGTGATGAAGAAGAACAAGTTGAGCATTTATTGAAGTTATTCCAGCGTTTGAGGAAGTACAAACTCCGCTTGAATCCCAATAATTATATTTTTGGTGTTCGTTCTGGTAAGTTGTTGGGCTTTATTGTCAGTGAGAAGGGTATTGAAGTTGATCCTGCCAAGGTCAAAGCAATATAAGAGATGGCCCCGCTCAAAACTGAGAAGCAAGTCAGAGGTTTTCTCGGCCGCTTGAACTATATCTCAAGATTTATATCTCATATGACTGCCACATGCGCGCCTATATCAAGCTTCTTCGGAAAGATTAGTCATGTGATTGGACCGAAGATTTCCAGAAAGCTTTTGACAGTATCAAAGAAATCTGCTTGAGCCTCCGATTCTGTCTCCGCCTGTTGAAGGAAGACCCTTGATCATGTATTTGACTGTGCTTGATGAGAGTATGGTTTGTGTCCTTGGTCAGCAAGATGAATCTGGAAATAAAAAATATGCAATTTACTACCTTAGTAAGAAGTTCACCGACTTTGAGACTCGGTATTCTATGTTTGAGAAAACATGATGCGCATTCGCTTGGGCTGCTAATTGTCTACACAATTATATGTTGAATAATACTACCTAGTTGATATCCAAAATGGATCCAATCAAGTACATTTTTTAGAAGCCTGCTTTAATTGGGAGGATTGTCCGTTGGTAGATGTTGTTATCCGAGTATGATATTGAATACCGATCTCAAAAAGCGATCAAAGGTAGTGTCTTGGTTGACCATTTGCCTCACCAACCGATTGAAGATTATCAGTCAGTACAGTATGATTTTCATGATGAAGAGATTTGGTTCTTGAAAATGAAAGATTGTGATGAACCATTGCTTGAAGAAGGGCCAGAACCTGGTTCCCGTTGGGGCATGGTATTTGATGGAGCTATTAATTCATATGGTAATGGCATTCGGGAAGTGATTATTACTCTTTAAGGCACTCATTTTCCGTTTACATCTAGATTGACTTTCAAGTGTACAAATAATATGGTTGAGTATGAAGCTTGCATTATGGGGCTTGAAGAGGCCATTGATCTCATAATCAAATATCTCGACGTCTATGGAGATTCAGCTTTGGTTGTGAACCATATCAAAGGTGATTGGGGGATGAATCAACCCGGTTTGATACCATATAGAGATTATGTGAGGAGGATTTCAACTTTCTTTACAAACGTTGAGTTTCATCATATCCCTCGAGATGAAAACCGGATGGCATATGCTCTTGCAACGTTGGCTTCTATGATTGAGGTGAAATTTTGGAATGAAGTTCCCAATTTGACTGTGATGCGTCTTGATAGGCCAGCTAATGTATTTATTATTGAAGAAGTCAAAGATGAAAAACCATGGTATTATGATATCAAATGTTTCCTCCAAAGTCAGATTTACCCGCCTGGGGAACCTTTGAAAGGTAATAAGACTTTGAGGAGATTAGCTGGCAACTTCTACCTGAATGGTGATGTGCTTTACAAGAGAAACTTTGATATGGTTCTGCTCAGATGCGTGGATAGACACGAAGTAGACCTGTTGATGACTGAAGTCCATGAAGGTTCCTTTGGTACTCATTGTCGCATTACGCGAAAAACCGGCGGGAAAAAGACACAGAGCCGCCACCGTGCCTTATTTATCCCAAAGGAGGGAAAGGAAACGCTCGAAGTAAACCTGGAAAGGAAATGGTCTTACGACCAGAGATGCAAGGATCGGGAGTCGGTTATGCGAAGGGAAGGTATTAGCACCCCTACGCATCCGTCGTACTCGACGGGATCCAAGCTCAGAAAGAATAGAAGAAAGGTTGCTAAATAACTGCTCAAAAACTGCACAAAACTGGAATAGGACACAGAAGGAAGAAGACGGAAGAAGGGATACAAGAAACGTGCTCGCTAGGATATCGCATCCTATGCATACGTATCTTCTCTAACCAGAGTAAGAATCAGAGCACTCGTAGCTCGGCTAACGCACGCCAAAACAAAACACTGAACGGGGACGTTGAGACGTCAGAGCAAACACACAAACACAAACTGGAAATGGAATGCCAATCGCTTGTCTTACATCCAACTCCACAAAAGAACACAGGAAACCGAATGCCAATTGCTGGACTTACATCAGACTCCAAACAGACAAACACCAACAGGAAACCGACTGCCAATCGCTGGACTTACGTCAGACTCCAAACGAACAAACACCAACAGGAAACCGACTTCCAATCGCTGGACTTACGTCAGACTCCAAGCACACACACAAGAAGAAGAAGGGTCTCGATTGCAACTAGGGCAAGAGAAAGGGAAGGTCTCGATCGCAACGGGGGCGAGAGAAAAGGATTAGTGTTAGTTGTTAGTCAAACTCGACAAGACATCGCATCTCGTGCCTACGTATCTCATCTGGACATGAGAATCAGAGTCGCCGTAGTTCGGCTAAACTATTTCTGTTTGTTTTGTGTTTTTTATGTGAACAACGTTACTACACAATCTATCAGATGCTCGACCTTTGGAGACTTACTCACCTGTAGTAGAAGGAGTTAACGTGTCCCTAAGAGGGGATCAAGTTGGTTTGTGTTTTAGGAAGTCTCACACAAGAAAGGAAGTCCTAGACGAAGGAACCATGCTACCTTAATTGACATGCAAACGAGACTATGCGAAGTCTAGCAGTCCTATGGGGATACAATCACACCACACAAACACATACAGCATGAAGTAAACACACCAACAAGGGGCTCAAACATCAAGGCTGGGCTTTAGTCAAGGGGTCATATCAACCTCGACAAACAAGCCAACTGGAAAAGGTATCTGAGGCTCTTAACCACTGACATTGATCGTCAGGGTGAGCAGATGAAAGGTGATGAGGATAAGACCTCATAGCTCTTAACCCGGGCCTGGGTGAGCTTGACTCAATGAAAACGTGGGAGTCCAGAATGTGGGACTCTACTCCACTGGACTGACTCTATATACAAAGGATCTTGGGTGTTTATTCAAAATGCATCAGCACGTAGTGCGAGCAAGATGAATGACTCAACTGAATAGCAGGGGATGGATTGCACATCCCTTTTATCTGCCAATGTCTCTTCACTTAGGAGGTCTTTACATGTACCAGGCACAAAGATAAACAAGCACTACGCCAAATAAGGGAAAAGAGGGCACTTTTTTTTGCCTATAACAGCGCTTTAAAGCACCCTCTAATCTGGCGCTGGCATAGGTAAAGACAGCGCTTTTTTTCCTGGTGAAAGCGCTCTCTAAAGTGGCTCTTTAAGCCCTTTAAGGGCCACTTTAGAGGGCGCTTTTTAAAGAAAGCACCCTCTAAAGTGGAAATTTTTAAGGGTTTAGAGGGCGCTTTTACTGGAAAGCGCCCTCTAAAGTGGAAACTTTTAAGGATTTAGAGGGCGCTTTTACTGGAAAGCGCCCTCTAAAGTGGAAATTTAAAGGGTTTAGAGGGCGCTTATTTTGGAAAGCGCCCTCTAAAGTGGGTGGTTATTTAAATTTTTTTTTTTAAAAAGCGCTATATTTTTTTATTTATTTTAGACAACCTGTATATTGAAGCAGTACACCTAAAACTGTATAATTTGAAGCCCTTTTTCACACATTGCATTCAACAAGCCTTATATACAACAATCCATACATATACAACAATCCACTGATATATAATCGTTTAACTTCTAAAGATTCTAAATATACAACCAATTCATAACTTAAAAAGAAATAAAACTAAGTAGCAAAAGCATCTCTGAGATGTATGTTTTTTTTGCTATCCGCGGTCTTCTTAGCAACAACCTCTTTTTGTTCAATATCAATAGCCTGAACCTAAAATATCATAAAATTAGTTAGGTGAAGTATAAGATCAAGAATTAACATTTTCTATGCATAAATATCATATAATTATGTTTATACCTTTTTTTTTTATGCAACTGACTCGATTTGCTGTAATAAAAGCCATTTTACCTGTAATAAAGAAAACAATTAAAATCATTTTACCTGTACCTTTTTCACTAAGTTCTCTTTCTTTTCTTGGTTGGAATATGTTCTACATGTCTCTTAACAACACGGACGGTTGGATTGATCCAAATACCCTCATTATGATCATTTCTAATATATGAATCATTTAATATAATATTCTCATCTTGATCATTTCTAGTAAACGATTCAATCTCAACATCAATATCACCTTGATCTCCAGTGTTTCATCAATTACTTTGTTGGAAAAAAGAACTATAGACCATTTCGTACTTTTCGGATCATTGACATAGAACACTTGTCTAGCTTGAGAGGCTAGAATAAAAGACTCATCTTTGTATCCCACCCTATTAAGATCCACTTGCAAAAATCCTGACTTATCCATTCGAATGCCGTTATTATTTTCAACCCACTTGCAACCAAATATAGGAATCTGAAACTTCTCATAATCAAACACCCAAATGCGCTCGATAACACCAAAATACGACAGATTTGCAAATTTGGGGTTTAAGTCCTTCACACTTGATATGTGCATTGCTTCAGCTACCACGGTGACACCACTATTCTGCATAGTACTTTTATCATCTTGTTCTTTGGTATAAAATGTGTATCCATTAATCGCGTATGCGCTATAAGAAAAAACATGGAAACTTAGACCATATGCTAAGCATCTCAACCTTTCTGTTATTGAAGCGGGATCTGAATAATACTTTGAATAAATATGATCCTTAAACCAAGGTATAAAACATCGATTGTGCTCTCGTACTATCCAATTTTCATTTCTATTGGGATTTAAACCTCGGAGAACATCCTTGTGAATTTCAACATACGGCTCAACCTCATTCTCATTGTGCAGAACATACAAATGCACTTGATCCCGTTCGACCCTTGATACTGCCACGATTTTATTTCCAATTAGATTTTTTCCTTCTTTCTTTTCGACAAGCTGAGACTTGGGGAGTCCGATTGACTGAACATTAGACAAATATTTAGTACAAAACTCAATCGCTTCTTCAACAATGTATCTTTCAACCATACAACCTTCTGGTCAGCTGAACTGCGTCAACCCGTTTCCCATAACAACAACCCAAGCAAGGACATATCATTCTACTGGGGTCTTCGGCGTGCGCAACGGCAAACTTAAGGAATTCTGATACCCCATTCTCGTACTCTCTCGACAATCGATTGGAAGACATCCATGTATTATCCATTACTAATTAGAATAAACAAAAAACAATTTCAGAAGAGAAACCAAAAATGGGATGAGACAAAACAATTTCGCTTTATTGAGTTAGTCTCTGTGCAGGGCATTCATGTCTCCAACAATAACCCAAAACCAAAACAATTTTGGTTTATTGAGTTAGTTTCTCAACATTTTCAGATATCTCTGACTTCAATAGCATGAGAATGTATGAACCATGCATTAAGCATTAGTGGTATGCACTAATTTGTAGCATAGTTATATATCATCATATAGTTTTTACAAAAGATAAACATTGACTAGAAAATATATATGTAGAATTGTATAATGGTCTAACTGAAAGCTAACAGAAGAATAGTCGACTCTAATTTACTCTATCAAATAACATCCATACCTAAACTTCTTAAGTTACTAGCTACGCTATGTATGCTAGAATAAATACACTCATAAGCTGCATAGTGTACCTTTGATTGGTAGAAGGTGTTTTAGATATTGCTGCCTCCTTTTTCTACATCGAGAAACAAATGGAACAGTTGGTGAAATTTAACCCATAATGCCTAGTCTCCATTGCTAGCATTGCAACACAATAATTATTGTTGAGAATACTCAATAAATGTATGAACCAAGAAAAATGAAACCAAAAATGAACAATAGCGAACGTCAGAAGAGAAACCAAGTAATATGAAGATTAGAAAAATACCTATGGTGTCAAAATCGAACAGCTAACAACGAATTAATAGAAGGAGGAAACGTCGTAGATCTAACAGAGGTGGAAGGAGAACTCCTTAGAAGTAGCGAAAATCGTAGCAGTGAGAACCCTAACGTGAAAAAGAACGAAAATAACAGAGAGTGAAATAACAAAACGCGCAGTATGTTATAATTTTAATGTTTACTAAAGGGGACCTTAGAGGGCTCTTGTGGAAAAAAAGCGCCCTCTAAAGGGGGCCTAAGAGGGCGCTTATGAAAGCGCTCTCTAAGGCTTTCCAAATGCGCTTTATAAACTGGAAATGCACATGGATTTATAGAGCACTTTTTTAAAACTGCCCTCTAAGGGTAACCTTAGAGGGCGTTTTCTAAAAAGCGCCTTGTATTGTTGTTCCTCTATCTCCTCCTTATTTTTTCGCTTCACCTTAGAGGGCGCTTTATTACAAAAGCGCCCTCTAAAGTGAGTTGTCTATTCCAGTTGTTCGCTCCTTATTTTTTCGCTTCACTTTAGAGTGCGCTTTTGTAATAAAGCGCCCTCTAAGGTGCGCTGTCTATTCCAGTTTTTGGCGTAGTGAAGCACAAACATTGCCTCTTAAGGAGGGCTTCAGACAGGTGCCTGCCAAAATAACATGACAGGTCTTCCAGACTACATGGAGAATAGGAAGTTACCTAGGTGGTATGCCAACCACAAGCAAAGCAACTCAAACAATGAGTTAAAGCGGCTAAAGTACCTGTAAGAAAAGCTAAACAATCAGTACTATGTTCAGACAAATAACCAACAGACAAACAATAGTGATTTCCAATATACACAACATGCAAGCTTATGTGCAAGCATTCAAATTGTTTCATCATCTCAAATGACCTACAAATAGCAAGGGTTAGTGGACAAAGTAAATAACAACACTCAAATGATGAGGCAACATCAACCATGGAGATTGGATGCTTGGTCCTGAAATACACAGCTCAAATGTGAGTTCAAACCCCTAGGGCAAAGCCTAGGGTCAAAGATGGAGAAAAAAGTCAAAACAACAACCAAAACTCAACATATAGCATATTTAATCCATCATGAACATGTCCTAAAAAGGACCAAGTCAAAATCATCAAGCAAAGTCATTTCATGTGCAAGAGAAGGCAAAGGCAATTTCAAAGCATGCAATTGATCATCAAGAATCAAAATTCCATATTAAAACAGAAATGACTCAAACAATTCTGGAAATTTTTATGAGCAATCAACATGTCTAACACAATCACCATGCCAAAAATCAGGATCAACAGAACTCAAATGACCTATAAATAAAATGCACAAGCAAGACATCCAATTGTGTGACACACATTGTCACACCATAAGTCCATGTGTCCAAAACAGGGGAGGAAATAGCTAAACATGCCAAATAAAATCTCACAAATCATGCATCATGTTGTGAATCCTCAAGTAAACCTTCATGGCATTTGGAGCAAGTATGTGCATTTCACAAATCAAATGGCATAACATATCTCATTTTGCATCATGTTCAATCAATCCATCACATTCAAAAATCCAGACATGGTAAAAATCAGGAAATCACACCAAAAAATACTAGACATCACAAGGATCAAGTAGCAAAAAGTTGGAGGTTAATTGGATTATCATACTATTTTTGGTGATTTTTTGAAGATCGTGGAAAAAATGAAATAAACATTGAAATATCATGAAAATAATAAAAAGAAATGAATAAAATGGCAATTGCTTCAGCCGGATTCGAACCGTGCGCCTCAAAACGCTCCGTTTTATTAAATGACATGGCAACACAGTCAGCCAGTCAACCCTACATGGATACAGTCAAAACAACAAGGACCAATGGTTTTGCCAACGTACGCCATGCAAGCGCTTTGTCAGCGTGAATTAAAACAAAATAACAAGCAAACGGAGGAATCGAACTCACGTCTCTTGGATGATAGGCGCTTCTACAGTATTCATCATGCGCTGAACTAGAGCTAGGGTTCACTATTCATGCATGGCGGTTGGAACGGCGGAAATCACCGTATTCTTCATGAAGACGGTGGTGAACAGTGACCTTCATGTAAAATTTTCCAGAATTCACAAACAATTACACCAATCGAAAGCTTATGCCACGTACAATACAAATCCAGCTTCAATTCATGCTAATTCATCACAACAAGCGCAAATCGAATCAAAACAGTTTGACATACAAAACTTCTAATCATCATATCTCAGCCAATAATGCACCATTTCACACGAAATTTCCATCAGATTAACCAGCATGATAAGAACTATAAGATCATGGCAAAAGATTTGAGAATTAGGAGCTTCGAAAAACCTACCTCTTGAAGATCAAATTCTGGAATCAGCAGTTTCAAGGCCTGGCAAGCTTAAAATCCACTCCTCTTTCACTGTTATGAAGCTTTATGAAGAAATTGGAGCTTGGAGAGGCTTAGATCTTGCTCAAATATCAATTGCCATTGCTATGTTCTTGAGCTTGGTATGCTTGATTTCTGCTCGAATTCCATGATCCAATGCTTGATCTACACTAAATCAATATCAGAGAACAAGAATATGGAATAAAATCACAGTGTTATATGGAAGAAATTTGAATTTCAATGGAGAGAGAAAAATGGAGGGAAGAAGAATTTAGATCTAGAAATGGTGAAATCTGAAAATTCTGTTATGATTAGCTATTTATATGACATGTTAATCCATTTCCTAATCATGCTTAGGCTTGGCTAATTAAATTTTAATGAGAAAAGAGGTGTTATGCAAAATTTGGTTTTTTCACCCCATGCATGCAATCCCACGTGAACAGTAACAATGGCCATGCAATTTCACTTAAAATCCTCCTATGAACATGTTGGAATGGTTAAAAAGTCCACATGATGCACCAATTTTGAATTCATGGTTTTTCCTCCAAAAATCACATGAATAAGCAAATGATTATATGACAAAATTTCATGCAATGCCTTGATGGATTTGGAAAGTTCATGTCATGAGAAGAATTATGCAAAAAGGAGCACTCAATTTGGAGTTATGAGTCAAAAGTTATGGCCTTTTGAAGTTCCATGCACACTTGGCAATGATCTGATCATATCTTCTCAACCATTCATAAGATGCTCATGATCTTGGACTTTTTGGAAATGGGAGAGAAAGATCTTCAACTTTGATGTTGAACAAAATTTCATTTGAAGCTTCTTTGATGTTGGAAAGTCAAGTTGAAGTTGGTCCAAAAACTTGCCATTTTTGGAAACTTGAAATTACAGGTCACTTTCCATTTTTGGAAACTTTTGATCTGGCTTCAAAATCTCCAATGTATGAGTTTGACATGTTGAATAAACCTCTTTGGGACATGAGTGAAGTGTCTCAAACCATTTCTCCACATCCTAGCCCTCAGTTGACTTGCAGTTGACTTTTACGGCCCCAGATGACCTGAAACTGCACTGTGGACTTTGAGCCTCTAACACTTGGTCAAGTTGCTTCAAAATGAACCTTGATTCATGTAAGCTCTCTAGAACAACCATAGGGTCTTTATCTCATGGAAATGCCTGGTCTCTTGCACAAATGAATTCTCCTGATACCAGTCTTGACTGATAAGATGCAAGGTACTATGCAATGTTAATGCAATGTTAATGTGATGTCAAATGTCCTAAAAAATGAAATGAATGTACAAATGGGGGGTGCAAATTTGAGGTGCTACAGCTGCCCCTATTCAATCAGCTGGGAACCTGAACGGATGAGAGCAACAGCTGTTAAACCTTCAAGGTAAACAGGGATTGAATACCAAAGAACCGTAGAAATTTGCACTCTGCGGGAGATGATCAAAGAAAAGAATGTTCACCAATGGCAACTTCCACTAGGGATTTGATATGGACCACTGGACCAGACAAGACGTCTACCGACGACTCTATTGGGGATTTTGATTTTTATCGGAAGAAGGAACCACGACCAGACATCCAAAAATGATGAATGGGAAGAGAAACCACGACTAGACGCCAATGGACGAATAGGAAAGACTCGACCAGACATCAACGGATGAATAGGAATAAAGAAACCATGACTAGACGTCAATGGACGAATAGGAATAAAGAAACCACGACTAGACGTCAACAGACGAATAGGAAAAGCTCAACCAGACATCAACGGATGAATGGGAGAAAGGAACCATTACTAGACGCCAACAGACGAATAGGAATAAAGAAACCACGACTAGACGCCAAAGGCCGAATAGGAAAAGCTCAACCAGACATCAAAGGATGACTGGGAGAAAGGAACCACGACTAGACGCCAACGGACAAATAGGAATAAAGAAACCACGACTAGACGCCAAAGGACGAATAGGAAAAGCTCAACCATACATCAACGGATGACTGGGAGAAAGGAACCACGACTAGACGCCAACGGACAAATAGGAATAAAGAAACCACGACTAGACGCCAAAGGACGAATGGGAAAAGCTCAACTAGACATCAACGGATGACTGGGAGAAAGGAACCACGACTAGACGCCAACGGACGAATAGGAATAAAGAAACCACGACTAGACGCCAAAGGACGAATAGGAAAAGCTCAACCAGACATCAACGGATGAATGGGAGAAAGGAACCACGACTAGACGCCAACGGATGAATAGGAATAAAGAAACCACGACTAGACGCCAAAGGACGAATAGGAAAAGCTCAACCAGACATCAACGGATGACTGGGAGAAAGGAACCACGACTAGACGCCAACGGACGAATAGGAATAACGAAACCACGACTAGACGCCAAAGGACGAATAGGAAAAGCTCAACCAGACATCAACGGATGACTGGGAGAAAGGAACCACGGCTAGACGCCAACGGACGAACAGGAATAAAGAAACCACGACTAGACACCAAAGGACGAATAGGAAAAGCTCAACCAAACATCAACGGATAACTGGGAGAAAGGAACCACGACTAGACGCCAACGGACGAATAGGAATAAAGAAACCACGACTAGATGCCAAAGGACGAATAGGAAAAGCTCAACCAGACATCAACGGATGACTGGGAGAAAGGAACCACGACTAGACGCCAACGGACGAATAGGAACAAAGAAACCACGACTAGATGCCAAAGGACGAATAGGAAAAGCTCAACCAGACATCAACAGATGACTAGGAGAAAGGAACCACAACTAGACGCCAACGGACGAATAGGAATAAAGAAACCACGACTAGACGGCAAAGGACGAATAGGAAAAGCTCAACCAGACATCAACGGATGAATGGGAGAAAGGAACCACGACTAGACGCCAACGGATGAATAGGAATAAAGAAACCACGACTAGACGCCAAAGGACGAATAGGAAAAGCTCAACCAGACATCAACGGATGACTGGGAGAAAGGAACCACGACTAGACGCCAACGGACGAATAGGAATAAAGAAACCACGACTAGACGCCAAAGGACGAATGGGAAAAGCTCAACTAGACATCAACGGATGACTGGGAGAAAGGAACCACGACTAGACGCCAACGGACGAATAGGAATAAAGAAACCACGACTAGACGCCAAAGGACGAATAGGAAAAGCTCAACCAGACATCAACGGATGAATGGGAGAAAGGAACCACGACTAGACGCCAACGGATGAATAGGAATAAAGAAACCACGACTAGACGCCAAAGGACGAATAGGAAAAGCTCAACCAGACATCAACGGATGACTGGGAGAAAGGAACCACGACTAGACGCCAACGGACGAATAGGAATAAAGAAACCACGACTAGACGACAAAGGACGAATAGGAAAAGCTCAACCAGACATCAACGGATGACTGGGAGAAAGGAACCACGACTAGACGCCAACGGACGAATAGGAATAAAGAAACCACGACTAGACGCCAAAGGACGAATAGGAAAAGCTCAACCAGACATCAACGGATGACTGGGAGAAAGGAACCACGACTAAACGCCAACGGACGAACAGGAATAAAGAAACCACGACTAGACACCAAAGGACGAATAGGAAAAGCTCAACCAAACATCAACGGATAACTGGGAGAAAGGAACCACGGCTAGACGCCAACGGACGAATAGGAATAAAGAAACCACGACTAGATGCCAAAGGACGAATAGGAAAAGCTCAACCAGACATCAACAGATGACTGGGAGAAAGGAACCACAACTAGACACCAACGGACGAATAGGAATAAAGAAACCACGACTAGATGCCAAAGGACGAATAGGAAAAGCTCAACCAGATATCAACAAATGACTGGGAGAAAGGAACCACAACTAGACGCCAACGGACGAATAGGAATAAAGAAACCACGACTAGACGGCAAAGGACGAATAGGAAAAGCTCAACCAGACATCAACGGATGAATGGGAGAAAGGAACCACGACTAGACGCCAACGGATGAATAGGAATAAAGAAACCACGACTAGACGCCAAAGGACGAATAGGAAAAGCTCAACCAGACATCAACGAATGACTGGGAGAAAGGAACCACGACTAGACGCCAACAAACAAATAGGAATAAAGAAACCACGACTAGACGCCAAAGGACGAATAGGAAAAGCTCAACCAGACATCAACGGATGACTGGGAGAAAGGAACCACGACTAGACGCCAACGGACGAATAGGAATAAAGAAACCACGACTAGACGACAAAGGACGAATAGGAAAAGCTCAACCAGACATCAACGGATGACTGGGAGAAAGGAACCACAACTAGACGCCAATGGACGAATAGGAATAAAGAAACCATGACTAGACGCCAAAGGACGAATAGGAAAAGCTCAACCAGACATCAACGGATGAATGGGAGAAAGGAACCACGACTAGACGCCAACGGACGAATAGGAATAAAGAAACCACGACTAGACGCCAAAGGACGAATAGGAAAAGCTCAACCAGACATCAACGGATGAATGGGAGAAAGGAACCACGACTAGACGCCAACGGACGAATAGGAATAAAGAAACCACGACTAGACGCCAAAGGACGAATAGGAAAAGCTCAACCAGACATCAATGGATGAATGGGAGAAAGGAACCACGACTAGACGCCAACGGACGAATATGAATAAAGAAACCACGACTAGACGCCAAAGGACGAATAGAAAGGACTCAACCAGACATCAACGGATGAATGGGAGAAGAGAGGCTGATGTTACGGACATCGAAAGATGATGTCCACAGACACCAAAAAAGGAAGGACCCACACGGGGATCAACACGACACCTACTGGTATCATAAGGATGACATCTACATGTCAGGACAAGGCCACACACTTGTCGGGGACTACTCTGGGGAGTCAAGCTTTCCTCTCACTGACGGGTGAGGAAATAAACCTCTCTGGGGAATTATCAACTCTGCATGCTGTCAGGAGCAACTGCTGCAAATGTGTCGTGTAGATGTTGCAAAACGGTCCACCTCTGCTGGGGATATGATCCAATCCGGTTTAACACATGTATGCATATGTTTGAGCTTTTATGGCGTAATGCTCCATATTGAAGGGAAATGCTACGTGATTTTGAGGATGCAATGATTACTACATGCAAGATGCAAATGGAGCAAACTCCTGCCGGGGAGAATTGGTCGCTCTGCTGAGCACACAATTCTGATTTGATCCTCCTACTCCGTGGGGAGACACAACAAATCTGCGGCGGATGCTTTGCTGATCTAACACTCTGGGCGTGGTAGAGGAACCAACTCAACTGGGGAATCTCTGGTTGGGGAACCCGCCCTTCTCAAATGTGCTGGGGAATAACACTGCTGCTGGAGAAAGGATAAATCCCACTGGGGACAACTTTCACTGAATCCAATCCACCTGGAAACTCCGCTAGGGGAAACAACCAATGCTCACCTCCGCTGGGGATAACTGCCAACCCATGGGCAGGATTAACTCTACTAGGGATAATTTCCACCGACTTGATCCGCTTGGGGACTTCGCCTGGGAAAACCATCAACACAAACCTCTGCTGGGGAGACTTGCTAGGGGAAAACAATCACAACCCTGCTGGGGAAAGGCATTCACGACCCTGCCGGGGATTACAGTACTTTAGACCCGACGGCTGAGGAACAACACTACCCGCAGGCACCACCGCTGGGGAAATAGCAACCTTCAGACTCAATGGGGACTAACAGTCTTCAGACTTGTTGGGGAGTAGGGTAACTTTCAGGCCTGCTGCTGAGGGACAAACTACCCACAGGCACCTCCGCTGGGGAAAAACAGTTCTAAAATCTTTCAGACTTGCTAGGGAAAGAGCCACTTTCAAAGATGTACTTTATGGGGTCCATCTTAGAAATCAACAAGGTAGTATGGGTCAACATATACTGTCTCAGTCGGCGAGCAGCCCATGCCAAAGCACAACAAGTTTTCTCGAGCTGTGAATATCTTATTTCACAGTCGGTAAACTTTTTGCTAAGGTAGTATATAGCATGCTCTTTTCGACCAGACTCGTCATGTTGTCCCAATACACACCCCATCGAATTCTCAGTCACCGAAAGGTACATTATCAAAGGCCCCCCAGGAACTGGAGGTATAAGGATTGGGGGTTTCTGCAAATATTCCTTTATCTTATCAAAAGCCTTTTGACAATCATCATTCCACCTGATTGCTTGATCTTTTCTTAACAACTTGAAAATTGGTTCACACTGTAGCGGTGTATTCGTCGCTATATGATTTATTGATTAAACCATAAGCAAAGCATACAATGAATTCGAGTCGCCACCGCACTTTTATTTATCCAAAGGACTGGCTAAAAAGCGAACAAAATCCTAAGAAGTTTTACGCGTAGAAAACTAATGAAAAGATCAGAGAGTCTGGGTAAGGTGTAAATTACGCAATGGGAAGGTGTTAGGCACCCACTACGTCCTAGGTACTCCTAGGGAGCCCTTTTCACACTTGTTGTATAAAATTGTTATTTGTTATGAAATATTTATTGTGCAAACATGATTGGGATGATGAGAAAAGAATATACAATTTTTATTGTTTTTGTGTTCGAACGGATGAACCCGTTGCCTACGTACCTTCCATCAAAGGTAAGGATCAAAACGCCGTAGTTCGGCTAAAAGATTTCCAAAAGTTAGTGAGTTCAATTTTAAACAATAGCACTGAGGCTCTTCATTATCAATGGGAGAAAACTCGACCAAGACCAACATCCACCATGCGAGGATAGCTTCGACGTACTAGAGGGTGATGTTTACATCAACCACAATGATAATTGAAACCTATGGCTAATGCATGAAAAGATTAACAATGGACAAAGCCAAAACAAATTAATGGGTGAAGTTAATTGACTGGGATTATGAAAGTAGGGTCAAAGTATGATTAAGGTTGATTCAAAAGAAGTATTATGAAATGGAGTTTGAAAAAAGTCAAGGACTTGGGGTCCAGGTTTTCAATTTAAAAGCATGAAGATATTTGCACAATATCTATCTCAAGTTTGAAAGTAAGGTGTGAAAAGGTTTAGGACAAAGAGGGATGAATGGATGAAAATGGATTGTAAAACTTCCTAGAATGTTCACCTCTTGAAATCATATTGAAGATGACTCAAGTGTGTCCTTTGGAATAGGTAATGAGCAACAACAAAATAAGCAAACAAATGATACCGGATGCCACTCGATGGTCTTACTCCAATCTCACAAACAAAAGCGGATACCGGATACTAATAGATGGATTTACACCAATCTCCTAAACAAAGAAACAAGGATATCAGAAGCCAATAGATGGACTTATTCCAATCTCCTAAAACAAAACGAAACTTGGATACCGGATGCCAATCTGTCTGGGCTTATACCAATATCCAACATATGATCATAGGAAAGCAAATGCCAACTTGCAGGGACTTACAATTGCATCCTCACATACAACAAATGCAAATGCATCAAGCAAAGAGAAGGTGAGTGGCCAATGAGATGGTCTTATACTCACTTCCATATCATAGGAACAATGGCCAATGGATGGTCTTACAATTGTCCTCAATGGGCGAACAACAAAGATGTGTCATAAAGACAGATGAAATGATCATGCACTAATGAGTAATTAATGATGATAAATGCACAAAGCATACAAAGCAAACATGTGTATATGAAGTGAGCAATCAATCAATTGAAGTCATTCAGCACACACTATAACCAAACAATGAGGCTCATACAAAGGGTTAGGCATTGAAGCCAACTGGAATAGGGTTAATGGTGCTCTTAACCTTGCCATTGAGGGGCTAAGGTGAAGCAGATGAAAAGATATGAGGGGTGTGCCTCATTGCTCTTATCCCTGGCCAGGGAGAGCATTTGAATATCAGAAGGTGTGGGAGTTCAGAAAGTAGGAACTCTCTCCACATATTAGACTCTATAGATCTTGGGTTTTTACTCACTATGCATCAACACATGTGGTGTGAGCAAGGTGAGTGACTCACAGAATAGTAGGAGATAGGTTGCATATCTCTTGGGTTCTACGAATTGCCTTATTCAAAGGACTTTTCCTGCTTGGGACAAATGTAAACACACACAAGCATTGCCTCTTAAGGAGGACTTCAGACAGTTGCCTGGCCAAGTAACAGGCCAGGTCTTCCAGACTACATGAAGATAAGAAGTTATACCTCAATGCAAATTGCTATTAAGCAAAGCAAAGAAAGTTCTTAAAGAACTAAGCAACTAAAGGTACCTGAAACCAGTCAAACAGAATCAGTACACAACTCAAAGTTAAACCAAAATAAGATAGGGATCAACAGTCAACACAATCAGTTAAATGTGCAATGCACAAGGCTCAAAGCAAGTGAGCCAAGCAACCTACAAAACAAACAAGTTAGTCATGATAATCAATCAAGCTCAATCAATTTGTATTGATCTCTTTGGGTATTTGTTGCTTAACCTGAAACAACAAACTTAAACATGAGCAACATGACCACTAGGACAAGCCTAGGGTCAAAAAGAGATAAGAAAATCAAAACAGCAAGTGACAAGTGTCCAAAATCAAGTTCAAACAATCAAGAAACAAACTCAATTGGTTTCATGTTCATATCAATCATCATCATCATTTCATGAGCAAATTAGGTCAAAGCATGGCATATAGAAGCTCAAAGAAGTCAACAGAATGATTTAGCTCAAAACCAATCTCAAACATTTCAATAAATCCTCAAATAATTCATGATCAAACATTATCCATAACATGATAAGCATACCAAATTTCAGCTCATTTGGATCAAGGGAAGTAGGTCAATGAAAATCAGAAAGGCAAGGCAAGTTCAAGCATGCTCAAAGAAGTCAACCAAACATGCACCAACTTCAATAAATCATAAAACAGTGACAACATATGAGAAATGAATGGGATCAAAACCATGACAAACTTTAATATGTCTACTAATCACATGTCAAATTTCAAGATCATCCAATAATGCATGAGAATTTCACAAATCAAATGGGAACATGTGTCACAAAAAGTCAACAAATGACCAAACAGGGGAGAAAATCCCAAACAAATAGGAAATGCCATCAATAATTCCATAAAAATTCACATGTAAACTAGACATCCACAAGTATGTTCATGCAAAAATTCAAACCAATTTGAGTTCATTAAGCATGGCAAATAAAATCATGAAGTTGGACATGAATAGTGTGACACAAATTGTCACACCCCTAATCAAAAAACTCATAACCCCACAACCAGAAATGATAAATTCACAAACTCCACAACAAAATCACCATGAACATGTCTAGTTTAAGCACAAAAAAATTGGGAAGCATTGGATAATGTATCATCATTTCACAATTGATTTGGCAAGACATGCATAAAATGGACACATATGACAAACCCTAGCACATTTTAAAATCCACTCATGCAAAAAATCTGGAAAAATCATGATAAAAAACTAGAGATCAAGATGAATATTTTGCAAAAAGTCCCATGAATTTTGGAGGAAAATTGATTGACTTATGATTTTTGTAAGTTGAGCATATCAAATGAAATAAATATTGAAAAAATAAAATGATTTAAATAAAATAATTAAATGGCCGGTGGCAAACTTGTAATAAAGCGTTCATGTTAATGAAACGCTGCGTATCAAAAATAAGCGTGTCACACGGCTATTGGTTCATGGCAATGAAATAGTAACATTCATGCAAAACACGACTCCAGCAACCAAACATGAATTCTGGGTTTATGAACTAGGGTTTCAGCGCACTGTTCATCATCATCACCAAATCGAAACGAAATTTTTTGCCCAGAAATGGAAAACAGACATATCATTCGACTCATCTAACAACACACATCACAAATCCAACAATCATTTTCATTAAATCGAGCTATCATGAATGAATCGAACAGAAACATATTTAAACATCAGTCTTCATTTCAACATAACTCCTACCATACTCAACCAAATGCCATGATTTAAGGTTCAACAGAATCAACATGAAAGGATCTTTCTAATGCATATCATAGTTTTGAAAATGGAGAGATTCGACATCTTACCAAATTTGGAGCACAGTGATGATTCAGGTGTTGTTTGGCTATGATGTGTAGAAACAGATGTTCAATGAAGTTTGTAGTGATGAATGAATGAAGGGTTTCAGCTCAGCAACCTTTGAAAATGCTCCAATCGAAATCTGCCATGGAAGGAAGCTTCAATGGAACAGTGCTTTCCTTGCTTACAGTTGAGATACAGGGCTGGCAAATGCTTCCAAGAGGTTTGTAGGTGATGGCACCAAGCTCAGGGCACGAGTTCCTTTGGAGTTTTTTCAGAAAAAGTTCAAGATGAAGAATTGGTTCTTTGAGAGAGAGTGAGATTTTTCTGTTTAGAGTGTTGTGGCTAGGGCTTTTCAGCAGGAAATGAAACATATATAGTATGTTTAGCATTTGTTTAAGTTGGTTAATGGAAGTGTTAATCACAATTTGCATAATGGAGTGTTTTTGCTAATTGGTGGAATTCACTCAAAATTGCATGGGCATGGCACTACAGCTGCGAATTTGGGCCTTAAGCATGTCCAAAATATCATTTCTGAGCATTTTCAATTGGTGAAATATGTTGGAAAGGCTTTATTTGAAAACTCATTTTTGCACCTCCTCTTTTTTAATTCATGCCACTTGAAAAAGGCCATTTTTATTGGTGAATTTTTGGTGAATTGTGATGAAAGATTTGGATAGAGCACATCAAATATGACTTGTAGCAAAAAACCTCACTCAATTTGGCCAAATGGTTTGGAAGTTATGGCCTTTTGAAGTTCAAATATTTTTGAGAATGATTTGATCATAACTTGCCAGCCATAAATGAGAAATGAGTGTTCTTGGACTTTTTGAAAATGGGAGAACAAGATCTTCAACTTTCATGTTGGGAAAAAATTCATTTGAAGCTTGTATGATGAAGTAATGTTGAGGAGAAGAAGTTTCCATTTTTGGCAAATTCCAATTACAGGTCAACTTTCTATTTTGGGAAATTTCTTGACTGACTTCAAATTCTTCACTGTGGATGTTTGACATGTTATATGAGACTTATATGGACATGAATGAGACCTCTCAGACTAAATCCCACCATCAAATCACTGATTAAATGCATAGTTGACCAAGGTTGACTTCAGTTGACTTTGCTAGGGTTTTGCTTGACTAAACCATGTTCTGATGAATTCCAAGCCCCTACCACTTGATATCTTGATCCAAAATGATGTCACAACTCATATGAACTCTTGATGAATGATCATGGTGCCCAAATTCTGCAAGAATGGCCACCATCCACTGCAATGACTGACTTTGACTGATTTGACCTAATTTGCTTCATTTGCAAGTAACATGGTTAGATGACAATATTTTTGTACCTTTGGTTAATAGACAGATGAAAAGCAATGATATACAAATGCAATACATGTTTGGTGATCAAGAACCACACTCACAAGATAACCCACCCACTAGGAGGGAAGCAAAGGTGCACAAAGATCCTTGAGGCAATGATATGGTATGATATGATGCCATGAGGGATCTTAGGGACAAAATTGGGGTCTTACAGATGCCCCTATTTAAGGTCATTCTATCCGGAGAAGTGAAGTTTAGAAATCTTCATCTCGACGCGGTAGAATGGGCTTAAATAACAGTAATGAGACAAATTTTGGTCCCTAAGAGACCTCATGATGCAAATGTATGCATGCAAAAGACACAAACTCTGTGGGGAATATGATTCACACAGAAGAAAAGACGATCCATCGGAGTAATACACTCACCAGGAACAGAGACTCTAACAAGACTCTTGTTGGGGATAGTAAAAGAAAAAGAATGCGTGAGCAGGACACGGCTTCAAGTTGGGAAAAACAAAACTGACACAGCGTGAACAAGACACGACTCTGATTAGGGTAACAGAAATCAGACTGGAGGCCTCACTGGGGAGTGAAGGACTCACACTGGGGAAAAGAATATTCCAAAGGAAAAACATCCATTGGAGAGACACAAGCTGACTCCTGGGAAAACAAAAGGAAACTCCACTGAGGAAGCAACAAAGAATGAGATGCTACCGGTATACGGGTAACAAGCTCAGGAAGAATGAATATCTAAGACCGATATAAGGGTGAGAGATATCAATCAACCAAGCATCTGAGAAAGACCTGGAAAAGGTACCTAAACTCAGGAAAATCTGACTCCACAAAGGGACCGAGGTCATAATAGGGAGCAGCACGGGAGGAACACCAAGGATACCGGGTTGTAGGTATGTAACAGGTGACCGACCAAAGATGTGAATTGGTGTGTGTTCCAAAACACTCATCATCCTGAAGAGAGCGAAAGCAAACTTGTTTATAGGATGGATATTTGATTCTATAAAGAATGCAAATCTTACTCAGTTGGGGAAACAAGCAAAGTGTTCGACAAAAGAGTGCATGAGATATATTATCTATAGCCGTCAAAACGTAGATAATGTACTCGCACGGAAAATTATCCTGAACCGGGTTGTAGGTTGTTTATAGGATAAGATCCGAAATCGTGAATTGGTTTGTGTTCCAAAACACTCATCATCCTGAAGAAAGCTAGGACAGCAGACTTGTTTATAGGACGGACGTTCGATTCCACAAGGAATACGAAACTTACTCTGTGGAGAAAACAATCAAAAGATTGACCCAAGAGTGAACGAGATATAATATCCATTGCCGTCAGAACGTGGATAGAATACTCACATGGAAGATTATCCTGAACCGGGTTGTAGGTTGTTTATAGGATAAAATCCGAAATCGTGAATTGGTTTGTGTTCCAAAACACTCATCATCCTGAAGAAAGCTAGAACAGCAGACTTGTTTATAGGACGGATATTCGATTCCACAAGGAATACGAATCTTACTCGACTGGGGAAGATCAACAAAATACTCCAACCAAAGAGCGCATGAGACATATTGTTCATTACCGGCAAACCGTGAATAATATACTCGAAAGGAAGAGACACCAGAGATACCGAAGTATATAATAGGTGACTAACCAAAAAGAGAGACAATCGATACCAAGCATACGGGTAAACGAAAGACAATCTCAAAGGATAAATTGCGAGCATCCGACAATTATCCGACAACAAAGAAATATTCGATTCCGCAAAGGGAAAAAGCGAATCTTACTCGACCAGGGAAACACGAAAGGTTTCGACTGAAGAGTACATGAGACATATTATTCATAGCCATCAAAACGTGAATAATAACCTCGCATGGAAGATTATCCTTAACCGGGTTGTAGGTTGTTTATAGGATAAAATCCGAAAAGAAAGGCATCGGGATACCAAACTAGGTATATAAAGATGACCAATCAAAAGGAGCAACAGACATTACCAACAAGAGGGTAAATGAAAGGAGATCTGCTGAGGATGCATTGATGGAAATCAATGATCCGGGGAACACAATTCACTGACAAAAGGTGAAAGGACCCGCTGGGGATAAAATTGCTAGCATACGGCAATTATCCACAAAAGACTTGCTAGGGATATAAGTGCTTATCTGAGCAACTTATCCAAGCGAAAGGAAGATCAACATCAAGTATTGAATGAAGATAACCACAAAGAGGGGATTGTCATCGGTTGGGATGAACAACAAAATTAACTCTGCAAGTGGAGAAAATAGGGTTTATGACTACCGGTTCGTAGGTAGAAAAACCGCAAAGATAGGACTTACGACTGCTGGTTTGTAGGCAGAGGGCCAAACTCTGGTGGGGATAACCACAAAATTAGGGTTTACATCTACCGAATACGGGGTAGAAAACCAACAACTCCGCGTGGGGATAGAACAAATCACAAATCCGCACGGGAAACCAAAATAGGGCTTATAACAAACCACAAACTGCCGGAGAGCAGGAAAATAGGATTTACAACTACCGACTGTTAGGTAGAAAACCAAAACTATTCCGCTGGGGAACAGCCCACTGGGAAGCACAAGACTTTTTGACAAATAGCCAATTCGGGAATAATCCGAAAGGACAGACTGAATCAAAAGATGTCCTAATGAGGATGTAACTCAAATAGGAAAATCCATCCCAATATATATGTTGGGAGGAAACGGAAGAAACCGTCATCCACGAGGGTATATCTCAGTGGGGAACTGCAGAAGGACAGACAACAGACACTTTCTGCTTACGGGGCTGACTCTATATGGAGAGATTTAGACACCCGACATCTGCTAGGGGAGATCTATTAGGGATCTGCATCACCCGTTGCAGGAAACACAACAAAAAGAGATACATGGCGAGAAATGCAACATGAATATCTGAATGTTTATGAATATGCATGAATATGCATGATTTTATGTTTAATGAATGCTGACAAAACAGACAATTCTAACACAAACAGGTCCAGGAATCAAACGCCCGGTATTATACTTCCAGGGGAAAACCAACTTGAAAGCCAATCTGCTGGAAATCTATATGCTGAGAAACAAAGATCTGCGGGTACTGCTGGAGAAGCAGAGAATCAGAGATATCAGGAAACCAAAATCTCCGAGTGACGGATCAGCAAACAAACCGATCAGGGCACAGAAAGTCACAACAGGCAAAACAGCCACCAAGACGAATCTGTTGGAGAACAAGAGAAAACCCAAGATATCTGCAGGGGATCCCAGTGTCAACTGAGAAACAAAAGGTGCATTGCACAAGCACGAACTGCTGTAGAAGCAACTCCACATAATTCCGCTGGGGAACAACCCACTGAGGGAGAATGTACCACACAAGTAGATTCTGCAACAAGCCACTCTACTTGGGGAGAATACACAAAGCAAACTGATCGCAACAAGTAGATTCTGCAATATAAGCCACTCTACTGGGGATCACAAGCAGTCAGGAAATCAATCCGTTCTCTGAGTGCTAGAGCCATCATCTGACCATACTGGGGATTGAAGGAGTATTCAACAGGCGAAACTGCCACAACAAACGTTCTGCAGACTATGCTGAGGAAAAGATGGTTGAAATACTGGGATGTCAACCCAATCAACCACTGAATAAGAAAATAAATCCTGCTCTGCCGAGGAGAACAAACACTCTGATAGAGACAGCAACAACTCTTCAGACGACTTCGCCGGGGAAAAGGTAAAGTACCGGGTATTAAACCGCCGACTTACCGAGTCCTTTAAAAGGAAAACGACCGTGCTGAGGAAACAGACAACTCTGCTGGCACCTGCACTGGGGAGAGTGACAACAACTCTGCTTGCGAATGTGTTGAGGAGACAAATAAAGTCTGGGGATGTCGACCCACTGGAGAAAGTGACGGGGCGCCAGGATGACAAACCAATCAACCGCTGAAACTCACAAGGGAACATCCATGCTAGGGAAGATTGCTGCTGGAGAAAACGAAGTCTTCAACAATACTCTGCTTGCGACTATACTGGGGGAACAACCCCAACAACAACTCTGTTTGAGGAACAACCCCAACAAAGATCTGAAGAAAGAAGATACAACCAAACCAGGAATATGAACAAATGTCTTACCTGTTGGAAATCATGCCACCCTCGGGAGAGCACTGAGATATTCTTAAGTATCCTTTCAACCTTGTGAATATTCACTTTGTTTAAAACAACAATTTTTTTTGAAAAATTTGATTTGTTTAAAAAACAATGATATTTTATCAATTTAAAACATGCAAAACATTTGTTGAATTGAAACAAATAAGAGTGCAAATAATTGGATAAAAAGCTCAAATTGATTTGATGGAATGGTAGCCTGCAAATGGCAAGACTCCATAGATTTGTACAAATTTGAAATCAGTGATATATATTGGAAGAGGGCTACATTGAACGTGTTAATACCTCAGGATTGGCATTAATTTTAGAAAACAAATAATGTAATCACCTCTGTTGTTTTAATATGTTCGGTTGAAGAAATTCAACATCTGGACCAACATGTCATGTACGATGTCACGACATCAGGTCTGTGACATCGCACATGTGTAGGAAACTGAATTAATTAATTCAGTGTATGTCATGGGATCAGCAAGGATATCTGGTGAATATCCTAACTCCCATGTGGAGGTCTTGAAGACTAAATCAGAAGATATATAGGCTCAAAATATGGAGATATATATGGAGAGAGTTTAGGAACTTGAAGACCTTGTTTATAGCAGAATTTTTCTGCTGAAGTTGCAACAGCATAGAACAAGTCTGCTGCAACTTTCTGAAGGCCCAAATCCAGTTGGGTGATTAGGTTATAAATAGCTGATTGTAATCTAGTTTTTGTAAGCCTCTTAGAATGAATTTTTAGGGGTGTGTGTAAGGTAAACCTCCCAATCTGTGGGAAGGTTACCATGTGTTTCTCAGTGGTAAACCTGAGAGTGTTTGTCACTCAAAGCCTGTAGGCAAGAGTGATTATGTTCTTGAATGAAGTTGTGAAGCAAGTTCAAGGTGTTTGCACATTACATTGTATTTGTAGTGATAGGAATGGAAACTGGAGGTTTCTATCTAGGAGTTCCTAGGTATAGATTGCATTGGGTAGGGATTAAGTGATGAGTTGTAAACGGGGGAGTTTAACTCTGAATTGATACTACTAATAGTGGATCTTCTTCCTGGCTTGGTAGCCCCCAGATGTAGGTCATGTTGGACTGAACTGGGTTAACAATTTCCTGTGTTTGTTTACCTACTGCATGTTATAATCATGTCTGCCATAATTCAGGTTGTGTTACAGTCTGCCAATCAAGTTAATAACAAACCTGATACATAGCCTTCTGTTGGAATGTCAATCAGAATGTTTTGACATTCATCAACAACAGCACATACTGTTTAATAAGCTGATGAATTCAGTTCAGTATGTAGTGAAGTCTGGTTTTAAAAAGCATATCAGACCTGGCCAAAAGAGCAGTGTGAAATTGTCAAACTGGATGTCTTGACAGTTCTTCCAGTAAGCTGATACTGAAGTAGAGACTGGTTGGTCTTTTACAGTACAGCAAATTTAGCAGTCTGTGTTCAGGAACTAAACTGACTGAGCATATGGTTCTGGACTTGGATGTCAGACGGAATGTTGTGACATTCATTCCTGACAGCATATGCTATATTGTTGGATGATTAGTTTTTCTGTTTCAGGATTTTTCTCAGGCTATTCTTCAGGAATCCACCAGCTGATTTGAAATCTAGGAAACTAACAACTAAGCTACAATTAATGAACCTAACAAATAATCTATTTGTTAGCTCCTTAATAAGTGGAGATTAGTTTAACTTGTTACAACCTTTAATCTAGGAAATACAAGTACATGACCAACAAACTGGAACAATGTAACAGATGATGTCCAAAACAGGATTGAGACATCGTGCTGATAACTGTGTAGGAAAACAACAGTAGTGAATGTTATGGTGCACATAACTAAGTGTTCCTCCATTCTAGGATGACATAGAAGGAGAGGTTGTGACACTGTGAAAAGGTGCACAATAATACAGAGTGTGATAACTGTCTTGCTGTAATAAGTACAATGTTAGATCAGATGTCACGACTTGAAGTAGAACATCTGAATACTGACTACGCCAGAATTTCAATTGGTATCAGAGCAGGCATCCTGTTCTGTCTCTGGATGAGATCCATGGGTGATACTTTCTGGTAGCTGGCAAGGAGTTATGTTAGTACTGAAGCTGGACCCTGTGTAAGGTTCTGCAATTCCCTGAATGGTCCCTTGAAGTAGGTGGATGGACTGTTCATGACAGGAATGGTGTGTTCCTGTCTCTGGAGGTTGGCAATTGGCCTGAGTGTGAGACAGCTGTGCCAGTACTTAATCACATTCAAACCTGGTATGGTCTTGGAGGCCAATCTGGTGAAGTGTGTGTTCACAGGTTGAGATGTATTATGATTTCCGCTGCATAATACCTGGCAGAACTCAAACTCTGATGTAGTTTCCCCTCATATGGATGAAAGGCTGCTGTGTTCAAGATCTCATCATAATCTACTGAAGATGTCAATGATGCTTGAGTCTCCTCAAGTCCACTCATCATGACGTTCTCACTTCAGGATGGTAAGAGTCACTTAATTACTGATTCTCTTACTCTCTTGAGTAGTGTATATGAAGACCTTGAAGACCTTCAAGGAAGGTTTGTTCCAAGGAGGTGGAACCAATGTTCTATGTGATGTTAGAACATGTTGTTCAACAAGTATGCAGCTACTGGTTGAAGAGCAGATGTATTAGGGTTCAAACAAAGGGATAATTCTGTTTGGAACCTACTCCTGACCTGGAAGAGGAGACATCTGTGTGTGCTAAGTTGACAAGAGCAGGGTCAACTGGGTGTGTACTCAAGAAGGTCATCCCTAGAAGTTGAGCTGGTTGAGATGTGACATTGTGCAATCTCCTGCTGTTAGGCATCTTCCTGCAATTTGATCAGGATTGGATAGTTGTTCCCTGAAGTACTATGGTGTGTTGGAAGACAAGTCTCCTGGATGTTAGCAGTCAATAATGGGGTAACCTGATTGTGATATCATTTAAGGGAGTTGGAACCATGAATCTTGTTATTCAAACACCACGTTCAGAAGTGGCAGTTCTTACTAGGAGTGAGAATATGAAGATTCAGAGGTTGGTTGAGGTAATATGCTCTGGCAATGCATATCTACTATTGACTAGTGTGTGTCTCACAAGTACTTATGATCAGCTGAAGTCTGATTGGTCTGATTGGAGGAGTTAGTTGCCACTGGTAGGGATAGTGTATGTCATATTGAGACATATGTATACAATGCATGGATACTAGTGTGGAGTCTCCATGATTGTTAAGTTGAGGGGGAGTTTTGGTTAACCTCCTCAAGTTTGGTCAGCCTTGGGTCTGGTTGGCTGTTGACCTGTGTCACATGGGTTCTGGTTGATGTGTGACACATTTGCAAGGAAGGATTCATCTCTCTCATTCCTAAGGGTGAATCCAATCTGGAAAGAGTCTCAAGACTGTTGAGGTGCTTGCAAGCAGAAGATGTTGACACTAGAAGAGTATTTTCAAAGTATTCTTATGGTGGAAGTATCTGAAAGGATAATTGGGAAAGGATTTAAGATCAATGTCTACTTGTGTCAAGTTCAAGTATTTAATTGATTATCCTTGGAGCTCAAGACAACTGATGTTCTTAAAGATGTTGGAACATCTCTTCTTCAAGACCCTGTGAAGAATCACAGGAAGGATAGTACATTGAGTTATGATCTATCTCTTTGGTGGCAGCAAAAGCGTATGATCTCTGAAAAGGTTTCCTGGCAAGAAACATGTTCAGCCTTGGCATGTCCAAGAAGAAGAAGACATCAGAGCCTTGATGGTGGTTACTTGGATCAGTTTATTTCTGATCTAGGTAAGGAAGTGCATTGGCTAATGCACACTGTGGAGTCAAGAACAAGTGACAGCATTCTTGACATCATGGAAACAGCCTTGCTTTAGGAAGTGGAATCCTTGGCAGAGCTGAAGGGTTAGTTTCCAACTGGTCCTTCTGAAGACTCATACATCAGAGTGTCTGATGTCTTTGGAGAAGAAGCAGGGATTCATCAAGGTGTGAGCTTGGATGACTTAACTGCAAATCTACAGGATGGAGGTTGTTTACTCAAACTTGGTTCCACAATCAAGTCTATGAGAACATTGAACTCTTGTTCTGTGAAGGGAGGAAGTTCTTTCAAGTGGCAGAAGAAGGAGCTGAATTCAACAGCTGGATGTCAAGCACAATGTTGTGACATTCGGTTCTGCATCAGATTCTTAGTTGATGAAGTGGCACATCAACTTGAGATAGAAGGATCTACAGGGTTGTAGATTGGACACTTCAAGTTCAAATCTCACTTGAAAGGTCAGAATATCTTTGGGAGAAGTCTGATAAACTTGGGAAGGTCAAAAGGCAGCATTTGACCTTGTCATATGAGAATTCATGAAGGAGGTAATCAACCAGTGGCATTTGGTCTATCTCAGAAGTGAGTTCGAAGAATCAAGATAATCAACATAAGGCAGCTGATTATCCTTGAGGAAAGTCTAAGACAAATTACTTTTGGGCAGAAAAGTATTAAGTTGAAGACAAAAGGAGGTGTTCTCTATTCATCTCTTGGAGCTTGTGGTAGAAGTTCTGAGCTATCTATGGAAGACTGTCTCTGGTAGTGGGATGAGAGTGTATATATCCCAATGTATGTCTGGGTTCCTCTGGCCTAAGCTGAGGACTCAGTAATATCTGAAGTCTATCAGATAGTGCTCCTTGTGATGCTGTGAAGGAAGTCTCAGCTGATGTTCAAACATCTTGTGAAGTGATCTTCTGTTCTGGTTAGAAGAGAAATTGACACAGAGTGTGGATGTGTTCAGCCAAGAGGGTTGGACACAGGGTGCGCTCTTGAAGACATGAAGATGCGTCTTATGTTTTCCTTTCATCAAGTGGTCTGGAATCTCTTTGAATCAGGAAGTATGTGAAGGTCCAACCTTGGGGTGTTGGATATGATCATGTGTGACCTCCAAGAGAGTAGGTTGTCCATGACAGGGGGAGTGTGTCCGTGTGCTGCAAGTAATCACCAAGCTTGTGGTCTATGTGCTCTCAGATAACGGGGTATGGCAACCTGTTAGTTTTCAGGATGCTGTGATGTGTGGCAAGGCTGAGTGAGCAGAAGAATGTCTGACCGGATGTCATGACATTGCCCTGGACAGTGCTGTTAATTCCTTCTGAATCTTAAAGTCTTTAGGAATTATGAGGGTGATGTGACCTAGTCTGATAAACCAGAATAAGCCTGATGGCTACAGCTGTGTGGTACAGGGGGAGTAACCATCAACTGAAGTGTGAAAAGTTGGTTGTAGCAGTGCTAGGTGTCAAGCCTCTACTGGAGGAATGACAGAGGTCTTGGGAAATGTTGAAGACTGGCTGAATGCAGGAATGTTAAGACATCGAGTGTAACGTGTCTGACGGCATATATGGAATGGTCTCCATGCACTGGAACGGCTGTTTTGGAAAAGAAACAGTCAAGAGCTATAAAAGGCATTCAAAGATAGTCTGAGATTTGGTTGGTGATCCTCTGACGGTTTCTCAGCAAAAATAAATGCATCTTGACCAAGCATTTATTTCTACCGGATATTCCTAAGCACAGGCTGGACTACTTAAAGGATGCAAGAGCCCCCCCTTCTCCCCACAACAGATACACTCCAATCTCAGAATCATGGGGTATGTTAAGGTCTGGGCAAGCTGCGCCTGGATCTGGTCTTGTGAAGGGTGCCTTTACAAATGTTTCGCTAAAAAGGGGGAGAGAAAGAAACATCCTGGGGTCGAGAAGCAAACAGATCACTGTGGTAACAAACAGAAAGTTGGGGTTGGGGTTAGACACAAAATTCACCAACTGAATTACCACTTGTGTCTTGTGATCTGAGTTAAGAGAACAGTTGTGCCCTGTGATCTGAGTTACATTGTCTATGTACTCAGCATTACATACTCTTCAGGAAGCTCTCCTGTTGAAGTGAAGGGTTCTGGAACAACTGAGCCTTGTTTCTCTACTTCCTCATGTACACCAACATTGGTGTTCATGGTGGGGGAGATAATAACAGAGGATTATTTGTTTTAGCTAAAATTTGTCAAAGGGGGAGATTGTTAATACCTCAGGATTGGCATTAATTTTAGAAAACAAATAATGTAATCACCTCTGTTGTTTTAATATGTTGGGTTGAAGAAATTCAACATCTGGACCAACATGTCATGTACGATGTCACGACATCAGGTCTGTGACATCGCACATGTGTAGGAAACTGAATTAATTAATTCAGTGTATGTCATGGGATCAGCAAGGATATCTGGTGAATATCCTAACTCCCATGTGGAGGTCTTGAAGACTAAATCAGAAGATATATAGGCTCAAAATATGGAGATATTTATGGAGAGAGTTTAGGAACTTGAAGACCTTGTTTATAGCAGAATTTTTCTGCTGAAGTTGCAACAGCATAGAACAAGTCTGCTGCAACTTTCTGAAGGCCCAAATCCAGTTGGGTGATTAGGTTATAAATAGCTGATTGTAATCTAGTTTTTGTAAGCCTCTTAGAATGAATTTTTAGGGGTGTGTGTAAGGTAAACCTCCCAATCTGTGGGAAGGTTACCATGTGTTTCTCAGTGGTAAACCTGAGAGTGTTTGTCACTCAAAGCCTGTAGGCAAGAGTGATTATGTTCTTGAATGAAGCTGTGAAGCAAGTTCAAGGTGTTTGCACATTACATTGTATTTGTAGTGATAGGAATGGAAACTGGAGGTTTCTATCTAGGAGTTCCTAGGTATAGATTGCATTGGGTAGGGATTAAGTGATGAGTTGTAAACGGGGGAGTTTAACTCTGAATTGATACTACTAATAGTGGATCTTCTTCCTGGCTTGGTAGCCCCCAGATGTAGGTCATGTTGGACTGAACTGGGTTAACAATTTCCTGTGTTTGTTTACCTACTGCATGTTATAATCATGTCTGCCATAATTCAGGTTGTGTTACAGTCTGCCAATCAAGTTAATAACAAACCTGATACATAGCCTTCTGTTGGAATGTCAATCAGAATGTTTTGACATTCATCAACAACAGCACATACTGTTTAATAAGCTGATGAATTCAGTTCAGTATGTAGTGAAGTCTGGTTTTAAAAAGCATATCAGACCTGGCCAAAAGAGCAGTGTGAAATTGTCAAACTGGATGTCTTGACAGTTCTTCCAGTAAGCTGATACTGAAGTAGAGACTGGTTGGTCTTTTACAGTACAGCAAATTTAGCAGTCTGTGTTCAGGAACTAAACAGACTGAGCATATGGTTCTGGACTTGGATGTCAGACGGAATGTTGTGACATTCATTCCTGACAGCATATGCTATATTGTTGGATGATTAGTTTTTCTGTTTCAGGATTTTTCTCAGGCTATTCTTCAGGAATCCACCAGCTGATCTGAAATCTAGGAAACTAACAACTAAGCTACAATTAATGAACCTAACAAATAATCTATTTGTTAGCTCCTTAATAAGTGGAGATTAGTTTAACTTGTTACAACCTTTAATCTAGGAAATACAAGTACATGACCAACAAACTGGAACAATGTAACAGATGATGTCCAAAACAGGATTGAGACATCGTGCTGATAACTGTGTAGGAAAACAACAGTAGTGAATGTTATGGTGCACATAACTAAGTGTTCCTCCATTCTAGGATGACATAGAAGGAGAGGTTGTGACACTGTGAAAAGGTGCACAATAATACAGAGTGTGATAACTGTCTTGCTGTAATAAGTACAATGTTAGATCAGATGTCACGACTTGAAGTAGAACATCTGAATACTGACTACGCCAGAATTTCAGAACGTAATGATCCTTTCTCTACCAATTTGAATCTCGATGTATTCGAAGCTTCAGTTTGACGACGAATCGAGAATCCTCTGACGAAATGACAACTGGTGAACAGAAAGTCTCGTCAGGATGCAGTCACTTGCCAAATCCCTAATTTTGCCTAGATTGCCCCAGGGTGAGGTACTCAATCTAGCGGGATGCAAATATATTTTTTCCAAGTCTCTAATTTTTTCCTGGATTACCCTTGCGGGTTCTCCACCGAGACGCTCATTTTTGCCTAAGCCGCCCTTTCGGGTTTTCAACTTAGCGAGCTATTCTGTTTTTCATTTGCATATAATTTTTTTTCTAGGCAAAGTATCTCTTGACTGCATCTGAATTCACGGGACGAGTGAAATCCTCCCCATCCATTGTTGTAAGCATCAAAGCTCCGCCTGAAAAGGCTCTCTTAACAACATATGGACCCTCGTAGTTTGGAGTCCACTTGCCCCTGGAATCGGGCGTGAAAGACAAAACTTTCTTGAGCACGAGGTCACCTTCTCGGAACACACGAGGCTTGACCTTCTTATCGAATGCTTTCTTCATTCTCTGCTGATATAACTGACCATGACACATGGCAGTTAACCGCTTCTCTTCAATCAAATTCAACTGGTCATAACGGCTCTGAATCCATTCAGCATCAGTCAACTTGGCTTCCATCAAGACTCTCATTGATGGGATCTCCACCTCTAATGGGAGAACAGCTTCCATGCCGTAAACAAGAGAGAAAGGGGTTGCCCCTGTTGAAGTGCGTACAGACGTACGATATCCATGCAAAGCAAATGGCAGCATCTCATGCCAATCTTTGTACGTAACAGTCATCTTCTGGATAATCTTCTTGATATTCTTATTAGCAGCTTCAACAGCCCCATTCATCTTAGGTCTGTAGGGAGAGGAATTATGGTGTGCAATCTTGAATTCAGCGCACAACTCATCCATCATCTTGTTATTCAGATTAGATCCATTATCAGTAATGATCCTCTCTGGCACACCATAGCGGCAAATCAGCTGGTTCTTGATAAACTTCACAACCACCTGCCTGGTTACATTTGCATACGAAGCGGCTTCAACCCATTTGGTGAAGTAGTCAATTGCTACGAGGATAAACCGATGTCCGTTGGACGCTTTCGGCTCAATCATGTCGATCATGTCAATTCCCCACATAGAGAAAGGCCATGGTGATGAAATCACATTCAGAAGTGTCGGAGGAATATGAATCTTATCCGCATAAATTTGACACTTGTGACATCTCTTCACATATTTGCAACAGTCAGACTCCATTGTCAGCCAATAGTAGCCTGCTTTCAACATCTTCTTAGCCATGGCATGTCCATTGGAATGAGTACCAAATGAACCCTCATGGACCTCAGTCATCAATAGGTTTGCTTCGTGTCTATCCACGCATCTGAGCAAAACCATATCAAAATTTCTCTTATACAGCACTTCACCACTGAGGTAGAAATTGCCTGACAACCTTCTCAAAGTTTTCCTATCTTTCACAGATGCCCCAGGCGGGTAGACCTGGTTCTGGAGGAAATTCTTGATATCAAAATACCAAGGCTTGTCATCTTTCACTTCTTCAATTGCAAATATGTGAGCTGGTCTGTCCAAGCGCATCACAGTAATATTGGGGACATCATTCCACCATCTGACCACAATCATGGAAGCAAGCGTAGCAAGAGCATCTGCCATCCGATTATCCTCTCGAGGAATGTGATAAAATTCAACTTCTGTGAAGAATGTTGAAATTCTCCTTGCATAATCTTTGTATGGGATGAGACCAGGTTGATTCGTCTCCCATTCTCCCTTGATCTGATTAACCACCAGGGCCGAATCACCATACACATCAAGATACTTGATTCTCAAATCAATGCATTCTTCAAGTCCCATAATACAGGCTTCATACTCCGCCATATTATTCGTGCATTTGAAAGTTAGCCTTGCTGTAAACGGAATGTGCGAACCTTGAGGAGTAATGATCACTGCCCCAATTCCATTTCCATATTGATTAACAGCGCCACCAAACACCATTGTCCATCTGGAACCAGGTTCCGGACCTTCATCAAGTGTAGGCTCATCGCAATCTTTCATCTTCAAATACAGAATCTCCTCATCAGGGAAGTCATACTGGACAGACTGATGATCTTCGATCGGCTGGTGCGCTAGATGGTCAGCCAAGATACTACCTTTGATAGCTTTTTGAGCTCGATACTCAATATCATACTCAGACAACAACATTTGCCAACGGGCAATCCTCCCAGTTAAAGCAGGCTTCTCGAAGATATACTTAATTGGATCCATTCTGGATATCAACCAAGTTGTATGATTTATCATGTACTGGCGCAAACACTTAGCAGCCCAAGCCAAAGCACAGCACGTCTTCTCAAGCATAGAGTACCGAGACTCACAATCAGTAAACTTCTTACTGAGGTAGTATATAGCAAATTCCTTCTTCCCTGATTCATCTTGTTGACCGAGCACACAACCCATCGAGTCCTCAAGAACTGTCAAATACATGATCAGAGGTCTTCCTTCCACAGGCGGAGACAATATCGGAGGTTCAGACAGATATTCTTTGATACTGTCGAAAGCTTTCTGGCAATCCTCGGTCCAATCATGAGACTGATCTTTCCGGAGGAGCTTGAATATCGGCGCACATGTGGCAGTCATGTGGGATATAAATCTGGAAATGTAGTTCAAGCGGCCAAGAAAACCTCGGACTTGCTTCTCAGTTTTGGGTGCAGGCATCTCTTGTATTGCTTTGACCTTTGCAGGATCAACCTCAATACCTCTTTCACTTACCACAAAACCTAACAATTTGCCAGAACGGACTCCAAATGTACATTTGTTTGGATTCAGGCGAAGTTTAAACTTCCTCAAACGCTGGAAAAGCTTCAACAAATGCTCTATATGCTCAACTTCCGTTCGGGATTTAGCGATCATATCATCAACATAAACCTCTATCTCCTTGTGCATCATATCATGAAACAAGGTAGTCATAGCTCATTGATACGTGGCTCCGGCGTTCTTCAAACCGATGGGCATCACTCGATAACAGAATGTTCCCCAAGGTGTGATGAATGTTGTCTTCTCCATATCCTCTGGTGCCATCTTGATTTGATTATATCCGGAAAATCCGTCCATAAAGGAAAAGACTTTGAATTTGGCTGTATTGTCTACCAACTTGTCAATGTGTGGTAGAGGAAAATCGTCTTTCGGGCTATCCTTATTCAAATCTCTATAATCAACGCACATACGGACTTTTCCGTCCTTTTTAGGAACAGGCACAATATTGGCCACCCATTGAGGATATGTAGAAGTCACCAGAAACCCCGTATCAATTTGCTTATGAACTTCCTCTTTGATCTTCACTGCCATATCTGGATGAGTTCTTCTGAGCTTCTGCTTCACAGGCACACACTCAGGCTTCAAAGGCAGGAAATGTTGCACAATATCTGTATCTAAACCCGGCATGTCTTCATAGGACCAAGCAAAGATATCTGAATACTCTCATAGCAAGCTGATCAAATCTTCCTTGACAGACCCTTCAAGAAGTGCCCCAATCTTCACCAGGCGAACACAATCTTCAGACCCCAAGTTGACTGTTTCCAAGTCTTCGAGATGCGGCTGAATGATCTTCTCTTCGTGCTCAAGGAGACGGGTAATCTCATCAGGAATCCCTTCAACGTCATCTTCCTCTGCCTCAAATACAGGGAATTCAAAATTGGGAGATGGCGTTGGATCATTATGTTCAATGGGTTTTAGGATCAACCTGCATAATGATTTTGGTTAATGAAAAACTTTTAGCATTTAAACAAACAAACCATTATGCAGATGAAAAGGATTGTTTTTATTCTTGTTTTTTATGGGTTTTTTGTGATCACTGATTTCATGCAAAAAGCAAAAAGTGAAAACAAAGGAAAAACAAATGTTTAACAATGCATTAATTGAATGAAAACATCATTGTATATATGCTTTGCCAACAATGTCATCACTTATCCTTTTGGCATGGGAGAAGGGTTTTAAACAAAGTGAACAATTACTCTGATCTATGGATGACTGTAGGAACATCTACAGCGACCCAATTGTGGCAGACACCACCAGGAATAACGAAGTTGTTCACGTCTTCTGCCTCCTCTTCCAAGATAGCAGCAGCTTCCTCTTCAGGTTGATCGTCATGGATGAATCCTCCACTTGTGAACAAACCTTGCTCATTAAATGCCCCAGAACAGTAGCCAATGCCAGCCCGGAATCTATTATCTTCAAGTTCAATCACCTTCCCTAATCCAGCAACTACACCACATTCAATGGCCAGCTTCACATCACGGTAGGAAGTGAATGAAGGAGACTTCTTCTCGATTGGTTCATCAATAGATAAAGCTTGGAATGGAGTTCCAACTTCATCCTCAGCGTCAATGTACGAGAAAGAAGACAGATGGCTAACCAGAAGAGCCTTTTCTCCCCCTACTACGACCAGTTTCTTGTTTTTCACAAACTTCAGCTTCTGGTGTAGGGTGGATGTCACGGTGCCAGTCTCGTGAATCCATGGTCTGCCTAAGAGACAGCTATAAGATGGGTGGATATCCATTACCTGGAAGGTAACCTGGAAATCACCTGGTCCAATTTTGATTAGGAGATCAACTTCCCCAATCACGGTCTTACGCGACCCATCGAATGCTTTCATAATAACCCCACTCTGCCTCATAGGAGGACCTTGATACGACAATCGAGAGAGTGTGGATTTTGGCAATACATTTAAAGAAGATCCAGTGTCCACCAGCACATTGGACATTGCATCAGATTTGTAGTTCATGGAGATATGTAAAGCCATGTTGTGGTCTCTTCCCTCCTCAGGGAGATCAGCGTCACAAAAGCTCAAAGTGTTGCAAGCGGTGATGTTTGCAACAATACTATCAAATTGCTCAATGGTGACGTCGTGATCAACATACGCCAGATCCAAGACTTTCTGCAGAGCCTCCCTATGGGGTTCTGAATTCAACAGCAGAGAAAGAATGGAAATCTTGGATGGCGTTTGTAGAAGCTGGTCTACAATGTTGTACTCACTCTTTCTGATGAGCCTCAGCATCTCATCAGATTCTTCATCTACAATGCCACTCGGGCCAACTGAAGAAACAGGAGTCTTTTGTACGGAGGAGGAGGGTTTGGCAACATCAAGTGTCAGATTCTGATCATTCACAGTGGTCCCAACCGGACGCTCAACAGTGTCAGAAGCAACAGCCTTAGGAGGCGCAGAAAATACACGACCACTTCGGGTCAACCCACTTACATCAGCGACAGTGGTTACGGAAGTGGAAGGTAAAGGCACTTCTACCCCATCTTGCACGGCAACAGGGTTATATCTGAAGGGTACGGCCTTATCAGATGAATAAGGCACAGGGCCTGCCGGTTTAATGACCAAGGAAGGAGAAACCTTCGGCTTGTTGCTATTATAGCGGATAACAACATGCTCGGGCAGCTTGAACACTGGTGAGATGACGTTTACTTCAGGCTCGTCTTCATCAACATTGCGATTCTGCAGAATCTCAATGGTACCCTCATCTAACAACTTTTGCAATTCGCGGCGGACCTGATTGCAACCCAAGCGGTTAACAGAGCAGACGCGACACTTGTCGTGGTTATGCTCTAAGTAGTTGTACTGGCACAGCAAACGGTGTAGTTCAACCAACGACTGCCTGATGTGGCTCACATATCTGACCTTGTACTTCCCAAGGCATTCCTGAATCATATTCACAGACTTCCCATGCGAAGGCAATGGGTTCTTGGTGACATTTGGGCTTGAATCTTCAAAACTCAGAATACCACACCTTACAAGGTCTTGAACCTTGGTCTTCAGCTGAAAACAATTCTCTATATCGTGGCCCGGAGCGCCAGAATGATAGACACAGTGCAAGTCAGGCTTATACCACCACTGAGGGTTGATCGTATAGCCGGAGGATCTCTAGAGAGGGATATAACTCTGCGTAAGACATGGGAATCGGATCAAAACTGATCTTCTTCCTATCATAACTCACATTCGCTTGATTACTTGTACTACCACGAGGTTGGTAAGCCTGTTGCTGTGGATGAGACTGTTGTTGTTGATACTGAGGTTGTTGATATTGTTGCTGATGCTGATACTGTTGATGTTGGTATTGTTGATGTTGTTGGGCATTGTCTTTGAATACATGTGCTATATGAGCCACCTGGTGCTGATGACCGGCACGGCGTGTAGGCTTCCTCTGAGCAGAGGGTCTTCTATGCGTGGGATGGGATTGCACAGCATGTGCTTCCCCATCCTTCCTCTTAAACGCTCCATATCGTTTAGAGGAAGAGCTCTCATCCTTCGCCAATCGTCCTTCACGGACACCTTCTTCGAGACGCATCCCCATGTTCACCATCTCGGTGAAATCAGAGGGAGCGCTTGCTACCATCCGCTCATAATAGAATGAGCCAAGAGTCTTCAGAAAGATCTTGGTCATTTCCTTCTCCTCAAGCGGTGGAGTAATCTGAGCTGCCAGCTCTCGCCACCTTTGGGCGTACTCCTTGAACGTTTCCTTGTCTTTCTGCGACATGGACCTGAGTTGATCTCGGTCAGGCGCCATATCGACGTTGTACTTATACTGCTTGACGAAAGCTTCGCCAAGGTCATTGAAGGATCTGATGTTGGCACTATCCAAGCTCATGTACCATCTGAGCGCGGCACCGGACAAACTGTCTTGGAAATAATGAATCAAGAGTTGATCATTATCAGTCTGGGTCGACATCTTCCTGGCGTACATGACCAGGTGAGCGAGTGGACAGGTGTTCCCTTTATACTTTTCAAAGTCAGGTACTTTGAATTTAATTGGTATCTTCACACCGGGAACAAGACAGAGCTCGGCAGCAGACTTGCCGAATAAATCTTTGCCTCGAAGAGTCTTCAATTCCTTTCTCAGCTCGAGGAATTGGTCGTTCATGGCGTCCATCTTTTCATAAACGTCCGGGCCCTCAGATGGCTCGGAGTGATAAATGGTGTTGTCTACCCTTGGCATGGTATGCACGACAGGAGGAGCAGGAACAGGGACCGGGCAAGATGCCGGCATATGAGCAAATGTTGGCGCGGGAATATTCGGCATAAAACCTGGAGGCATTCCCCAAGGGAATCCGGCTGGCATAGCATTGGGCACTGGGGCACTGGCTGGCACAGTCGAAGTGGAGACCTCTGAAATGACCGTCCTCTGAACAGGAGTTGCAGGTGTCGGAGCAGGTTGATTCTAAGCAGCGAGGAGTTGCTCCATCAAAGCGCCAAGTCTAGCGACCTCTTCCTTCAATTCTCTGTTCTCTTGTTCTAGTTGCTCCATGACTCTGGCCGAATTGACTCGCGTATAATACCGGTGAGTCAGCTTGTCTTCAAAATAAATGAAGAACAGGGTTAGGACAAGAAGACTAGAAACAAAGGGTACCTGCTTATGCAAAGATGATGGATGAAATGCTTGTGCAGATGCTTTGTTTTTTTTCAAGGAACCCTGAGGGTATTATTTGCAATATTTTGAATAGTTAAAACATTTTAATTTCTCATGGAAAATATTTCATTCAATATATTGAGACAAAGAAGTACAGCATTTTTTTAATCATTAAAAGAGAAAAGGGAAATAAACATCCTATGGATCCCTAGAAGCTCGGGATGCTGGAAGACGAGAAGTACACAGCTTCTTGATCTCTCTCTCATAGGCCGCTTCCATATCTGCTTTCTCCTTTGCAAGTCGATCGTACCTCCTCTTCCAGAATTTGGATGACTGAGGAAGCAGAGAAGTCCAAGTGTCGTTCGGGTCGTCGATCACTCGGTGCTCGAGGAACTCAATCATAGCGTCCTTCTCCTTGAGCTGCTGCAGCAATTCTTCTCTTTCACGGATGCAAGCACGTGAAAGGTCTTCTTCTCTCAACTCCTCTACACGTTGGGTAGGGAGGGTTGAAGGCCCAGCCACATCCAACGGTGTAGGTCTCGGATGATCGTACGGCATCAAGTAGATGGCAGCTCTCTGTCTGACCCAAGAGGTGTATGGCTCCAAAGCAATGCAGTTCTTTGGACCCAACTCGTTCCTACTCTTCTTGTGAATACTGCGCCATGCACGGACAAATCTGGCTTTCAGGCCTTGGGGATCTTTACCCTCCTGGAAGAACACACCTTCTAACAGAATGTTATGAGGTTTATCCTTCAGGGGGAACCCAAGTTGACGTCGTGCGAGAATAGGATTGTAGCTAATCCCACCACATGTGCCAAGAAGAGGCACATTAGGGAATTCACCACAATAGTCGATGATCTGGACGGTATCATACACACGATCATACCAAGTGATATCATCATTGGTGAGAGACATAAGTCTCTGAGACCACTGTAGACATCCCTTGTTCTCCTTGAAAGCAACTGTCTGCGGCAAGTGCGAAATAAACCACTTGTACAGCAGGGGTAGACAGCAGACAATAACTCCTCCACCCTTTGCGTTCCTCAGATGCAAAGAGATATAGGCATCGCCCAACAAAGTCGGAACGGGATTAAGAACTGAGAAGATCCTAATGGCCTTCATGTCCACGAACTTGTCAAAGTTGGGAAATAACACTAATCCATAGATGAGCAGCACAAACAAAGCCTCAAAGGCATCCTCACTCATGGCCTTCCCATAAAAGGTAGCTTGGGCAATGAGGAACTCGGAAGGAAAACCCTGAATTCCGCCTTTGGTAGTCAGATTAGCCCTAATCAAATCTTCATCTATGTGCAACAAGCTGGCAATCTCTCGAGCAGTCGGAATACTCTCTAGGCCACTGAACGGCACTTGATCCAGAATCGGAATCCCAATGAGATGAGAATATTCCTCCAAAGTTGGCAATAGCTGGAAGTCCGGAAATGAGAAGCAATGATACAGCGGATCGTAAAACTGAGCCAGAGTGCTCATCAGCCCTTCGTCAACCTGAGTAGTCAGCAGAGGTAGAAGCTTCCCATAGCGAGCTTTGAAACCCAAGGGATCTAATACATAAGATGTCAGATTCCTTAACTCTTTTACATCAGGCTGTTTAAAGCTGTACTTTTTCGTATGCCTTTTTGGTCTTTCCATGTCTGAAAATTTTGCAAATAAACCCTTTTAAGTTCCTTGAAAATTTTCTTTTTCTGATGACATGAAGTGCAGATGAATGCATGAATGCATGAATGCAACTATCACACTCAAGGATCAAGCAAGTCATACCAAACAAAGGTCATGGGAAAGCTCATTATATCCCTAATATCAATCATCCATTTTGGTGGATTTAGGTTTTCACCTTATCGACACCCAAGTTCCATTGATATTAACGGTACATGAACCAGCTCAAACATCCTTAATATCAACCATCCTTTTTTGGGGGATTTAGGTTTTATACCTGATCAACACCCAGGTTCCATTGATATTAAGGTTGTCTGAACGACTCAACCACGAATCACGGGTTTCTTGAGAGTCACGAGCATGGAGTCTCGGTTAAGAACCACCCAAAGGGAGTGTACTAGGGTTTAAACCTACCAGACATGTTCTACCAGAGGTTCCCATAATCATCGTTCCATCTTTCGAATATTATCGGAGGAACGAATACTCGTATTCCAAAAAATATTCTCAAGAGAAACTCTTATGAGTGTAGTATCGCGTAACAATCGTATCAGAACTTACATCTGAACGACCTCCGCACTACGTTCCTAAAAATAGGCCAAGAGGGGTTTGGTAAACTATGGTCCTTGGCTTCTGCGGCACATGATTGAAAGAATAATGCCTAACCACAAATAACTTGTGTGACATTATTAATCCAACATGACCTCCACCAAGTGAATGGACTCGCAAGTCAACTGGCTAAGGAATACTCCACACCAGTCAACAAGACTATGCCATTCTCCTATCCTAGAGTGCAATCGAGTTCGGGTATAGAACTCATCTCACAGATCACCAAAGCGAACAACAATTGTATATCAAGCAATTCAAACATTACAATCAATACAGTCATCCCAAATGGTACAAAAATATGTCATATAACAAATAACAATATCATACAACAAGGGTGAAAAGTAGGCAATACAACCAGGGATTTTATCCCCAGCAGAGTCGCCACTTTTCTGTAGCGGTGTATTCGTCGCTATATGATTTATTGATTAAACCATAAGCAAAGCATACAATGAATTCGAGTCGCCACCGCACTTTTATTTATCCAAAGGACTGGCTAAAAAGCGAACAAAAGCCTAAGAAGTTTTACGCGTAGAAAACTAATGAAAAGATCAGAGAGTCTGGGTAAGGTGTAAATTACGCAATGGGAAGGTGTTAGGCACCCACTACGTCCTAGGTACTCCTAGGGAGCCCTTTTCACACTTGTTGTATAAAATTGTTATTTGTTATGAAATATTTATTGTGCAAACATGATTGGGATGATGAGAAAAGAATATACAATTTTTATTGTTTTTGTGTTCGAACGGATGAACCCGTTGCCTACGTACCTTCCATCAAAGGTAAGGATCAAAACGCCGTAGTTCGGCTAAAAGATTTCCAAAAGTTAGTGAGTTCAATTTTAAACAATAGCACTGAGGCTCTTCATTATCAATGGGAGAAAACTCGACCAAGACCAACATCCACCATGCGAGGATAGCTTCGACGTACTAGAGGGGTTAACCCTGTTTTCAGTACGGAAGTCTTATAGTCGACTCACTAAGGATAGGGTGAGGTTTACATCAACCACAATGATAATTGAAACCTATGGCTAATGCATGAAAAGATTAACAATGGACAAAGCCAAAACAAATGAATGGGTGAAGTTAATTGATTGTGATTATGAAAGTAGGGTCAAAGTATGATTAAGGTTGATTCAAAAGAAGTATTATGAAATGGAGTTTGAAAAAAGTCAAGGACTTGGGGTCCAGGTTTTCAATTTAAAAGCATGAAGATATTTGCACAATATCTATCTCAAGTTTGAAAGTAAGGTGTGAAAAGGTTTAGGACAAAGAGGGATGAATGGATGAAAATGGATTGTGAAACTTCCTAGAATGTTCACCTCTTGAAATCATATTGAAGATGACTCAAGTGTGTCCTTTGGAATAGGTAATGAGCAACAACAAAATAAGCAAACAAATGATACCGGATGCCACTCGATGGTCTTACTCCAATCTCACAAACAAAAGCGGATACCGGATACCAATAGATGGATTTACACCAATCTCCTAAACAAAGAAACAAGGATATCGGAAGCCAATAGATGGACTTATTCCAATCTCCTAAAACAAAACGAAACTTGGATACCGGATGCCAATCTGTCTGGGCTTATACCAATATCCAACATATGATCATAGGAAAGCAAATGCCAACTTGCAGGGACTTACAATTGCATCCTCACATACAACAAATGCAAATGCATCAAGCAAAGAGAAGGTGAGTGGCCAATGAGATGGTCTTATACTCACTTCCATATCATAGGAACAATGGCCAATGGATGGTCTTACAATTGTCCTCAATGGGCGAACAACAAAGATGTGTCATAAAGACAGATGAAATGATCATGCACTAATGAGTAATTAATGATGATAAATGCACAAAGCATACAAGCAAACATGTGTATATGAAGTGAGCAATCAATCAATTGAAGTCATTCAGCACACACTATAACCAAACAATGAGGCTCATACAAAGGGTTAGGCATTGAAGCCAACTGGAATAGGGTTAATGGTGCTCTTAACCTTGCCATTGAGGGGCTAAGGTGAAGCAGATGAAAAGATATGAGGGGTGTGCCTCATTGCTCTTATCCCTGGCCAGGGAGAGCATTTGAATATCAGAAGGTGTGGGAGTTCAGAAAGTAGGAACTCTCTCCACAGATTAGACTCTATAGATCTTGGGTTTTTACTCACTATGCATCAACACATGTGGTGTGAGCAAGGTGAGTGACTCACAGAATAGTAGGAGATAGGTTGCATATCTCTTGGGTTCTACGAATTGCCTTATTCAAAGGACTTTTCCTGCTTGGGACAAATGTAAACACACACAAGCATTGCCTCTTAAGGAGGACTTCAGACAGTTGCCTGGCCAAGTAACAGGCCAGGTCTTCCAGACTACATGAAGATAAGAAGTTATACCTCAATGCAAATTGCTATTAAGCAAAGCAAAGCAAGTTCTTAAAGAACTAAGCAACTAAAGGTACCTAATACCAGTCAAACAGAATCAGTACACAACTCAAAGTTAAACCAAAATAAGATAGGGATCAACAGTCAACACAATCAGTTAAATGTGCAATGCACAAGGCTCAAAGCATGTGAGCCAAGCAACCTACAAAACAAACAAGTTAGTCATGATAATCAATCAAGCTCAATCAATTTGTATTGATCTCTTTGGGTATTTGTTGCTTAACCTGAAACAACAAACTTAAACATGAGCAACATGACCACTAGGACAAGCCTAGGGTCAAAAAGAGATAAGAAAATCAAAACAGCAAGTGACAAGTGTCCAAAATCAAGTTCAAACAATCAAGAAACAAACTCAATTGGTTTCATGTTCATATCAATCATCATCATCATTTCATGAGCAAATTAGGTCAAAGCATGGCATATAGAAGCTCAAAGAAGTCAACAGAATGATTTAGCTCAAAACCAATCTCAAACATTTCAATAAATCCTCAAATAATTCATGATCAAACATCATCCATAACATGATAAGCATACCAAATTTCAGCTCATTTGGATCAAGGGAAATAGGTCAATGAAAATCAGAAAGGCAAGGCAAGTTCAAGCATGCTCAAAGAAGTCAACCAAACATGCACCAACTTCAATAAATCATAAAATAGTGACAACATATGAGAAATGAATGGGATCAAAACCATGACAAACTTTAATATGTCTACTAATCACATGCCAAATTTCAAGTTCATCCAATAATGCATGAGAATTTCACAAATCAAATGGGAACATGTGTCACAAAAAGTCAACAAATGACCAAACAAGGGAGAAAATCCCAAACAAATAGGAAATGCCATCAATTATTCCAGAAAAATTCACATGTAAACTATACATCCATAAGTATGTTCATGCAAAAATTCAAACCAATTTGAGTTCATTAAGCATGGCAAATAAAATCATGAAGTTGGACATGAATAGTGTGACACAAATTGTCACACCCCTAATCAAAAAACTCATAACCCCACAACCAGAAATGATAAATTCACAAACTCCACACCAAAATCACCATGAACATGTCTAGTTTAAGCACAAAAAATTTGGGAAGCATTGGATAATGTATCATCATTTCACAATTGATTTGGCATGACATACATAAAATGGACACATATGACAAACCCTAGCACATTTTAAAATCCACTCATGCAAAAAATCTGGAAAAATCATGATAGAAAACTAGAGATCAAGATGAACATTTTGCAAAAAGTCCCATGAATTTTGGAGGAAAATTGATTGACTTATGATTTTTGTAAGTTGAGCATATCAAATGAAATAAATATTGAAAAAATAAAATGATTTAAATAAAATAATTAAATGGCCGGTGGCAAACTTGTAATAAAGCATTCATGTTAATGAAACGCTGCGTATCAAAAAGAAGCGTGTCACACGGCTATTGGTTCATGGCAATGAAATAGTAACATTCATGCAAAACACGACTCCAGCAACCAAACATGAATTCTGGGTTTATGAACCAGGGTTTCAGCGCACTGTTCATCATCATCACCAAATCGAAACGAAATTTTTTGCCCAGAAATGGAAAACAGACATATCATTCGACTCATCTAACAACACACATCACAAATCCAACAATCATTTTCATTAAATCGAGCTATCATGAATGAATCGAACAAAAACATATTTAAACATCAGTCTTCATTTCAACATAACTCCTACCATACTCAACCAAATGCCATGATTTAAGGTTCAACAGAATCAGCATGAAAGGATCTTTCTAATGCATATCATAGTTTTGAAAATGAAGAGATTCGACATCTTACCAAATTTGGAGCACAGTGATGATTCAGGTGTTGTTTGGCTATGATGTGTAGAAACAGATGTTCAATGAAGTTTGTAGTGATGAATGAATGAAGGGTTTCAGCTCAGCAACCTTTGAAAATGCTCCAATCGAAATCTGCCATGGAAGGAAGCTTCAATGGAACAGTGCTTTCCTTGCTTACAGTTGAGATACAGGGCTGGCAAATGCTTCCAAGAGGTTTGTAGGTGATGGCACCAAGCTCAGGGCACGAGTTCCTTTGGAGTTTTTTCAGAAAAAGTTCAAGATGAAGAATTGGTTCTTTGAGAGAGAGTGAGATTTTTCTGTTTAGAGTGTTGTGGCTAGGGCTTTTCAGCAGGAAATGAAACATATATAGTCTGTTTAGCATTTGTTTAAGTTGGTTAATGGAAGTGTTAATCACAATTTGCATAATGGAGTGTTTTTGCTAATTGGTGGAATTCACTCAAAATTGCATGGGCATGGCACTACAGCTGCGAATTTGGGCCTTAAGCATGTCCAAAATATCATTTCTGAGCATTTTCAATTGGTGAAATATGTTGGAAAGGCCTAATTTGAAAACTCATTTTTTCACCTCCTCTTTTTTAATTCATGCCACTTGAAAAAGGTCATTTTGATTGGTGAATTTTTGGTGAATTGTGATGAAAGATTTGGATAGATCACATCAAATATGACTTGTAGCAAAAAACCTCACTCAATTTGGCCAAATGGTTTGGAAGTTATGGCCTTTTGAAGTTCAAAAATTTTTGAGAATGATTTGATCATAACTTGCCAGGAATAAATGAGAAATGAGTGTTCTTAGACTTTTTGAAAATGGGAGAACAAGATCTTCAACTTTCATGTTGGGCAAAAATTCATTTGAAGCTTGTATGATGAAGTAATGTTGAGGAGAAGAAGTTTCCATTTTTGGCAAATTCCAATTACAGGTCAACTTTCTATTTTGGGAAATTTCTTGACTGACTTCAAATTCTTCACTGTGGATGTTTGACATGTTATATGAGACTTATATGGACATGAATGAGACCTCTAAGACCAAATCCCACCATCAAATCACTGATTAAATGCACAGTTGACCAAGGTTGACTTCAGTTGACTTTGCTAGGGTTTTGCTTGACTGAACCATGTTCTGATGAATTCCAAGCCCCTACCACTTGATATCTTGATCCAAAATGATGTCACAACTCATATGAACTCTTGATGAATGATCATGGTGCCCAAATTCTGCAAGAATGGCCACCATCCACTGCAATGACTGACTTTGACTGATTTGACCTAATTTGCTTCATCTGCAAGTAACATGGTTAGATGACAATATTTTTGTACCTTTGGTTAATAGATAGATGAAAAGCAATGATATACAAATGCAATACATGTTTGGTGATCAAGAACCACACTCACAAGATAACCCACCCACTAGGAGGGAAGCAAAGGTGCACAAAGATCCTTAAGGCAATGATATGGTATGATATGATGCCATGAGGGATCTTAGGGACAAAATTAGGGTCTTACACACACGTGGCAGTTAGGTGAGATACGAACCGTGCAATGTAGTTCAATCTCCCTAAAAACCCACGAACCTGCTTTTCCGTTCTTGGTTCAGGCATTTCTCGAATAGCTTTTACTTTTGCTGGATCAACCTCAATTCCTTTCTCCCTGACAATGAAGCCTAACAGCTTCCCGGATGTCACTCCAAACGTACACTTGTTTGGATTTAGCCTCAGTTTGAACTTTCTCAGTCTGTCAAACAACTTCTGCAGGTTTACCAAGTGCTCCTCTTCTGTCTGAGACTTCGCAATCATATCATCCACGTACACTTCAATTTCTTTGTGCATCATGTCATGAAAGAGAGTCGTCATAGCCCTCTGATAGGTAGCATCGGCATTCTTCAGCCCAAATGCCATCACCTTATAGCAGAACGTGCCCCAAGGTGTAATGAATATCGTCTTTTCCATGTCTTCTGGCGCCATCTTGATCTGATTATAGCCAGAGAAACCATCCATGAAAGAGAAAACCGAGGATTGAGCAGTGTTATTAACCAATACATCAATGTGAGGTAATGGGAAGTCATCTTTCGGACTGGCTCTATTCAAATCCCGGTAATCGACACACATCCTGACCTTACCATCCTTCTTCGGCACGGGTACGATGTTGGCCACCCAAGGGGGATAGTTGGTAACTGCCAGAAAACCTGCATCCAACTGCTTCTGAACCTCTTCTTTGATTTTGACAGCCATATCAGGACTAGTTCTGCGCAGCTTCTGCTTTACCGAAGGACAATCTTCTCTGAGAGGTAGCCTGTGCACCACAATATCTGTATCCAACCCAGGCATATCTTGATACGACCATGCGAATATCTCCACATATTCTCTCAGCATCTCAATCAGCCCTTCTTGACAGATTCCTTCAAAGCAGCCCCGATCTTGATCTCTTACCTGGCGTCCTCAGTACCAAGGTTAACGATTCCCAACTCTTCCTGATGAGGTTGGATGACCCTCTCCTCCTGTTTCAATAATCTGACCAATTCTTTGGGGAGTTCACAGTCTTCCTCACTCTCCTCTTCAGCTTGGTAAATGGGATTATCGAAATCATACTGAGCCATAACAGAACTGTTTTTAGTGGATTCCGCGAGATCGATTCTGCATGTTTAATGCTTTATTTTAGAAAAAGAGTTCAAGAAAGTCACAAAAAATAAAAACATTTCCATTTTTATTGTTTTGAAAAACAAAAACAAAAACAGAAATACAATGAGCATAAATTTGTTTGCAAAACGTCCTTTATTAATGATAATCATTGAAAACATGATGAGGCCCTACAATGACCACTACGCCCCGGGCAGAGCGTAGGATTTGTGCAAAATGAAAAACAAAAGAAAATTACTTTGTCTGAAGAGTAACTTGGACCATTTCTTCGGCTGTCCAATTATTCACCATCTCCCCTGGAGCACACGGGCGCACCCAGTTGTCCACATCATAATCACTGTCCCCATCTTCACTACCGGCTGCAAAGACGTCACCATGGTTCATCAACCCAACGCTGGTGAAGGTACTCGGCCCTTTCTGAACACTCTGCTCTGACTGAAGATGTTGGTAACCAATGCCAAATTTGTCTTCTTTCATGGGCAGGTCAACCATCTTACCCCAGCCTTCTGCATTGCCAGAACTGACAACCTCCAAGGCCTGCTTGTATGATACAATTGAGGCACTTGGCTTCTTCTGCTCGACGAAAGCCACCTTCTCAATAGCAATGGTCTCAAACGCTTGGCACAGAGTTTCATGAATCTCGCCATCCATCTCCACATACTTGAAGGAAGATAGATGACTCACAAGAATGTCTTCCTCGCCGCACACAGTCACGACCTGACCATTCCATACATACTTCAGCTTCTGATGGAGAGTTGACGAAACTGCTCCAGCCCCATGTATCCAGGGACGCCCCAATAAACAACTATATGTTGGCTGGATATCCATCACATAGAAGACAATATCGAACACCTCTGGGCCAATCTTCGTGGGCAATGTGACTTCTCCAAAAACTGATCGCTTGGATCCATCAAATGCACGAACAATGAGATCACTCGGCGTGAGAACAACCCCTTCAACATCAATCTTGCTCAAAATCTTCTTGGGCAACACATTCAAAGAGGAGCCAGTATCAACCAACACATGCGACAACACTACGCCTTTACACTCCATGGTGATATGTAGAGCTCCATTATGGTTGCGACCCTCAGGCGTCAGATCCAGGTCTGTGAACCCCAAACCATGCCGTGTGCTCACATTTGCAATAACACCCTCAAGTTGATTGACAGAAATCTCTTGAGGCACGTAAGCTAGATTCAACATCTTCAGCAGGGCGTTACGGTGTGCCTCAGAACACAACAACAATAAGAGGATAGAAATTTTCGACGGAGTTTGGTTCAGCTGGTCCACGATCTTATAGTCACTCTTCTTAATGATCTTCATGAACTCCTCCACATCTTTCTCAAATGAACCCTCAGGCGCCTCCTTCAACCACCGCTTGTTTACCTTTTGCTTTGGCAAGAGCCTCAGCATTGTTATCTCTCAAAGCCTGTGGTGCGAACAAACGACCACTTCTCGTGAACCCCCCAGGTCCTCCCACATTGTCCACAGCCGGACCAACAGTTACAGGAGTTTACTTGGCACGCCAATTGTCACTGGAGCCTGATTCACTGGTCTTGCTTGATTCTCCGGCCTTCTGTTGTTGCGATAAGCATTGTCATACTTCCAAGGAACTGCCCTACTATTCTCAACAGGTCTCCTATCAGAAGCAACAATGGTGACAGGAGTACCAACCATTACTGGCGCAGATATAGTTGCAGGGGTACCAACAGTTACTGGTGCACTGATAGTTCTTGGGGCACGTTCGGGACCCTCAGACGGTTTGAAGTAAATGGTGACAGTTGACACCACCCCACGATCTCTCACAGCCCGACTAAACTGGAGGCAACCATCATCAATCAAACCCTGGATACCTCTCCTCAGCTTTTCACAACCATTCTCTTGATTAGCACAAACTGAACAACCTTCATCACAACCCGGGAACACTCCCCCTTTCAACAGACGTTCTTTTACCACAATCAGCGACGTCTGAATCTCATCAACACCGGCTCCCAAGTCTAAGGCATCCTCGCCTTCCACATTGTTCACCCTGGGCCCTCCATGTTGAGGCATAGGGTTGTTCACAACATTCGGAACAAGAGCAAAGTTGATTGTTTTGGCATCAATCAAATCCTGGACCTTATGATGAAAAGCCCGACAGTTCTCAATAGGGTGCCCCCGGTGCACCGGAATGAAAATCACAATGAGCATTGGCATCATACCCAGCAGGAATTCTTGTCAACGGAGCCATGGTGCGAAGCTCAACAAATTTCAACCTGAGCAGTTCAGGAAGCAATTCAGCATACGTCATGGGCAACGGATCAAAATGACGTTCGGGCATTCTCTACCTAGGTTGAAATGGGCGTTGCTGTTGTTGTTGGTGTTGTTGTGGAGCTCTTTGTTGTTGTTGCTGAGGTTGAGTTGGGATGGTCACAACGGAAACCTGACGATACTGCCCTCTGTTTGCGTTCCTTCTGGGTTGCACAACATTAGTCTCACCCTCCCTCCTCCGGGGTGCTCCAGAAAATGGTTTCTTAGAACTGGAAGATGAAGAACCAGCATCTTGAATCTTCCCTGCTTTAATAAGGCTCTCAGTCCTCTCTCCGCAGATTACCACATCAGAAAAGCTACTGAATGGGAAACTTCCCATCCGGTCCATGAACACACCCTGCAGTGTTCCAATAAACATGTCAGTCAGCTCTCTCTCCAACATAGGAGGTTGCACTCTTGCAGCTAACTCACGCCACCTCTGGGCGTACTCCTTGAAACTTTCACCAGACTTCTGGAACAGACTCTGCAGTTGGGTTCTGCTCGGAGCCATATCCATATTGTGCTTATACTGCCTCAAGAAGGCTTCCCCCAGATCTTTCCAGCTTCTAACAGACTCTCTCTTCAACTCCATGTACCAGTCCAAGGAAGCTCCGGACAAGCTGTCCTGGAAAAAGTACATCCACATCTTCTTATCATCTGTATATGCTGAGATTTTTCTGTAGTAAGCCTGCACATGGGTGCGAGGACAAGAAGTGCCATTATATTTGTCAAAAGATGGCGCCTTGAATTTGTAAGGAATTCTCAGCCCCTCAACCAATCCCATATTTGTTACATCGAATCCCAAAGAGTTCTGACACTCCATGGCTATGATCTTCTCAGCTAGGGCATCAACCTTCCTATCCCTCTCTTCAGTTCTTACAACTTCGTCTTCATCACTGAGAAGGGTAAACATATCCTCTTGTCTGTCAACCAACGGAGCAGGATGACGAACTGGAGCACGGGTTGCTCTGACATTAGCAGTCTCTACAGCAATAGGTTGTCCATTGATGCTGATACCCCTCAACTCATCACCCACAGCATAGTTGTTGACGGGAATAGTAGCAGCAACATTGTCATTAACAGGGACCCACTCTGGTGAAGCACGGTTGACCGGTGGAATCACAGCTTCCTGTCTCTGGGCTAAGGCACGCAGCTCCTCTTGCCCTTGCACGACCCCTTGCATCATGGTCATGAACTGGGCCATGTTAGCCCTCATCTCTGCCAACTCAGCTTGAACTTGATCCATACCTCTCTGTTGATTCAGTCTTGTAGCGGTGCGGACGACGATCAGCAATCCTGCCTAAAACAGGAACCAGAGTGAGAAGTCTTGTTCAAGAACACCTGTAATGCAAGAATGATATGTATATGATGCGTATGATGCGTATGCTGTTCATCATGAATGATCCTGAAAAGGATATACATGTGCGGGTTAACTTTTTTCATTTTTTTTCTTTATGCATTATTTTTTTTTGAAAAATAAACATGCTATGATGCAAATGATGGAGCCATGGCAGGTTGGCTGAGTATCTCATGGCACAGGATCAAAACTTAGGCATGAATTCGGCACCGGAAACCATAGATCAAAATCATCTGGAACCCAAGGTCATCTGGAACCCATACTTCAGAACCAAGTCACCATTTGAGCAAGTACCCTCAAATTCAGCCCAGGGATCCGAAATAAACGGAACCCTCTGATCAATACCACGGTCAAACCTCCGGCGTCTCAAAAATAAAGACCCATCAATCCATCTGAACCATAGTCACCATCACAGAATCACTGACGAAACCTGTACTTGCAAGAATCAAACCCTCCCCTCACAGGTGAATTCTAACAAGGTCATCCTAAGGCGGATAATGGTCTCGACAATCGGACAAGATACTCAACGGGTTTGCCCTTTCGGGTGTGCCGTTGTAGCTCTCATAAGATCGTCTAAACCAAGGATCCGGGAAAGAACGGTCACCGAAGTCAATAGCTCAGATGAGATAACCCAACCTGAGTGGCATACTCCAAACGGAAGGGCTCTCTCAAATGAACCTCGTCCGGCTGTGGTATGTCACGTTGCAACAACATGCTGATACAGCAAGTGAGGAGACGTGAGACCACGCTAACCCTAGGTGTATACTCGGGCCTGGGTTTTAGCCCCACTCAAAACACCCACCCCAAAATCAAGGGAACCAACCTGTACAGAATCCAACACAATGATAACATGATGCATGCAAACACATATGCACATATATACAATCACAGCATAATAATGAATGCAATAAATAAGGCAATAAAAGCAACCACAACTATCCTAAAGAGCGCTAGGATTGACTCGCTTAGGGAAGATGGACCAGCAGTAAGTCAACTTGCTATTTCCCCAGCAGAGTCGCCAGCTGTCGCATTACGCGAAAAACCGATGGGAAAAAGACACAGAGCCGCCACCGTGCGTTATTTATCCCAAAGGAGGGAAAGGAAACACTCGAAGTAAACCTGGAAAGGAAATGGTCTTACGACCAAAGATGCAAGGATCAGGAGTCGGTTATGTGAAGGGAAGGTATTAGCACCCCTACGCATCCGTCGTACTCGACGGGATCCACGCTCAGAAAGAATAGAAGAAAGGTTGCTAAATAACTGCACAAAACTGGAATAGGACACAGAAGGAAGAAGACGGGAGAAGGGATACAGGAAACGTGCTCGCTAGGATATCGCATCCTATGCATACGTATCTTCTCTAACCAGAGTAAGAATCAGAGCACTCGTAGCTCGGCTAACGCACGCCAAAACAAAACACTGAACGGGGACGTTGAGACGTCAGAGCAAACACACAAACACAAACTGGAAATCGAATGCCAATCGCTGGTCTTACATCCAACTCCACAAAAGAACACAGGAAACCGAATGCCAATCGCTGGACTTACATCAGACTCCAAACAGACAAACACCAACAGGAAACCGACTGCCAATCGCTGGACTTACGTCAAACTCCAAACGAACAAACACCAACAGGAAACCGACTGCCAATCGCTGGACTTACGTCAGACTCCAAGCACACACACAAGAAGAAGAAGGGTCTCGATTGCAACTAGGGCAAGAGAAAGGGAAGGTCTCGATCGCAACGGGGGCGAGAGAAAAGGATTAGTGTTAGTTGTTAGTCAAACTCGACAAGACATCGCATCTCGTGCCTATGTATCTCATCTGGACATGAGAATCAGAGTCGCCGTAGTTCGGCTAAACTATTTCTGTTTGTTTTGTGTTTTTTATGTGAACAACGTTACTACACAATCTACCGGATGCTCGACCTTTGGAGACTTACTCACCTGTAGTAGAAGGAGTTAACGTGTCCCTAAGAGGGGATCAAGTTGGTTTGTATTTTAGGAAGGCTCACGCAAGAAAGGAAGTCCTAGACGAAGGAACCGTGCTACCTTAATTGACATGCAAACGAGACTATGCGAAGTCTAGCAGTCCTATGGGGATACAATCACACCACACAAACACATACAGCATGAAGTAAACACACCAACAAGGGGCTCAAACATCAAGGCTGGGCTTTAGTCAAGGGGTCATATCAACCTCGACAAACAAGCCAACTGGAAAAGGTATCTGAGGCTCTTAACCACTGACATTGACCGTCAGGGTGAGCAGATGAAAGGTGATGAGGATAAGACCTCATAGCTCTTAACCCGGGCCTGGGTGAGCTTGACTCAATGAAAACGTGGGAGTCCAGAATGTGGGACTCTACTCCACTGGACTGACTCTATATACAAAGGATCTTGGGTGTTTATTCAAAATGCATCAGCACGTAGTGCGAGCAAGATGAATGACTCAACTGAATAGCAGGGGATGGATTGCACATCCCTTCTATCTGCCAATGCCTCTTCACTTAGGAGGTCTTTACATGTACCAGGCACAAAGATAAACAAGCACAAACATTGCCTCTTAAGGAGGGCTTCAGACAGGTGCCTGCCAAAATAACATGACAGGTCTTCCAGACTACATGGAGAATAGGAAGTTACCTAGGTGGTATGCCAACCACAAGCAAAGCAACTCAAACAATGAGTTAAAGCGGCTAAAGTACCTATAAGAAAAGCTAAACAATCAGTACTATGTTCAGACAAACAACCAACAGACAAACAATAGTGATTTCCAATATACACAACATGCAAGCTTATGTGCAAGCATTCAAATTGTTTCATCATCTCAAATGACCTACAAACAGCAAGGGTTAGTGGACAAAGTAAATAACAACACTCAAATGATGAGGCAACATCAACCATGGAGATTGGATGCTTGGTCCTGAAATACACAGCTCAAATGTGAGTTCGAACCCCTAGGGCAAAGCCTAGGGTCAAAGATGGAGAAAAAAGTCAAAACAGCAACCAAAACTCAACACATAGCATATTTAATCCATCATGAACATGTCCTAAAAAGGACCAAGTCAAAATCATCAAGCAAAGTCATTTCATGTGCAAGAGAAGGCAAAGGCAATTTCAAAGCATGCAATTGATCATCAAGAATCAAAATTCCATATTAAAACAGAAATGACTCAAACAATTCTGGAAATTTTTATGAGCAATCAACATGTCTAACACAATCACCATGCCAAAAATCAGGATCAACAAAACTCAAATGACCTAGAAATAAAATGCACAAGCAAGACATCCAATTGTGTGACACACATTGTCACACCATAAGTCCATGTGTCCAAAACAGGGGAGGAAATATCAAAAAATGCCAAATAAAATCTCACAAATCATGCATCATGTTGTGAATCCTCAAGTAAAATTTCATGGCATTTGGAGCAAGTATGTGCATTTCACAAATCAAATGGCATAACATATCTCATTTTGCATCATGTTCAATCAATCCATCACATTCAAAATTCCAGACATGGTAAAAATCAGGAAATCACACCAAAAAATACTAGACATCACAAGGATCAAGTAGCAAAAAGTTGGAGGTTAATTGGATTATCATACTATTTTTGGTGATTTTTTGAAGATCATGGAAAAAATGAAATAAACATTGAAATATCATGAAAATAATAAAAAGAAATGAATAAAATGGCAATTGCTTCAGCCGGATTCGAACCGTGCGCCTCAAAACGCTCCGTTTTATTAAATGACATGGCAACACAGTCAGCCAGTCAACCCTACGTGGATACAGTCAAAACAACAAGGACCAATGGTTTTGCCAACGTACACCATGCAAGCGCTTTGTCAGCGTGAATTAAAACAAAATAACAAGCAAACGGAGGAATCGAACTCGCGTCTCTTGGATGATAGGCGCTTCTACAGTATTCTTCATGCGCTGAACTAGAGCTAGGGTTCACTATTCATGCATGGCGGTTGGAACGGCGAAAACCACCGTCTTCTTCATGAAGACGGTGGTGAACAGTGACCTTCATGCAAAATTTTCCAGAATTCACAAACAATTACACCAATCGAAAGCTTATGCCACGTACAATACAAATCCAGCTTCAATTCATGCTAATTCATCACAACAAGCGCAAATCGAATCAAAACAGTTTGACATACAAAACTTCTAATCATCATATCTCAGCCAATAATGCACCATTTCACACGAAATTTCCATCAGATTAACCAGCATGATAAGAACTACAAGATCATGGCAAAAGATTTGAGAATTAGGAGCTTCGAAAAACCTACCTCTTGAAGATCAAATTCTGGAATCAGCAGTTTCAAGGCCTGGCAAGCTTCAAATCCGCTCCTCTTTCACTGTTGTGAAGCTTTATGAAGAAATTGGAGCTTGGAGAGGCTTAGATCTTGCTCAAATATCAATTGCCATTGCTATGTTCTTGAGCTTGGTATGCTTGATTTCTGCTCGAATTCCATGATCCAATGCTTGATCTACACTAAATCAATATCAGAGAACAAGAATATGGAATAAAATCACAGTGTTATGTGGAAGAAATTTGAATTTCAATGGAGAGAGAAAAATGGAGGGAAGAAGAATTTAGATCTAGAAATGGTGAAATCTGAAAATTCTGTTATGATTAGCTATTTATATGACATGTTAATCCATTTCCTAATCATGCTTAGGCTTGGCTAATTAAATTTTAATGAGAAAAGAGGTGTTATGCAAAATTTGGTTTTTTCACCCCTTGCATGCAATCCCACGTGAACAGTAACAATGGCCATGCAATTTCACTTAAAATCCTCTTATGAACATGTTGGAATGGTTAAAAAGTCCACATGATGCACCAATTTTGAATTCATGGTTTTCCCTCCAAAAATCACATGAATAAACAAATGATTATATGACAAAATTTAATGCAATGCCTTGATGGATTTGGAAAGTTCATGTCATGAGAAGAATTATGCAAAAAGGAGCACTCAATTTGGAGTTATGAGTCAAAAGTTATGGCCTTTTGAAGTTCCATGCACACTTGGCAATGATCTGATCATATCTTCTCAACCATTCATAAGATTCTCATGATCTTGGACTTTTTGGAAATGGGATAGAAAGATCTTCAACTTTCATTTTGAACAAAATTTCATTTGAAGCTTCTTTGATGTTGGAAAGTCAAGTTGAAGTTGGTCCAAAAACTTGCCATTTTTGGAAACTTGAAATTACAGGTCACTTTCCATTTTTGGAAACTTTTGATCTGGCTTCAAAATCTCCAATGTATGAGTTTGACATGTTGAATAAACCTCTTTGGGACATGAGTGAAGTGTCTCAAACCATTTCTCCACATCCTAGCCCTTAGTTGACTTGCAGTTGACTTTTACGGGCCCTAGATGACCTGAAACTGCACTGTGGACTTTGAGCCTCTAACACTTGGTCAAGTTGCTTCAAAATGAACCTTGATTCATGTAAGCTCTCTAGAACAACCATAGGGTCTTTATCTCATGGAAATGCCTGGTCTCTTGCACAAATGAATTCTCCTGATACCAGTCTTGACTGATAAGATGCAAGGTACTATGCAATGTTAATGCAATGTTAATGTGATGTCAAATGTCCTAAAAAATGAAATGAATGTACAAATTAGGGGTGAAAATTTAAGGTGCTACACTCATTCCAATGGACATGTTTTGGCAAAAAAGATGTTGAGAGCAGGTTACTATTGGCTAACAATGGAATATGACTGTTGCAAGTTTGTGAAGAAATGCCACAAGTGTCAAATTTATGCAGATAAAATTCATGTTCCTCCGACAATGTTAAATGTCATTTCCTCACCATGTGGGGAATTGATATGATTGGTATGATTCAGCCCAAAGCTTCGAATGGAAATCATTTCATTTTGGTGGCTATTAATTACTTCATAAACTGGGTTGAAGCGACATCGTATGCAAATCTAACCAAGCAAGTTGTTGTAAGGTTTATCAAGAATCAGATTATATGTTGATATGGTGTGCCAAGTAAGATCATTACTGATAATGGATCTAACTTGAACAATATTATGGTGGAAGCTCTTCGCAAGGACTTCAAGATTGCACATCATAATTCTTCTCCCTACAGACCCAAGATGAATGGGGTTTTTGAAACTACAAATAAGAACATCGAGAAGATCATTCAGAAGATGGTTGTGACATACAAAGACTGGCATGAAATGCTCCCATTTGCTTTGTATGGGTACCGTACATTTGTATGCACTTCAACAGGGGAAACCTTTTTCTCACTTGTTTATGGCATGGAAGTTATGCTCCCAGTAGAGATTGAGATCCCGTCACTACGTGTGTTAATGGAAGCCAAGTTGACAGAAGTTGAATGGTATCAGACCATATATGATCAATTGAATTTGATTAATGAGAAGAGACTGACTGCCATGTGTCATGGTCAATTATATCAGCAAAGAATGAAGAAGGCATTTGATAAGAAGCTCAGGCCTTGTGTGTTTAGAGAAGGTGGCCTCATTCTCAAGAAGATTTTATCTTTCAAACCTGATGCTAGGGGCAAATGGACTCCTAATTATGAAGGCTCATATGTTGTTAAGAGAGCCTTTTCAGGCGGTGCTTTGATTCTTACAACTATGGATGGGGAAGACTTCACTCGTCCTATGAATGCCGATGCAATCAAGAAATACTTTGCCTAAAAAAGAAAATAACAACTCGCTAAGTTGAAAACCTGAAAGGGCGACTTAGGCAAAAATGAGCGTCTCAATGGATTGAATACCTGAAAGGGCAATCCAGGCAAAAGTTAGATACATAAAACAGAAATATATCCTGGTAGATTGATTACCCCACCTTGGGGAAATCTAGGAAAAAATTAGGGATTATGGCAAGTAACTACATTCGATTGGCCCTAATCATGGAGGCAGTTTTAAGCAAGTCGTTTGGGTCTGATTCGTCATTCTCAACCGAAGACAAAAGCACGGTGGATATTGAAGTTAGTAGGGAGAGTACTGATCATTGTATTCAATGTAGCCCTTTTCCATGTAAATTACCATTTTCAACTTTTGTAAAAATCTATGGAGTCTTGTCATTTACAGACTACCATTCTATTAAATAAAGTTGAGCCTTTTATCCAATTGTTTCTACTCTTATTTGCTTCTGCTAAATAAAATTGAATTTTGATGATGATAATTTTGAAATAAATTAATCAATAAAATTATTTTTCTTAAAAAAATAAATTAAAACAATCAATTTAAGAATAACCGATTTCAGCAAGGAATATGAACAGCAATCTGAGAACAGGTAAGTCTTAAAGTGCGAAGCCCTACTGTTCTTCCCCAAGCAGTTTGGTTTGGTAACTTTTCCCAACAGTCCGTCATTCATCCCTAACTTGGTGGCTAAGTTTCTCCCCGAGTAACTTATCATCCCCAGTAGATTTGAGCTGATGATGGACCCATATCCCACAACTGCGGTACTCCTTTTCATATCCTCCAGTTTGTGACTTCGGAGATCTGGAACCTTTATTTGGTTTCCATTAGCATATTTTTTTGTGTTGCATAACTTCAGTGGTTCATCATATCTGTTATCTTTTCCTTGGAATTGGTTTATTTCTCAATTCCCAAGGAGAATTTGATGATTTTTTTAGGAATGTGATGATCTCGGTTGTGGCATCCTCAACATTTTTACTTAGATCCTCGTGCAGAGTTTTACATCTTGTATTCTTCGGCGGAGTTTATCTTCAGATATTGAAGATCCCTCATTCTCGACAGTTATGGATTCTGAGCAATATTTTGGTTTTGTCCCATGCAAGGTTGTCTCCCATTTGATTTGGTGTTGACCTAAAATTCCCCGCAGAGTTGACAATTTAAATCCTCAGCAGATCTTTTCTATTTCCCCAGCCAGGGTTGACTTATCCAGAGCTAGATGACTTACGTTCATCCCTAGCATTTTCTCTAGTTGGTGTTTCCATCTTATTGATATTAGCCGAGGGTTGCAGCGATGATTCAAATCTATGATACTTGTATCCTTCATGTTGTTTTGTCAGCATAATCATTAATCATAGACATGCATATTCATCAGAAAATTCATTATGCATATATTATTGCATTTGATTTCGTCATTTTGATCCCCTGTTTTGGTAATATCATTTACCTATGCAGATTTGGTGTGTCTGTCCTCCTTCAATTGTAGAGTGTCAGCCCCTTAAGCAGAAAGAGTTTAACCTTTCTCGTTCCCCACTAAGTTATTTCCTCGTAGATGATCATTATTTCAGTTTCCTCCCCAATTAATTATCTGGATGGGACCACTCCCTTTGAGTTATATCCTCATTGGGTTGAGTCTATATTTGACCGTTTCTTTCTAGTTATTACCTAGATGGATATATTGGTACCCTGAGAGTCTATTACCCAGTAACTGGTAATATTCTTCTCGATTTTTTAGTACTTTGCTTTTCCCAATACCCGGTAAAAGTAATATACTTCCTTTATTGTCCCCAATGGATTTGTTTTCACGTTCCCCAGGCATAATATCCTTGATATGTTCATCCTAATCGATGATAGATATTCTTCTTTTGTGGTTTTCTACCCAGTAAAAAGGTAGTTGTAATCCCTACTTTTATTCCTCAGAGAGTTAATCCTTGATATGTTCATCTTAACCGATGACGGATTTTCTCCTCTTTGCAATCTTCTACCCAGTAACCAATAGTTGTAAATCCTACTTTCTCCTTTGAGTCTATCCTTGATATGTTCATCCTAATCGGTGACGGATATTCTCTCTTTGGTATTATATCCAGTAACTGATAGATATAATTCCTATTTTCTCCCCGGCAGTCTATCCTTGATATGTCCATCCTAACCGATGACGGATATTCTTCCTTTGAGTATATCCTTAATATGTTCACTTTAACCGATGACGGATATTCTCTCTTTGGTCTTCTACCCAGTAACCGTTATTTGTAAATCCTATTTGATCATATTTTCCCAGCAAGCTATTCTTACTCAATAACTGATAACGAATACACCTTTTTTTCCTCAGCGAGTCATGCTTGATATGTTTACCCTTATCGGTAACGGATGCCCCTCTGTCATTCTTCCCCAGTTGAGTTTGATTCAGGTATTTCAACTTTCTTCTAATCTACCCATTTCCCCTGCAGAGTTCCCCTTATCCCTAAGTAAGTCATTCCATTGATTTATTTTCAGGGAATTCCCCTCGTGTCTCCAGCAATTTTAAGTCGTAGCCTAGCCTACACACAAATCTTATCCCCCCAGAGTCTTTGTCTCCCCAGTGAGTTTTCCTTATGGAATGCATTATGCTCCTGTGGACTTTCAGTCTCTCTGGATTCTTTTCCTTTGTGGCAATATATTCCCCACGAAGATTATTTTAACATTCATATCGTATGCATCATGAGGTCTCTTAGGGATCAAAATTTGTTTCTATATGTTGTTATCTAAGTCCATTTGATTTAGTTTATACGAAGGTTTTAACCTTCACATCCTCAGTTAGAATGTCCTTAAATAGGGGCAGCTGTAAGACCCCAAATTTGACCCTAAGATCCCTCAGGTTATCTCATCATATGCATTAGCTTTGGGATCACACCTTGGCATCATCCTTACCCCTCATTCATTAGGTTTTAATTAGGAGAGGTCACCAAGCATATTTTATTGTGTCATACTTTGTTTTTCTTTGTTTACTAACCAAAATACCAAAAACATGTCTATGTATAATTTTGTTTCCTTTGTAGGTAGTATGTGTGTCCACCTATGCCTCATCAAGCTCATATCTAGGGTTTGAGACCCTCGATGCAAGATATGTTTCAAATTGACTCTAGACTTCATATATGGATCCCCATGATCTTCACATATCATTTTGATCAAGAAATCATCAAGATTTTGAAGCTTGTTTGCCTTGGAAGCCCTAATTCATCTAGGTATCTTGTGTGACTTCCTCAGCAAGTTTCTTCATTATTCGATCAAATATTTCAAGGGATACTTCATATTACATCATATGATACATATATGATCATCCATGAGTCTAAGAGATCAAGATAATTTCAAGTTTGCAAGATGATTGATGGTGGTTGACCAGAGAAAGTCAACTAGTAAAAACTGGGGATCCCTAGACCGTATCTCCTACAATTTTTGTCATATTAAAATGATTTCAAGGGAAACATTACTCCTCATGACATTCCAAATAACTTTCATGTTGAATTCAAGAACTAATTTTTCTTGGAAAGTCAGTTTTTATGGTGAACGATTATAGGTCATTTTGTCTGAACCCTAGTTAGGAGGTCAACTCCCAAGGACCATAACTTGCTCAATATTTAAGATATAAAATCAATTAAAGTTTCATGATAGAATTAAAGATGTCCACTCCAACTTTTAATCTTGGAATAAATTTAAATTCAACTTGGAAGGGCATGTTCCAAGAGGAAACATTATAGGTCATTTTGGGCCATTACCATTGAACAAGTGATTTTCCTCAACTTCTAAAATGCATAACTCCTTCGTTCCAAATACAAATGAGGTCAAATAAGTGACAAATTTTAATAGGTTTGAAAGAGATACAACTTTTATGAAGGAACTTTTTCCATTTGAATCCCATAGCAAAAGTTATTCAAGGTGGAAGAAGTGAACATTTGACTTGGTACTTCGAAAATTTTCAAATATGTTTGATTTCCCAAACTTCCACCTCAAAACTCATCATGATTCATGCTTCAAATGGAAACATGTTCAACATGAAAGTTGTTCCCCTTAATCTCACCTTTCCAAAAAGTCTAAGATCATCTCATTTGGCCAAGAATTGGAGGACTTACGCATGGTTTCTCTTTAAAGGTTCATTTGGATAAAATTCATGATCACATTCCAATTATCATTGCATGATCACATGACACACTTTCAGCATTGCACATGAGGAATTTTGGACTTAATTGCATCATTTCATGGGCCTATCACACGCCCATGCAAGCATGCAAAGAAGATTGCTATTTTTGGTCAATCTTGGAAATGTGTAGAAAGCAATTGCCTTGCCTATAAATAAGACCCTCATTGCTCAGAATTAAGGACACATTGCCCAAGCTTGAAACCTGCAATCCTAACCCTCACCATTAAAGGACAATCCTGAAGGTTTTCATTTGAAAATCGAGTTTCAAATATCCTTCTGTTTTGAGATTGAAACTCCAAGAATCCAAGCCTTTCCTTGATCCAATTCAACTTCTGCAGGCTTCTGAAGTCAAGCCAAGACCAATTGGAAGCAAGATTAAGCAAGTTTCAAGCTCCCTCGAAGGTGATTTTCCATAATTTTCATTTCTTCGATTCTCTCTCAATTCTTCACCATTATTTGGGATTTTTGGTTGGCTGAATTCCTACCAACATAGGCAACAAGATTGAGTTGCTTTGAGGTCAAATCGAAGCAACTCAGTTCATGATCCTCAAAATTCAAATCCTTGTATCTTTTTATATACTTGGAATTGGAGAAAATTGAGGTCACATTTGTGATCCTGAGCATTTTCTCTTTGAAATAGTGTCCTTGTTTTTCATTTTCCATTGAGATGAAGTTGGATCAGTCCGGTGGAGGTCACCGGAGAAGGTGATCGGAGCCCTAGCTCTGGTTGTGTGTTGGCACACCTCCTGGCCATCTCATCATGATTGGATGTTATAATATGGACCATTGCTTTTGATTACCACAGATACATCTCTTTGACTCAATACCATCATGAAACGCGCGTGTGTGGCCATCAGATCTTCCACCTCAATTAATGAGGGAGATCTGATGGCCCTTGCTTTTTCTATTTTTATTTTAATTTCTGATTTTATGTTTAATCCTTTTATTTTGTTTAATTCATAATAATTTCATTTTTATTACAAAAAATATGGGACTTTCACCAAAAATCTTTAAATATTTTTCTCTTTCATATTCCGAATTAAAATTATTATTTTTATTAATTTTGATATTTTTCATGAATTAAATGTTTTTGTGCATTTTTTTAATTGTTTAAAAATACTCCTGAATTTTCAAAAATCATGAAATTTTTTGTCTAAGGTCTTTTGACCTTGTTTGACCTAGGATAAATCTCTTGGCCATTTAATTGGTATTTTGAAGAGATTTTAGGTTTTGACCAAATTAAAATGTATTTTAATTCATTTTTAATTAGTTTTTTTAATTGATTAAATGTGTAAAAATTATGTTCAGCCATTTTTATGGTCTTGAGATGTTTGAATTTCTATTTGGGCCTTGGTCAAGGTTGATTTGACTTTTGTTGGATCAAAACCATTGGATTTAGGGGATTTATTAAATGTTCATTTCATCTCCCAAAATGAATTAATGGTTTTGATTTGATGAAATTCCTCCCATGACCCATTTGTGTTTCTATCTTCTCCTCCCTCTTCATCTTCATCCCCATTCTTCCTCATTCCCACATTTGACCAATGAAAACTCTAATGTCTTAAGGCTAATTGGTTCATCAATGACCTTGTGTCAGATGGACCAATACAAGTATGACTGAGATAGGTCCATTCCTCTTGATCTTTTCTTTTAGTGTGTGGTATGTTTTAGGAGTTTGGTTCTTCATACCAAATCTCTAACATGCATTAACACCTAAATTTTTATTGCCCGACCTCAGGTAGTTATGACTTCTACGTAAGTCCAATTACGATTGCTTAACATAGAGCTAAATTTGTCCCTAAAGGCATAGCATTCTAGTAAGTGAGATTGTAAGTCTCCCATCCTTCATGGTATTGTGTGGAAACTTGACTTTTTTTTTTCCTTTCATAAGAGCTAGTGGAATACTTGTTGAATTATCCAAGTTGGAGCCCTTCTCCTGGAAGATGTCTTAGTTTAAGGATTCATACTTGTGAAAGAATGGTTGAGTGTTCTCCAAAGAATGACTTAATCAATTAAAACACACCACTAACACTTGACTAACATCTGACTAACTCTTGTTAATATTGCTTTATTTACAAGTCATTTACTTTATGCAATTTAAATTTTAGTCATTTATCATTCATTGCCATTTACATTCCATTTAACTTATTTGTGTTTATGTCATTTTTCACTTTGCTTATTTGAGCCATATCTTGTGATTGTATATATTATTTGTGCATTTTTGTTTGGTTTATGGTCTTAGGACCTTAAAATACTTAATAACAACAAAAACCCTAAATACATCTGGTGGACTGTTGATATTGATATGAACTTTTGGACTTAGAACTAGGAAACGTTCCTTGTGCAAAAAGGACTTGGCTAATGCCAACATTTTAAGACTGAGCTATTAATAACTGAGCCTTCATCTGATACAAGCCTTGGGATTTGTTTGAATTCATCTACTACTCTGTCTTGGTGCTAATTGTTATTTTTACCTTGTGTCTGATGCTTTGCTTTGAGTTGATCAAGGAATATTTCATCTGATACATGAGAAGACAAAGAAGACTGCTAGCTATGGGATTTGCTTGCTTGGATGTGCCTATCTTTATTTGATTCCTTGGTCTTCATAATGTCTGGATATTGCTTTCTACTTGATTATTGCTTGATTCAAAGTCCAAAGGGAAAATGGGTTTTCTATATGACATTCTTGTCTGTTGGATTGCATCCCATTGGTCAGATCTTTTCAACTCTTAACTTTTAAATTCATGCTTAGGGTAGTCTCTTCAGCTCCTCCCCATTTCTTAAATTTCAAATCTCTCCCTCTTTTCAAAAAAACTTTCTTTGCTTGTGATTTCAAACTTAGACCTTATTTTAAATAGAAACTTTGGCCTTAATCATATTTACTTAATCATATTGACTTAATCATATTGACTTAATCATATTGACTTAATCATATTTTCTTTCTTTGCTTGGATTTTCAAACTTTTTCTTAAATCAAATCTGTAAATAAACTTAATCATATTGACTTAAAATTTCAAAAGACAAAAATAACTAACAACCCCATTCAAAATTTTGGCCCTGTGTGTCCTTTCCATTTAAATTTTTGTTAAAAGCAAGTCACCAACTTATTTGAAATTCCTTTATTTTTATGTTGGTGCGTAGGCACAAGTCCGAAGGTCTTGTCAAACACAAAAATATAATCAATGAATTATTTTCTCATCCCCACACTCTATTCTTTCTCAAACATCATTTATACCAAAAACACATGCCCACATAAAAAAGGGCTCCCTAGGAGTACCTAGGACACTTTGGGTGCTAACACCTTCTCTCTGTGTAACCAACCCCCTTACCTGTAATCTCTGGCATTTTATTAGTTTTGACTTGAAAACTTCTTATCTTTGGGTTTGTTCGTACTTTTCTCTTTTCCTTTGAAAACAATAAAAGCGCGATGGCGACTCTGATTTTATTGACGTTAAGCTCATCCATAACTTGATGGTCATGAATTTACCGTTACATGTTCGTACTTTTCCCTTTTCCTTTGGAAACAATAAAAGTGCGGTGGTGACTCTGGTTTTATTGACGTCAAGTGTATGCATAGCTTGATGGTCATGAATTTACCGTTACAAAAATTAAGTGGTGACTCTGCTGGGGAGTAGTCCTCAGTGGGTTTAACCTACTTTTTATGTGTATATATTTTTATATTTTATGTTTGTATATGTTGTTTGTGTGATACGATCTGTCTGTTGTGCTTGGTGATCTCTATATGGTGAGATAAATTCTAATCCAAACTTGAGTGAAATTAAGATATGAGGATGGTATAATCATGTTCAACTTGTGTGGATTAGTCCTTAACAAGTTGACTTGAGACCCATCTACTCAATGGAGACCTTTTTGGAGTTACTGATGTCACACAAGTTATTTGTGGATAGGCATTACTTTCTCTAAACCTGGGGTCCGAGAAGCTGAGGACCTCAGAACATTTAACCCAACTTGGCCTATTTAGGACGTAGTGCGGAGACTGTTCAAGTGTAGACTTGATAACAGTTGTTATGTGATACTATGCTCAGACGAGTTTCTCTTGAGAATATTATGGGTTGATGAGCCAGTCATCCAAACCTATAATATCTTATAGATGGGATTAAGACTCTGAGCACTTTTTAGAACATGATCTACAGGTTTTTATCCTAATTACATTCCTTTGGGATGGTTCTTAACTTGACTTCATGCTTGTGACTCACAACAAACCCTTTAATTCTTGGTTGATCCGATCAAGTCTTGTCAATATCAATGGAACTTGGGTGTTGATAAGGTGAAAACCTAAATCCACCAAAATGGATGATTGATCTTAGTGATGACTTGATCCATCCCTTGACCTTTGTTTGTATTTGCCTTGTGTGTGATCCCTTGTTTGTGATTGTTGCATTCATGCATACATGCACATCATGGCATTCATCAAAGTGAATAAAATTTTAAGGAAACCGAGGTCTTATTTGCAAATATTTTCAGACCATGTATTATGGATGAAGGAACACTAAGAAGTACAATTTCAGATGTCTTGATTTGAAGGAATTAAGGAAATTGTCATCCTTTATACTAGATCCCTTGGACTTCAAGCAACATCATGGGAAGCTCTTGCCTGTGTTATCTACTGATGTAATTGAAGTACTTCTGAGTGTTTTGGTTTAATTCTTGACCCTCTTTATCGGTGCTTCACTTTTCCTGACTATCAGTTGGTGCCTACGTTGGAGGAGTATTCCCATCTCTAGGGTATGCTTGTATCTAACAAAGTACCTTTCAGTGGATTAGAGGAAATTACCAAATCTCATGTTATAGCTTAAGCTCTTCATCTGAAGAAATCTGAGATTGATGCTCATTTGGTGAAGAAGGGAGGAATTCTTGGGTTGACTTCTGAGTTTCTCATTGGTAGGGCTACTGTTTTTTCTCAATCATGTAGCATGGATGCTTTTGAGGCTATCTTTGTTCTGTTCATCTATGGTTTAGCCTTGTTCCCTAACATTGACAATTTGGTTGATGTTAATGCCATTAGAATCTTCTTGATTGGAAATCATGTTCCTACTCTGTTGGACGACATGTATTTCTCTCTGCATTTGAGAAATTCTAAAGGTGGTGGGACTATTGTATGTTGTGTTCCTCTTTTGAACAAGTGGTTTATTTTGCACTTGCCTCAAACACCTACTTTCTTGGAGAACAAACAATTCCTCGAGCTGCATAAAGAGTTGAAGACTCTGAGAGGGAAAGACTTGTTTGGAAAGAGTGTTGTTGAACTCTGTTTGGTTCCCAACATTAAGATCCCGGTGAAATTCAAGGTCCCAGACTTTGAAAAGTATAAAGGGAATACTTGCCCGCTGAGCCATCTTGTTATGTATGCCAGGAAAATGTCTACTAAAACTGATAATGATCAGTTGTAGATTCACTATTTCCAAGACAGTTTAACTGGAGCCGCTCTGAGATGGTATATGGGCTTGGACAGTGCAAGTGTTCGTACTTTCAATGACTTGGGCAAGGCCTTTGTCAAGCAGTATAAGTACAATGTTGATATGGCGCCTGATAGAGACCAGTTGAGGTCGATGCCTCAAAAGGACAAAGAGACATTCAAAGAATATGCCTAGACATGGAGAGAATTAGTTGCTCAGATAAGTCCGCCTCTTGAAGAGAAGGAGATGACCAAGATTTTCCTAAAGACGCTGAGTTCATTTTATTATGAAGGTATGATTGCAAGTGCCCCAAATGATTTTACCGAAATGGTAAACATGGGGATGAGGCTAGAAGAAGGAATCTGTTGAGGACGTCTGTCTAAAGAAGAGGCGTTAGCTAGCAAGAAGTATGATGGAAGTTTCTCTAAGAAGAAGGAGGAAGAAACTAATTCTATGACGGTGGGGAGGCAGAGGATGCCTCGTGTCAAGAAAAGTTCCCAACCTTGTCAACATCAGCACTAAGTTTCTTCAGTAATTTTAGTTTTTTCCAATAATTCTAACAATCAATCAGTTCCAATTCAGCAACAACAAAATCAACAACAACTGCAACAAAGAACCAACAACAACAACAACAACAACAACAATCATCATCAACAAAATTTTAAGAGGAATAAGGTCTCCTTTGACCCTACTCCTATGACGTATTCAGAGAGGTACCCGTCTTTGGTACTCAAAAATCGTATTCTACCGAGAAACCCTTTGCAAATTCCTGAGCCACTGCCATGGTGGTTCAAGCTGATCTTCGTTGTGCTTTTCACCATGGAGCCCTTGGTCCTGACATAGAGAACTACTATCTATTAAAGTCTGAAATTCAGAAGCTTGTGAAGAGTGGTATGGTATCCTTTAAGGACATAGCGCATATGTGAAAGCCAATTCATTTCCTGCTCATGGTAACACTTCTGCTAACATGATGGACGGTTGTCCAGGAAATTTTAGAGTTTTTGATGTGAGGCGTATTCGGAAGTCTCTAGTGGAAATGCATAGAACTCTATGTTTAATCAGTGACTGTGAACATGACCATGATAGTTGTGTCATTTGCAGTGTGAACCCCCGTGGATGTATGGTTGTCAAGAGGGATATCCAGAAGTTGATGGATGAGAATGTAATCCAGATTTAACAGTCGAGGATATGGGAGATGATGTGAACTTCATTGTGCCAATATTCAAAAACCCTGAGCGGGTAGTCATTCAGTTTGATAGTAGCAACATCAATACTATCAATAGATTGGTATCGCCGTTGGTTATACGGTTAGCGGGGGCCATCCCCTATACGTCCGATAAAGTTGTACCATATCAATACAATGCCACAATGATTGAAAATGGTCAAGAGGTTCCTCTACCAGTTGCAGACTCAGTGGTAAATATTGAAGATATAGAAAAGGTGACCCGTAGTGGTCGTATGTTCAGTCTGGTATTTCCGAAGGTTGTGGAAGATATGTCAATGGGTAAGAAGGAAGAAGTTCCCATAGTGAATCCAGTTAGTACTCCAATGTGCCAGTCTGGTGAATCCAGTAAATTGAAGACTAACGACGATGATGAGGTGCTACGATTAATCAAAAGAAGTGAATTTAATGTTGTGGAGCAGCTTCTCTAGACGCCGTCAAAGATCATTGTGCTATCATTATTTATGAATTCTGAGGCGCACGAAGAAGCATTGCAGAGGGTGTTGGAACAGGCTTACATGGAACACGATGTTACTGTGGATCAATTTGACCACATTGTTGCCAATATCACTTGTAAAAATTTGAGTTTTGTGATGAAAAGCTTCCTAAGGAGGGCATGAATCACAATTTAGCACTGTAAATTTTGATGAATTTCAAGGAGGACGCTTTATCCAACGTGTTGGTTGACACAGGGTCATCATTGAACATGTTGCCGAAGTCAACACTGTCCATACTTTCCTATCAAGGCTCCTCGATGAGGTACAGTGGCATGGTTGTTAAAGCGTTAGACGGTTCTCGTAAAACTGTCATTGGAGAAGTAGACCTTCCAATGAAGATAGGTCCGAGTGATTTCCAAATTACTTTCCAGGTAATGGATATCCACCCGGCCTATAGCTACTTATTGGGAAGGCCATGGATTCATAAAGGTGAGGTTGTGACGTATACTCTACACCAGAAGCTGAAATTTGTAAAAAACGGAAAGCTTGTCATTGTAGTTGGAGAGAAGGCATTATTGGTGATCCATTTGTCATCTTTCACTTATGTTGATGCTGAGGAAGAAGTTGGAATGTTGTTCCAAGCTTTGTCCATTGCTGAGGAATTGAAGAAAGCTAGGGCACCCATATCTTCTTTGAAGGATGCACAAGAGGCTATTCAGGCTGACAATATTAATAAGTGGAGTCGTGTTGTGGAAGTCGCTGAGAAAAGGAATAGGGCAGGGCTAGGATTTCAACCAGGGCCATTTAACGCCAATGACAAGGTTATGCAACCAGTATTCCATAGCGGAGGGTTCATTCATGAGAATGATCAACACTCAGCTGCCATTATTAAAGACAATGGTGACGAAGATGAAGCTTACACCAACTTTGTGACGCATGGCCAGACTTGAAACAATTAGGTTGTTGTTGATGTTCCTGTTGTCATTCACCATTCTAAGTAATTTCTTTTTATTATTTTTGAAAAAAATCCTTCTCCTATGCCTAAGGGAGAAGTGAACATTGTTGGTCATTTTCCTTATTATCATCAATAAAATACAATTTTATTCATCCACATCTATGATGTTTTATTTTTACTTTTTTCTTTTCTGAAAATGGTAATCACAAAGAAATATAAAATAAATAATGAACTTTCCATCTGTATAATATTTATTTGTACTCCACTTCTCTAAAATCAAAATATCAAATCATTATGAAGGTTGGTTCTCGAACCCATTGAATACAATGATCCTACTCCCTCTCAAAACTTTGATTTCCCTGTGTTTGAAGCTGGGGGAGAGATTGATGATGGAGAAGTATCTGATGAGTTATCCCGTTTACTTGAGTACGAGGAAAAAGTCATTCAGCCATTTGAAGAGCAGATTGAATTAGTCAACTTGGGTTCTGAGGATGGTATGAAGAAAGTCAAGATTGGGTCTCAATTGTATCCAGAAGCAAGGAAAGGGTTGATTAATCTTCTTCGTGAATATCCGGATGTGTTTGCTTGGTCCTATCAAGACATGCCTAGGTTGGATTTTGAGATTGTGGAGCATAGATTGTCGTTGAATCCAGAATTCCCTCCGGTCAAGCAGAAGTTGAGAAGAACTCATCCTGATATGGAAGTGAAAATCAAGGAGGAAGTGCAGAAGCATATAGATGTTGGTTTTCTTATTACCTCCGAGTATCCGCAGTGGATGGCCAATATTGTGCCTATTCCAAAGAAAGATGGAAAAGCCTGCATGTGTGTTGATTACAGAGATTTGAATAAAGTCAATCTGAATGATGATTTTCCTTTGCCATACATTGATATGCTGGAAGACAATACATCTAAATTCAAAGTCTTTTCATTTATGGATGGGTTTTTCTGTTACAATGAAATCAAGATGGCACCTGAAGTTATGGAGAAGACCATATTCGTTATACCCTGGGGAACATTCTGTTATAGAGTGTATAATACCCCAAAATTTACCCTTCATTTTTCCTGGAAGCATGGGATTATGTCTTACACTTCATTAGCATCATATTAGGTCATACTCATTGCATACTGCATTAGTGACATGGAGATCAGGTTTTGATCGATCACTCCTTAACAGAAGGAGCCCACACAAAGCAAGATTGAGAATTGGACTTCATTTTCTAAGTATACAAGTCTCAAGGGTCTCAGGGGGGGTCCAAGTATCTTATTATGGTCCTCAGTTCATTAGTGAAGGATTCAAAGCTATCAGAGTGTTCATCTGGATTTAATCAGAAATTAGGGTTTCATGGCTACCTGCAACAGGAAATGTTCGGTTGGAAGTAGAGAAGATCATCCATGTCATGATTAGAGAGGCATCTTGGCCTAGGAAGATTCACAATTATCTCAGAAAGATCCATTGGCAATCAATGCAATCAATTCTTGATCATTTTGCCCTAAAACTAGGGTTTGGTATAAAATCAGTGTATTTCTGATTATTTGGGTGAAACTCTTTCCCATGGCCCTGCATATGTCCACAAGGGTCTACATATAAAAAATCAGCTCTTTATTTGAGCTAGAAGTGCTTCAATTGATCAATGGAATCGAGAATTAGACAGTTTGGGAAAAGTCAACTGTGGGGCCAAAAAAGTCAACTCTTGACATTTTGAGAGTGGAATCTCAAAATCCATGCCTAGGGGATCCTAAATGTGAAATTTGATCAAGTTTGGATCATGGATTCATCATTTAATCAGGAATCGGAAAAGTTACTTAATTTGGAAATGGTTGACTTTCCATTTAGGGCAAGTTTTCATGATCGTTGCACTCACTTTAAGCCTATTTTGCGTCAAGATAAAAGCTCCATTTGAAAATTTCTCCAACATGAAAGTTGTTCCTCTTGTTCCAAGCTTTCTAGAGATATAAATTTTTCTCCGTTTGGATTAGAATTGAGATAGTTATGCTTAGACAAAGTGAGACATTTTTTTAGGACACTTAGAAAATTTTCCAAGTCCAAAATCTTCAAAATGTGTCAAGACTTCTTGGCCAGTCTTCTTGCACGTCAAGGCATTATTTGAAAATACTTTCTTCACAACAATTGTACCTTGACATGTCCTCTTTCACATCCTTTTGGAATCATCTCATTTGGATCCATGGTTTGAGAGATACATTCATTTAAAGTGGGCACCATGACTTGATTTTCTAGGCAGATTTTGGGCCTGGCTGGCCCAATCAGATTTTCTAAGCATGCTGCACAAATCAGTCACGTTTTTTTTACCTCTTTTGGCCATGCATTGGACATCCATTCACTTAAGTTTGGCCCAAAATAACAACATTTTACACCTCACTTCACACTTTTATTCTTATGGATAAATCACTTATTAAAAAGCCCATGAGAACACCTAATCCACCCTATTTAAGAAGCTGAAACCCTAACCCTAAAGGAGCATTGGAATTTTGTGACAAAGAGGCAAAGCTTCATCACATATCAGATTCCATTCCACTTCTATTTTCCATTAGGTAATAATCTCTTCCATTGCCATGTTTTGATATATCTACGCTTACTTACCATGTTCATCACCATTAATCCTTCCATTTTCATATTTCTTTTTCTTATTTAAAATATTTTCTTCGTCCATAAAATTACCCAAAAATATTTTTCACTTTTTTTAAAGTTTTATTTAATTTTATATAATTTTTATTTTCGTATTTTTTAATATTAATATTTTATTTTAATTATTTATTCTAACTGGTCCATTTTAACACACTTTTTTTATTGATTTTATTTTTATGACTTAAAATTATGGTTAGAATTTAATGTTTAGGATGAAGGTTGAGCATTGTCTCATGGTCAACCTGACCTTTTCTTGGAATTTTATTTCACATTTTCAATTTATTTTGGATTTAGTTTTGACCTAGTTTGGTTGGTTGACTTTTAATTTGACTTCTGTTTTATTTTAATTAATTTATATACCAATTTTCGTTATTTTTAAAATCTTTTTGGGTGATGATGATTTCCTGACCCCACCTTATTTAGTTTAATTTTTCATAATTTTCTTGTTTAATTTACTATTTATTCTTGATTTATTTCTAACCTAGTCTCATTAATTGACTTTTGGTTTGACCTCTGTTTTATTTTAATTAATTTATGTACCAATTTTCATTATTTTTAAAATATTTTTGGGGGATGATGATGTCCTGGCCCCACCTTATTTAGTTTAATTTTTCATAACTTTCTTGGTTAATTTACTATTTATGTTTGATTTATTTCTAACCTAGTCTTGTTAATTGACTTTTGGTTTGACCTATGTTTTGTTTTAATTAATTCACGTGCCAATTTTCATTATTTTTAAAATCTTTTTGGGGGATGATGATGTCCTGACCCCACCTTATTTATTTTAATTTTTCATAATTTTCTTGATTAATTTGCTATTTATTTTTTATTTTTTAAGTTGACTTGAATTTTCAGTTGACTTCTTTATGATCGATGTTTGACTTGGGGATTGCTTATGGCAATTGAAGAGATCTTTTGATCCTCCCTTGTTCATCTCATATTCCATGTATTAGAGGCCTTTTACCTTGATTTTATTTGGTCCTTACCTCATTTCCTGATTAAATTATTCAGTGGACCCTTCGTGTGTGTATTTTCATCTATTTGATTCATCTGTTATCTTTTATACTTATTTCTCTCATTCATGCTTTCTATTGCTTGATTATTTAACATGTTCATACTCCCATGAATTGTTTAAATGCTCCATTATTTGATTCTTTGGTTTGATTATATATTGTTTATTTATCCGATCTGATTGATAACTGTTGCCTACTTGTATGATGTATGAGGCATATATTCTTATTGTTTGTTTGCCATGAACAATCCCCATTCATAACAAACGTACCCCTCTCCCATAAAGTGTATAATATTTATTTCTTTATTTATTTAGTCACCCGTTAATACAATAATTAAAACGAACATCCGATAACCATTTCAAAATAAGATCAAAAGCTCGATCCAACGTCGAGTAATCATTTTCAAAATTTAACAGAACCAGCACGCATTCATCCATCCTCTTGTAAGTCGATTGCCTCAGGCATCACCATCTACCTGTAAGTCGATTGCCTCCAGCATCGCCATCTACCCTTATCCGTAACTCCTCTCCGCGCTCCATCCGTCGACTCTTGTTCCGTTTAGGTAGCACCCATTAGGTAGAACCCTTTGTATGATAACATAGGTAGAATTCCCTTATTCTTTGCATGCTAACATTAGGTAGATGTTCCCCTTTGTAAATCCTAACACATAGGTTCATATTGCATGACAACTCTAGAGCAAAGCTTATCCACTTTTAGACCTTCCGTGCGTCTCCGATCTTGTGGCATGTCAGTCCGTTCTATTGCAAAGAGGTAACTGCCTAAGACTCGATTCAGCGAGTTGCGACACCTACTACTAGGACGTTGAACATACTGCCCACCCTCCTTTGACACAGCTGGTGTCCTCTTTTGTAAGTCCATGTTCAGATGGCAATCCTTAACCCCTAGTTAGCCGAACTACGTTTTGCTCTGATTCTCATTCCACATGAGATATGTAGACATAAGACGCGACGTCTTACCGAGCACACTTCTCTTTAACCCATAGGTAGCCGAGCTACGAAGACTCTGATTCTCATACTCAGATGAGATACGTAGGCAGTGGATGCGACATCCTTGCGAGTCATTTTCTTTTAACCTTCCTTTTAGTAAAAAGTACTTTAGATATACCTACACCCTTTAGCCTAGAACAACACTTATGAAAAGGGCTCCCTAGGAGTACCTAAGATGTTTTGGGTGCTTAAAACCTTCCCATTGCATAACCAACCCCCTTACCCAGATCTCTGACATTTTTACTAGTTTTTGATTCGATAAAACTTTTAGGTTTTTGTTCGCTTTCTAACCATTCCTTTGGATAAATAGAAGTGCGGCGGCGACTCGACTTGTATGGTTTACCTTGGATTCAGTCAATATCTCTAATGGTAACGAATACCCCGCTACAGAGTGATACCTTTCGGTTTAAAGAATGTTGGTGCAACGTACTAGAGGGTTGTAACCACTCTTTTTCATGATATGATGCATAAAGAAATTGAAGTCTATGTTGATGATATGATTTCCAAATCTAGTAATGAAAAAGAAAATATTGAGCATTTTTTGATGTTATTCCAACATTTGAGGAAGTACAAACTCCGCTTGAATCCCAATAAGTGTACTTTTGGTGTTCGTTCTAGTAAGTTGTTGGGCTTTATTGTCAGCGAGAAGGGTATTGAGGTTGATCTTGCCAAGGTCAAAGCAATACAAGAGATGTCTGCACCCAAAATTGAGAAGCAAGTCAGGGGTTTTCTCGGCCGCTTGAACTATATCTCAAGATTTATATCTTATATGACTGGCACATATGCGCCTATATTCAAGCTTCTTCGGAAAGATCAGTCTTGTGATTGGACTGAAGATTTCCATAAAGCTTTTGCTTGTATCAAGGAGTATCTTCTTGAGCCTCCAATTCTATCTCCGTCTATTGAAGGAAGACCTTTGATCATGTATTTTACTGTGCTAGAAGAGAGTATGGGTTGTGTTCTTGGTCAGCAAGATGAATCTGGAAAGAAAGAGTATGCAATTTACTACCTTAGTAAGAAGTTCACCAATTGTGAGACTCGGTATTCTATGCTTGAGAAGACATGTTGCGCATTGGCTTGGGCCGCTAAGCGTCTGCACCAATATATGTTAAATCATACTACTTGGTTGATATCCAAAATGGATCCAATCAAGTACATCTTTAAGAAGCCTGCTTTAACTTGGAGGATTGCCTGTTGGCAGATGTTGTTATTTGAGTATGATATTGAATACCGATCTCATAAAGCTATTAAAGGTAGTGTTCTGGCTGACCATTTGGCCCACCAACCAATTGAATATTATCAGTCAGTGCAATATGATTTTCCAGACGAAGAGATTTGGTATCTGAAAATGAAAGATTGTGATGAACCATTGCTTGAATAGGGGACATAGCCTAGTTCTCTATGGAACATGGTATTTGATGGAACTGTTAATTCATATGGTAATGGCATTCGGCCAGTGATTATTACTCCTCACGACACTCATTTTTCATTTATAGCTAGATTAACCTTCAAGTCTACAAACAATATGGATGAGTATGAAGCTTGCATTATGGGGCTTGAAGAGGCCATTGATCTCAGAATTAAGTATCTTGACCTCTATGGAGATTCATATTTGGTTGTGAATCAGATCAAAGGTGAATGGGAGACGAATCATATCCCTTGAGATGAAAACCGGATGGCAGATGCTTTTGCAACGTTGGCTTCTATGATTATGGTGAATTTTTGGAATGAAGTTCCTAATTTGACTATGATGCGTCTTGATAGGCCAGATCAGGTGTTTGCTGTTGAAGAAGTCAGAGACGAATATACTTGGTATTTTGATATCAAATGTTTCCTTCAAAGTCAGATCTACCCGTCTATGACATCTTTGAAAGATAAGAATACTTTTTGAAGATTAACCGATAACTTCTACCTGAATGGTGATGTGCTTTACAAGAGAAATTTCGATATGGTTTTGCTCAGATGCGTGGATAGACACGAAGCAGGCCTATTGATGACTGAAGTCCATGAAGGTTCCTTTGGTACTCATTCCAATGGACATGCTATGGCAAAGAATATTCCAATAGCAGGTTACTATTGGCTGACAATAGAATCTGACTGTTGCGAGTTTGTGAAGAAATGCCACAATTGTCAAATTTATGCAGATAAGATTCATGTTCCTCCGACACTGTTGAACATCATTTCCTCTCCATGGCCCTTCTTCATGTGGGGAATTGATATGATTGGTATGATTGAGCCTAAATCTTAGAACGGACATCGTTTCATTCTAGTGGCTATTGATTACTTCACAAAGTGGGTTGAAGCGGCATCGTATGCGAATGTGACCAAGAAAATTGTTGTATGGTTTATTAAGAATCATATTATATGATGTTATGGTGTGCCAAGTAAGATCATTACTGATAATGGATTGAACTTGAGCAATAACATGGTGGCAGATCTTTGCAAAGACTTCAAAATTGCACATCATAATTCTTCTCCCTACAGACCCAAGATGAATGGGGTTGTTGAAGCTGCAAATAAGAACATTAAGAAAATTATCTAAAAGATGGTTGTGACGTAAAAAGATTGGCATGAGATGCTCTCATTTGCTTTGCATGGGTATCGTACATACATCCGCATTTTAACAGGAGAAACCTTTTTCTCGCTTGTTTATGGCATGGAAGTTGTGCTCCCCGTGGAAGTTGAGATCCCATCATTGTGTGTTTTGATGGAAGCCAAGTTGACAGAGTTGAATGGTGTCAGACCAGATGATTGAATTTGATTGAAGAGAAGAGATTGAATACCATGTGTCATGGTCAGTAATATCAGCAGAGAATGAAGAACACATTTGATAAGAAGGTCAAGCCTCGTGTGTTCAGAGAAGGTGACCTCGTGGTCAAGAAGATTCCATATTTCAAACCTGACACTAGGGGAAAATGTACCCCTAATTATGAGAGCCCATATGTTCTAAAGAGAGCCTTTTCAGGCGATGCTTTATTCTTACAACTATGAATGGTGAGGAGTTCATGCATCCTGTGAATGTCGATGAAGTCAAGAAATACTTTGCCTAAAAATAAAAGAATAGCTCGCTAAGTTGAAAACCCGAAAGGGCAGGGAGAGTAGTGATCATTGTATTCAATGTATCCATTTTCCATGTAAATTACCATTCTCAAACTTTGTAAAGATCCATGGAGTCCCGCCGTTCGCGAACTACCATTCTAATAAATAAAGTTGAGCTTTTCATCCAATTATTTCTATTCTTATTTACTTCTTATTTACTTTTGCAAACACTTCAAAATGGCACATCATAATTCTTCTCCTTATATACCCAAGATGAATGGGGATGTTGAAGTTACGAACAAGAATATCTAGAAGATTATCCAGAAGATGGTTATGACGTACAGAGATTGGCATGAGATGCTCTCATTTGCCTTGCATGGGTATCGTACATCCGTCCTCACTTCAACAGGGGAAACCCCTTTGTCTCTTGTTTATGGCATGGAGGTTATGCTCCCCGTAGAGGTTGAGATCCCATCATTGTGTGTGCTGATGGAAACCAAGTTGACCGAAGCTGAATCGTATCAGACCAGGTATGATCAGTTGAATTTGATTAAAGAGAAGAGATTGACTGCCATGTGTCATGGTCAGTTATATCAACAGAGGATGAAGAAATTTTTTGATAAGAAGGTCAAGCCTCATGTGTTTAGAGAAGGTGACATCATGCTCAAGAAGATATTATCATTCAAACCTGATTCTATGGGCAAATGGACTCCTAATTATGAAGGCACATATGTTGTTAAGTGAGCCTTCTCAGGCGGTGTGTTGATTATTACAACTATGGATGGTGAAGAGTTCACTCGGCCTATGAATGTCGATGCAATCAAGAAATACTTCGCCTAAAAAAGAAAAAAACAACTCGCTTAGTTGAAAACCTGAAAGGGAGGCTTAGGCAAAATTGAGCGTCTCGGTGGATTGAAATTCCGAAAGGGCGATCTAGGAAAAAGTTAGAGACATAAAACAGGAAAATTATCCTGGTAGATTGAGTACCCCACCTTGGGGAAAACTAGGCAAAAATTAGGGATTATGGCAAGTAACTGCATCCGGCTAGATCTGACTGTTGAAGCAGCATTGCAAGTCAGTTTGGTTCTGATTCATCATTCTCAACCGAAGATAAAGCACAATGGATTTCGAAGTTGGTAGGGAAAGTAGTGGTCATTGTATTCAATGTAGCCCTTTTCCATGTAAATTGCCATTTTCAAACCTTGTAAAGATCCGTGAAGTCTTGCCTTTTGCAGACTACCATTCTATTAAATAAAGTTGAGCCTTTATCCAAATTATTTGCAATTCTTATTTGTTTCTGTTTAATAAAATTGCATTTTTATGATGATAATTTTTGAAATAAATAAATCAATGAATAAACATTTTTCTGAAATAATAAGGCATTTACTTTAAGAACTTTGAATTCGAAAAGGAATGTCAACAACAATTTGAGAATGGTAAGTCTTGACATGTGAAGTTTTATTGTCTTCCCCAAGAAGTGTTTGGAGGTGTTTGCTCCCCAAACAGTTCATTATTCATCCCCAACGTGGTTGAAGTATTGTTCTCTTTGTAGTTCATTATTTTTTTCCCTAGCCGGGGCCTTCATGGATTTTTCATCCTTGATTTATTATTTTGATTGAACCCCGGATCTTCAGTGAAATCTTTATTTGGTTTTCAGATCCCGGTCATCTTTATTTGGTTCTCAATCTCCAAGAAGAGTCTTGTGATTGTTGTTTTCCTTTTAAGGAATATGTTGATATTTGGATCCTCGTGTGGCGATTGATATATCCTGACGGATTTTTATTCCCTAGTGAGGCCCCCACATAGTTGATTTTAATTGATGGAATCCCCAGTAAGTTATCTGGTTCCCCCACTCAGAGTTTTTCCTCTTGTTATGACGTGAATCCTCGTGGAGTTTCCTCTTCTGTTGAAAGATCTCCCCATTCAGACAATGTTTGATTCTGAGCACTTTTGATGTAGTCGACCCTTGTAGGGTTGTCTCCCATTTGATATGGTGTTGACCTAAAATTCCATGCAGCATTGACTTGTGGCATTGAAGTATATATATATATATATATATATATATATATATATATATATATATATATATATATATATATATATATATATATATATATATATATATATATATATCCCTCAGCTTGAAGATGAGGATCCTCAGCATATCTCTCTTATCCTTAGCATGTTGGTTGATGTTCTCAGCGAAGTTGCCAAGCTGTATTTTTTCCTCTCCCAGAGAGTTTGAGCTTTAAGAAAGATATTGTCAATCATTTCTTATACCCTAGCAGTTATTCCTCCTCTCCCGAGAGTCGAGTTTTGATGTTGGATTTGTTTTGGTCCCCATGATTTCTACTGATATATATATATATATATATATATATATATATATATATATATATATATATATATATATATATATATATATATATATATATTCTTCGTTTCCTCTGACCGCTGAGTCTTCAACAGTTTTTGGTCAGATGCATGTTCTCCATGTCTTCCCCAACCAGAGTTGGGCATTGATTTGGATTGTTATATCCATAGTCTTCCTTGAGTACATGGTTGTGTGATGTCCTCGGGGAATTGAATATTTGAAGATTAGGATTTATATCCTCGTTGATTTATTTTCATCCTTGGAAGGTTCTCCAGTTGGTGTTCCCATCTTGTTGAGATTACCCGAGTATCTAGTTACGATGATTGGATCTTCAGTGTTTGTATCCTTTGTGATCGTTTTTCAGCATAATCATATACATACTCATGCATATACATGCATAAGCACAACATGAGATATTTCATTGTGCATTTTTCACTTTGAACTATTTTTTTCTTTCTGATCCCCTGATTTTGTGATATCATTTCCCCATGCAGATTTGGTGTATCTGTCCTTCTTCAATGTATAGTGTCATCCCCTTAAGCAGAAAGAGTCTATCCTTTCTTCTTTCCCACTGAGTTATTTCCTTGTGGATGATTATTATTTATGTTTCCTCCCCAGTTTATTATCTGGATGCAACCACTCCCTTTGATTTATGTCCTCATTGGGTTTAGTCTTGTTTGACCGTTTCTTTCTAGTTCTTACCTAGATAGATCTTTTGGTCTCCCCAAGAGTTTATTACCCAATAACTGGTAATATCCTTCTTGATGTTGATTACTTTACATGTGTTAATTTACCCTAACCTATAAAAGGTAATTTACTTCTTTGATTTCTCCAGCGGATTCGTTTTCATTTCCCCGACGAGTTTATCCTTGATATGTTTACCCTAACCGGTAACATATATTCTTTCCTTTGGTCTTCTACCACGTAACCAATAGATGTAAATCCTATTTCTCTGCGAGTTTATCCTTGAAATGTTTATCTTAACCGGTAACAGATATTCTTCCTTTGGTCTTTTGCCCAATAGCTGGTAGTTGTAAATCCCATTTCTTTTTTGTGGTTTATCCTTGATATGTTTATCCTAACTGGTAACAGATATTCTTCCTTTGGCCTTCTACTCAGTAACCGATAGATGTAAATCCTATTTCTTTGCAAGTTTATCCTTGATATGTTCACCTTAACCGATGACGGATATTCTCCATCTTTGATCTTCTACCAAGTATACGGTAATTGTAAATCCTATTCTTTCCCAGCAAGTATATCCATGATATGTTTACCTTAACTGATAACGGATATTCTTCCTCTGGTAGTTGGTGCTTTTTCCTCCTCTTTTTGGTAGTCTATCCATGATATACTTACCTTAACCGGTAGCAAATATTCTTTCCTTTGGTCTTTTACCTAGTAATTGGTAGATATAAACCCTATCTTTTCTCCCTGGCAATCTATCCTTGACATGCTTACCCTAACCGGTAACGGATACTCTTCCTTCGGTCTTCTATCCCCATAGGTAGTTGTAAATCTACTTCTTCATTTTTCCCCAGTAGGCTATTCTTACCCAACAACCGGTAATGGATATTCCTCTTTTTCCTCAGTGAGTCATCCTTGATATGTTTACCTTAATCGGTAACGAATGTCCGTCTGCCCGAGTATATTATCTTCCTACCAAGTAACAGGTGGTAGATAATATATCTCTTTTACTCATGTGTTGAAGGTTTTCTTCCTTAGTTGAGTCTGAATTCGTATTTCTTTGTTAAATCGAATTTCCTTTTGGGTGTTTGGGTTTTTCAGCTTCGTTCTGATTTACGCCTTTCCTAGTTATTATTTCTTCTGTATATAAATACCTTTCACCCTGAGTCTATAGGAACCATAGTCACTCATTTCATCTGGGAAAGATATTTAAATAGGGGCAACTGTCATACCCAAATTTCCCCCCACTAAATTCATCTGCATTCATTCAACTCATTTACAGTCATCCTTTTGCATTTCATTCATCTGTATCTCTTTATTTGAATTAACTTATTATGACCATTTGGTCTGGTTGTAGAGTGTTATCTTCATGCATAACTCAAATCATTGGTTAGGATTGAAGGTTGATCAGAAAAATATCAAGTGTATTATTTTGCCTTTTGTAGTAATAAAGGGAAAATTCCCCGAATGTCGATCTCAAGGACTGCAAGGTAATATCGAGTTTAAATCATCGTTCAATTAAACAAAAATTATTGTTGGGGGTTTTAGATTCAGATTTATAAAAATAAAGGCAAAAGAAATTAATACTGTAAAATAAGAGTTTGCAAGGGAAGAGAAATAATGCCATGGAACGGGTATAATTTGTCCCTGTAACAACTCTGAGTCACTATTGCATCAACAAATATCAATTACTTCCAGTTCTCAAGGGTATTTTCTACCAAGTTCTTGATGAGAAAACCTGTAATCATTCAACCCTAATTTCTATGTCCATAGGAAATTATCGGTGAAATTAAGCCTTATTATATCAAGAATGCTCTAATTCATACAGGTTATCCCTAGTCCTAGGTGATGTCTACTGTAGAGTAATCTTATGAAAACCTTATCAATGGCGGTCTAGCCTAATTGATAACCATACAACAATCTTGATTGGCCCGAAAGAGAAAGCATTAAACACATCAAAAGATTACCGTAAAAACAATATTATAACTGCAATCATAAACTCAAAGTCATTACAAATCTAAATCAGGGACACCCCATAACATTGGGAGGTTTAGCTACTCATATTGTTCAAAACAGATTCAAGATAAAAAATACACATTATAAGTAATTTGATGACTTGGATCTTCAATTGCTTCCGCTCATGAAAATCTTCCGCTCTCTGAATTCCTAAATCTCTGTAATTCTCGATCGTCTGACAATTCTCTGTGTTCTCCTTGTTCCAAAGTGTCTTCTTGTCTTGTTGAAACTCTCCTAAAATAGTGAAAAATCCCTTAGCAAAGGTTGGAAATCCCCAAATCATCCTTGCATCTCAAGCCCGAGTATAAAGCCCCAAAATTGGAAGATTTTGTGCCTGGGCTGAGACGGTCGTGTCAGCTGACACAGACAGCCATGTCAGGCCCCTTCCTTGCCATTTTATTCTCTTTTCACTTCCAGGTGGGCTGACATGGGTGGCCGTATTAGGCCCCTATCTTGCCATCATCTTCTATTTCCTTCCCATGTGGGCTAACACGGGTGGCCTCTTCAGGCCTCTGTCTTGGCCATCTCTTGCAGTTTGTTTAGCCTTCATCCTGACATAGCCCGTGTCAGGTGACACGGGTGGTCGTGTCAGTCTCCCTGTACTGAGAAATCTTTTTTCCTCAAACTTCAGAACCTTCCATTTTCTTGCATTGAGTCTGTTGGATCTTCTACATGGACTTGGAGGGCATAAACATAGACAACCAAAGCATAAAATCCTGAAAACAAAAAGTAAAACTAAAAATTGATAAAATGCTTAAATAACTTACAGAAATGAAAACTAACTTAAAAGGTACCATAATATGCACAAACTATTCCAGAATCCTTGGTTTCTTGTCGAATAAGTAATGAAAACATAGTGAAAATGGTGACCGATCACAACCCTAAACTTAGCTCATTTCTTGTCCTCAAGTAATGTTCTACAGGACAAAGTGTATCACTTCCCAAAATCTAACTCTTACCATACTACTGCTGAGATCTTTCGCCAACGCCTTCGTTCTCCCTTTCGTAGTCCATGCTTTTCCTAACGAGTTTTCCGTTGCACTTCCACATTGACGTACCGGTTCACCTGTTAGCTTATATCACACTCTCACCAAGTCTCTCCGGGTTACAATGTTTACACTCACATTTCAGAATATGCAATATCAACTTATAAATTTGAATAATTTCTCTTTTCGTATCAACTACACACAACACACACTTTTTGAGGTCTTTTAGGCTGTAACAGTGCTTGGGTTACGGTGGGGTAAATACAAACAAAAGGGAAAACAAGTGGTTTGGGTTCAGAGCCAATGTCATTATTCTTTTCACTATGTTTGTTCTAATCTCATTTCCAATTCTTTTCTCTTTTACTATGTATTGCTCAGTTCTCTTTTTTCTTTGATTTTGTCTTCTCTTTTTTTTTCAACTGAGTGTTTCTCATTCGATGAGTGCTTTTCTCGTATCATCGAAGAAATTTTTTTCTTTTGTTTTCTTTTTTTTCGATGGTCATTTTTCTTAATCTTTTTTCACACTCACCTTACTTTCAGATACTTATGGGGTTACCCCAAACTTAGAATTTTAACACAACTTACAGACATAACATTTTCTCTAAATAGGGTAAGGAAGTGTTTGGGTCGCGGGTTACATTCATATGGTTATACATACAAACAAAGGGTACAAGCTCAAACAGGGTTAACAAGGGATAATATTAAAGGGATGTCTAGAAAGGCTAAGGGATATTATTCAAACAACATGTCTCAATGTGTGTATATATGCAGTGATATTCCAAGAGAACTTACGCAAACTTAGAGTGATAAAGACATACCTGAATCTTGCTCATGATGAAAAATGTGTTTGGCTTTTTATGCACTCACCATGTTAGGTAAAGCTTGACATCATCCACATTACTTCTAGTATGGTGCGGCTTCTTACTAAACTTGGAATGCACAGGGAACCTATGTTAGTCGAGCTTAAGAAGTTACGTCCGATATTTTCTTCAGCAGTATCAACTTTTTGGGGAATATCCTTCATCCACTACCACTACTGGTCATCACCTGATCCAACAACAACACCAAGAACTTACAATACATACAACAAATGATAACCAATAATAAAAATAAACCAAATGTAAAACAGTAAAAATGGGAAATAATCAAATAAAACATAAACAAAATTCAAATAAAAAAACATAAAACAAAACCCATAATTAAACCTCTCTCACACTTGAACTGAACATTGGCCTCGATTTTTTAGAACAAGATAGAAGGACGCTGACTCACAGTGCCCTACTGAGGGGGCTGGGGCGAAAAGTGCCACATCATAATAAAGCTACAATTATCCTTGGGTTTCCTCCTAGGCATTGCTCTTTTATCGTCATTATCTTGAAGTTTCATTCCCCTTATTATGCGGGGTACTTCAGCTTTCACACCTTGTTGCACCTCTTTTCCAAAACTAAGAAGCCATCTTTTTCAGAGGTATGGATTCCTATGTGCCACAAGTCCTTTCTAACCTCCATATCATTACCTTATTTTCGCTTTCTTTTCTTTCTCATGGCTTTCAGAATGGAAATAGCAATTAGAGTTGCTAATGGAGGTGGTGATACTTGAGAAGGCCTTCTTGTATCTTTCTCTGATATTGGTATGTTACTTTGCCTTCTCACCTCTGTCCTGATCAAGCCTACTTGATAGTGATGTTCTTTTTCTATCTCTATCTCCCTATTTTTAACAATATCCAATGTTATTTCCTTATCATAAACTTTTAAAGTTAACGTTCCATGGTCCATGTTGAGATTGCATCGACTTGTCTACATGAAAGGTCGACCAAGAATGATGGGTGTCTCTTCATCTTCAGGTATGTCTAGGATTACAAAATCAACAAGAAAACTCAAGTCTTCTATTCTCACCAGTACGTCTTCTGCTACACCATATGCATCCTTTCTCGAGTGATCCGCAAACTTCAGATTTGTCTTTGTATCACTGACATTTTTAATACCCAACTTGTGATAGATTAATAATGGCATCAGACTCATACTAGCTCCATAATCAAATAGTAACTTGTGCATGATACTGTTACCGTTCCAGGATCCTTCTATTTGTTTGGAATTTTCTGCCCCAATGAATTTGCATTATGCTTTTCCTTCAAGGTTACCAGTTCTTTTGTTGTTGGTTTCTATTTGCCCATTACCTCTTCCATGAATTTTGTGTACATGGGCATTCTCTCAAGTGATTCAAACAAAGACATATGGCCCTTTATATTTTTGAACATTGTCATGAATTTCTAAAAGTCAGACTCACTTGGATCCTTCTTTGTCACTCTCTGAGGGTAGGGTAACTTAATCACTTGTTTAGTATCCTTTTTATTTTTCTCTTCAGTTGGCTTGCCAGGTGGTATAACTTTTTCATCTTTAGCTTCCCTCTCCCTTTTCATTGTGACAATATTAACATTTTCATGATTTCTTGGATTTTGAACTGTTTCACTTGGTAAGGAACCTGGTGTTCGTGAACTTGCTATTTGTTATGCTATCTGACCCAGCTGAACTTCAATATTTTTTATAGGGGCGGTGTTGTTTTTATGATTATTTCTAGTTTCTTCTTAGAATTGCATACATTGAGCGACCATGTTTTCAATGGCAATCTCCTAGTCTTCTTTCTTTGGAGCTTGTTGTTGCCGTTGTTGTTGATATTGAGTTTGATATTGACCTTGACCCTGTTGTGAAACATTCCCTCTCTGATCTTTCCAAAAGAAGTTTGGATGATTCTTCCGACCTGGATTGTAAGTGTTGTAGTAGGGTTATTCTGCTTCAAAAAATTTATCTCTTCAATTTGTTAAGGGGTGGCAAAGCAATACACAGTGTGGTGAGGTCCATTACAGATTTCACAAGTGATGGTATGAGCAGGTTGAACCTGGGATACCTGTTGGGTACCTATGTTAATGGCTTTCAATTTATTTTCCATCTTCAGCAGTGACTGTAACTTCCAACCGAGTTTTACCTTTCTCCTTTCCCCACTGAGTTACTTCCTCGTGGATGATTTTTGTTTCATCTTCCTCCCTAGTTGATTATCTGGATGGGACCACTCCCCTTGAGTTATATCCTCATTGGGTTGAGTCTTGATTGACCGTTTCTTTCTAGATCTTGTCTACATAGATGCTTTGGGTCCCTTGAGAGTTTATTACCTAGTAATTGTTAATATTCTTCTTAAGTTTGAAGTTTGTTACTTCTTGCCCAATACCCGGCAAAAGTAACCTTTTTCTCTCCCCAACGTATTCATTTTCATGTTTCCCTAGGAAGTCTATCCTTGATATGTTCATCCTAACCGATGACGAATATTTTCTTCCCCTGTTTTGAGTCTATCCTTGATATGTTCATCTTAATCGGGGACGGATATTCTCTTTAATGGTATTCGACCCAGTAAAAAGGTAGTTTTAATCCCTACATTTATTCCCCAGAGAGTTAATCCTTGATATGTTCATCCTAACCGATGATGGATTTTCTTCTCTTTGCGGTCTTCTGCCCAGTAACCGGTAGTTATAAATCCTGCTTTTCTCCCCTTTGCAGAGCTTATCCTTGATATGTTCACTTTAATCGGTGAAGGGTATCCTCTTTTTGGTATTCTATCCAACATTCGATAGATGTAATTCCTATTCTTTTGTTCAGGTAGTTTATCCTTGATATGTTCATCCTAACCGATGACGGATATCCTCCTTAGCATCCTCGGGAAAGTCTATCCTTGATATGTTCATCTTAACCGATGACGGATTTTCTTTCCTTTGAGTTTATCCTTGATATGTTCATTTTAATCAGTGACAGATATTCTCTCCCTTTGGTCTTCTGCCCAGTAACCGGTAGTTGTAAATCCTTATTCCTGCCATTTTTCCCTAGTGAGTCTATTCTTACCCAGTAACCGGTAATGAATACACCCTCCTGGAGGCCCTCAGTGAGTCATCCTTGATATGTTCAGCCTAACCGATGACGGGTGTCCTCTCTGTCATATCTTTATTATCTCCTTACCCAGTAACAGGTAGTGGATAATAGATTTCTGCTCCTCCTGTGTTGAAGTTTATTTCTTCTCCAATTGAGTTGAGTGCGTATTTCTTTAGTGAAATCGTTTTTCCTGCATGATTCGAGTACTTCGGTTTTATTCTGATCTATTTGTTTTCCTTGTAGTTGTTCTTTTGTTTCCCCGACTGAGTCTTTCCATTTTTTATGGAATTCCTCTAGTCCCCCGACAATTTTAAGTCGTAGCCTAGCCTACGCACAACCTTTTTATCCCCTCATAGTCTCTGTCTCCCTAGTGAGTTTTCCTTATGGAATGCATTATGCTTCTGCGGATCGTCGGTCCCTCTGATTTCTTTTACTTTGTGGCAACATTTCCCCACAGAGAATTTGTTTTTACATTCATATCACAAGCATCATGAGGTCGAAGCGAATATTTTAACCTTCACCTCCTCATCTAGAACGTTCTTAAATAGGGGCAGCTGTAAGACCCTAATTTTGACCTAAGATCCCTCATGCCATCTCATCATATGCATTAGCATTGGGATCATACCTTGGCATTCTCCTTGCCCCTCTTTCATTGGGTTTGTTTTGGGAGAGATCACCAAGCACCATGTGATTGTATCATACTTGTATTTTATCATTTTACTAACCAAAATACCAAAAATATGTCTTTGCATTTGCCTAACTCTTTTGTAGGTAGGGCATGATCACCTTGATCTATCAAGTTCACATTTAGGGTTTAAGACCCTCATTGCTAAGAGCACAACCAAGGAATGATCCACAAAGGTTCTAGGCATCATATATGAGTCCCCATGATCTCTACATGTTATTTTGATCATGCATTCTTCAAGAGTTTGGAGTTGATTTGTCTTGGAAACCCTAGTTCATCTGGGTATCTTAAGTAACTTCTTCAACAAGTTTCTTCACCAGTTGATCAAATTCCTCAAGCGATACTTCAAAATTCATCACCTTATGCATATATTATCTACCATGAGCCTAAAAAGTCAAGAGAATTGCAAGTTAGCAAGTTGATGGATGGTGGTTGACCAGATGAATTCATCTGATCAAAATTTGGGTCCCCCTAGACCCTATCTCCTACAATTTTCATCATATGAAAATGATTCCAAGTGCAAAGTTACTATAAATGACAATCCAAACAACTTTCATGTTGGGGTCTAGAGCTGAGTTTGCTTGGAAAGTCATTTTCTATGTTGAAACATTATAGGTCATTTTGTCTAAACCCTAATTTGAAAGTCAACTTCCCAAGTCCATAAATTGCTCAATTTGTATGAGATGAAATATTTCTAAGTTGCAAAATCAAATTCATGATGTCTACTGCAACTTTGATGTTTGGAGTGAGATTTAAATCAACTTTTATGAGCATGTGATATGAGGATACATTATAGGTCATTTTGGATCAATACCATTGAACAAGTGATTTTCCTTAATTTTAAAAATACATATCTCACTCATTATAAATCCAAATGATTCCAACTTGGTAACCATTTTGAGTTTCTTAGAAAGAGCTACAACTTTTATGAAGACACTTTTCTCATTTGGAGCTCACATAAAAAGTTAAGCAAGGTGGAATAATTGAATATGTGACTTGACACTTAGAAAATATTTTAACATGTTGAAATATCCAAACTTCCACCTCAAAATGCATCATGATACAAGTTCCAAATGGAAAAGTGTTAAACATAAGATTTGTTCCTCTTGATGTAAGATTTCCAAAGAGTCCTAATTCATTCATTTTGGACTAAGTTTGATAGGTCTGCACATGGTGTAAATAGACTTGTATCAGTTGGCAAAATCAAAGCTTCAAATATTCAAACAACTTTGCCTTGCCATTCAAGCTTCATGCAGACCTCATTTTAGTTGATTTTGGACCTAAATGGATTGCTTCATGGGCCTGCACATGCCCATGCAAGCATGTGCATTGCATTACCAAATTTGGAGAATTTTTCAAGTGTGCAAATAACACTTCTCATGGCTATAAATAAAGGTCCCCTGCATTAATTCAAAGGACCCTTGCGCGTCAGCTTTGCCCCCAACTTTCCGAACCCTCTCAATTCAAAGGAAAACCTGAGAAATTTCATTTGAAATTTGAGTTTGAATCTCACTGTTTGGAGATTCAAAAACTCGAGGATCCAAAGCTTTGCATTAATCTTAAGCCACTTCCACAAACTCCATAAGCAAGATCAAACATGAATTGAAGCAAGAGAGATCCATTTCTGCACAACATTGAAGGTAATTTTCCATATTTTTCTTCTCTTCGAGTCTCTCTTAATACTCATCAATTCTCTTGGATCCTTGGTTGTCTGAAGTCCTACCAATGTAGGCAAGAAGATTGAGTTGCTTTGAGGTTAAATCGAAGAAACTCAGTTGACACACCTCAAAACTCAATCCACGTATCTCTCTATATATTTAGAGTTAGTTAAAATTGAGGTGATATTCGTGATCTACGCCATTTTATATTTAAGATCATGTCCTCTTTTTTCATTTATGATATGGTGATGACTTGACCAGTCGGCCAGGGTCATCGGAGAAGATGACTGGCCTTTGGCTCTGGCGATGCGCTGGAAGCGTTCAGAGCCATTAGATGAGTTTGGAATGTTTTAATCAGGAGCGTACATTGTGATTACCAGGCGTGTGGATGTTTGACTCAAGTGCATCATGGAACGTGCGCGCTCCAATACTTGATCTACCACCTCAATTAATGAGGCAGATCAAGTGGTCCACGTTTTTTTGATTATCTAATTTTTTTTATTCCTTTGATTTTCATTAATTTATATTAATTTTAATATTGATCCAAAGAATATGAGAGTTTCACCAAAAAATTTCAAATAAAATTCTCTTTCATTTTCTAAATTAAAATTATTTTTTGGATCATTATCAATATTTTTCATGATTTAATTGATTTTGTGAATATTTTTAATTGTTTAAAAATACTTTTAAGTCTCCAAAAATTCTGAATTTTTTTTCTCTAAGGTCCTTTGACCTTGTTTGACCTATGATAAGTCTCATGGCCATTTCTTTGGTGTTTTGATGAGGTTTTAGGAAATTGACCAACCATATTTAATTTAATATATTATTTTTAATATTTTTATTTGTTTAAATGCCAAATTAATTGTGTAGAGCCATTTTAATTGACTTTGTGAGTTTAACTTGTGTTGTTGGGCCTTGGTCAAGGTTGATTTGACTTTGTTAAGTTAAGATCATTGGATTTAGGGGATTGATGGAATGTACATTCCATCTCCCAAAATGATTGAATGATCTTAACTTGGTAAAAGTCCTCTTTTGTCCAATTTGAGTTTGATCCATTTGCCCTCCCTCTTCATCTCATTCCCCTTCTTTATGCATTCATGTCATGGACCTATAATATCTCAATATCCTAAGGCTAGTTGATTGCAAAATCAACATAAGTATGGATGAGATTAGGTTCCCCACTTTGCATATTCTTTTTGTGTGTGGTATGTTTCATGAGCATAGTTCATCATACTATGTATCTAACATGCATTAACACCAAAATTCTATTGCCCGACCTCAAATAGTTGTGACTTCTACATAAGTCCAATTACGATTGCTTAACATAGTGCAAAATTTTGATCCAAAAGGCATAGCATTCTAGTTAGTGAGATTGTAAGTCTCCCCTCTTTCATGGTATTGTGTGGAAACTTGGCCTTTTTTCCTTCCTTTGGAAGATGTCTTTGTTCAAGGATCCATGCTTGTGATAAGTGGGTTGAGTGTTCTCCAAAGAATGACTTAAAGAAATGCAAAGCAAAAGCAATACTAACTTCTAACTCATTTACAACTAACATTTATTTCCAAGTCCTTTACTTTTAATGCAATTTAATTTTTTAAGCCTTATTCATTTGCCATTATTCATACCATTCTAATTGTTTATGTTAATGTCATTTTCACTTTGTCCACTTAGACCATATTGTGTGATATATTTTGATTGTGTATATTGTGTTTGTTTGTGTGGTCTTTGACCATTAATGTACATGATAAGAACAAAAAACCCTAAAGAATATCTTGTGTGGACTTTTGGTTTGATATGAGACAATTGGACTTTGTGATTTGAAACTTCATCTGATACATCATTGAAAATCCATTTAAGTTCATCTACAACATGGTCATTATGAAGCTGTTATTTTGAACTTGTGACTTAGTGCATTGTGGAATTCATCTGCTACATGGGTAACTTTGAAGAAGATCATGGTGTTTCCAAGTTTGGATGTGGCTATCTTTATTTGATGTCTTGCTCTTCAAGTTGATATATTGTGCATTGTTTGTTGCTTTATTATAATGTCCAAGGGAATTTGGATTTCTATATGACATTCTTGTCTATTGGACTGCAGCTCATTGGTCAGATCTTTTCAACTCTCAACTTTTAAATTTATGCTTAGGATTAGTCTCTTCATCTCCTCCCCACTTCTTTAATTTCAAAATCACTCCCTCCTTTCAAAAATACTTTTTGCTTGTGTTTGTAGATTTTCAAACTTTGACCACTTTTGCAAACTAGAAACTTTGGCCTTAAGCCATTGCATTTTCAAACTTCTTTTCTTAATCAAACTTGTAAATAGACTTAAATATACTTGACTTAAAATTTTCAACAGCCAAAAAGAACTAACTCATTCAAACCATTTGTAGGCCTTTGTGCCTTTCAAACTTAAATTTTTGTTAAAAAGTAATGTACCCACTTTGAAATTGATACCACAAACTACGAGGTTTGGATCCCTCATTTTTATGTTGGCACGTAGGCACAAGTCCGAAGGTCTTGTCAAACACAAAAATATAATTAACAAGTTCTTTTCTCATCCCCCCATTTTATTTGTTTGCAAACATCATTTGTACAAAAACACGTATGCACACAAAGAAGGACTCCCTAGGAGTACCTAGGACACTTTGGATGCTAACACCTTCCCTCTGTGTAACCAACCCCCTTACTTGTAATCTATGGCATTTTATTAGTTTTGATTTGAAAACTTCTTATTTTTTGGGTTTTGTTCGTACTTTTCCCTTTTCCCTTGGAAACAACAAAAGCACAGTGACGACTCTTGTTATTTGATGTCTTGCTTATCCATAGCTTGATGATCATGAATTTACTGCTATAATATGATAATCAAAATTTTAGATCTCAAAACAACTTGGAAGCTTATTTGTTTCCACTTTTATCATTGGAAATATTTTGTTTTAGTTGTAAAGAGAGGAGGTATGTAAGAATTTCTTAGTTTTGTTATGTTCATGGATTCATGATTTTGTTAATGTGGAAGGGTGTTATGGTTATGAGTGAATGAAAAAAATATGGAAGGTTTCGAAGGTTAGTTTGGATAGGTTTTATGGTGTGTGATAGTGTCCTTCAAAGATTGTGTATGGATGATGATATTTATGGTTAGCAAGGTGGTATATATGTTGTTACTGCATTGCATGGCCACTGATAAAGAGAAAGAAAAGTTCATTTTCTTTCAAAACTTATTTACTTTTCATGTTTTCCAAAAAGGGAGATGATATTGAATGAGGATATTATTTGTAGTGTATGGCTTGAATGTGTTTATGGTGTCAGAAAAATGAAAGAAAAAATGTTGTGGTGGTCGTGTCCTTTTTGGTGAGTTTAAGATGAGTGAAGCTAATATTAAAATGAAAATGGTGATGATAAGGCCATGTTTGGCTTAGGAAATTGAGAGAGAGAGAGACTAGCGTTGGGGAATGGTGCATCGTTTTCTCTGTTGTGGGTAGGTTATTGGTTGTCTTCAAAATTGAGGGAGAGATTGACTATGGGGAGAAGACCGTTTTGGTTGTCTTGGGCTCTCGGTTATTCTTTCAATGCCAAGTGTATGGTTATATAGTGTGCACATTAAGGTTACCAACTTATTTTTTCCAAAAATTCCCCTCTAAACATTTTTGTAGTACAAAATGAGTGTGAAATATTTAAACAAATAAAAATGAAACAAAATAAAATAAACAAAACAAAATAAAAAAAACTAAATGAAACCATAATTAATTCTATTTTAATATTCTGAACATTTTGACAAAAAAATAAAAATAAATTGACTCAAAAATGAATAAAAGTCAGGCACGAAAATGCCTGAAAAATTAAAATGAATGTACTACAATGATCAACGGGAAATAAATGACTCGGAAACATACAGGGTTTTGTCTAATTTTGAAATGGTAAGCACCCGGATAAAATGCTTAGACGGACCAAAATGTGATCGAAAAATTAGCCGAAAAATAAATCGAGCACACCTGGTTAAACTAAACGAAACATAGATTAATAAAACTAATGTCTGCAAGCTTGATTTTGAAACTTTTTCACCCGCTATTTTGACACACATTTGATAATTGATTCAACCGGTTTGTCTGTAAATCCAAAAATTTATTTCGACTGACATTCTAGGCATTATGCGGTATGGAGCGCGTGTTATGCTATGCAGATATGCAACAACTATGATGAATGTATTAAATCGGTGATTCGGGATCAAAATCGGGGTGTCATATCATGCACCACTAGAAGTCACTGAAGTAGATCTTTATTGGGTCATCTGGTTCATTTTGATTCACTTTGAAAAAAAGAGATTCATATTTAGCTAAAATAAACCTTGCATGATTCTTTATCATGATCCATGCATTTCTCACTTCCATTCATGCATGCATTACATTATTAATAAGTATCTCAATGACACACTTTCATTTTGGCTTTTGTTATTCAATTGGTCTCACATTCATAATGTTATAATTCAAGGACCTAATTGATTTCAAATGGAACACATTCATTTTGTTTTTGTTTAAGATCTCTTGTTCATAATGTTAAATTCAAAGGTTTAATTAAATTCAAAATAACAAATATGCATTCACATTTTTCAAAATAATTTCCAAGACTCACAATTATAATTCATCAATAGGTTACAAAGAGACTTATCATGTGTAATTCATGTTTTGTTACATTTAAGGTTTATGTTACAATTTGAAATTAAAAAAGGTGCCTAAGACCTAACTCTTATACCCTAATTCTCAATGGTTCCATAGTTTTTTTTCTTCACCACCAAGGTAGACCCTCAAGCAATTTGTTCACATATCCATCTTCTTCTCCAAATTATCCTTCAACCATGTCCATTAAGCAAGAAAACCTAACACCAAAACAGAAAATTTTAGTTCAAATAAATACCCAAAACAATGTAGAAAATCAACCAAAATTCAAAGAGAGAAAAGTGAATAAGTTGTTACTGCAGTAAGTAATAACAAATACAACAAAAATTCAAATGGCCACAGAAAGACAAATTCAACATGCAGTAAAAATACAGCAGTGCAAATTCACTAAAATGGAAAAACACAATTGAAACCACTTTGATTCCTCTGCACCATTCGATATTCATCAACCTATAGCATAAAAAACCCTAATCAGCCCACTATAAAATCAACAGTAAGAAAAACAGAGATGGAGAAGAAAACCTTAGCAATTCATACATATCGAAAATCATCACAAATAAAAAACCTAGCAGCATTCATCATTTTGATTCACATATCAGAAGAACAAAAAAAACAATAGCCATCAAAAAATCATCAAGTAAAACAACACTAAGAAAACACAGAGAAATTTGACACGAAAAAACAAACATCCACCATTCATCACGATCTGTGGCGTAAAGGCTGATCAAAAGGAGAAGATTTTTAAAGTAGAAAGGAGTTTCGAGTAGAGCAGAGGGAAGTTTTGTTACCTTTGAAGCGACCTCCATCATATCAGAGTGAATCACCATCTCATCGAAGCTAACACCACTGAACCGGAAGTTGCTTCCTTTCTCCTTTTCGGTATGATCACTGTTGCTTTTCGCTCCTTCTTCCGATTCCGACATCATGTGGAATGAACATTTATTTTGGTGTAAAAATTGTTTTGAGTTGGTATGATTGTGATAAGTTTTAGGCTTTTCTATTTGACTCCTACGTGCTCTATTAGATGATTTGATGTTTGTGTATTTGTTTTTTATTTTTTATTATTCATCAGTGGTTTTGTTTAGAGGTGGATCGTTGGTTTTTCGTTGTGTGACCAAAAGCTTTTTTTTCCTTCTCTTCTTCCTTTTCTCCATGGTCATGTTGTTGGTTTTTGATGGGGGGGTGGTTTGCTTCTGAAAAAGATAAAGAGAAAAGCTTGTTATCGAAAGTAGAGAATGAGGGGGGAGAGGCAGATCTATTATTAGGGTTAGAGGCTTGGTTTTGTTTTTTATTGTTTATGGTTGGTTTGGATCGGGTTAGACCTAACTCGTTTTGAACCCTAATCCGCCCCCTTGTGTTTTTTTGGGATGGTCTTCCTCAGTGTTCTAAAGTTGTCTTTCTTAATTTTCTAAGTTCAAAATTCATATTGAGTTCATAATAATTCTAGGTTTGGTTTTGATTGAATGCTAATTTGGTTTGATTATTGCTTACTTGTGTGAATGATTTGCATGCTATATTTAATTTTATTTTTACCTTTTCTAGACCTTGATTTTTTAAACAAGACAAAAAAAAATACATGATAAAATCAATATTGTAAGATAAGTTTCAAACACTTGATCAAGATCGATTTAGTTTTCAAAATCTCACCAACTCAAGCTATTTCCAATTCATTTTCCATTCGCAAATCAAAACTCGATTAACATCGAGCCATTTTCCAATTCAAAAATAAAATACTTAATCATACTTAAACACCATTTCAAAGAGTGAAAAGGGAGATGGTATATAGCATCCGATTCCTCTTCTCAATTGTTTGGATACGAGTTTCCTTACTTGATCATTCGAACGATTGTCATCTATTAAAAAACTTACCATCCATTTCACCCTAAACCTTTCTTCTAACGAAATCAAAACCTAAAATCATTTTCATAATAACTTGGATGAAAAAGGAGGTGGTATATAGCCTTTTATTCCCAACCCCGAGTACTTGGATACGAGTTGTCTTACTCGACCATTCGAGTATTCGTCGTCCATCCAAAATATCTTAATAATATCCAAAATCCTTTTTGAAGTTAAAGATGAAAAGGGAGATGATCTAGAGCCTTCCATTCCTCTCCATAATTATTTGGATACGAGTTGCCTTACTCGACTATTCGAGCAATCGTCATCCGACAAAATACGCAACACATCAAATTATTTTCTCGCCGTCATGCGATCTTCAAACCCTTTTCACAAATGAACATATTTTGTCTCGAGATGATGCAAAATAATATTCTGTCCAGAACTATTGAGTTGAGATAAGTGGTGTTTTCCCGTGAATCTTGATACCTAAAAATCTATTCAATATGATGCAAATGTCAGCTCCTCACCTATTTTGTGTAAGTTAATGTTTTACGTCGACTGATACAAAATAACTTTCGCTAAAATCAACCAATAAAGAAACATTTTCTACCCAAAACTACGTAAGCCTTGTTAAGCACCCTAATAAAAAAATAAACATTTTTTTCCTACTCTTCTTTTCCCTTCCAATAACTCGAGAAGCCTAACATTTCTAAGATAACACTAACGCGCACAACTAACCAAACGGTTCTCGTTGAGTACAACGGACATAAGGGATGTTAATTCATTCCCCTTGCATAATTGACTTCCGAACCCTGATTTGGTTGCGACAACCATAATCATGGTTGTTCTTTTAGGGGTTTTATCGATATTTTCCATTTCCCTCTTTAGAAACAAATAAAGTTCGGTGACCACTCTGTTAAGTTCATCCCACGAGTGTGCGATTATGCTTCGCGAACGTCGTGTTTTCATTTTTCGAGGTAATATATATATATATATATATATATATATATATATATATATATATATATATATATATATATGAACACTATTAAAAGCAAGTTTGAGATTGGGAGCCACATCATCAATAAGCAGCCTCGTTCATGGCATCAGGTCATAATGATAATTTGTTACAAGAACTTTTAAAAACGGAAACAAGCATACTCTTAGTTAAACCATTTGATTATTTAAGAAACTAACAAATCAAAGTGATTTAGTTTGAAACTCATTGGGGTCCCACGACCAACACAAAGACAATAATCTTGTTTATGAAGTTTAAAGAAACCGTCTTTCATTTGTGTCTTATTTGTTCCATGTAGCGTTTTTTCCACTCTTTGAGTCCAAACCACACACAGATCACACCTTTCCCATTCTTCTTGCATTTTTTTATGCTTTTATTTTCTGTAAATCGTTGTACTTGAGTTCTATGATTGTACCTACCCCAGTACTGTATAAGGAAACATTGCACTCTGTGGGTCCAATAAATTGCACAAAAGTTTAATAGTATGACTCAAATATTATATATGTATCTATATATTCACAAAATTTGCATATGCTCATGCAGGTATGGTGCAAGCACAAAGAAAATGTTTATTTTATGAATGGCTATCACGAAATAGTACTAGTTGAGTTCCATTGAATACTTTAAGCATGTTGTCGTAGATTTAATTTCTAAATATATATAAATTTTGTTATTAAAGACAACCATTAAACATTCTCAGGATTTATTACTTTATTTTTGTTTTATTTATTGTATTTAATTTATCTAACTACTTTACTACTAATTATTCATAAGAGTATCTTTATAAATGAAGTACACATATTTTATTATTAAAATAATTCTAATTAATGATCATCTTAAGATAAATATAAAAGTTAAAAAAGAAACTCATAATTAAATTAGATGGATAACTAACTAAGTTTAGGAAAGAATCATACTAGCCTTGTACCACTCTTTTACGAAAGAATTACATTAAATAAAAATAATCAAAATACATATATTAAAAAAAATACTTAATCATATTTAATTTATGTAAATCCAAAAAAATAAAAAATAATTAGTGCAACCTTAGAGCTATTATAAATAAGTGTACCACTCTATATTTAGTGAAAAATATTTCTTTTAATACCAAATTGTTAGAAATTAGTTTTGAATGATATATTTATGGTTTGAACTCGGAACTTCCAACTCATTTTAACCTATAACTCATTTAATTTAAGTAAGTTTAACTACCTCCCACTTTATTTTGTAAAAATTTAATATCTAAATTATTTTATAATTTTAAACAAAAAAATAATTCTATTAGATATTATAAATTTAATCTATTTATTTATTAGTTATTGAATAAATTTAAAACCTATCAATAAATTTATGCCCTAAAAGTTAACTTATGAAGTATCCAATGTTTTTACTACCAAACAAAGTCACACTCATTTTTACATTTGTTATTTCACTTGAAATGAAGTAAGTAGTCAAATTCTTGGAAATGATGGTAGTTCATAAGAACTTTTAGAACAGATTAGTCTGTTTTTAAATTTATTATTGTATTAATGTTAACGCCGATCACAAAGTTAATTTTTCAACTGATCTTATGAAGTTTTTTTACAGACACTCTCTAAAAGCTTTTGTTCTTACATGCAATATAATCACCATTAACAATATATAAAAATAAAATAAAATAGTTATTTTACAGATTAAAATGATCAAATCAACAATACATATTTTATTTTAATTTAAATCCACAAAGGACACGAGATAATACAAAGATAATTGAAATATATCACTGACAAACTTTCCAAGAACCAAACACAGATCAATAACATATCCCAATCAAAGGTGCCAATAAACTGTTTAGAGATAATAAACCACAAGCAAATTGATTTATTTTATTTTAATAAAAAGTACTTTTCTAGATTTTGCTTCCATTTCAATGGAATCTTCATTCATCATACTCATCATCTTCGTAGTCTTCGAAGTCGTCTTCGTAATCGTCTTCATAATCATCTTCGTCATCATACTCAACAGCATTCTCTGGCGTCTGTCTGGAAATTGTAACAGGCTTCAACCCCTAACACCACAATTAAAAAGCACATCATGCATGTCTCATAATTTTTCATCTTTGAGTTTTGATAGTATAAGCTTTTTGAGATGAAGTAGAGTAATTCTAGTTTGAGTAAGAACTTGTTAGATCCTGTTCTATTTAGAAAATTTTAGAAAACTTTTAAGAAGGTACTAGATCCATAATAAGACTTAAAAGTACAAACTAAAAAAAGAAAATAAATAATTACAAAATTAATGTTTACCTTCAAGAATATTTTCAGAGCTTCCTCTTTTGGGTGAGTGTTGATCACTTTCAGAGCTTCTTCCTACACAAATATGTTTCAATTTAGTTACATGTATAAAAATAGAGAGAAATTCAACAAAAAAAAAATAGATAGAAATCTAAGAAATAATTTATAAAAAAATAAAATCTAACCCTTGCTAAATCTAATTCTTCTTGAAGTAAAGTTTTTGGTTCATTATCAATAGAAGTAGTTCTTTCAAGGTTGGAAGGAGGAGCAATTGGTTTCTCAGCTTCAACATTGTTGTTCTTCTCTACAATTTGATTATTCATTTTCACTAGCAGAGAGAAAAACAAGCTTACACACAATAAAACACAACTACAAATGCACTTGTGATCTTGTGATCTTTAGGTTAATATTGAAGGCCTATTTATAACCAAAAAAATGAGTAAATAAAGAATATTAAGAAACAAATTATTTATTTTTACCATAATTTTAAGAAGAAAAAAATGGCATCTTTGACTAAGAATCATGAAAAGGGGGTAAGAGTGAAGAGTGTGAGATGAATACACAGCTGTGATTTTGATGAGAAGAACTAACGTGGCAGACATGGCGAAGAAGAAACAGATTGTTATAAACAAATGGCAATAGTAACCGATGAATGTAGCGTCATAGGCTTTATTACTTGATGAGATTAGCAATAGGTTTACAGTATATGACAAACAAAAAGGTTGCCTTAATTTGTTGGTGGTTACATCATTATTATCAAAGGTAAGTAAAGTACTTCACAGAAAATAAGGAACAAAGCTAGTTTCTTAGCATGAAAAAAGATAACTATTTTCTTAGTTGTTAAAAAAACATATAATAGTCTTTATTTCAAAATTTATTTTTTATTTTTTATTTGTACATCATCTTTAACCATGGTGTATATGGATTAATATGGATTGAGTTAAATTGGATTTGATCTAATTTGTAATCCAATTCGTTCAAATTTTAATAAGTTAGATCAACGAGTTTGTGAGTTACAAAACTCAAATCCGATATTTGAATTAAAACTATACAGATCGTTATGGGTTGAATTAAGTATATTCATAAATAAATAAATTCAGATGATTTTGTGGGATGGTTCGATTTGGGTCAACAAGTTCGTGAGTCGATTCGCACCCATGAATACCCAACTTTGATTTTGAGTAAAAGTAATTAATTTTGAGTTGATTAATTGAGTTGGAATTAAAAATAATATATTTTTAGATAAATCATGATAAAGTAACTTGAATAATAAATTTTAGTGTGTAAAAATCATGTTAAAAACTATGAATTATAGGTTAAATATAATCAATTAGAAAGCATAATCAATTTTGCTCAAGAGAGCAATCAAACATGTTAAATTCATTTCTAAGAAGATAATCAATTCTACTGCAATCAAATATCTTAAAATCAATTTAATTTTGAGTGCTCAAACCAAAACATAGAATATTTAAACAATTTTTAAGATTTATAATTGATTTTGATGTGTTTGATTAATTTAAATTAAATGATATCTTTAGAATTGATATACTGAATTTTGTAATTTTTTTTGTTTAAATGTTTTTTTACACAAAAGTTTAATTGTTCAACTCATATTTGCATTAATGTATCCAAAAATAAATTACTTTGTCTTCAATTCTTTTATGATTACGCAATGAAAATTTTAATTTAAGTGAATTAATTTTATAAAATAATAATTTATGTTTGCATAAATTTTTGAAATATGAATTATACAATAAACTTTATTATAAAAATCATATCTAAACTTAAAAAATACAAATCTTAACGTCAAATAAATTCCATTTTAAAAAGTATAATTAACTAAACTCGAAAACAACCAAATATGTTAAAATTAATTTTATAAATCTAAAATTTTAAATACTTTAAATATGAAATAAAACATACACTAAGAATCAACTTTATAAAATCAATTTAATCAAAAACAATTTTTGTCACGGTAGAATAAAATACACGCTCAATCTCGCAATTTTCTGGATTATAATCTATCTCAATTTCTAAATAAAAAAAATCTCCTTAATTATAAACCAAAAGATCAAATTTACTGTATTTAATTATGTCATTTTAAAGGAATTTTTATTTTATCTGAATGTTATTTTGATTGTTGAAAATTATAATTTTCCAATTATAATTTATTTTTAATAATTTTGGCTTAAATTTTTTTCATTAAACTAAATCATACATCTTTTCCAATAATGCAATCCTTTATTAAAGTTCTTTTACTAGAGAAAGTGTGCGAGAATAAAAATTCATCAGAAAGTGTACTATTTTTTATTTTATTTCAAGTTCCGCCTAAGAAGCATTAATTAACATGAAAATAATGTAATCAGATTTTCTCTTTATTTATAAACTTAACTTCTATATAAATGCATGTATTAAAACGGTTCATTAAATTATATTATAAACATAACTCTTGTTTTGATAGTTTAATAAAATTCCTACTTGGAGATTTTTTTATTAAACTAAATCCCCCTTTCTTTTCAATAACTTTTTTCCTTTTCTAAAATTATTTTAGGAGTGAAAGTTTGCGTGAATAAAAGAAAGTGTAACTTACTTGGGACTTAGAGAGCACTTTAATAAGCCCTCTTTACATCATGAGGTTTTTCTTAATTCAAAAGTAAACTTAACTTATGTCCTTAAAACAAATTTTAAGTAGTTTATTTTTCTATTCCACTGTCTCACGAGTAGTTAGAAATTATGTTTTATGTGATTGCTTGATATAAAAATTCTTGAATTTTATATATTGAAGTTCACTCCCTAAATTAATTCGGAAAGATGGGATATTCTAAGTCTTTTTTATTTTGGATAACTTTGATTAACTTTCAAAAGGTAACAAGATAAGAAAAATACTTAGGTGTAGCGAGAATAATCATCCAATATTACAAGAATATAGTAATTTTACAAAAATTCATGGATTTGAATGAGTCAAAAAGATCCATATGCAAGAGTTTTAAAGGCCTTGTAAAAATAATATTTTTCGATTTAAAAGAGTCCTATACTTATTAGTTCTTTTGACACACATCACATAACTGATTCTTTTCAAAAGGGTGATCCAAAACGCAGCGGAAATTAAAATTTTCTCCTTTAGTGATCCTTACGAATGAGCGTGATCAGTGATAAAAATCGTTACCTCTTATGGCGATTGAAACCTTTGATGCAGATCTAAGGAGTGATCACGGACGTTGAATGATGACAACACCTCTACGCAGTCCACACGAACGGATTCCTTCGGTCTCAGTGCTAGCTGCTACGAATGAAGGTTTTGAATGAGAGAGAGAGAGAGAGAGAGAGAGAGAGAGAGAGAGAGAGAGAGAGACGAAGTTTCATCTAATGAAATTCTTTTGCACAAGGGTTCTATTTATAGAACCACTTGTGTGGCCTGCAAGTTAAAAAGTCCACTTAAATGTATGTTGCTAATATCTTATGGTATACCAAAAAATCAGTTAAACGTGTGGTACCTTACTATATTTCGTATTCTACTTAAGTGCATTGTACCTTACGATGTTCCACAATTCACTTAAGTGCACCGTACCTTATGGTGTTCCTTATTTACTCTATCTCTCATCAATCCGTCCTTTTGTGTGTGATCCTGTAGATTTTCGTGACATTGGCAATTATATTAAATCACGTATTTAACATAATAAACAGTGAGCGGTATCTAGCAACACATCACTGCTACCCAAGGCACGAAAATGTCATGTGATCTGACAAATCTCTTTTTTGTGATAATACTTGTGTGAACAATTACCCTTTTTCCCTTATGTCTATATTGAACACAAGGCATAGACCGTGTCATCCTTGTCCAATTCAATATTAAGCCCTTAGACACTTATCATGTTATGCAGGATGGACAAATTCCATATAGGTCACTCATGTCCCTCAATATGCTTTGTGGATGTAAGACCCTAATTTTGACCCTAAGATCCCTCATGGTATCATGTCATTGCACAAGTGCATTGTCTCAAGGATCATAGCATGTTTGGCTCCTTAACCCTAGGGTTGGGACTTGTTTGAGTGATCTGAGATCACCAAGCATGCTTGTATCGTATATTATTGCTTTTCTTATTTGACTACTAACCAAAATCACAAAAAATATGCCACTAATTCTCTTTGTTTTGAAGCTCAAGTGATCATCACTACGCCAAAAACTGGAATAGACAACGCACCTTAGAGGGCGCTTTATTACAAAAGCGCACTCTAAAGTGAAGCGAAAAAATAAGGAGCGAACAACTGGAATAGACAGCGCACTTTAGAGGGCGCTTTTGTAATAAAGCGCCCTCTAAGGTGAAGCGAAAAAATAAGGAGGAGATAGAGGGACAAAAATACAGGGCGCTTTTTAGAAAGCGCCCTCTAAGGTTACCCTTAGAGGGCGCTTTTAAAAAAGCGCTCTATAAGTCCATGTGCATTTCCAGTTTATAAAGCGCTTTTGGAAAGCCTTAGAGAGTGCTTTCATAAGCGCCCTCTTAGGCCCCATTTAGAGGGCGCTTTTTTTCCACAAGCGCCCTCTAAGGTCCCCTTTAGTAAACATTAAAATTATAACATACTGCGCGTTTTGTTATTTCACTCTCTCTTATTTTCGTTCTTTTTCACGTTAGGGTTCTCACAACTACGATTTTCGCTACTTCTAAGGCGTTCTCCTTCCACCTCTGTTAGATTTACGACGTTTCCTCCTTTTATTAATTCGTTGTTAGCTGTTCGATTTTGACATCATAGGTATTTTTCTAATCTTCATATTACTTGGTTTCTCTTCTGACGTTCACTATTGTTCATTTTTGGTTTCATTTTTCTTGGTTCATACATTTATTGAGTATTCTCAACAATAATTATTGTGTTACAATGCTAGCAATGGAGACTAGGCATTATGGGTTAAATTTCACCAATTGTTCCATTTGTTTCTCGATGTTGAAAAAGGAGGCAGCAATATCTAAAACACCTTCTACCAATCAAAGGTACACTATGCAACTTATGAGTGTATTTATTCTAGCATACATAGCGTAGCTAGTAACTTAAGAAGTTTAGGTATGGATGTTATTTGATAGAGTAAATTAGAGTCGACTATTCTTCTGTTAGCTTTCAGTTAGACCATTATACAATTCTACATATATATTTTCTAGTCAATGTTTATCTTTTGTAAAAACTATATGATGATATATAACTATGCTACAAATTAGTGCATACCACTAATGCTTAATGCATGGTTCATACATTCTCATGCTATTGAAGTCAGAGATATCTGAAAATGTTGAGAAACTAACTCAATAAACCAAAATTGTTTTGGTTTTGGGTTGTTGTTGGAGACATGAATGCCCTGCACAGAAACTAACTCAATAAAGCGAAATTGTTTTGTCTCATCCCATTTTTGGTTTCTCTTCTGAAATTGTTTTTTGTTTATTCTAATTAGTAATGGATAATACATGGATGTCTTCCAATCGATTGTCGAGAGAGTACGAGAATGGGGTATCAGAATTCGTTAAGTTTGTCGTTGCGCACGCCGAAGACCCCAGTAGAATGATATGTCCTTGCTTGGGTTGTTGTTATGGGAAACGGGTTGACGCAGTTCAGTTGACATCGCATCTAATGAGGCATGGAATTGATCGAAGTTATACATGTTGGAATTTGCATGGTGAGAAAAGTAACGAGAATGTTGAACAGGGGGATAGTACGACCTATGCCTCAAACTATAGTGGCGCAGATACATACGATTGTGATCGAGTTGAAGAGATTGCAGAAGCACTTGAAGGAGATCTTAAGGATTGTCCCGAAATGTTTGAGAGGTTGGTAAGTGATGCAGAGAAACCTTTGTATGATGGTTGCACTAAATTCACAAGATTGTCTGCGGTATTAAAGTTGTACAACTTAAAGGCGGGCAATGGATGTGAAGGTGAGAAAAACAAGAAAGGGGGGTTTGAATTGTTTGAAAAATAAGCGCTTTTGCAAAATGAAATCACACAATAATTTTATACTGGTTCGCTTATAACACAAAGCTACTCCAGTCCACCCGGCCAAGGTGATTTCGCCTTCAACAAGGACTTAATCCACTAATCTTGAAAGATTACAAACAACCCCTAAGAGAAAAGAAAATCTCTTAGTCCTCTCAAGTCTACAGACTACAAAGAGTCACTTGAGGAAATCAAATAAAAATAGATACAAGATGTGTAATCTAGAGTGCTTCTAAGAAAGCAAATATTACAAACTTAAGAACAAAATTTTTCACTTTGATAAGCAAAAGCTTAGTGAAAATTCTTTGAAGAACAAAGATGTTTTTCTTGAGCGTGATATAATTTCAGTATAGTTTTGGCTAGTGATTTCTTCGTGTGTACTGAATGAGATTTCTTCTCTATTTATAGGAGTTGAAGTAGAGTTGAAGTAGCGTTGAATCTGTTGGATATTGAGATGTAATTACGCCATTCCATTAATAGCTTCTGCAGTAGACTTTTTCACTTAGAAGTGACTACTTACCACAATTAGTATCTTTTCTCTTGGAAGTGGAGATTAACGTCTCTTTCTAATTGAGGAAATCCATTTGCAGAACTTTAACTTGGCTTACACGTTACTTCATCATGATTAACAATTCTGATTAGAGTCTTTGTGTATCTGGAGAAACTTGCTTCTGATGTTATCTCTTGAAAGTTCAGATGGTGCTGATAACTTCAGAGTTTACAGAGGACATTTGTTCAGAGTCAGAGCTTCTAGACTTTACTTCATGTTCAGATGCTTCTGATACTTTGTAATTTTGTCCAGAGTCAGAGCTTCTTGAAACGAGATTTCTCTTTAGATGCTTCTGATACTTGAGATTTTGCATCTGATCTTGTTTTGCATCTGATGACATCATCAGATTTATTTCTTCTTTCTTTAGAACCCTGCACACTTAGAAACTTTTCGTTAGGGTACCACTTTTGGTTTCATCCTTTGTTATCATCAAAATCATGGAATCTATTGTAGAACTATTTTTGTTCTTACAATCTCCCCCTTTTTGATGATGACAAAACAAATAAAATTATCAGATGAAACATGAAAAATATTAGATCAGATAGACAAAAGCTCCCCCTGAGTTAGCGCTAGGGAGTTCAGAAGTTCTTACCAGAGCTTTCCAAGTAATTAGGTTTCTGAAAACTTTCTGCAAATGCTTAACTTTAAAGTTAGAGTTATTTAATCAGAGCTATTATTTAATCAGAGCTATTTATATCAGAACTATTTCTACAATTGTTGCAGAATGCTTAAGGTTTTAGACATAGTTTTCATCAGAGCTATTTAATAATTTCTCCCCCTTTTTGGCATAATCAAAAAGGCATAAAACATAAAAAAAATAATAGAGAGAAAAACACTTCATTAACCAAAAGCACAAAGGCAAGCAGAAGTCAAAACATCAGATTCAACAGAAATATCAGAGCTAAAAAAGAAAAGAAAAGACAGAAGCAAAAACACTAGGCAAACAAAAGAAATCCTAAGTGCCTAAGGGTTTGGAGGAGGAGGAAGTCTCTGTAGTAGCATAGCAAACATATTCTGGAGGTTTTCATTCAGAGCGTCTTGCTTGTCCATCCTTGCCCGGAGCTCACTCTGATCTTGCTTGATCTCTTGCTGATCTTGCTTGATCTCCTTCAGAGTGTTAAGAATCAGAGGGATCGCAGAGGAAGACTCCCCCTGAATCAGAGCCTGCTGAGCTTCAGCTTCAGCAGCAGCTTGGGCTTCTGCATCTGCCGTAGCCTTGGCTTCAGCTTCCTGAATTCTCAGAAGTTCTTCCAATCTCTTAGCTTCTTCTTCTGCTTCCTTAGCCAATCTTTCTTCTTCTAATCTCTTGGCCTCAGCTTCTCTAGCCAGTCTCTCTTCCTCTAATCTTCTGGCTTCAGCTTCTCTAGCCAGTCTTTCTTGAAGTCTTTCCTCAGAGTCTCTGATGTAGCCATTTCTGACTTGTTCAGAGATACTCTTCAGCCTATAAGACTCAGAGGTCATCCAACTAATAACTCTGTTCCAGTGTGTCCTAACAGATTTAGGATCATCACTGACTTCAGAATTTTTAGCCAGAGACTTGATCTTCTGGACTGAGGATTCTGCAACCTGTATAATGGCCTCCTCAAGGGTAGGTATGATAATTTTAGGTTCAGGTTCAGGTGAATGAGGTGGAGAGTTTTGAGGGCTGAGATTTAGAGGTTGAGGTTCAGTTTCTGGTTCTGGCTGGGGTTCAGATTCTGCTTCTGGTTGAAGTTCAGAATCTTGGTCTGGTTGAAGACTGGGGGATGAAGCATAGAGTGGGTTTACATCTAATGGGTCAGAGTCTGGGCTAGGTACAGCGGGAATTAATGGTGGAGTGATATAAGGTTCAGATGGGCGAATTACAGATGGTTGAGTTTCAGAGGGTGTGGTGGTTGTTTGTGGTGGAAGTGAGGTTTGATTTTCAGAGGAGATGATGGTTGTTTGTTGTGGAATAGAAGTTCGGAGGGGAGAGGTTACTTCAGTTTGTGTTTGAGTTTGTGGGGCGAAATTTTTAGCATAAATTTCAGCTATTGTTGGGGAGTTTGGGTCAGAGTGTTCTTGATCAGAGGACTCATGATCAGAGGACTCTTGGTTAGAAGAAGGGGAAAGGTAAGGGGGTGATTCATACTCAGAGGATGAAGAGGAGCTGTGGTGATATAGTTGGTTAGGGTCAGAGGTTGTTGTGAAATTGCGAGCAATTTTTAGAACAGGTGGAGGTTGAGAGGTTCTGGTGATTGAGGGTGGTATTTCTGAGGTTGTATATATTGGTTGAGAGGAGAGAGGGTTAGAGGAAGCCATTACAGATTCAGAAGAGACAGGAGGAATGGACTTACCAGAAGAGACATTCAGAGGTGCTGAAGCTTTGGTGCCAGAGGTTTCTCCGATTCTGGCTTTCTTTGCCTTCCTTGCTTCCTCAGCTATCTTCTTCTCAGAAAGGCCTCTTTTGTATCTGACCAGATCTTCTACAGAGTCCAGACAGTCTTCAAGGCGGAAATCAGAGATATCAATGCCTTCATCCAGACGATCCTGAAGGTAGATAGCAATGGCATCTCTGGGTTCATTCTTGAAGAACCTTTCAAGGCCATGAGGCATCTTCCTCTGATCCTTCAGAGCTTCCCAGGTCACATTCATAGTGGGCTTGACTCTGATGTCCTTGATGATTCCCATACTCCTCAGATTTTTGGCATTCAGAGGCTTTCCAACGTCAATTGCCAGATCATCCATACATCTGGTCTTCTCCAGAGCATCTACCAGCCCATGCTCAATGAAGATGTCAGAGAGCAATCTTCCCAGAGGAATGTAGGATCTGGGCTTCATATTATTCCTTGTTTCTCTGACTGAATCCCTCAGATATCTGAAGAGGAGAACAGGGAGGTTGATTGGAATACCCTTCTGAATACAGTAGAGGATGCACTTCTGATCAGCATTAATATAATCTGAAGAGTTGGAGGCTGGACGGTGATGGATTGTTCCCAGGATAATCTTCAGCCAAACTCGGAGGTTCTGATGAAGCTCCTTGTTCTTAGATGGGTTTCCTTCAACATTTGCCTTGAAGATTGTAGGATTAATGACTTCTGTGATGCGCTTGGACCTTGGAGGAATGTTGTAAATCCTTTTACCTCCAGCTTTTTCCATATTCAGCAAAGAAGCAATAGACGCTTCTGTGATAATGATCTTCACTCCCAGAACAAAAGAAACGATGAACTCATCATCAGCATCTGCACATCTCCAGAATTCTTTCACCAGAAGAGGATAGATTGGACCATACAATCTGTTGAAGTAGGTTTCCCAACCTTGCTTGCGAAGATCTTCAGTTAAATCAACGCCATTTCTTTTCAAATTCTCAAAATCCACCAGCGATTCACACAGTACATCCAAACCTTCAAAGGGAGTTGAAAGATGAATGTGTTGTTCACGTTCCAAAATATGAGGTTCTTTGTAAACTGGGGTCGTGGTAACATCTACAACCATGGGTGTTTGAGTGTTTGAGGTTTGGGGGTTAGAAGCAGCTTCCATTTGTTGGGAGAAGTTAAAAACTGCTTGTTCTTGAGGATTCATGATGAAGATTGATGAAGAAGATGAAGAACTGAGAAGGTTGCAGAGAAAACTTCGAGAGAGGGTTTAGGGTTTAAGAGTGAGTGAGAGTGATAAGTGTGTGAAATGTGAGAAAAGTGTTTATATACTAAGGGTAAAAACACATGCAAAACGACACACATACCAGCGTTAGCACAAAAACCAAAATAGCACGTTTGGGGGAAAAATGATTACAGCTCATTAATGAATGTCTAATCCCAACAGTAAGCACACTGCTCAAGGAGATTTCAAGCGTTCTGACCTTTGATTTCTTTTGACAGCTGTCTAGAAGTTCTAGGGTTAGACGCATGTTCCCCACGTGTTGATGTTTCTGATCTTCAGGAATACCAAAGGATTTCTGAAGATTTCTAACTCAGATATCTTCTTAACTTGGTAGAAGTATCAGAGTCAGAGGCAGAAGTATATTTGTTTTTATCAGAGTCTCATTTTACATGTTCAAAGCCAAATTTTACTCAGGACAATTTTTAATGTTCAGATTTTCTAAGATGAAACGAAATCTATCTTCAGCTAGAGGCTTAGTAAAGATATCTGCCCATTGATGTTCTGTATCAATGAACTTCAGCGTTACTATCCCTTTCTGAACATAGTCTCTAATAAAATGATGTTTTATTTCTATGTGTTTGGCTCTGGAATGCAAAATGGGATTCTTACTCAAACAAATAGCAGCAGTATTATCACAAAGGATAGGAATGTTACTCTCAAATATTTGTAGATCTTCTAGCTGATGTTTCATCCAGAGCATCTGAGTTGTGCATAGTGACGCTGAGATATATTCTGCTTCTGCAGTTGATAGAGCAATTGTTGACTGTCTTTTGCTAGCCCAGGAGATTAAGTTGTTTCCCAGAAGCTGGCAATTTCCAGATGTGCTTTTACGTTCTATTCTATCTCCTGCATAATCTGCATCACAATAACCAGAAAGCCTATACTCTGATGTTTTCTCATACATCAGGCCCAGGTTAGGGGTTCCTTTCAGATACTTAAGAATTCTCTTAACAGCTGTTAAATGAGATTCTCTAGGATCTGATTGGAATCTGGCACAAAGACAGACGCTGAAGAGAATATCAGGACGAGTAGCAGTCAGATAGAGAAGAGAGCCTATCATACCTCGATAGAGCTTCTGACAAACCTTGTTGCTTACCTCTTCCTTCTCCAGAATGCAAGTTGGATGCATGGGAGTCTTTGCAGAATTGCATTCAGACATATCAAACTTCTTTAGAACATCTTTAATGTACTTGCTTTGATGAATGTACGTGACTTCTGGAGTTTGATTGATTTGAATTCCCAGAAAGAACTTTAGTTCTTGCATTAGACTCATTTCAAATTCTGCCTGCATTAACTTAGAAAATTCTTGGCAAACAGAGATATTAGCAGAACCAAAAATAATGTCATCAACATAAATTTGGCATATCATGAGATCATTTTTATGATTTTTACAGAAGAGTGTAGAATCAACTTTCCCTCTGATAAAATTTTGTTCCAGAAGAAAATTACTTAAGCGTTCATACCAAGCTCTGGGAGCTTGTTTAAGTCCATATAAGGATTTTTTAAGTTTGAAAACATGTTCTGGAAAATTTGAGTTTTCAAAACCAGGAGGTTGATTTACATACACTTCTTCTGAAATATAACCATTAAGAAATGCACTCTTGACATCCATTTGGTATAATTTTATAGAGTGATTAATAGCAAAAGATACAAGAAGACGAATAGACTCTAACCTTGCGACTGGAGCAAAAGTTTCATTATAATCAATACCTTCTTGTTGACTATAACCTTGAGCTACCAGTCGTGCTTTGTTTCTGACAACTTCTCCTTTCTCGTTTAGTTTGTTTCTGAAAACCCATCTGGTTCCAATGACATGAGTGCCTCTGGGTTTAGGAACAAGATCCCAGACATCATTCTTGGAGAATTGATCTAACTCTTCTTGCATAGCTGTCACCCAATCATTATCTTGAAGAGCTTCATCACAGGACGTAGGCTCAATCAGAGACACTAGTCCCAGAGGAATATCTTCAGAAGTTCTGAAGGTAGATCTGGTTCTAACAGGTTCATCTTTGTTTCCCAAAATCAAATCTTCAGATACGTTGCTACGACTCTTGACTTTCCTTGGAATTTCTGGAGATTTAATTTCTTCAGAGTCTGGAGTGACAGTTGCTTCTGGAGTTTTCTCAGATTCTACCAGAGTGATCTCTAAATCTGCAAACTTTTCAACTAGCTTTGACTTTTCAAGGTCAAGCTTATCATCAAATCTAACATGAATTGATTCCTCCACAATTTTGGTTTCTGTGTTGTATACTCTGTAGCCTTTAGAGCGTTCTGAGTATCCTAACATAATACCTTTCTGTGCTTTGGAATCAAACTTGTTCAGATGTTCTTTAGTATTTAATATAAAGCAAATGCATCCAAAAGGATGAAAATATGAAATGTTGGGTTTTCTTCCCTTACACAGTTCATAGGGAGTCTTATCCAGAATGGGTCTAATAGAGATTCTATTCTGAATGTAACACGCTGTATTTACAGCTTCTGCCCAAAAGTGCTTTGCTACATTTGTTTCATTGATCATGGTTCTGGCCATTTCTTGGAGTGTCCTATTCTTCCTCTCTACAACTCCATTTTGTTGTGGAGTTCTAGGGCAGGAGAAATCATGGGATATTCCATTAGAATCAAATAGTTCTTCAAAATCTTTATTTTCAAATTCTCCACCATGATCACTTCTGACTCTAACAATTTTAGAGTCAAATTCTTTTTGCACTTTAGAACAGAAACTGGTGAATACAGAGTGAGACTCACTCTTGTGCTTTAGGAATTTTACCCATGTCCAGCGGCTGTAATCATCAACGATTACAAGTCCATACTTCTTTCCATTGACTGATGCTGTTTTCACAGGACCAAATAAGTCAATGTGAAGAAGCTCCAGAGGCTTAGAGGTAGAAACAACATTTTTCTTTTTAAAAGATGTTTTTGAAAACTTTCCTTTTTGACAAGCTTCACACAGAGCATCTGAAGAAAACTTCAGTTTAGGCAGGCCTCTGACTAACTCAAGTTTAGTTAGCTGAGAAAGTTTTCTCATGCTAATGTGGCCTAAGCGTCTATGCCATACCCATTGCTCTTCGTGAACTGACATTAAACATTTAACATTTTGATCTTTTAAATCAGAAAGATTTATTTTATAAATGTTGTTTTTCCTCTTGCCTGTGAAAAGGACAGAGCCATCGTTCTGATTAATGGCTTTACACGTTTTTTGATTAAAGATTACATCATAACCGTTATCACTTAATTGACTTATGGATAACAAGTTATGCATTAATCCTTCTACATAAAGAACATCAGATATAGAGGGAAGAGTACCATTACCAATAGTTCCGGAGCCTCTGATCCTTCCTTTCTGATCTCCTCCGAAGCCTACAAAGCCAGCGTCTTTAAGTTCCAGGCTTTGGAACATAGACTTTCTTCCCGTCATATGTCGCGAGCATCCAGAGTCCAGGTACCATGACTGGTGTCTGAACTTTGCTGCATAGGATATCTGCAACATAGATAATCTTATCTTTCGGTACCCAGAATCTCTTGGGTCCTTTCAGATTAGTTTTCCCAGAGTTTCTTACAACTTTGGGTCTTCTAGCATTTTTAAATTTGTGTTCTTGTGTGTGTGTATAGTGGTATGAAAAAGGTGATTTAATTTGGTTACTGGTAGAAGTTTTATCAGAATCAGAATCATACCCAATTCCCCTTTTATTATTCTGACCTACTCCATAAATCATGGATGCCATAATACTCCTATTTATCCCATTCTTCAGAAATTGTTGAAAGGCTTCTTCATATTTATAAATAATTTCATTTGAAGTTTGTGGTGCTTGAGACAACACTTCTTCTAATTTTAAGCTTTTTGTTTTAGCTCCATCTCTTTCTAACGTTAAAGATTTGATTGTATCTTCATGTGCTAGAATTGTTGTCTCAAGTTCACTACATTCTTCAGATTTTGCTTTAAGAAGGCCTTTAATGCTTTTAACTTTTTGTTTTAATTTCTGAAGAGAGGTAAGAGTTTCTGATAAACATGATTCTAAGTCAGATCTAGAAAGTTCAGAAAATACCTCTTCAGATTCTTCATCTGAGCTGCTGGATGTGGTAGCCATAAATGCTACGTTGGCTTGTTCATCAGAGTCAGATTCTGATGATCCTGATTCACTATCGTCCCAGGTCGCCATTAATCCCTTCTTTGTTCTGAAGGCATTTTTCTTGAAGCTTTCTTTCTTAGAGTTATCTTTCTTCAGCTTGGGGCATTCATTTCTATAATGACCTGTTTCTTTACATTCAAAACAGGTAATATCTTTATTAGGTTTACCTTTTGAAGTTGACTCTGATCTATCCCCTCTGGGTCTTGATCTTCTGAAGTTGTTGTTGTTCCTTCTTTTCCAGAGTTGCTTAACTCTTCTGGTTAGTAAGGACAGTTCTTCTTCATCATCAGAGTCTTCAGGTTCAGAGTCGTCAGTATCTGCAGTTTCTGCCTGGAGAGCTTTGGTTCTGTCTGACTTCCGTCTTTCAGGTCTGGACTTCAGCGCCACTGACTTGTTTCTTTTCTGAGGCTCATCCTCCTCTAGTTCTATCTCATGACTTCTGAGAGAGCTAACAAGTTCTTCAAGGCTGATGTTGTTCAGATCCTTTGATAACTTCAGAGCAGTAACCATTGGTCTCCATTTCTTTGGCAGACTTCTGACAATCTTCTTAACATGATCTGCAGTCGTATATCCCTTGTCTAGCACTTTAAGACCTGCAATAAGAGTTTGGAATCTGGAAAACATAGCTTCTATAGCTTCGTCATCTTCCATCTTGAAGGCTTCATATTTCTGGATCAACGCCAGAGCCTTCGTCTCCTTGACTTGGGAGTTTCCTTCATGGGTCATCTTCAGAGAGTCAAGTATATCTTTAGCCGTCCCTCTGTTGGTGATCTTTTCGTATTCGTTGTATGATATAGCATTTAGAAGTATTGTTCTGGCCTTGTGATGATTTTTGAACTCACGTTTCTGATCTTCTGACATTTTGCTTCTGGGAACTTCAGCTCCATTTAAGGTTGGAGGTTTGTATCCATCTGTGACAATGTCCCAGAGGTCAGCATCATAACCCAGAAAGAAACTTTCGATTCTATCTTTCCAGTAATCAAACTTTTCTCCATCAAAAACAGGAGGCTTGGCATTGTAAGAATCTTTCTCATTTGAGTGGGCCATTTGTTTTTCTCGCACTGGATCTCTCTACACGGTTAAGTGTTTGATTTGAAAATCAATAACAGAGCCGGAGCTCTGATACCAATTGAAGGTGAGAAAAACAAGAAAGGGGGGTTTGAATTGTTTGAAAAATAAGCGCTTTTGCAAAATGAAATCACACAATAATTTTATACTGGTTCGCTTATAACACAAAGCTACTCCAGTCCACCCGGCCAAGGTGATTTCGCCTTCAACAAGGACTTAATCCACTAATCTTGAAAGATTACAAACAACCCCTAAGAGAAAAGAAAATCTCTTAGTCCTCTCAAGTCTACAGACTACAAAGAGTCACTTGAGGAAATCAAATAAAAATAGATACAAGATGTGTAATCTAGAGTGCTTCTAAGAAAGCAAATATTACAAACTTAAGAACAAAATTTTTCACTTTGATAAGCAAAAGCTTAGTGAAAATTCTTTGAAGAACAAAGATGTTTTTCTTGAGCGTGATATAATTTCAGTATAGTTTTGGCTAGTGATTTCTTCGTGTGTACTGAATGAGATTTCTTCTCTATTTATAGTAGTTGAAGTAGAGTTGAAGTAGCGTTGAATCTGTTGGATATTGAGATGTAATTACGCCATTCCATTAATAGCTTCTGCAGTAGACTTTTTCACTTAGAAGTGACTACTTACCACAATTAGTATCTTTTCTCTTGGAAGTGGAGATTAACGTCTCTTTCTAATTGAGGAAATCCATTTGCAGAACTTTAACTTGGCTTACACGTTACTTCATCATGATTAACAATTCTGATTAGAGTCTTTGTGTATCTGGAGAAACTTGCTTCTGATGTTATCTCTTGAAAGTTCAGATGGTGCTGATAACTTCAGAGTTTACAGAGGACATTTGTTCAGAGTCAGAGCTTCTAGACTTTACTTCATGTTCAGATGCTTCTGATACTTTGTAATTTTGTCCAGAGTCAGAGCTTCTTGAAACGAGATTTCTCTTTAGATGCTTCTGATACTTGAGATTTTGCATCTGATCTTGTTTTGCATCTGATGACATCATCAGATTTATTTCTTCTTTCTTTAGAACCCTGCACACTTAGAAACTTTTCGTTAGGGTACCACTTTTGGTTTCATCCTTTGTTATCATCAAAATCATGGAATCTATTGTAGAACTATTTTTGTTCTTACAGGATGGTCGGATAAAAGTTTCACAGAGTTATTAGCCCTTTTGAAAGATATGCTTCCTGAGGATAATGTTCTTCCCAATCGAACATATGAGACCAAAAAGATGTTGTGCTCTATTGGCATGAGCTATGATAAGATACATGCATGTCCAAACGATTGCGTTTTGTTTCGAAATGAGTATGCATCGTTAAATGAGTGTCCTAAATGCGGTGTCTCGCGATATAAGAACAAGTTGTCTCCAGCAAAAGTCTTGTGGTATTTTCCTATTATTCCGAGATTTAGACGCATGTTTCGTAGTGAAACCGATTCAAGACACTTGACCTGACACTTGACCTGAAGCAATGCACATATCAAGTGTGAAGGACTTAAATCCCAAATTTGCAAATCTGTCGTATTTTGGTGTTATCGAGCGCATTTGGGTGTTTGATTATGAGAAGTTTCAGATTCCTATATTTGGTTGCAAGTGGGTTGAAAATAATAACGGCATTCGAATGGATAAGTCAGGATTTTTGCAAGTGGATCTTAATAGGGTGGGATACAAAGATGAGTCTTTTATTCTAGCCTCTCAAGCTAGACAAGTGTTCTATGTCAATGATCCGAAAAGTACGAAATGGTCTATAGTTCTTTTTTCCAACAAAGTAATTGATGAAAACACTGGAGATCAAGGTGATATTGATGTTGAGATTGAATCGTTTACCAGAAATGATCAAGATGAGAATATTATATCAAATGATTCATATATTAGAAATGATCATAATGAGGGTATTTGGATCAATCCAACCGTCCGTGTTGTTAAGAGACATGTAGAACATATTCCAACCAAGAAAAGAAAGAGAACTTAGTGAAAAAGGTACAGGTCAAATGATTTTAATTGTTTTCTTTATTACAGGTAAAATGGCTTTTATTACAGCAAATCGAGTCAGTTGCATAAAAAAAAAAGGTATAAACACAATTATATGATATTTATGCATAGAAAATGTTAATTCTTGATCTTATACTTCACCTAACTAATTTTATGATATTTTAGGTTCATGCTATTGATATTGAACAAAAAGAGGTTGTTGCTAAGAAGACTGCGGCTAGCAAAAAAAACATACATCTCAGAGATGCTTTTGCTACTTAGTTTTATTTCTTTTTAAGTTATGAATTGGTTGTATATTTAGAATCTTTAGAAGTTAAACGATTATATATCAGTGGATTGTTGTATATGTATGGATTGTTGTATATAAGGCTTGTTGAATGCAATGTGTGAAAAAGGGCTTCAAATTATACAGTTTTAGGTGTACTGCTTCAGTATACAGGTTGTCTAAAATAAATAAAAAAATATAGCGCTTTTTAAAAAAAAAATTTAAATAACCACCCACTTTAGAGGGCGCTTTCCAAAAAAAGCGCCCTCTAAACCCTTAAAAGTTTCCACTTTAGAGGACGCTTTCTTTAAAAAGCGCCCTCTAAAGTGGCCCTTAAAGGGCTTAAAGAGCCACTTTAGAGAGCGCTTTCACTAGGAAAAAAAGCGCTGTCTTTACCTATGCCAGCGCCAGATTAGAGGGAGCTTTAAAGCGCTGTTATAGGCCAAAAAAAGCGCCCTCTTTTCCCTTATTTGGCGTAGTGCATGTGCTTCACAATGCTCCTAGGAGGCTCCTAAGCCCAATGCAATGGCTAAATGAAGATGAGAAAAAGCATGGCAATGGTCCACAAAGTTCCTAAGCATCATATATGTCTCCCAAGTATCTCAATTTTCCAATTTGATCAAGATAACCCAAAGGGCTTGAAGGTTGTTTCCCAAGGAAACCCTAATTTCACTGTGCTTTGACTGTGCCTTGCCCATGAAGCAATCTCAATCTCTGATCAAATTTAATCAAGGTAAGTTCTTCCATTTATCATTTTATGCATATATGAGCCTATTTGAGGCCCCTCAATCATTTATTCATCAAGATTGGAAGTTTGACTTTGAAAAGTTGACCAGTCAAGTCATTTGACTAAGCTGAGGTTCAATGAGCTATAATTTTTGATGTGTTTGTAAAATGAAGATGGCCTCAAAAGAAAACATGTTCCTAAGAACCACGTGAACAAATTTCATGTTCATCAAAAATCCATTTGAATCTTGGAAGGTCATCATTCATTTCAAAACATTATAGGTCTTTTTGATTGAAACCCTAATTTTGGGTCAACTTGCCAAGGGCATAACTTTCTCAATTTTCATGATTTTGAGTTGTGACTAAACTAATTTGAAAGCTTGAGATGTATACTTAAAATGTTATTTTGGACAAAATTTCATAATCCTAAAGGAAATACATGTGTAATTGCAAAACATTATAGGTCATCTTTGACCTAATTCATTGAATTTGAAATAGTACCCAACTTTAAATGCCCATAACTTTGTCATAGAAAATCCAAATGATGAAAACTTTGAGTATAAATTGACTATCTTGAAAATATATACAACTTTGATGTTGGATATGTTTTCATTTGAAGTTTGTATCATGAAGACAGATGGGTTTGATCAAGCTTACTTTTGGTTGATTTTTTCAAAGTGATTTGAACATGTTTTACACTTGAACTTTCCAAGCCAGTTTTGATCAATTTTCACATGTCAAATGGTTTTTTCCCAACATGACTTTTATTCCTTATTTCAAGAACTTTCCAACCATTACTCACAATAGTCATTTGGATCTACCATTTGGGAGATTCAAATTTTTCTTCATTTATGTGCATTTTTGATATTTTATGTTAAAACTTAAGATGCAAGCCTTTTCCATTCCATGTGCATGACCACATGCTTTCCATATGATCTCAGCAAGCTCCTTCAGCCATTCGTGGGCCTCTCACACGTCCACAAAGTCCCATGCATTCAAAATTGCAATTCCCATGCACATGAGCAGAGTGTGAATTCAGATGCATTTACCTATAAATAAGGGCTTCCTTTCCTTCATTTCATAACCTTTTGGAGATCCCACATGCTGCTGAACTGAATCCACAACCCTCACCAAAGGAATCACTCACCATTTTCAATATTTTCGAGTTTGAAAATCAGCAACATTAGTTGAGTTTCAAAGCTAGATTCCTTAGCCAACCATCTTCCCTATATTCAGAGATCAAAAAGGAGCAAAAAGCTTGAAGAATTCGTGGCCAGAAACTCACCATTTTGAAGGTATAAGCTCAAACTATTTGGATCTGAAACTCACAATTCAATGTAGTATTCTTGTGTTTTTGTGGTTCTCTGAAGTCCTCATACTTTAGGCAAGCTTTTGGTGCATTCAATTTTCCATTTCAAGAGCAATCCGTGTGGACACCATGATTTTCTCCTTCATCTTTCTCTCAATATAGGAAGAATGAGAGGGATCTAATGGTACAGTGATGATCTACATCACATGAGCTTCATTTTCATGCCCTTGTTTTTCATTTTTGATAAGATTCATTTTCCTGCAATTCTGGCCGGATTCTGTTTAGCTGACCAGAGAAGATGGTGGTTTCCACCGCCACCACCACGTGTATTGGTCCCAGCCTTTGGATCTCTCTCTCTCTCTCTCGATCTAATCTCGTGCATCCATTCTAATTACTTGTTTTAATTCATTGTGTTGTGCTGTTGACTTGAGTGTATCATGCATCCTCAGATCCAGACCGTGTACCATTGCCATGTCAATTAATGAAATGGATCCGGTGGCTCAGCTTTTTTCGCTTATTTCATTTTTCTCTTATTTTATTTTAATTCATTCTATTTTCAATAATTCATAAAAAAATCATATGAGGTCAGAAAAATATGAGACCAAATTTAAAATTTTTCTTGAAAAATCTAGTTTCATATTATGATTTTTAATTATTTTTGTGACCTCATTTGATATTTTTCATGAATTATTTGGTTTTTAAAGATTTTAATTCATTTTAAAATGCTTTCTGACTTTAGAAAAATACAAAAATATTTTCATAGCATCTATGGATCATGATAAGTCAATAAAAAATAGTCTCAACAATTTCTTGTTTGTTTTGAGATTATTTGAGATTTTAGTTCATATTATGCTATTTTTGGTTGTTTTTAATTGATTTTAATTATTTTCTGGCTTTAAAAATTGGTGAGAAAATTAGTCAAAGTTTGTTTGACTATGTTGAACCTATGAAAATTCAATTGCACTTATTGAAGTTGTTTTGAATTGAATTTGAGGTTCAACTTTGTTTGTTTGTTTTTTTATTTGTATTTTCTTTTAATTCAAAAATACCAAAAAATATATTATTGACTTTTTGACTTGTTATATTCATTCCTCTTCTGTTTGGTGTTGATCAAGGTTGAATTGACTCAACTTTGATCAAATTCATTGAATCTTGTGGTTTGAGAATCCTTAAGGACCATCACCTAGAGAGATGAATGAATTTGATCAAGGATGAGTTATCCCTTGATCAATTGGGATTGGTTGTTGTCTTCTTACCCCCCTCCCTTTCATCTTCATCCTTTTCTTTCCCTCAATGGCCAATGAGTTAAAGTCTTGAGGTTGGTCTTGACAAATAGAAGTTTAATCTTCTTTGATCCAAACCAAACTCAACTTGATCCATGATCAAGTGAGTTATTTTGTGTCAAAGATAGGTTACTTCTTGGTCAAGCAAATAACCAAAAGTCAATACAAGGCCCTTCCCCTCTTTGTTTGGCATGGCAAGTTTATGGAGCTTGGCTTACTAGTCATGATCTCTAACTTGTGTTCTTTGCCTATATTCTTATTGACCGGCCTCAGATAGGTGTGACTACTATATTAGTCTACTTACGATTGCTTAACATAGCGCTACATTGTCTTATGACAAGCTAACATAATTCTACTAACTACTAAGTTTAATTTGAGCTTTTAAATTCTTGTCATTTACTTTTAATTTCATTTATTTCTTGCTTATTATTCATCTTAATTTTCATTTTTTGCTCACCTGAGCACATATTTTATGTTTAAGTTATTTTCCATTTGCTCATTTGAGCCCATTATTGTATATAAATATATTGTTATTTTGTGTTGTTTTTGTGTTTGTTTTGATGTGAACCAAAATACAAAAGGAGAAAGGACTTAGAATTAGGATTCACCCATGCTTAAAGGAGTTTAAGAGCAACTAGGCCTCATGCCTTTAGAATGCAAAGTGTGTTGAAGAGCAACTAGGCCTCATGCCTTTAGAATGCTAAAATTTGAAGTTGACCTCAAAGGACTTCTCCTCAAACTTACTCTTTGTCTATTCCCTTTATTATGTTATGAGCTTTTTAATGTGTGCCTTTGTGTGATAGGAATCTCATCTTAAGATTGGGAAAAGAGGACCATTGCCATGAGTAGCCAAGTTAAGAGCCAAGCCAAATGGAGATCCTAGGAGTTTGAATCCAAATTATTGATTGCTTGCTTCGTGTGCTAAGTCCAAAGGAAATGAGCATCTTGAGTCATCTCTATGACTCCAAGAAAGGGAACTCCAAGGGTTATCTCTCCCTTTTTATCTTTGCATGCTTTAGGAATAACCCTTCTCTCCTTTCTCCCCTCTCTAACCAAGCCAAAAATCATTTTCAAAACTTTGACTTTATTTCAAATTAGAAACCTAGGCCTTAGGCCTTTGATTTTTCAAAACCATTTTCATAAATATTCATTGTAAATAAACTTTAATCCAACTTTGACCTCATTTTGTAAATAAATTTAACTTGTAAATATAACCCATTTCAAGTTGTTTTGTGGTTCCAATGGCCACTTGTTAAACTCTTTTCAAAAACATTAGTCATAGGTTTGAGTTATCATAGTGGTTGATGTAAATCTCACTTCATCCTTAGTGTTGGATAGCCTTCCATGCTTATTATAGGGTTAACCCCTCACTAGCATGTTGAAGCCTTCCTCACATGGTGGATTGTTGGTTTAGGTTGAGTTTTCTCCCTTTGATAACAAAAGATCTTAAGGCTTTTGATTAAAATCAGTTCACCAATCTTTGAAATTTTTACCACGAACTACGAGGTTTTGATCCTCCTTTGTGATGGTACGTAGGCAATAGGTTCATCCATTCAAACAATAAAATTTGTAAATATAATCTATTGTCTTCTCATCCCTCAAATCTTTTGCACAAATCATTTCACAAGTACCAACCTACAACACTGTAAGACCCTAATTTTGACCCTAAGATCCCTCATGGCATCATATCATTGCCCATTGGATTGCCTCAAGGATCATAGCATGTGTGGCTCCTTAACCCTTGGGTTGGGACTTGTGAGAGTTGCTTTGTGATCACCAAGCATTCTTAAATTGTATATTATTGCTTTTCCTATTTTGATTACTAACCAAAAGCACAAAAATATGTCACTAACTTGTTTTGTTTTGAAGCTCAAGCAATCATGAGATCCCTTGCTCCTATGCTCATTGAATTAGTCTAGATGAAGATAAAAGTAAGAATAACAATGGTTCCTAAAGCTCTCAATCATCATATATGTCTCCCAAGTATCTCAATTTTCCAATTTGATCAAGATAAACCAAAGGGCTTGAGGATTGTTTCTCAAGGAAACCCTAATTCAACTGTGCATTGACTGTGCCTTGCTCATGAAGAAACCTCAACCTATGATCAAATTCAATCAAGGGAAGTTCTTTCATTCATTATTGTATGCATATATGGTCCCATGTGAGTGTCCTCAATCATTCATTAATCAAGATTTGAAGTTTGGCTTTGAGAAGTTGACCAGTCAAGTCATCTGACTAAACTGAAAATCACTGAGACCTAACTTTTGATGTGTTTGTCAAATGAAGATGACCCAAAGAGACAAAATGTTCTTAAGAACCATATGAACAACTTTCATGTTCTAAAAAATTCATTTGAAACTTGGAAAGTCGTCATTCATGTCAAAACATTATAGGTCATTTTGACTAAAACCCTAATTTTTGGTCAACTTCCCAAGGACCTAACTTCCTCATTTTTTATGATTTTGAGGTGAGAACAATTTCATTGGAAATCTTAAGATGTCTACTTCAAATGTTATGTTGGACAAAATTTCATAATCCAAAAATAAATACATGTGATAATACAAAACATTATAGGTCACTTTGGACCAAAACCATTGAATCTTGAAAAGGTCCAACTTCAAGTGCCCATAACTTTCTCATAAAAAATCCAAATGATGCAAAATTTAAGTTAAAATTTATCATATTGAAAAGATCTATAACTTGTATGTTGGAGGTTGTTTAATTTGAGGCTTGCATCATTAAAACAGAAGGGCTTGAAGTTGGTCACTTTTGGCAAATATTTCAAAGACATGTTTTGTACATCAAACTTCAAGGTCAGTTTTCATAATTTTACAAACTCCAAATGGATTTTTGTCCAACATAGATTTTGTTCCTTATGCCAAGACCTTTCCAACCATTACTCACATGCCTATGTTTGGATTTTCCATATGGGACTTTCGAACAGGGGAACATTTGTGACCAAATATGCCATTCACTTGGAATCTTCGTACACAAGCAAGCACAAGGCAAATTGCACGTCCATTTCCATTTGGTATGATATTAGCTTGCATTTCCAATTGATTTTGGGCCTCACATGCGCCTGTACAGGCCCATGCATGGAGGACCCAATGATCATGCACACGAGTTTTCCCTCACTTTGCTTGCAGCTCAGCTATAAATACATGCCTTGCCTCATTCAAATTTCAACCTCAAGGCAACCTGAAACTCTGTAGAAGTGAAAACCCAACCTCACTAATGGAATTCTGATTTTTCATTTTTTCAATTCAAATTTGAATTTCAACTTCCTTGGTTGATCTTCAGGTTCCAATTCCTAAGCCTTACATCATCATCATCTCCTGATCAAGTTGGAAGCAAGAGTTTGAGTAGATCGTGGTTCACAAAGCTGCTATTCAAAGCTAGATGTTCAAACTGTTTTGATTTGAATCTCACCATACAATGTGAATTCCTTGTGTTCAAATGGTTTTCTGAAGTCCTTGTGTAAGAGGCAAGCCAGTGGTGGCTTTGATTTCATGTTTTGAGAAGTTTTAGTTTACATACCTAGAAATTCAAGCTCAGATTTCTCATTCAATAGAGATCTTGAGAGAAATCCAAGGTCACAGGGGTGATGTACATCACCCCAGCTTCATTTTGGTACCACAATTGTGAATTTTGGTTGAGGTTTAAAAACCTGCAACTGGTGGCCGGAATCAGTTGGTCCACCGGAGAAGACGGTGGTTTCCACCACCGTCCCCACGTGGAATCACCTGGCCCCTTGGATCTCACTCATCTGATCTAATCTTGGCCTTTAGTTCTTTTGACTTTTTTAAATCCAATGTGTTTCGCGCTTGACTCTTGCCTACCATGGAAGCGCGCTTCTGATCCATTGGATTTGTCCACGTCAATTAATGAGGTTAATCCAAACGCCCTGGATTTTTGGCATTTTTCAATTTCTGTTTTATTTTCTTTTATTCCTCTTTATTTTAAAAATTCATAACTATTTTATTTGGAATCACAAAAATATCAGACCAACACAAAATTTTTTCTTGAAAAATCTAGTTTCATAATCTGATTTTTAATTATTTTTGTGATTCCATTTAATATTTTTTGTGAATTATTTTGTTTTTGATACTTTTTAATTCATTTTAAATACTTTTTGATATCCAAAAATTCCAAAAAATATTTTCTTAACACATATGGATCATGATAAGTCTATGAAAAATATTCTCATCAATTTCTTAATTGATTTGAGACTTATTTGAGATTTTAATTCATTTGTGTTATTTTTCTTTGTTTTTAATTGTTTTAAAATAGTTTCTGTTTTCAAAAAATGTTGAGAAAATTTGTCAAAACTTTTTTGACCATGTTAGACTTATGATGATTCAATTTGACATATCCAAGTTGATTTGAATTGAATTTGAAGTTTGACCATACTTTATTCATTTTAATTTTGCATTTATTTTAATTCAAAAAACTACCAAAAATATGTTTGACTTTGTTGACTTCTCATCTTCATTTCTTTTCTGTTTACCATTGGTTGATGATGATTTCATTCGCATTTGATCATTGTGTTTTGATTATGTCATTTGAATTCTCATTTTGTTCATTTCATCTTCATCTTTTTTCTTCTTCTTTTTCTTTTGGCCAATGAGTTAATGATTTGTGGTTAGTCTTGACATATGAGAGGCTTAACCTTCTTTGATCCAAATCAAACTCAACTTGATCAAAGATCAAGTGAGTTGCTTTGTGTCCAAGATAGGTTACTTCTTGGCCGAGCAAAGAACCTAAAATCCATACAAGGCCTTTCTTCCTTTCTTTTGGCATGGCAAGTTGTAGGAGCTTGGTTTACTAGTCATGATCTCTAACTTGTGTTTATTTGCCTATAGTTTTATTGATCGGCCTCAGATATGTGTGACTACTACATTAGTCCACTTACGATTGCTTAACATAGCGCTAAATTATCTTATGACACACTAACATTGACTACTAACCACTAATTTTAATTCAAGCATTTAATTCTTGCAATTTACTTTAATGTACTTTAATTCTTGCTCATTTATTCATATTGCCTTTTCCCTTTGCTCACTTGAGCTCATATTTTATGTTTATGCCATTTTCCTTTTGCTCACTTGAGCTCGTTATTGTGAATAAATATATTGTTGCTTTGTGATTGTTTTGTCTTTGTTTGTGTGAACCCAATGCAAAAAGGAGAAAGGACTTAGAGTTATGACCTTACCTATGCTTAAAGGAGTTCAAGAGCAACTAGGCTTCATGCCTTTAGAATGCTAAACTTGTTGAAGAGCAACTAGGCCTCATGCCTTTAGAATGCTTAATCTTAAAGTTGACTTCAAAGGACCCCTAATCTAAACTCATTCTTTGCCCATTCCTCTTACTGCATTGTGAACTTTTTGATTGTTCGTTCTTGTGTGATAGGCCATCTTGAGATAGTAAGAAGGACCATTGTCATGAATAGCCAAGATTAAGAGAGACAAGCCAAGTGGAGATCCTAGGAGCTTGAATGTAATATTTGTTTTGATTGCTTGTTGCTTGCTAAGTCCAAAGGAAAGGAGCATCTTGAATCATCTTTATGATCTCAAGAAAGGAAACTCTAAGGGTTTTATCTCTTCTCTCATCTTTGCATGTTTAGTACTAGCCCTTCTCTTCTTCTCTCCACTCTAACCCAAGCCAAACTCATTTTGTGCAAACTTTGACATTCTTTTCAAATTAGAAACCTAGGCCATATGCCTTTGATTTTTCAAACTCTTTTCATTAATACTTATTGTGAATGAACCCTAAGTCAACTTTGACCTTATTTTGTGAATACTTCCAACTTGTAAATACAACCCACTCAAGTTGTTTTTGTGGTTCCAATGGCCACCTTTGTTAAAACCTTTTTTCATAAACTTTAGCCATAGGTTTGAGTTATCATAGTGGTTGATGTAAACCTCACCTTATCCTTAATGATTGGACTATAAGTTTTCCATACTTATTATAGGGTGGACCCCTCACTAGTATGTTGAAGCTCTCCTCACATGGTGGATTGTTGGTTTAGGTTGAGTTTTCTCCCTTTGATAACAAAAGACCTTAAGGATTTTGACAAATCAATTCACCAATCTTTTGAGATTTTTACCCCAAACTACGAGGTTTTGATCCTACCTTTTGTGATGGTACGTAGGCAATGGGTTCATCCATTCAAACAACAAAATTTGTAAATAATATGTATATTCTTTTCTCATCTCCCCAATCATGTTTGCACAAATCTTTTCATAAATACCAACCTATAATACACATTAGCAAAAAGGGCTCCCTTAGAGTACTAAGGATGTTTTGGGTGCTTAAAACCTTCCCATTGCATAACCAACCCCCTTACCCAGATCTCTGACATTTTTATTAGTTTTTGATTTGATAAAAATTCTTACTTGGTTTTTGTTCGCTTTCTAACCTTTCCTTTGGATAAATAGAAGTGCGGTGGCGACTCGAATTGTATGCTTACTTTTGATTTAATAAATAAATTTAAAGGTAACGAATACCCCGCTACAAACACATATTTGCAAAAAGGGTTCCCTTAGAGTACTAAGGATATTTTGGATGCTTAAAACCTTCCCATTTCATAACCAACCCCCTTACCTAGATCTCTGACATTTTTATTAGTTTTTTATTTGAAAAACTTCTTACTTGGCTTTTGTTCTCTTTTTAGCCTTTCCTTTGGATAAATAAAATTGCGGTGGCGACTCGAATTGTATGTTGACTTTTGGTTTAGTCAATAAACCTAAAGGTAAAGAAAACCACACTATAGAAAAGTGGCGACTCTGCTGGGGAATAATAAGCCCCGTGGGTTTAGCCTACTTTTTGCTTGTATGTGTTGTATGTTTATATTTATTTGTGGCATATTTTTTATGCAAATTTTGGATGAATGTATTGTTTGCAATGTATGAATTTCTTGATATATTAATTGCTTGTATGCTTGGTGGTGTCTTGTGGGATGAGTTCTATACCCGAACTCGAGTGCACTTATGATAGGAGAATGGCATAGTCTTGTTGACTTGTGTGGAGTTAGTCCTTAACAAGTTAACTTGAAAGTCCATTCACTTGGTGGAGGTCTTATTGAGATCACTAATGTAACACGAGTAGTCGTGGTTAGGCATTACTCTTTTCAATATGAACCCTAGAAACCAAGGACCTTAGATACCTAGCCCATCTTGGCCTATTTTAGGACGTAGTGCGAAGGTTGTTCAAGTGTAAGATTTGATGCGATTGATACGCGATACTACACTCATAAGAGTCCCTCTCGAGAATATTTTTGGAGGACGAGTAGTCGTTTTATCCGATAATATCCGAAAGATGGGATGATGACTATGGGAACCTTTTAGAACATGATTGTCAGGTTTAACCATAATACACTCCCGTTGGGTGGTTCTTAACCGAGACTCCATGCTCGTGACTCATAATAAACCCGTGATTCGTAGTCGATCCGTTCTCGTATATCCTCAAAATTAATGGAACTTGGGTGTTGATAAGGTGTAAACCATAATCGACCAAAATGGATGATTGATATTGACGATGACTTGAGCCATCCCGTGACCTTTGTATGGTGTGACTTGCTTGATCCTTGAGTGTGTTTGTTGCATCCATGCATCCATGCATTCATCCACATTCATGTCATCGACAATAAGATTTTTTTAAGGAACTCAAAAGGTCTATTTGCAAATTTTTAGACATGGATAAGCAAAGAAGGAATACGAAGAAGTATAGTTTCAGACAACCCGACTTGAGAGAGTTAAGGTGTCTGAAATCTTATGTATTAGAGCCCTTGGAGTTCAAAGCTCGCCATGGTAAGCTTCTAGGAATTCTCTCTACCAAGGTGGACGAGGGTCTGAGGAGGGTGTTGGTGCAGTTCTACGATCCTCTGTATCGGTGCTTCACTTTTCCGGATTTCCAGCTTTTGCCTACATTGGAGGAGTACGCTTATCATGTGGGTATACCTATTCTTGACCGATTGTCGTTCAGTGGTTTGGAGAAGATTCTGTCTTCTCAAGAGATTGCTGACATGCTTCACGTGGAGGTATCCGACATTGTTGCCAATATGACTACCAAGGGTGGAATTCAAGGTCTCCCGTCTGATTTTCTGATTTCCAAAGCTACCTTGTTTGGGAAGGCTATGAGTAAGGAAGCTTTTGAAGCTATATTTGTACTCCTCATCTATGGGCTAGTGTTATTTCCCAACATCGACAACTTCGTGGACGTGAACGCTATTAGGATTTTCTCTTCTCTTAATCCCGTTCCAATTCTGTTGGGTGGCACTTATTTCTCTTTGCATATGAGGAATGCAAAGGGTGGTGGTTCCATTGTATGTTGTCTGCCTCTGTTGTACAAGTGGTTTATTTCGCACTTGCCTCAAACGCTTGCCTTCAAGGAGAACAAGGGATGTCTACGGTGGTCCACGAGACTTATGTATCTCACTAATGATGAGATCTCTTGGTATAATCGTGTTTATGATGGCATTAAGATTATTGATTCCTGTGGTGAGTTCTCCAATGTACCTCTTCTTGGTACATGTGGTGGAATTAACTACAACCCTACTTTGGGTCGCCGTCAGCTTGGGTTCCCCTTAAAGGATAAACCTAACAACATTTCGTTGGAAGGATTATTCTTTCAAGAGGGTAAAGATCCCCAAAACCTGAAGGATAGGATGGTCCACGCCTGGCGCAAGGTTCATAGGAAAGGGAGGAATGAGCTTGGTCCGAGCAAATGTATTGCTTTGGAGCCTTACACCTCTTGGGTAAGGAAGAGAGCCCTCGAGTACCGCATGCTGTATGAGTATCCGAGATCTACGCCTATGGTTATGGTTGGACCTTCAACCCTCCCTAATCAAGGAGTAGAGGAGTTGAGAGACGAAGACTGTTCGCGTGCTTGGGTTCGTGAGCGTGAGGAGCTTCTTCAGTAACTCAAGGAGAAGGGTGCATTGATCGAGTTTCTAGAGCATCAGGTTGTTGATGAGCCCGATGATGTTGTTATTTCTCTCCTGCCTCACTCGTCTAGGTTTTGGAAGAAGAGATATGATCAGCTCGCCAAGGAGAAGGCCGACATGGAAGAAGCTTTTGAGAGAAAGGTGAAGAAGCTTCGTGCGACGTATTTTCCGATCTCGAAGGCTTTAGACGACTGTTTCTAGGGCTCCATAGGATGTTTATTCTCCTTTTCTCTTGTATTGTATTTGGTTATCGAGACTGTACTACTTCTTTGGTATAAAAAGTTTCCAAAATATTATATTGCTATGAGTATTCCATATATGTCTGAAAAAGTTCAATATTTGCAAATAGATCCTTATAAAAGTTCCTCCGATAAAAACAAAAACATAATCACAAGCATTGCATGCATCATATGCATAAGTAGGTTTTGGTTCCGAGCTCTTGATATAGTGGTCTAACCCTTTGCTCTTTATTTGTTTTGAAGACAAGCTAATACATCCATACCGCACTCGCGCAAACGCCAAAGCAATGGCCGAACAACTAGAGAACGAGAATAGAGAACTCAAAGAAGAAGTCAGCCGGTTATCTGCTCAGGTGGAGTCTCTGCTCCAAGCTCAAAAGCAAGCTGTAAATGTGCAAGCGTCTGCGTCCAATCAAGCACCTGAAGTAGCTCCTACCTCTATACCTTCCCCTGCTATGGGATCAGTCAATGTTTTGCCTTCCGGTTACCCTTGGGGGATGCCCCAAAATTTCATGCCCGAAAGATATCATCCGCAAGTGCAAGCTCAGCCGACATCTAGCCGGGTCCCTGTGGTGCCACCTCGGTGGTTAATGCTGCTCCGATTCCAGCTCCCATTCCTCAAGTCCATGTTGACGAGACTATCTACCATTCCGAGGCTTTTGAGAACCCGGATGTGTATGGAAAATTAGACGAGATGAGAGACTAGTTCTCTGACTTGAGGAAGGAAATGAAGGCCCTTCGAGGGAAGGACTTGTTTGAGAAGAGCGCCTCTGAGCTCTATTTGGTCCCGAATATAAAGATTTCGATGAAGTTCAAGGTCCCTGACTTTGAAAAATACAAGGGGAATAGCTGTCCGCTCATCCATTTGGTCATGTATGCTAGAAAAATGTCTACGCATACCGACAATGACCAACTGTTCATCCATTATTTTCAAGACAGCCTGTCTAGTGCTGCCTTGAAATGGTATATGGGTCTTGATTGTGGCTCTGTGCGCATTTTCAATGACCTCGGTGAGGCTTTCGTAAGGCAGTACAAGTATAACATGGATATGGCTCCGGACAGAGATCAACTGAGGGCGATGTCCCAAAAAGATAAAGAAACCTTCAAGGAGTATGCCCAGAGATGAAGGGAATTGGCATCTCAGATAGTGCCACCATTGGAGGAGAAGGAGATGACAAAGATCTTTTTGAAGACTTTGAGCTCTTTCTATTATGAACGTATGATTGCTAGTGCTCCCTCGGACTTTACCAAAATGGTAAATATGGGGATGAGGCTAGAAGAGGGAGTCCGTGAAGGACGTCTATCCCGTGATGATAATTCTTCGGCAAAGAAATATGGAGGATTTGCCAGGAAGAAGGAAGGGGAGACTCATGCTGTTTCTTCCCATAGTAAAAGAAGGCCCTCTGTGAGGAGGAAGGAAGTTCAACCAGTCGTCAGCCAACACCAGGTGGCTCATATAGCACCTGTTTTCAGAGAAGCTCAACAAACACAACAACAATCTCGTCAACAACAACAGGCTTACCAGCCTCGTAGCAACAATAACTACAACAACACCAACAATTATGAGAGGAAGATGGTGACTTTTGACCCGATTCCTATGACTTACGCTGAATTGTACCCTTCCTTGATTGATAGGAAGTTGGTAACTCGACGTGATCCTCCTGCTGTGCCAGCCAATCCTCAATGGTGGTAAAGCCTGAACTTCATTGTGTGTACCATTCCGGTGCTCCCGGACATGATGTGGAGAATTGTTTTCCATTGAAGATGAAGGTGCAAGACCTTGTGAGGAGTGGGATATTATCCTTTAAGGATACATGCCCTAATGTTAAGAAGAACCCATTGCCCGAGCATGGGAAGGCAGCTGTCAACATGGTCCAGGGTTACCCTGGCAAGTATAAGGTCCTTTATGTGAATGATATAAGGCAGTCCCTGGTAGAAATGCATAGGTTGTTGTGTGAGCACAGTCACTATGAGCACGATCACGATAAGTGCCATGTGTGCACTATCAATGAAAAAGGATGCCGCAAGATAAGAAGGGACATCCAAGAGATGCTAGACCAAGGGATGATCGAGATACTTCAAAATCAAGATGAGGATGAAGTTGATGTTATTACCCCTGTGTTCAATATTCCTGATCCTGTTGTCATCAAGTATGATGGCAGCAAAAGGAAGGTGGTGTCAACTCTTGTGATAAAGCCAACGGGCCCTGTCCCATATGTGTTAGATAAAGCGGTCCCGTACCGTTACAATGTTGTTATGCTTGAAGATGGGAAGGAGGTGTTGTTGCCCTCAACCTCTGTTGTAAGCATATCCGATGTTATTGGAGTGACCTGTAGTGGTCGTGTTTTCTCGGCTCAGCCGAAATCCCACGAAAACATCGTGACGAAGGATGTTGTTAGTTCTGCCGGTCCCGTGGGGACTTCTTCTTCAAATCATTCCATTCCTGCTGTGAAGGGTGTTGACCCTGTTGTTGTCAAAACTGATAAAGCTCATATCCTAGTTGGCCAGTCTGGCATATTGAGAGAAGATGGTGATGAGATGTTGAGGCTCATCAAGAGGAGCGAGTACAACATTGTGGAGCAGTTGCTTCAAACTCCATCCAAGATATCTGTCCTATCTTTGTTGAATAATTTATAGCCACACCGTGAAGCGTTGCAAAGGGTGCTGGACGTGGCATATGTGGATCACTATGTCTCAATTGAACAGTTTGATAGCATTGTTGCAAATATAACTTCCTGCAAAAATTTGAGCTTCTGCGATGATGATCTTCCCGAGGAGGGAAAAGACCATAATTTGGCCTTACATATCTCTGTAAACTGCAAAGATGATGCCTTGTCCAATGTGTTGGTGGACACAGGGTCATCACTTAATGTATTGCCAAAGTCCACTGTCGCCAAACTTTCATATCAGGGGCCTTCCATGAGGCAAAGTGGAGTGGTAGTAAAAGCTTTTGATGGATTGTACAAGACCGTGATCAGTGAATTAGACCTCCCGATCAAAATTGGACCTAGTGATTTCCAAATCACTTTCCAAGTTATGGGCATACATCCTTCGTACAACTGTTTACTTGTTAGACCGTGGATTCACGAGGCAGGCGCCGTGACATCCACCCTACACCAAAAGTTGAAGTTCGTCAAGAACAAGAAGTTGGTGGTGATAGGGGGATAAAAGGATCTCTTGGTCAGCCATTTATCTTCCTTTTCCTACATCCATGTTGAGGATGAGGTTAGAACTCCATTCCAGGCCTTATCTATTGTTGAGCCTTCTAGGAAAGAACTTTCTTCATTTGTCTCCTACAAAGATGCGAAATTGGCCATCGAGCGTGGCGCAACTGATGGTTTGGGGAAAATGATAAAGATGGAAGATAATAAATCCCGGGCTGGTATATGGCATTCTTCTGGTGCTTCTAATGATCTTGGGCTATTTCAGAGTGGAGGTTTCATCCACACCGATGGAGATTACAAAGCTGCTGCCATTATTGAAGAAGACGAAGAGGAAAACCTCGACAACTTTGTCATACCTGGTAGGATCTGCAATAATTGGGTCGTTGTTGATGTTCCATAAGTCAACGTAATATGTTCATTCCTGTTTAAAACCCTTCTCCCATGCCAAAGGGAGAAGTGAAGACATTGTTGGCATAATTTGTTAATACAATGATATTTATTCAATAATCACATGTTAAATGTTTGTTTTCCAAATTATTTTTCATTTTTTGCTTTTCGCATGAAATTGGTGATCACCATACAACCCTAAAAAAGATTTTTTCATCTACATAATGATTTGCCTTGTTTGAATTCTGAAATCTCTTTTATACTCAAAATCATTATTCAGGTTGATCAAACCCATTGAACATAATGATCCAACACCATCTCCCAACTTTGAGTTCCTTGTATTTGAGGCAGAAGAAGATGTTGTTGAAGAGATTCCTGATGAGATTACCTGTTTGCTTGAGTACGAGGAGAAGATCATTCCGCCACATCTTGAGAATCTGGAAACAGTTAATTTAGGGACTGAAGAATGCATTCATGAAGTAAAGATTGGGGCACTCCTTGAAGAGTCTGTTAAAAAGGGGTTGATTGAGTTGCTACGAGAATATGTCGACGTCTTTTCCTGGTCGTATGAAGACATGCCTGGTCTAGATACTGATATCGTGCAACATTTCTTGCCGTTGAAGCCTGAGTGTGTGCCTGTGGAGCAAAAGCTCAGAAGAACTGATCCTGATATGGCAGTGAAGATTAAAGAAGAAGTTAAGAAGCAAATTGATGCGGGGTTTCTGGTGACTTCTACATATCCTCAATGGGTGGCCAATATTGTGCCTGTACCTAAAAAAAGATGGAAAAGTCCGAATGTGCGTGGATTACCGTGACTTGAATAAAGCTAGTCCAAAATATGATTTCCTCTACCAGACATTGATATGTTGGTAGAAAATACGGCTAAATTCAATGTCTTTTCATTTATGGACGGATTTTCCGATTATAATTAGATTAAAATGGCACCCGAGGATATGGAGAAGACAACATTCATCACACCTTGGGGAACATTCTGTTATTGAGTGATGCCCTTCGGTTTGAAGAACGCTGGAGCGACATATCAACGTGCTATGACTACCTTGTTTCATGACATGATGCACAAGGAGATCGAGGTGTATGTCGACGACATGATTGCAAAGTTGAAAATGGAAGTTGAACATGTAGAACACTTGTTGAAGCTTTTCCAGCGTTTGAGGAAGTACAAACTCCGCTTGAATCCGATCAAGTGTACATTTGGAGTCCGTTCCGGCAAGTTATTGGGCTTTATTGTCAGCGAGAAAGGTATTGAAGTTGATCCTACCAAGGTCAAAGCAATACAAGAGATGCTTGCGCCCAAAACTAAGAAGCAAGTCCGAGGTTTTCTTGGCCGCTTGAATTACATTTCAAGATTTATATCCCACATGACTGCCACATGTGCGCCTATATTCAAGATCCTCCAGAAAGATCAACGTCATGATTGGACCGAGAATTGCCAAAAGGCCTTTGATAGTATCAAAGAGTATCTGTCCGAGCCTCCGATTCTGTCTCCGCCTGTTGAAGGGAGACCATTGATTATGTACTTGACTGTGCTTGATGATTCCATGGGTTGTGTCCTTGGTCAGCAAGATGAATCAGGAAAGAAAGAATATGCAATATACTACTTGGGTAAGAAGTTCATCGACTATGAGTCTCGGTACTCAATGCTTGAGAAGACATGTTGTGCTTTGGCTTAGGCCGCTAAGCGTTTACGCTAGTATATGTTGAATCATACAACTTGGTTGATATCCAAAATGAATCCGATCAAGTATATCTTTGAGAAGACTGCTTTAACTGGGAGAATTTCCCGTTGGCAGATGATGTTATCTGAGTATGATATTGAGTATCGAGCTCAAAAAGGTATTAAAGGAAGTATCTTGGCTGACCATTTAGTACATCAACCAATTGAAGATTATCAGTCTGTGCAATACGACTTCCCTGATGAGGAGATTCTGTATTTGAAAATGAAAGATCATGATTAGCCTATGCTCGATGAAGGGCCAGAGCCTGGTTCCCGATGGGGTATGGTGTTCGATGGCGCTATCGATCAGTATGGAAATGGTATTGGGGCGGTGATTATTACTCCTCAAGGCACACATTTTCCTTTTACAGCAAGGCTAACTTTCAAATGCACGAATAATATGGCGGAGTATGAGGCCTGTATTATAGGTTTGGAAGAATGTGTTGATCTTAGGATCAAACATATTGATGTTTATGGTGATTCGACCCTTGTTGTTAATCAAATTAAGGGTGAATGGGAGACGAATCAACCTGGCCTCATCCCATATAGAGATTATGCAAGGAGGATTTCAACTTTCTTTACTAAAGTTGACTTCCATCGTATTCCTCGAGATGAGAATCAGATGGCGGATGCTCTCGCTACGCTTGCTTCAATGATTGTTGTCAATTATTGGAATAAAGTCCCAAAGATTACCGTGATGCGCTTGGATAGACCAACTCACGTGTTTGTAGTTGAGGAGGTGAAAGATGATAAGCCATGGTATTATGATATCAGGTGCTTTCTCCAAAGTAAGACTTACCCGCCTGGGGCATTTGTTAAAGATAAGAAGACTTTTAGGAGATTATCTGGCAGTTTCTACCTTAATGGTGATGTACTTTACAAGAGAAATATTGACATGGTTCTGCTCAGATGCGTGGATAGACACGAAGCAGACCAGTTGATGACTAAAGTCCATGAGGGTTCATTTGGTACTCATTCCAATGGACATGCCATGGCAAAAAAGATGTTGAGAGCAGGCTACTATTGGCCGACAATGGAGTCTGACTGCTGTAAATACGTAAAGAAATGCCACAAGTTCCAGATTTATACGGACAAGATTCATGTTCCCCCGACACTTCTGAATGTTATTTCCTCACCATGGCCTTTCTCCATGTGGGGAATTGACATGATTGGCATGATTGAGCCTAAGGTGTCAAACGGTCACCGTTTTATTCTCGTAACCGTTGATTACTTCACTAAGTGGGTTGAAGCGACATCGTATGCAAATGTGACCAGGCAGGTGGTTGTGAGGTTTATCAAGAACCAACTCATATGTCGATATGGTGTGCCAGACAAGATCATTACTGATAATGGATTTAACTTGAACAATGAAATGATGAAAGAGCTGTGTAGCGAGTTCAAGATTGCACATCACAATTCTTCTCCCTATAGACCCAAGATAAATGGGGCTGTTGAAGCTGCTAAGAAGAATATCAAGAAGATTATTCAGAAGATGGTTGTTACGTACAAAGATTGACATGAGATGAAGCCATTTGCTTTGCATGGCTATCGTACATCCATCCGCACTTCAACAGGGGCAACCCCTTTCTCCCTTGTATATGGCATGGAGGTTGTGCTCCCCGTAGAGGTCGAGATCCCATCGATGAGAGTCTTGATGGAAGCCAAGTTGACTGAGGCTGAATGGGTTCAGAGTCGTTATGACCAACTGAATTTGACTGAAGAGAAGAGATTAACTGCCATGTGCCATGGTCAGTTGTATCAACAAAGGATGAAGAAAGCCTTTTATAAGAAGGTCAAGCCTCGTGTGTTCTGATAAGGTGACCTCATGCTCAAGAAAATTTTGTCTTTCGCGCCCGATTCCAGGGGCAAGTGGACTCCAAACTATGAAGGTCCATATGTTGTTAAGAGAGCCTTTTCAGGCGGTGCTTTGATACTTACAACTATGGATGGGGAGGATTTCACTCATCCTGTGAATTCAGATGCAGTCAAGAAATACTTCGCCTAAAAAAAACAAAAACAAAAAAACAGAATAGCTCACTAAGTCGAAAACCTGAAAGGGTGGCTTAGGCAAAAATGAGCATCTCGGTGGATTGAAAACCCGAAAGGGCGATCCAGGAAAAAGTTAGAGACATAAAAAATGAATGTATATCCCGCTAGATTGGGTACCTCACCCTGGGGCAATCTAGGCAAAAATTAGGGATTTGGCAAGTAACTGCATCCTGACAAGACTTTGTTCTACAACTGTCATCTGTCAAAGATTCTCGCTCAATCATCATCAACCGAAGTTTCGAATACAGTGGATTCATAGTTGGTGGAGAAACGATCATTGTGTTCAATGTAGCCCTTTTCCATGTATATCACAAATTTCAAATTTGTAAAGATCCATAGAGTCTCGCCATTTGCGGACTACCATTCTCTTAAATAAATTTGAGCCTTTATCCAATTCTTTGCACACTTATTTGTTTCTGTTTAACAAATGTTTGCATGTTTTAATTGATGAATATTAGTGTTTTAAACAAATAAGGTTTTCATGAATAAACCTTTTTAAACAAAGTGAACATTCACAATGACGGAAAGGATAAGTGGAATGTCCTCAGTGCCTTCCCAAGGATGATATGATCACCAAAGGGTAAAACATTTGTTCATATTCTGGCGTTCTTACTCCATATATCCTCTTCATCAAATTTCAAGTTGTCTCCTCAACCGAGCGCAGAAAGAATAATACATCATCAGCTTCCCAGAGAGTTTGGTATGGGAAGTTCTCCTTGATAGCAGTGGATTGATTTAGCTTATGGATTTTTTCCCCCTAGCAGGTTCTTGGATGTTCATCCAGTACATTCCTGGTAGTTTGTTTGTGTATACATACTTGTTTCTCCCGCGGAGTTTTAGCAATCCATGATTGGTTTGTGGTTGATCTGTGAATGATCCTTTCTTTTCCAAATTTTTGCCTCGATATTTTAGAGATGTGTATCCCTCTATATCAGGCAATAACATTTGTGTTTTATCATTTGTATGGTTGTCATCCCTTGTGTGGACTGACCTAAAATCCCTTATAGATTGATAAAAGTTGATATGATTTAAGTTGATAATATTCCTTGTCTCATTATCCTGACTATCTACTCACGAGGAAGGTTATCTTTCCCCATCATGATTAAGAATCTCCAATGGAGTAAGCATCTATTCCCTGCAGAGCTATTTTTCCAAATAATTGTCTCCTCAGCAGGAAGTTGCCTAGTGCAGTTGATGAAGGGCTTATTTCCCATTTCCTTTTTTTTGAAAAGAGGTATCCCTGGTATGTCACTTGGTGATGAAGGATTCATTTCCAATTTCTCCAGCAAGGTTAGTTTCCTCAAGAGCATTTACAGCTTGTCCCCAGTAGGGTTGCCGGATCAGAGTTTGATGTTTGTATCTCCACCGAGTCTGAAGATTTCTTCTAGCATTAAGAGTTGGTGGTGAAACTATTTATTTCCTTCCCTAGTGGAGCAAAATGCTATTATTCCCCTTTACAGAGTTTCCTCTCCGACAGATAAAAGTGAGTGTTTTGATTAATGTACATCTGATTGGTGGTTGTTCCCCACGAAGTTTCACAGTATTCCTTGATAAGCTTCCCCAGTAGAGTTTCTTCTCCGGCGGATCTTATTATTATTAAACCACCTGTCCCCGAGAGAGTTGATGGAAACTCCCTGATAGATTTTCTGCATCTTCCTTATGTTAGGATTGTTTGCTCCTAGAAGACTTCTCCTGTGTGTAAGACCCTAATTTTAACCCTAAGATCCCTCATGGCATCATATCATTTGCTCAGTGCATTGCTTCAAGGATCATAGCATGTTTGGATCCTTAACCCTAGGGTTGGGACTTGTGTGAGTGGTTTGAGACCACCAAGCATGCTTGTATTGTATATTATTTCTTTTCTTATTTTGATTACTAACCAAAAGCACAAAAATATGTCACTAACTCTTTTTGTTTTGAAGCTCAAGTGATCTTGTGCCCATGCTCCTAGGAGACTCCTAAGCTCAATGAAGTGGATGGATGAAGATGAGAATAAGCATGCCAATGGTCCACAAAGTTCCTAATCATCATATATGTATCTCAAGTATCTCAATTTTCCAATTTGATCAAGATAACCCAAAGGGCTTGAGGATTGTTTCCCAAGGAAACCCTAATTCAACTATGCTTTGACTGTGCCTTGCTCATGAAGCAACCTCAACCTATGATCAAATTTAATCAAGGGAAGTTCTTTAATTCATTATTTTATGCATATATGAGCCTATGTGAGTCCCCTCAATCATTTATTCGTCAAGATTGGAAGTTTGGCCTTGAAAAGTTGACCAGTCAAGTCATCTGACTAAACTAAAGATCACTGAGATACAAATATTAATGTGTTTGTCAAATGATAATGACCCCAAGAGAAACAATGTTCTTAAGAACCATATGAACAACTTTCATGTTCATGAAAAATCCATTTGAAACTTGGAAGGTCATCATTAATTTCAAAACATTATAGGTCATTTTGACTGAAACCCTAATTTTGGGTCAACTTCCCAAGGACCTAACTTCCTTATTTTTTATGATTTTGAGGTGACACGAAATGCATTAAAAAGCTTAAGATGTTCACTTAAAATTTTATGTTTGACAAAATTTCATAATCCTAAAAGAAATACATGTGATAATACAAAACATTATAGGTCACTTTTGACCTAAGTTATTGAATTTGAAAAATGCCCAACTTCAAGTGCCCATAACTTTCTCATTAAAAATCCAAATGATGCAAAATTTAAGTCTAAATTGATCATATTTAAAATATCTACAGATTTTATGCTGCAGGTGTTTCCATTTGAGGCTTGAATCATGGAAACATAAGGGCTAGAAGATTCTTGCTTTTAGTGAAATTTTCAAAGAGGAACTTAAACATGTTTTGTGCCCAAACTTTCACAGCCAGTTTTCATTAATTTCCAAACTCCAAATGAATTTTTTCCCAACATGAATTTTGTTCCTTATTTCAAGAGCTTTCCAACCATTACTCACATTACTTTTTTGGACTTTCCATGTGTGAGTTTCGAATAGCTTTCTGTTTAGGTTCATTTTTGCACTTCACATTAAAAATTGATGTGCAAGCTTGTGCAATCCATTGAGCACGTCCAATTCATTTCCAGGTGGTATCATCAAGGATTTGCACCCATCATTGGACCTTACATGCGCCTGTACAGGCCCATGCAATAGGAATTCAAATTCCATGCACACGAGGGAACCATGCTTGCCAATCCATTTCAGTTATAAATAAGTGTGCGTTCTCATTCAATTGGCAACCAAGTGGAGATTTGAATTGCTGCTGAATTGAAATCCAAACCCTCACTAAAGGAATTTTCAGTTTTCTATTTCTCTTTCAAGCTTGAATTTCAACATCATTAGTTGATCTTCAAAGCTCCATTCCTTAACCTAGCATCACCATCACACTTCCGGGGCAAAAGTAGATCAAGAGCTTGGAGAATTCGTGTTGTTTGAAGCTTCATTTCAGAGGTAGAACATTAAATTTTCTTGATCTAGATCTTGCAATATAATGTGAATCTCTTTGGTTTGTGTGGTTTTCTGAAGTCCTCATGCTTGAGGCAAGCCAGTGGTGGTCTTAATTTTGCAAATCGCTCCATTTCAGTTCATGCACCATGATCTTCAAGCTCACATTTCTCTCTAAATAGGAACTGTGAGGATGATCCATGGTTACAGGGGTGATGTACATCACCTCAACTTCATTTTGATGTCCTCGTTTTCCATTTTCATTACAACTTTTTTCCTGCGCGTGGTGGCCGAATTCTGGTACTTCACCGGAGAAGAAGGTGTTTTCCACCGCCTGTATCACGTGTTTGCTTTAGAGCCATTGAATCATGCATAAACGTTTTAATCTTGGCAATTCCATGTGTTGACTTGTTTTAATGCAATGTGTGGCGCGCTTGACTCACGTGTACCTTGTGACCGCGCCTCTGAGCCCTTGATGCCTTGCCACGTCAATTAATGAATTGATCTGATGGCGCTGGATTTTTCTATTTTTCTTATTTTCTTTTAATTTCAGTTAATTCCTTTTATTTTCAAAAATTCATAAATATTTTATTTGAAGTCACAAAAATATGAGACCAATGCCAAAAAATTTCTTGAAAAATCTAATTTCATATTTTGATTTTTAATTATTTTTGTGACTTCATTTAATATTTTTTTGTGAATTATTTGGTTTTTAATAGTTTTAATTCATTTTTAAATACTTTCTGATATTTGAAAAATCCAAAAATATTTTCCCAATACCTATGGATCATGATAAATCAATGAAAAATAGTCTCATCAATTTCTTATTTGATTTGAGATTTATTTGAGATTTTAATTCATATTGTGTTATTTTTAATTGTTTTTAATTGTTTTTAATTGTTTTAAAATAGTTTCTGATTTCAAAAATTGTTGAAATTTTTTGTCAAAGTTTGTTTGACCATGTTAGACCTATGAGAATTTAATTGGACTTGTTGAAGTTGATTTGAATTAAATTTGAGGTTTGACCATATTTTATTTATTTTGTTTTGCATTTATTTTTAATTCAAAAATACCAAAAAAATATGTTTGACTTGTTGACTTGTAATCTTCATTTCTCTTCTGTTTAGCATTGGTTGATGATAACTTGGTTCACATTTAATCAATTGAGTTTGATACTTGATTTCTCTTTCCATCCATTTCATCTTCATCCCATTTATTTTTATTTTTTGGCCAATGAGTTAATGTCTTATGGTTAGTCTTGACAAATGAGAGACTTAACCTTCTTTGATCCAAACCAAACTCAACTTGATCCAAAATCAAGTGAGTTATTTTGTGTCCAAGATAGGTTGCTTCTTGGTGAAGCAAAAAACCTAAAGTCAATACAAGGCCTTTCCCCTTTTGTTTTGGCATGACAAGTTTTTGGAGCTTGGCTTACTGTAAGACCATAATTTTGACCCTAAGATCCCTCATGGTATCATATCATTGCTCATTGCATTTGCCTCAAGGATCATAGCATCTTGGTCTTTACCCTAGGGTTGGGACTTGTGTGAGTTAGTTTGAGACCATCAAGCATGCTTGTATTGTATATTATTTCTTTTCTTATTTTGTTTACTAAACCAAAAGCACAAAAATATGTCACTAACTCTTGTTGTTTTGAAGCTCAAGTGATCATGTGCTCCACAATGCTCCTAGGAGGCCCCTATGCTCATTGAAATGACCAGATGAAGATGAAAGCAAGCATGACAATGGTTCCCAAAGCTCTCAATCATCATATATGTCTCCCAAGTATCTCAATTTGTCAATTTGATCAAGATAAACCAAAGGGCTTGAGGATTGTTTCCCAAGGAAACCCTAATTCAACTGTGCATTGATTGTGCCTTGCTCATGAAGCAACCTCAACCTATGATCAAATACAATCAAGGGAAGTTCTTTAATTCATCATTTTATGCATATATGAGCTTATGTGAGTATCCTCAATCATTCATTCATCAATATTTGAAGTTTGGCTTTGAGAAGTTGATCAGTCAAATCATCTGACTATTTTGAAATCCACTGAGACCTAACTTTTGATGTGTTTGTCAAATGGAGATGACCCCAAGAGAAAACATGTTCTTAAGAACCATATGAACAACTTTAATGTTCATCAAAAATCCATTTGAAACTTGGAAGGTCATCATTAATTTCAAAACATTATAGGTCATTTTGACTAAAACCCTAATTTTAGGTCAACTTCCCAAGGACGTAACTCCTTCATTTTTTTTTATGATTTTGAGGTGAGACCAAGTGCATCAGAAAGTTTAAGATGTCTAATTCAATTGTTATGTTGGACAAAATTTCATAATCCTAAAAGAAATACATGTGATAATACAAAACATTATAGGTCACTTTGGACCAAAGCCATTGAATCTTGAAAAAGTCCAACTTCAAGTGCCCATAACTTTCACATAAAAAATCCAAATGATGCAAAATTTAAGTTCAAATTGATCATATTCAAAAGATATATAACTTGTATGTTGGAGGTTGTTTAATTTGAGGCTTGCATTATTGAAACAAAAGGGCTTGAATTTGGTCATTTTTGGAAAATTTTCCAAATGCATGTTTTGTACCTTGAACTTCATGGCCAGTTTTCAATATTTTCCAAACTCCAAATGGATTTTTGTTCAACATAGCTTTTGTTCCTCATGTCAAGACCTTTCCAACCATTACCCACATGCGTATGTTTGAATTTTCCAATTGGTACTCTCGAAGAGATGAAGTTTTATGACCATTTATGCATTTCATGTTAAATCTTCATGCACAATCCATTGCCTTGCCATCTGCACGTCCAAACTTGATTCATTTGAGTTAAACATGCAAAACTAATTGATTTTGGGCCTCAAATGCGCCTGTACAGGCCCATGCATGGAGGACCCAACTTCACATGCACACGAGTTTGATCATACCTTGCATCAGCTGTGGCTATAAATAGAAGGCATGGCTTCACTCAAATCTCAACCTGAAGGCGCCTGAACCTCTGCTGAATTGCTTCCTTAACCTCTCACCAAAGGAATTTGCATTTTCACTTTTCATTTACAAGTGTGATTTTTAACAACATTAGTTGATTATCATCACTAATTCCTAAGCCTAGCTCTCATACCAAGCATCCAAATCAAGCTGCAAGCAAAAGATTGGTTGAATTATGCTCTTGAAAGCTTCTCTACAAAGGTTTATACCATAACTGTTTTACTTTGAATCTCACTGATTATTGTGCATTGCTTGTGTTGGTTTGCATTTCTGAAGTCCTCATGTGAGAGGCAAGCCAGTGGTGGCTTTAATTTTATGAATTGGTGAAGTTCAGATTGAACACCTAGTTTTTCAACCTCAACTTTCTTCTTCCATCAGAGTCTTGAGCAAAACTAAGGTCACAGGGGTGATATACATCACCCCAGCTTTCTTTTGGTATATGGATCGCGTGTTATAGTTGAGGTTTGAAAACCTGCAACTGGTGGCCGGACTGAGCCTTCTCACCGGAAAAGACGGTGGTTTCCACCACCGTCCCCACGCGTCCAAGCCATAGCCGTTGGATGATGGTTCCCAGATCTAATCCTGGCCTTGGAGTGTTATGACTTCATTTAAATCATGGTGCTACGCTGTTGACTAATGCTAACCATACGCACACGCTTCATGTCCCTTGGATCAGCCACGTCAATTAATGAGCGCTGATCCAAGCGCTGTGGTTTTTTCCTATTTTTTGAATTTCCATTTTAATTTCTTTTAATCCATTTATTTTCAAAAATTCATAACTTATTTATTTGGAATCACAAAAATATGGGACAAATTGCAAAAAAATTCTCTTAAATTCTAGTTTCATAAAATGATTTTTAATTATTTTTGTGATTCCATTTAATATTTTTTGTGAATTATTTCATTTCTGATTGTTTTTAATTCATTTAAAATACCATTTTATATTTAAAAATGCCAAAAATATTTTCTTAACATCTTTGGATGATGATGAATCTATGAAAAATATTCGCATCAATTTCTTAATTGATTTGAGATTTATTTGAGATTTTAGTCCAATTATGTTATTTTTCTCCATTTTTAATTGTTTAAAATTAGTTTCTGTTTTCAAAAAGTGTTGAGAAAATTTGTCAAACCTTTTTTGACCATGTTAGACTTACGATGATCCAATTGTACTTATCTAAGTTGATTTGAATTGGATTTGAAGTTTGACCTTTATTTGTTCATTTTATTTTATGCATTATTTTTATTCCAAAAAATACCAAAAATATGTTTAACCTTTCTTGACCTCTAATCTTCATTTTACTTCTGTTTACCATTGGTTGATGATGATACCATTCATGTTTGATCAATGTGTTTTGATTATGTCATTTGATTTTCATTTTTGTACATTTTATCTTCATCTTCTTTCTTCATCTTTTTATTTTGACCAATGAGTTAATGATTTGTGGTTAGCCTTGACATATGAGAGGCTTAACCTTCTTTGATCAAAATCAAATTCTTCTTGATCAAAGATCAAGTGAATTGCTTTGTGTCCAAGATAGGTTACTTCTTGGTCAAGCAAAGAACCTGAAATCCATAAAAGGTCATTCTTCTTTTCTTTTGGCATGGCAAGTTGTAGGAGCTTGGCTTACTAGTCATGATCTCTAACTTGTGTTTATTTGCCTATAGTTTTATTGACCGGCCTCAGATAGGTGTGACTACTACATTAGTCCACTTACGATTGCTTAACGTAGCGCTAAATTGCCTCATGGCACACTAACACTAACCACTAATTACTAACTTTTAATTCAAGCATTTAATTCTTGCAATTTACTTTAATGTAATTTAATTTCTTGCTCATTTATTCATACTGTCTTTTTTCCCTTTGCTCATTTGAGCTCATGTTTATGTTTATGTCATTTGCCTTTTGCTCACTTGAGCACATTATTGTGAATACATTTTGCTTTGTGCTTGTTTTGTGTTGTTTGTGTGAACCAATGCAAAAAGGAGAAAGGACTTAGAATTAGGACCTTACCTATGCTAAATGGAGTTTCAAGAGAAACTAGGCCTCATGCCTTTAGAATTCTAAATATGTTGAAGAGCAACTAGGTCTCATGCCTTTAGAATGCTTAATCTTGAAGTAGAATTGGAAGGACCCCTATTCTAAACTCACTCTTGTCCATTCTATTATTGCATTGTGGAACTTTTTGATTTGTTTGTTCTTGTGTGGTAGGGATCCCAAACTTGAGCTATATTAGAAGGACCATTGTCATGAGCATCCAAGATAGGAGAGACAATCCAATTGGAAGATCCTAGGAGCTTGATTGAATATTTGCTTGATTGCTTGAGTTAATTGCTTATTGCTTGCTAAGTCCAAAGGAAAGGAGCAACTTGGATCATCTTTATGATCTCAAGAAAGGAACTCCAAGGGTTTTATTCTCTTCCCTCATCTTTGCATGTTTAGGACCCAACCCTTCTCTTTTTCTCTCCACTCTAACCCAAGCCAAACTTATTTTGTGCAAACATTGACATTGTTTCCAAAATTAGAAACCTAGGCACTATGCCTTTGATTTTTCAAACTCTTTTCATAATACTTATTTTGAATTAAACCTTAAGTCAACTTTGACTTCCTTTTATGAATACTTTTAATTGGTAAATCCAACTCACTTCAAATTCTTTTGTGGTTCCAATGGCCACCTTTGCCAAAACTTTTCATAAACATTAGTTATTAGGTTTGAGTTATCATAGTGGTTGATGTAAACCTCACCTTATCCTTAGTGATTGGACTATAAGTCTTTGATACTTATTATAGGGTGGATCCCTCACTAGTATATTGAGGCTCTCCTCACATGGTGGATTATGGTTTAGGTTGATTTTTCTCCCTTTGATAACAAAAGACCTTAAGGTTTTTGACCAATCAATTCACCAACTTATTTTTAGATTTTTACCCCGAACTACGAGGTTTTGATCCTACCTTTGTGATGGTACGTAGGCAATGGGTTCATCCATTCAAACAACAAAATTGTAAATAATATGTATATTCTTTTCTCATCTCCCCAATCATGTTTGCACAAATATTTTTCACAAATACCAACGTACCATACAACATTTGCAAAAAGGGCTCCCTTAGAGTACTAAGGATGTTTTGGGTGCTTAAAACCTTCCCATTGCATAGCCAACCCCCTTACCCAGATCTTTGACATTTTTATTAGTTTTTGATTTGATAAAACTTCTCGGTTTTTGTTCGTTTTCTAACCTTTCCTTTGGATAAATAGAAGTGCGGCGGCGACTCGAATTGTATGATTTAATTTTGATTTAGTCAATAAATCTAAAGGTAACGAACACCCCGCTACAGAAAAGTGGCGACTCTGCTGGGGATAAAGTTTTCCTAGTAGGTTTAGCCTACTTTTTTCCTTTGTTGTATTGTATGTTTATATTTCCTTGTGACATATTTTTTGTGCAAATTTGGGATGACTGTATTGTTTGTAATGTATGAATTGCTTGATATATCAATTGCTTGTGTGCTTGGTGGTCTCTTGTGAGATGAGTTCTATACCCGAACTCGAGTGCATTTATGATAGGAGAATGGCATAGTCTTGTTGACTTGTGTGGAGTTATTCCTTAGCAAGTTGACTTGCAAGCCCATTCACTTGGTGGAGGTTATGTTGGGATCAATAATGTCACACGAGTAGTCGTGGTTAGGCATTACTCTTTCCAATATGGACCTTAGAAGCCAAGGACCTTAGATTACCTAGCCCATCCTGGCCTATTTTTTAGGATGTAGTGCGAAGGTCGTTCAAGTGTAAGATTTGACACGATTCTTACGCGATACTACACTCATAAGAGTCTCTCTTGAGAATATTTTTGGAATACGAGTAGTCGTTTATCCGATAGTATCCGAAAGATGGGATGATGACTATGGGAACCTCTTTTAGAACATGATTGTCAGGTTTAACCATAGTACACTCCCTTTGGGTGGTTCTTAACAGAGACTCCATGCTCATGACTTGCAACAAACCCTTGATTCACGATTGATCCGTTCTCGTATATCCTTAATATCAATGGAACTTGGGTGTTGTTAAGGTATAAACCATAATCCACCAAAATGGATGATTGATATTAAGGATGACTTGATCCATCCCGTGACCTTTGTATGGTGTGACTTGCTTGATCCTTGAGTGTGATTGTTGCATCCATGCATTCATGCATTCATTCACATCCATATCATCAAAAATGAGAAAACTTTCAAGGAACTTAAGAGGTCTATTTGCAAATTTTCAGATATGGATAAACAAAGAAGGAATGCGAAGAAATACAGTTTCAGATAACCCGACTTGAAAGAGTTAAGGAGTTTGACATCCTATGTATTAGATCCCTTGGAGTTCAAAGCTCGTCATGGGAAGCTTCTGTCTATTCTTGCTACTCAGGTGGATGAAGGTCTGATGAGTGTGTTGGTGCAGTTCTATGATCCCTTGCACCGTTGCTTCACTTTCCCGGATTTCCAGCTTTTGCCTACACTTGAGGAGTATGCCTATCTTGTGGGTATATCTATCTTAGATCATTTGTCGTTCAGTGGCTTGGAGAGAGTTCCTTCTTCCCAAGAGATTGCTGATCTGTTGCATATAGATGATTCTGATATTGGTGCTCATATGACTACCAAAGATGGAATTCAAAGTCTTCCATCTGATTTCCTCATTGCTCAAGCTACTTTGTTTGGGAAGGCCATGAGTGAGGACGCCTTTGAGGCCATATTTGTACTTCTCATCTATGGGCTAGTGTTATTCCCAAACATCAACAATTTTGTGGATGTGAACGCCATTAGGATTTTCTCTACTATTAATCCCTTTCCGACTCTGTTGGGTGACACTTATTTCTCTTTGCATATGAGGAATGCAAAGGGTGGTGGTACCATTGTGTGATGTTTGCCTCTGTTGTACAAGTGGTTTATTTCGGATTGCCATAGACACTCGCCTTCAAGGAGAACAAAGGATGTCTACGGTGGTCCACGAGACTCATGTCTCTCACTAATGATGATATCTTTTGGTAAAACCGTGTATATGATGGTGTGCAGATCATTGACTCTTGTGGTGAATTCTCCAATGTGCCTCTTCTTGGTACATGTGGTGGGATTAACTACAACCCTATTTTGGCACGTCGTCAGCTTGGGTTCCCCTAAAAGGATAAACCTAATAACATTTTGTTAGAAGGTGTGTTCTTTCAAATGGGTAAAGATCCCCAAAACTTGAAGGGCAAGATGGTTCGCGCTTGGCGCAAGATTCATAGGAAGGGAAGAAAAGAGCTTGTTCTGAAGAATTATATTTCTTTGGAACCCTACACCTCGTGCGTGAGGAGGAGAGCTTCTGAGTATCGCATGCCGTATGATTATCCGAGACCTACACCTATGGTTATGGTTGGTCCTTCAACCCTCCCTAACCAAGGAGTAGAGGAGTTGAGAGATTAAGACCGTTCGCGTGCTTAGGTCTGTGAGCGAGAGGAGCTACTTCAGCAACTCAGAGATAAGGATGCTTTGATAGAATTTCTAGAGCATCAGGTTATCGACGAGCCTAATGATGTGGTGACTTCTCTTCTTCCTCAGTCATCCAGGTTTTGGAAGAGGAAGTATGATCAACTCGCCAAGGAGAAGGCAGATATGGAGGCAGCCTATGAGAGAGAGGTGAAGAGGCTTCGTGCAGCTTATCTTCCGGTGTCGAGAGCTTTGAATGATTGTTTCTAGGGTTCCATAGGATGTTCATTTTCCTTCTCTCTTGTATTGTATTTGGTTACCAAGACTGTACTTCTTTGGTGTAAATTTTTTTTCCAGATATTATTGATATGATTATTCCATATATGTCTAAATGATTAATATTTTCCAAATATTTGCAAATAGATCTCCAAAAGTTCCTCTGATTAAAAATAAAATCATGTGCACAATCATTTCATGCATCATATGCATAAGCAGGTTTTGTTCAGGGCTTCTTGATCAATGGTCTAACTCTGTGTTCTTCATTTATTTTGAAGACAAACTGACACACCGGTACAACACCAGAGCTAACTCTTCAAAGCTAATGGATCACCTCGAGCAAGAAAACAGGGAACTTAAGGAGGAAGTGGCTAGGTTGACTTCCCTGATGGAGTCATTCCTGGCCACCCAGAGTCAGTCTTCTCCAACGCCTTCAACTCCTCCCCAGAGGATGGTCATTTCAGAGGTAGCTTCCTCTATCGTGCCTGCTGCCAGTGCTCATTTCGCTTCGTCTGTTATGCTAGCCGGGTTTCCCTAGGGATGCCCACAAATTTTGTGCTAGAGGGTCTCGCACCTACCTTTGCTTCTCTGCCAGCATCTAGTCTGATCCTTGTTGTGCCACCTCCAGTCGTGCACACGTTACCGAGAGTTGATGACACAATTTATCACTCTGAGCCATCTGAGGGCTCAGATGTCTACGAGAAAATGGATGCTACGAATGACCAATTCCTTGAGCTACGCAAGGAACTGAAGACTCTAAGAGGGAAAGACCTCTTCGGTAAATCTTCTGCTGAGTTGTGCCTAGTGCCAAATGTCAAGATTCCCATCAAGTTCAAAGTACCTGACTTTGAAAAGTACAAGGGAAGCACTTTCCCTCTCAGCCATCTTGTGATGTACGCACGCAAGATGTCAACCCAAACTGACAACGATGAACTCCTCATCCACTATTCCCAGGACAGCCTGTCCGGTGCCGCATTAAGATGGTATATGGGTCTGGATAGTGCGAACATCCACTCCTTCAACGACCTTGGCGAAGCTTTCGTCAAGCAGTACAAGTACAACGTTGATATGGCTCCCGTTAGGGACCAACTGAGGGCTATGTCCCAGAAGGAGAAGGAAACGTTTAAGGAGTACGCCCAGAGGTGGCGTGAATTGGCTGCACAAATTGTGCCCTCGCTCGAAGAGAAAGAAATGACGAAGATCTTCTTAAAGACTTTAAGCTCTTTCTACTACTAGCGGATAATCGCTAGCACTCCCTCGGACTTCACCGAAATGGTGAACATGGGGATGCGACTAGAGGAAGGAGTCAGGGAAGGACGCCTGACCAGAGAAGAAGGCTCTTCTGCCAAACATTATGGGGCGTTTGCGAAGAAGAAAGAGGGAGAAGCACATGCCGTGTCTTCCCTTCCCAAAAGAAGACCCTTTGTGAAGAGGAAGACTGTGCGTCCTGCCAGTAACCAGCACCAGGTGGCTCATATAGCACATGCCTTCAGGGAAAATCAACATTATCAACATCAGCAACAACAACATCAACAATATCAATAACAACATCATCGTCCGCAACAGCAGGCCTACCAGCCTCGAAACAACAATAATACCAGCACTAGCTATGATAGGAAAAGGGTCACTTTTGATCCAATTCCCATGACCTACGTTGAGCTATATCCTTCATTGATCGAAAGGAAGCTGATTACTCCACGGGACCCACCCACTTTATCGACCAACCCTCAGTGGTGGTACAAGCCTGAGCTTCACTGTGTTTATCATTCGGTGCTCCCGGACATGATGTGGAGAACTGTTATCCTCTCAAGACCAAGGTTCAAGACCTTGTTAGAAGCGTTATATTATTTTTTGAGGACATAGGTCCTAATGTTAAGAAGAACCGATTGCCCGAGCATGGGAAGGCTGCAGTTAACATGGTTCAGGGTTGCCCTGGCAAGTACAAAGTACGGTATGTCATCCATATCAGACAATCGTTTGTCAAGCTGCATAGACTGTTATGTGGATACAGTCACTTTGAGCATGACCAAGACAGTTTCCGTGTGTGCACTGTCAACGAGAGGGGATGTCGCCAAGTCAGTAAAGATATCCAAGAGATGCTGGATCAGGGTGTGATCGAGATACTTCCGAATCGTGATGAGGATGAAGTGAATGTTATATCACATGTATTCAGAATGCCCGAACCCGTTGTTGTCAGATATGATGGCAGCAAGCAGAAGGCCTCTCCTACTCTCGTTATCAAGCCAGTAAGCCCGATCCCCTATTCTTCACATAGAGTTGTTCCCTATAGATATAGCGCAATCGCGTTGGAAGATGGGAAGGAGGTGCTTTTTCCCTCCACTTCTGTTACAAGTATTTCTGATGTCAGTGGTATGACCCGCAGTGGTCGTGTTTTCTCGGCGCCGCCGAAACCCAAGTTGATATGAGAAGAACCAATGATGTTGATAATTCTGCCAGTCCTGTGGGGACTTCTTCTTCTTCTCCGAATCCGGCACTTGTTGTTGATAGACCTGCCGTTGTTGCTAGAGCTCATGTCCCTATTGGCCAAAATGGCATATTGAAAAAGGATTGTGATGAGATGTTGAGGCTCATCAAGAGGAGCGAGTATAATGTTGTAGATCAGCTGCTTCAAACTCCATCAAAGATATATGTGTTGTCTTTGTTGATGAATTCCGAGCCACACCGCGAAGCTTTGCAGAGGGTGTTGGACGTGGCATACGTGGATCACGATATCACAATAGAATAGTTTGATAGCATTGTTGCGAACATTACTGCTTGTAACAATTTGAGCTTTTGCGACGCTGATCTTCTCGAGGAGGGAAAAGACCACAATTTGGCTCTACACATTTCTATAAACTGCAAGGATGATGCCTTGTCTAATGTGCTGGTAGACACATGATCGTCGCTAAATGTGTTGCCAAAATCCACTCTGGCGAAACTTTCTTATCAAGGGCCTCCCATGAGGCAGAGTGGAGTGGTTGTGAAAGTTTTTGATGGATCCAGGAAGACTGTGATTGGTGAGGTTGAGCTCCCAATCAAGATTAGACCTAGTTACTTCTAGATCACTTTCCAGGTCATGGATATTCACCCATCATATAGCTGCTCTCTTGGCAGACCATGGATTCACGAGGAAGGCGCCGTGACATCCACCATACACCAAAAGTTAAAGTTCGTGAAGAACAAGAAGTTGGTGGTGGTAGGGGGAGAGAAGGCTCCCTTGGTAAGCCATTTGTCTTCCTTTTCTTATATATATGCTAAGTATGAGGTTGGGATGCCGTTCCAAGCCTTATCTATTGCTGAGCCTTTAAGGAAAGGGACTTCTTCATTTGCATCCTACAATGATGCGAAGTTGGCCATTGAGCATGGCGCAACTACTGGTTTAGGACAAATGATTAAGCTGGAAGACAATAAATCCCGGGCTGACATAGGGTACTTTTCAGGCACTTTCAATGAGCGTGGCTTGTTCCAGAGTGGAGGTTTCATCCACACGGTCGAAGACCAGGAGGCTGCTGCTATAGTGGAAGATGATGTAGAGGAAGATTCTGGCAACTTTGTCATCCCTGGAGGAGTCCACAATAATTGGGTCGCTATTGATGTTCCAATAGTTGTCCATAAGTCCACGTAATGTGTTCACTTTTGTTTAAAAACCCTTCTCCCATGCCAAAAGGAGAAGTAATGACATTGTTAGCACATTAATACAATGATATTCATTCAATAAATACATGTTCAATGTTTGTTTTTCCAAATTATTTTCATTTTTTATTTTTTTGCATGAAATTGGTGATCATTAAAAAACCCTAAAAAGAGAATAAAATCAATCTTTTCATATGCATAATAATTTGCCTTGTTTGAATTCTAAAATCTTTTTTATATCCAAAATCATTATGCAGGTTGATCAAACCCATTGAACATAATGATCCAACACCACCTCCCAACTTTGAGTTCCCTGTATTTGAGGCAGAGGAAGATGATGTTGAAGAGATTCCTGATGAGATCACCCGTCTGCTTGAGCAAGAAGAGAAGATCATTCAGCCACATCTTGAGAATCTGGAAACAATCAACTTGGGATCTGAGGATTGTGTTCGAGAAGTGAAGATTAGGGCACTCCTTGAAGAGTCTGTGAAGAAGGGGTTGATTGAGTTGCTAAGAGAATATGTCGATGTCTTTGCCTTGTCATATGAAGACATGTCTGGTCTGGATACTGATATTGTGCAACATTTCCTGCCTTTGAAGCCTGAGTGTGTGCCCGTGAAGCAGAAACTCAGAAGAACTCATCCTGATATGGCAGTGAACATTAAAGAAGAAGTTCATAAGCAAATTGATGCGGGGTTTCTGGTGACTTCTACATATCCTGAATGGGTGGCCAATATTGTGCCTGTGCCTAAGAAAGATGGAAAAGTCCGAATGTGTGTGGACTATAGAGACTTGAATAAAGCTAGTCTGAAAGATGATTTTCCCCTACCACACATTGATATGTTGATAGATAATACAACTAAATTCAATGTCTTCTCATTTTTGGATGGATTTTCCGGTTATAACCAGATCAAAATGGCACCTGAGGATATGGAGAAGACAACATTCATCACACCTTGGGGAACATTCTGTTATCGAGTGATGCCCTTCGGTTTGAAGAACGTCGGAGCCACGTATCAACGAGCTATGACTACCTTGTTTCATGATATAATGCACAAGAAGATCGAGGTATATGTTGATGATATGATTGCAAAGTCGAGAATGGAAGTTGAACATGTAGAGCACTTGTTGAAGCTTTTTCAGCGTTTGAGGAAGTACAAACTCCGCCAGAACCCGAACAAGTGTACATTTAGAGTCCGTTCCGGCAAACTATTGGGCTTTATTGTCAGTGAAAGAGGTATTGAAGTTGATCCTGCCAAGGTCAAAGCAATACAAGAGATGCCTGCGCCCAAAACTCAGAAGCAAGTCTAAGGTTTTCTTGGCCGCTTGAATTATATTTCCAGATTCATATCCCACATGACTGCCATATGTGCGCCAATAGTCAAGCTCCTCCAGAAAGATCAGCGTCATGATTGAACCAAGGATTTCCAGAATGCCTTCGACAGTATCAAAGAATATCTGTTTGAGCCTCCGATTTTGTCTCCGCCTGTTAAAGGGAGACCTTTGATTATGTACTTAACAGTTCTTGAAGACACCATGGGTTGTGTATTGGGTCAGCAAGATGAATCCGGGAAGAAAGAGTATGCTATATACTATCTATGTAAGAAGTTTACTGATTTTGAGTCTCGATACTCAATGCTTGAGAAGACATATTGTGCTTTGGCTTGGGCTGCTAAGCGCTTACGCCAGTGTATGTTGAATCATACGACTTGGTTGATATCCAAAATGGATCCAATGAAGTATATCTTTGAGAAGCATGCTTTAACTGGGACGATTGCCCGTTGGTAGATGCTGTTATCCGAGTATGACATTGAGTATCGAGATCAGAAGGCTATTAAAGGTAGTATCTTGGCTGACCATTTGGCACATCAATCAATTGAAGATTATCAGTCTGTTCAGTACGACTTCCCTGATGAGGAGATTCTGTATTTGAAAATGAAAGATTGCGATGAGCCTACGCTCGATGAAGGGCCAGAGCCTGGTTCCCGATGGGGTATGGTGTTTGATGGCGCTATAAATCAATATGGAAATGGTATTGGGGCAGTGATTATTACTTCTCAAGGCACACATTTTCCTTTTACAGCAAGGCTAACTTTCAAATGCACGAATAATATGGCGGAATATGAGGCCTGTATTATGGGATTGGAAGAGTGTATTGATCTTAGGATCAAACATTTGAATGTTTATGGTGATTCGGCCCTTGTTGTTAATCAGATTAAGGGTGAATGGGAGACGAATCAGCCTGGCCTCATCCCATATAGAGATTATGCGAGGAGGATTTCAACTTTCTTTACTGAGGTTGACTTCCATCATATTCCTCAAGATGAGAATCGGATGGCAGATGCTCTTGCTACACTTGCTTCGATGATTGTGGTGAAATTTTGGAATGAAGTCCCCAATATCATTGTGATGCGCTTGGATAGACCAACTCATGTATTTGGAGTTGAAGAAGTGAAGGATGATAAGCCATGGTATTATGATATCAAGTGTTTTCTTCAGAGTCAGATTTACCCGCCTGGGGCATCTGTTAAAGACAAGAAGACTTTGAGGAGATTATCTGGCAGTTTCTACCTCAATGGCGATGTGCTTTACAAGAGGAACTTTGACATGGTTTTACTCAGATGCGTGGATAGACACGAAGCATACCTATTGATGACTGAAGTCCATGAGGGTTCATTTGGTACTCATTCCAATGGACATGCCATGGCAAAGAAGATGTTGAGAGCAGGCTACTATTGGCTGACAATGGAGTCTGATTGCTGCAAGTATGTGAAGAAATGCCATAAGTGTCAGATTTATGCGGATAAGATTCATATTCCCCTGAGACTTCTGAATGTTATTTCATCACCATGGCCTTTCTCCATGTGGGGAATTGACATGATAGAGCTAAAGGTGTCAAATGGTCACCGTTTTATTCTCGTAGCAATTGATTACATCACCAAGTGGGTTGAAGCGACATCATATGCGAATGTGACCAGGCAGGTGGTTGTGAGGTTTATCAAGAATCAACTCATATGCCGATATGGTGTGCCCGACAAGATCATTACTGATAATGGATCTAACTTGAACAACAAGATGATGAAAGAGCTGTGTAGCGAGTTCAAGATTGCACATCATAATTCTTCTCCCTACAGACCCAAGATGAATGGGGCTGTTGAAGCTGCTAACAAGAACATCAAGAAGATTATTCAGAATATGGTTGTTACGTACAAGGATTGGCATGAGATGTTGCCATTTGCTTTGCATGGTTATCGTACATCTGTCCGCACTTCAACAGGGGCAACCCCTTTCTCTCTTGTTTATGGCATGGAGGTTGTGCTCCCCGTGGAGGTCGAGATCCCATCAATGAGAGTCTTGATGGAAGCCAAGTTGACTGAGGCTAAATGGGTTCAGATTCGTTATGACCAACTGAATTTGATTGAAGAGAAGAGATTAACTGCCATATGCCATGGTCAGTTATATCAGCAAAGGATGAAGAAAGCCTTTGATAAGAAGGTCAAGCCTCGTGTGTTCCAAGAAGGTGACCTCGTGCTCAAGAAAGTTTTGTCTTTCGCGCCCGTTTCCAGGGGCAAGTGGACTCCAAACTATGAAGGTCCATATGTTGTCAAGAGAGCCTTTTCAGGCAGTGCTTTGATACTTACAACTATGGATGGGGAGGATTTCACTCGTCCTGTGAATTCAGAAGCGGTCAAGAAATACTTCGCCTAAAATAAAAACAGAATAGCTCGCTAAGTTGAAAACCCGAAAGGGCGGCTTAGGAAAAAATGAGCGTCTCGGTGGATTGAAAACCCGAAAGGGCGGTCCAGGCAAAAGTTAGAGACATATAAAAAAATGAATATATACATCCCACTAGATTGAGTACCTCACACTAGGCAAGCTAGGTAAAAACTAGGGATTTGGCAAGTAACTGCATCTTGACAAGACTTTGTTTTACCATCTGTCAAAGATTCTCGCTGAGTCATCATCAACTGAAGCTTCAGATACATTGGATTCAGAGTTGGTGGAGAAATGGTCATTATGTTCAATGTAGCCCTTTTTTTCAATATATATCACCAATTTCAAATTTGTAAAGATCCATGAAGTCTTGCCATTTGCAGACTACCATTCTATCAAATAAATTTGAGCCTTTATCCAATTTTTTGCACTCTTATTTGTTTATGTTTAACAAATGTTTGCATGTTTTAATTGATAAATATCATTGTTTTAAACAAATAAAGTTTTATAAACTATTTTTAAACAAAGTGAACATTCACAATGACTGAAAGGATAATTGGAATGTCTTCAGTTCTCTCCCAAGGATAGTATGATCTCCAAAAGGGTAAGACATTTGTTCATATTCCTAGCATACTTGTATCCTTTTCATCATCTTTCAGGTTTGTCTCAGAGAAGAGTGATATACTACCAAATTCCCGAGAGAGTCTGGAGCTTTGGTCTTGGTCTTCTAACATCGTTAACTCCCCAGAGAGTATGAGTCTAGCATCTGTGTTTTATCAATTATATGGTTGTCATCCCTTATGTGGACTAACCTAAAATCCCTTATAGGTTGATAAAAATTGATATGCTATCTTTTCGAGGAAGTTGGTCTTCCCTCACTGTGAGTGGAAGTCTCCCGCAGAGTTGAGCAGGAATTCCCAGCGTGAGTGAAATTTTTTCAGCAGGTTGGTTTGTAGCTTATCCCTAGCGGATTCACATACAATTTTTCCCCAGCAAGTTGGCTTACCACTCATCCCCAGTAGGGTTGCTCACATTTAGACTTCCCCCAGTTGGTTCGCCAGCATATTATCTCCAGCTAATCGCCTACAGGCTATCCCCAGTTTGATCACCAGCAGTCTTTCCCCAGTGGAGTTTCTGGACGAGAGCCTGATTACTTCCTCCTTCTTGAATAGTTTCCTCCTAGTAGGGCTGGTGTTAAAGCTGTTTATTCCCTTCCCCCAGCGGAGCAGTTGTCTCCTTCTCCTCGGTAGAGATGTTTCTCTAGCAGATATAAGGAAATGTGTTGATTATTGGAAATTTCTGTTTGGTGGTTGTTCCCCCATAGAGTTTCATATCTTGCCCTGATAAGTTCCACAGTATAGTTTCTTCTACAATGGATCTTATTCGTGTTGAGCCCTCCGATAGAGTTTCCTCTACATCGGATCTTTTGTGTGTTCAGCAGCAAATCCCTGGTGATGGCTCTGTAGCTTCCCCAGCTGAGACTTTACCTGATCCAAATTCGGCGTTGGAACTTCGAGGAAGATGTGTTGTTTCCTTCCCCAGCGGACTAATTTTGGTTGTTTCTCCGCAGCAAAGATGTTCCTTTAGTGGTTAAAAATGAATGTTTGTTTGATGTGTTTCTGTTTGGTGGTTGTTCCCCATAGAATCCCACATCACACCTTGATAAGATCCCCAGTAGAGTTCTTCTGTGACCGATCTTATCCACATCTCTGTGTACTGTTGGAAGATCCCCAGCATGTGGTAGTTGCGCCCTTTGGCTGATCCCCAACAGTGGTCTGGTTCCCCTAGTAGCAGTCTTTGTCCCCGACAACAACTCTGCTTGATCTTCAGCGGTGATTGGTGTTTCCTGGTATTTGATGCCTCCATCAAATTGGTTTCTCTCCTGTGGGCCTGGCCTTCTCTTTTGAGATGTTGTACCAGATGTCTGTCCATTGATCTTGGACCTATTTTTGTCAGATATGTATGTTTGTCAGCATTTATCACACATAAACCACGCATATACATGCATATTTATAACACTCAGATATTCATGTTGCATTTTTTTTCCATATATCTTTGTTTGTTATCTTCTGCTAGTTGGTGAAATGTTCTTCCCCAAGCAGATGTTTGTGTCTGATCTCTCCATATAGAGTCAGCCCTATAGGCAGAAAGTGCATGTAATTCCTCCTATATTCCCCACCGAGTTATATCCTCGTGGATGATTATTATTTCAGTTTCCTCCCAGAATATGTATTGGGATGGAATTACTCCCCCGAGTTATATCCTCATCGGGGTGAGTCTTTTTTTTAATTTTTTAATTTTATTTTATTTTTTATTGTGTCTCTCTAGTTTGTTCCTAGATTGACTCCTCTATTGTTATTTCCCCTGCAGTTTCCCCGTGGTTCAGGTGACCAATTGCTCAGTAAACAGTAATTGTTTATTCTCTTCCCACCGGATGTTGTGGCCTTCTACCCAGTAACCAGTAGTTGTAAGTCCTATTTATGTGGTTTTCTACCCAGTAACCGGTGTAGCACCTCAAAATTTCCCTCCCCATTCATGCATCCATTTCATTTTTTTAGGTCATTTATCATTCCATATTGCATTGCATCTTGGCAGTCAGCATTGGCATCAAAAGATTCATCAGTACAAAAGAGCAAGTTTTTCCTTGAGATGAAGGCCACATGATTATTCTAAAGAGCTTATATGAGCCAAGGTTCATTTTGAAGCAAATTTACCAAGTGGTAGAGGCCCAAATTCATCAGTGCATCTCCAGGTCATCTGAGGACCATAGAAAGTCAATTGTGCAAGAACTGAGGGCTTTGAGGTGGAGAAATGGTCTGAGACACTTCATTCATGTCCAAAAGAGGCTTATTCATCATGTCAAACATCTACCTTAAAGATTTTGAAGTCAGATCAAAAGTTTCCCAAAATGGAAAGTGACTTGTAATTTCAAGTTTCCAAAAATGGCAAGTTTTTGGACCACATTCAACTTGACTTTCCAACATCAAAGAAGCTTCAAATGAATTTTTTGTCAACATGAAAGTTGAATATATTTCTCTTCCATTTTCAAAAAGTCCAAGGTCATGAGCATCTGATGAAGGGTTGAGAAGTTATGAGCAAATGATCACCAAGTGTACATGAAAGTTCAACATGGCATAACTTTGGCTACAAAACTCCAAATTGAGCCACTCTTTTTGCAAAATGCTTGTCATGACCAATAGTTTTCAAATCAAACATTGCATTGCATGAAATTAACTTATATGATCATTTGTCCATGCATGTATATTTTGGAGGGAAAATGGAGAATTCAAATTCTATTGATCATACATGAAAAATACCAATGCCATTGTGATCTTTGGATGATTTTAAGTGACTTTGAACCATGCATGTGCACTGTTCACGTGTGAAATCTCCATGCACCACACACTTTCCAAATTGGTCATACACCTCATTTCTCATTAAGTTTCCATTAGCCAAGCTTAATTTGGATTAGCATGGTAATTAACACAGAGTATAAATAGATAATCCTAACTGTTTTGCTCAGAAGACACATTCTAGATCTAAAATCTCATTTCCCTCCAAAAACTCTCTCAATTGAAACTTGAATTTTCTTCACATAACACATCAATATTATTGCATAATCATGTTCAACATGGATGATTGATGAAGAATCAAGGTTTGATTTGAAGATTTGGATCAAGAATCGAGCTACACAAGCATATGAACATGAAGATGGAATTTGAAGTGTGAGCTAGATCTAAGAGGTTTCCACTGCCAATTCGTGCACAAAGCTTCATCACAAGGTTGGAGGACAAGATCTGGACATTTTTGGAGCATGAATCCATTGTTTCATCACACTGCTCTTCAAACCAGGTGAAATTCGATCATCATAATTTGTTGTTTTATTGCCATGATCTTGTAGAACTTTTGATGCTGAGAATTCTGATATAAATATCTTTGAATTTGGTTAAGAATTGCATGAGATCTGTTGAGTTAAAGTTTTGTTGATCATAATGTTTTTCTTCGATTTACCAAATCCATGGAGAATTAGGGGTTTTAAATGATACATTCGTGTTCTACATCGAACAAGCTTTCGATCCATATATGCCACGTTAAATTCTGAAAAAAAGTGTTCATCATCTCCACCGGTCCAAACGGAGAAGATGGTGGAAACCACCGTGTTCCACCATCCATGAACAGTACCAATGGCTTCTGGTTCAGCGCGCTAGGGTTCACTGTTTGAACGCTTGCAACCAATGCGTCCTCTGTTCGAATCCGTGCCAAGCCTCTTTCAGTTTTTCACTTTTAATTTCTCCATGCCAAACGCAGCGTTTCAATCTAAAACGCGCTTGAACCACAGTGACCTCGGTTCGATCCTCAGCGTGTGTTTTGTGGAATTTCATTTGATTTTTTATTGCTGAGTGCACCTGGAACCACACATGCCTTGGTTCGATCCTTACTGAAGGCATATTGATGATTTTCCATTTTTCAACTTTTATTTCCATTGATTTCCAATACTATTTCATTTTGTTCGTTAATTCTAAAAATCACTAAAATGAGCATATGCATCCAATTTAATTCAAAATTTCTCACATGTTCATTTGAATGTCTATTATTTTGTAGCATTTATTTCCTGATTTTTTCCTTGCTGGATTTTCCATTGTGCTTGATTGTTTGAACATGATGCAATAATGACATGTTGTGCTAATTTGATTGTGAAATGCTCATCCTTCATCCAATTTCCTTAAAATTTGACATGCTTGTCCATAACATATAACATGATCTTTTGGCTTTTGTTTGGCATTTTTACCATTTTCCATCACTGTTTTGGACACATGAACATTTTGTGTGACAATTTGTGTCGCATATTGGATGTTGCTTTTGTGCATTTTCATTTACATGTCATATTAGCTCTTCTGGACTTAATTTTTGGTATGATGCTTGTTCATTACATGTTGTGTTCACATAAAAAATTTCATGATCATTGGATTCATTTCTGTTTTAATGTGGATTTTCTATCCTTGATGTCCAATTTTGATCACAATGTTTGCCATTGCCTTATCTTGTTTATTTGATGGCTTTGCTTAATGATGTAGCTTTGATCATTTTTAGGAAATGTTCTTGCTTGACTGAATGTGCTTCATGTAGAATATCAACTTCTATTTTGACTTTTTGCTTTGCCTTTGACCCTAGTCTTTGCACTAGTGGTTTGTACTCATCTTTTGAGCTTTGTATTTCAGGTTCAAGCAATTAGCTCCAGTGGTTGATGTGATCTCATTACTTGAGATACAAGTTTGCTTTGTCCACTAACCTTTGTTGTGTTGTAGGTCCCTTGGTGATGAACTCACTTGAGTTGTTCACACATAGGACTTATATTGTGTTCATATTGAGGAACCACTGTTGATTGTCTGTTTGGTTTGTCTGAATATGATATTGACTTGTTTGACTTTCTTACAGGTACATTAGTCGCTTTTAGCCCTTGCTTGAGCTTTGCTTTGGTTTGTGGTTGGTATACCATTTAGGTAACCTCTCTTACTCCATGTAGTCTGGAAGCCCTGTCGTTTCTTTTGGCAGGCATTTGGCTGAAGTCCTCCTTAAGAGGCAATGACTGTGATTGTTTATGTTTGTGCTAAAGACCTCCTCGTCGAGGCAAGTTACTTGTTAAGTCCTCCTAAGTGAAGAGGCAATTGACAAATAGAAGGGACTAGCAATCAATCCCCTGTTATTCGTTGAGTTGTTCATTATGCTCGCACTACGTGCTGATGCTCTTGAACCTAACCCAAGATCTTTGTATATAGAGTCAGTCAAGTGGAATAGGGTCCCTCATTCTGGATCCCCACGCATTCTTTGGTTTGAGCTCACCCAGGCCCGGGTTAAGAGCTATGAGGTCTTATCCTCATTACCTTTCATCTGCTCACCTTGACGGCCAATGTCAGTGGTTAAGAGCCCTCAGGTACCCTTCCAGTGTTGGCTTGTTTGTCGAGGTTGATATGACCCCTTGACTAAAGCCCAGCCTTGTATGAGCCGCTTGTTTGCATATAGCGTGTGATACCTGTGCTTGTTTACTTGCTGTTTAGGCTAGCTTGCTTCCTGTGCGAGTTAGGTTCTGATTAGAGACCTCAACTTAGGGATCGTTTGCATGACAACTTTTAGGCTCGAGTCATAGTCTCCCTATTAGTTTGTTATCTCCCTAGTCTCTGGTTAGGAGAAAGTTTCTCCCCTGTTAAGGGGAACTACGTTGCCCTGATTCTCATACCAGATGAGATACGTAGGCAGGAGATTGAGCGAGATCTCTCCGGGCACTCTTTTCTTTTTTCACCCTGTTGTGTGCGTTAGGAGTCGGATGTAAGACCAACCATTGGCATTTCGTTTCCTGTTTGCGTTTGCTTCGTTTGGAGTCTGATGTAAGTCCATCTATTGGCATTCGGTTTCCTGTTTGCGTTTGTTTGTTCGGAGTCTGATGTAAGTCCATCTATTGGCATTCGGTTTCCTGTTTGTTTGTTGTTTGTTCGGAGTCAGATGTAAGTCCATCTATTGGCATTCGGTTTCCCGTTTGCGTTTGTGTGTTCGGAGTCTGATGTAAGTCCATTTATTGGCATTCCGTTTCTTGTTTGCGTTTGTTTGTTAGGAGTTGGATGTAAGACCAGCGATTGGCATTCCGTTTCCTGTTTGTGTTTGTATTGGTCGGAGTTGGATGCAAGTCCATCTATTGGCATTCCGTTTCCTTGGTGTGTTTGTTTTGACGTCTCAGCGTCTCTCTTTTCAGTGTTTTATTTCGGCGTGCGCTAGCCGAGCTACGAGTGCTCTGATTCTTTCTCTGGTTAGAGAAGATACGTATGCATAGGATGCGATATCCTAGCGAGCACGACGGACGTGAGGGGTGCTAATACATTTCCCTTGCGTAACCGACTCCCGTACCTAGCAATCTCTGGTCGTAAGACCATTCCTTTCCCTTTTTCAGGTTTACTTCGAGCGTTTCCTTTCCCTCCTTTGGGATAAATAAAGCACAGTGGCGGCTCTGTGTCTTTTCCCGCCGGTTGTTTTTCGCGATGCGACAGCTGGCGACTCTGCTAGGGATACTATAAAGAAGTTGACTTCCTGCTGGTCCATCTTCCCTAAGCGAGTCAATCCTAGCGGTCTCTAGGATAGCTTTGGTTTCTTTTACTGCTTTATTTATTGCATTTATAATTGTTGTACCGTGATTGTATATATTTGCATATATGTTTGCATGCATCATATTGTCATTGTGCTGGATTCTGTACAGGTTGGTTCCTCTGATTTGGGGTGGGTGTTCTGAGTGGGGCTAAAACCCAGGCCCGAGTATACACCTAGGATTAGCGTGGTCTCATGTTTCTTCACATGTTGTATGACATGATGTGGAGACGTGATACCACAGCCGGACGAGGTTCATTTGAGAGAGTCCTTCCGTTTGGAGTATTCCACTCAGGTTGGGTTATCTCTTTTGAGTTGTTGACTTCGGTGACCGTTCTTTCCCGGATCTTTGGTTTAGATGATCTTATGAGAGCTGCAACGGTACACCCGAAAGGGCAAACCCATTGAGTATCTTGCCCGATTGTCGAGACAATTATCCGCCTTAGGATGACCTTATTAGACTTCACCTATGAGGGGAGGGATTGATTCCTACAGATGCAGGTTCTGTCAGTGGTTCTGTGATAGTAACTTTGGTTCAGTCAGATTTATGGATATTTATTCCTGAGATGCCGGAATTCTGTCCGTGGTTTTTATCAGTGGGGATCCGTTTATTTCAGGATTCACTGGGTTGGTACAGATGATTTTGTTGCTATCCGTTCAGCGGATGTTCCTGTGATGATGGTGATATGTCCTCCGTTCCGTTTATTTCGGAACTCCCCAAGTTGGATTTGTGGTTACTCGGTCCCTCAGATGATTGTGATCAGTTCAGAGACAGGAATCCAGTACAGTGGGTGTTCAGATGACTTGGAGGATGGCACAGTGACTTGCATTCATGCATCTGCATCATTCCCATTTTGCATTCATCCACATCCAACTTATGTCTATCCATACTCAGGATACATTCTCGATTGAGACTCTGGTTGAGAGACATCCTGATGTCAGAATGTTGTTGTCGAATTTTTATCCGTCTCAATGAAGCCAGAATCGAAGGACAGAATATGTTCCTCATACGGATAGACATTGCATTCATGCGTGAGTCATAATAACCTGTCTTCTGTTTTGCAGGTGTCAGTTTCTAACCTGTTTGATTGACTTGGGAACCACTGCTCGTGCACGCAGAATCATCCTCTGCACGTAGCTCGTCCGCACAGATACCCTACCAGACGCAACAGACCCAGAATAATGAATCCACCCAACTTTGACATTCTCGAGCTAAAAGAGAAGATGGGTGAGTTAATCAATGCCAGGCAAGGGTTTGCCCTGGGGCAGCAAGCGATCGTCGAAAAGATGGATAAGGGCGAGGCTTTAGCCAGGGCAGAAGGAAAACAGGCGGTGGAAGAGGATAGTTTTGGGATTGGTTATCAGCCGGGCCAAGACTCGTCTGGGCAAAACAGAGGACATCGTCAACCGTTCACATTCATCAGTACTGGAATGCTAGACCCAGGTCACGCCTGTGCGGTGGGTGAAGAGATTGACAGTGACCGCGAGCTTGACTCGTGGATAAAATCGTGCATACCAGGGATGGAGGTCCAGAACTGGAATGCCTAAAAGATCATCACTCTCACTCTACGTGGAGAGTAATATTTCTGTTTTTCAATTCTGTTTGTATGAAAGCCATACGTTTTTCCCAAAACGTAATGGTCCATTGTAAGGGCCACCTCATGTGTTTCATTTTGCAACATTTTGCATCAGTAATAAATGGATGTTTTGTATTAAAAGCGGTGTTCCCTGTTTTTCATTTATTTTTGCAATTTAAAAAAAAATAAAAATGGCAATGGTTGTTTTCATTTTCCTTCCGATTTGATTTGTCTCATTCCGACCTCAAAAGCAATGCATGAATCAACATTCATGCAGATGTGATCATTCTCCGGATCTCATTGATGACAATCCTGTTACACCCCTATATGACTTCGACAATCCGATCTACCATGTCGAAGAAGGAGGCGAAGAAGATTGTGAACTGCCGGAGGAATTAGTCAGGTTGTTAAAACAGGAGGAGAAGGTGATTCAACCGCACGAGGAGCGAGTTGAAATCGTTAATCTGGGTACCGACGAGGTCGGAAAGGAAGTGAAAGTTGGGGCCGCTTTGGAGGCAAACGTTAGGAGCAGAATGGTAGCACTGTTGAAAGAGTATGTTGATATCTTCGCCTGGTCTTATCAAGATATGCCAGGGTTGGATACCAATATTGTTATGCACAGGTCACCATCGAGAGAAGACTGTCCTCCAGTGAAGCAGAAGTTGCAGTGCCAAAAATGATGGAAAGGTGAGAATGTGTGTGGACTACCAGGATTTGAACAAAGCTAGCCCGAAAGATGATTTCCCATTACCTTACATCGATGTGTTGGTAGATAATACAACTCAGTTCTCAGTGTTTTCCTTCATGGATGGCTTTTCTGGCCATAATCAAATCAAAATGTCGCCAGATGATATGGACAAAACAACGTTCGTCACACCGTGGGGCACTTTTTGTTAAGAGGTGATGCCATTCGGTCTCAAGAACGCCGGTGCCACGTGTCAGAGAGCCATGGTGACTTTGTTTCATGATATGATTCATCATGAAATTGAATGCTATGTTGATGACATGATAGCAAAGTCCCAAACAGAAGAGGGGCATTCGGTAGACTTGGCCAAGCTGTTTGACTAGTCGAGACAATTCAAACTGAGGTTGAATCCGAGTAAGTGCACTTTCGGAGTGCGGTCCGGTAAGTTGCTGGGGGTGTATTGTAAGTGAAAAAGGAATCGAGGTTGATCCTGCTAAAGTAAAAGCAATACAAGAAATGCCTGAACCGAGAACAGAAAAAGAGGTTCGTGGTTTCTTAGGTAGATTGAACTACATTTCATGGTTCATATCTCATCTAACAGCCACGTGTGAACCCATATTCAAAAAAAAAAAGAGATCAAACGGTCAGGTGGAATGATGATTACCAAGCGGCATTTGGAAAAAAATAAAAGAATATTGGCAGTAGCCTCCGATTCTGATGCCTCCTGTGGAGGAACGACTGTTAATCCCGTACTTGACAGCCCTCGAGGGGTCTATGGGGTGTGTACTGGGGCAGCATGACGAGTCTGGTCGAAAAGAGCATGCAAATTACTACCTTAGCAAAAAGTTTACCGACTGTGAAATAAAATATTCACTGCTCGAGAAAACTTACGGTGCTTTGGCATAGGCTGCTCGCCGACTAAGACAGTATATGCTGGTTCATACCACTTTATGGATTTCCAAGATGGATCCGATCAAGTATGTATTTGAGAAGCCAGCATTGAGAAGCCAGCATTGACTGGACGGGTTGCGAGATGGCAAATGATTTTGACTGAATATGATATCCAGTATACCTCTCAGAAAGCAATAAAGGGGAGTGTATTGTCTGATTACCTCGCCCAGCAACCCATTGAGGATTATCAACTGATGAAGTCTGAGTTCCCTGATGAGGACATCATGTTTCTCAAATCGAAAGATTGTGAGGAACCAATCCCGGAGGAGGGGCCTGACCCTGAATCCGAATGGATTCTGATGTTTGATGGGGCCGTTAACGTGAATGGTAGTGGAGTTGGTGTTGTTTTGGTTACGCCGAAGGGATCCCACATTCCTTGTGCTTCCCGGCTGACATTTGAATGCACCAACAATGTTGTTGAATACGAAGCTCGTGTCCTGGGTATCGAACCTCGGTGCGTACGTCTACTGGGGCAACGCCTTTCTCGCTCGTGTGTGGGATGGAAGCCGTGCTACCAGTCGAGGTCCAGATTCCGTCATTGAGAGTCCTGATGGACGTGAAATTGAAAGAGACGGAGTGGGTAAGGACTCGGTACGAAGAGTTGAGCCTAATTGAGGAAAAGAGGCTGGCAACCATTTGCCATGGGCAGTTGTACCCGCAGCGGATGAAGCGTGCTTTTGACCGAAAGGTGCGACCTCGTGTATATCATGTGGGAGATATGGCATTGAAAAGGATCCTTCCTCCTCAAAACGATCGTAGGGCCAAGTGGACACCCCAAATATGAATGTCCATTCGTGGTCAAGAAGGTTTTCTCTGGCGGAGCCTTGTTGTTGACGACCAAGGAGGGCGAGGATTTTCCATCCCCTGTGAATGCGGACGCGATTAAAAAATACTTCGTATAAGAGACCCGCTGGACGAAAAGAATAAAATAGTCCAGGCAAAAATGGGCATCCCGGCGAACCAAAAAGAAAAAAGAAAAAGGTTCGGGCAAAAATTAGGGATAAAAAGGAAAAAACTGTACACCCGACAAGTCGAAAACCCCACAAGGGCGGCTTGGGCAAAAAAGGGTATCCCGGTGGACTGAAAACCCGAAAGGGCGGTCCAGGCAAAAGAGGGATTGAAACGAACAATTGTGCCCAGCATGATCGTTTGTACTTTGGTTAAGACACCTGGATAATTCCCGGCAGAGATCGGTCGGAAGCGTCTTGTTCAGAAGGCAGAAAGTGCGGAGAGTCTTGAGGACATATGGGGTGTAACCGAGTTGGAACTCAATGAGATCACGGTTTCACATTGCCATTAGGATAGATTTTCCTTTTGTACACAATTACCTCTTTTCAAGGATTGCTTCCTGTGCTGCTCAGTCACGAGCCACCTTTTTCAATCAATAAATGCATATTCATTCAAGTAATTTTGTTTTTTGTTTTCATTACCGCTTTGATTGCAAAAACATCCGTTTATTTTGATAAAGAATCTTTGCATTTTGAGACATAGGGGTCCCTTCCGATGCATGTTTATAAGATTGAAAACGTGAAATCTTATTCGGAAGTCTGAGTGACCTAAGTGTTGAAATTTTGGCACGTCTGGGGCACGTTTTATCTAACGATCTCTTTTGCAGGTCCTTGTTGGTTATTTTCACTCACTTGCAGGTTATGGCGCGAAGCCTTTTGACAAAAGAATCCTTTGAAGTACGATCAGGGATGAGGGATAGAAGAACGGTGAAAAGACGACGAAAGGATTACGACGATCCAAGAGGGTAATCAAGAAGACTCTTCAAAGTCTGAGGATTAGGGAGTTGGCCCGGATCTGAGGAGATCGATTGTCTCGAAGTAGAGAGAAGTCGAGAATACAAGGTGATGAATCAGAAGAGACCGGATGAGTTTGGGAGCTCTCAAAGGTGGAAAGTTGACACTGTGGTTGAATGGTGAATGCCAGTGTTCGACGAGTTGATAGGTGTTCCATGTCAAAATTTCGTACCTCCCTAGCGGTTTGAGATTGTTATCTCCCCAGCGGGTTCGAGATCGGTGTTCCCTCTACAGCCAGGCCTGAGGTTGGTTATCTCCCCTAGTAGGGTTGAGAGTGTTATTTCCCCAGCAAGTCTGAAGTTTGCTGCAATCCCCAGCAGGGTTGAGAATGTTATGTCCCCAGCAAGTCTGAAGGTTGCTGTTTCCCCAACGGAGGTTTGTGTTGGTAGTTTCTTCCCCAACGAAGTCCCCAAGCGATCGGGTTCAGTGGAGATCGTCCCCAGTGAGGATTATCCTTTCCCCAGCAGCGGTGCTATTCCCCAGCAAGGTGAAGATTGGAGTTGTCGCATTACGCGAAAAACCGGCGGGAAAACAAGAACAACAGAGCCGCCACCGTGCGTTATTTATCCCAAAAGAGGGAAAGGAAACGCTCGAAGTAAACCTGGGAAAAGAACATGGTCTCACGACCAAAGAGGATGGGTTCGGGAGTCGGTTATGCGAAGGGAAGGTATTAGCACCCCTACGCATCCGTAGTACTCTACGGGATCCACGCACAAAAGGAAGGAAAATTGGTTGCTAAACACTGCTCAAAACTCACACACACTGGCTGAAAGAGACAAAAGAAACTGACTGAGACTGAACTCGGCAGGATGTCGCATCCTGGGCCTACTTAGTCTATCAGGCATAGACATCAGAGTCCAAGTAGTTCGGACTGGGGAGACGACACATGCTCGCTAGGATGTCGCATCCTATGCATACGTATCTACTCGGACGAGAGAAGAATCAGAGCATTCGTAGCTCGGCTGACACGCACACAAACAAACAAGACACAGGCAAACATGGAGCCCGACTGCCAATCACTGGACTTATGCCAGCATCCGAACCTAAACACACCCACACTGGAACCCAACTGCCACTCGATGGACTTACATCGGCTTCCAAGCACACAACAACACAACAAGTTAATAGGGAGTCGGGGACTCGAGCCTACAACTGTCAAACACACACTCAAACGAACAGACAACAAATTGCTAAGGAGTCAGGCACTCGAGCCTAGCAATTGTCAAATAACTCACACAAAAAGAAAAAGGGCGCCCGGAGAGATCAGCTCAATCTCCTGCCTACATACTTCATCTGGTATGAAGATCAGGGCGATGTAGTTCCCCTACGCAGGGAGGAAGGATCTAGCCTAACCAGATAACAGAGGGAGACACAACTCTAGGGAGACTACGACTCGAGCCTAGATGTTGTCATGCAAAAATCAACCCTAAGTTAAGGTTTCTAGCTAACAGACACAGGAAAAAGAAGGGTCTCAATTGCAACTAGGGCAAGAGAAAGGGGATATCTCAATCACAACAGGGGTGAGAGAAAAGAATTAGATGTTAGTGGTTAGTCAAACTCGACAAGACGTCGCATCTCGTGCCTACGTATCTCATCTGAACATGAGAATCAGAGTTGCCGTAGTTCGGCAAAACAATTACCGTTGGTTTGTGTTTTTTAAGTGGACAACGTCACTGCACAATCTACCTGATGCTCGACCTTTGGAGACTTACTCACCTGTAGTAGAAGGAGTTAACGTATCCTTAAGAGGGGATGATGTTTGTTTGTGTTTTAAGAAAGCAACAAGCAAGAAAGGAAGTCCTATACGAAGGAACCGTGCTACCTTAATTGACATGCAAACGAGACTACGCGGAGTCTAACAACCTAGAGGATATGATCACACCACATAAGCACACACAAACACATACAACATAAAGTAAACACACCAACAAGGGGGCTCAAACATGGGTTAGGTTTTAGTCGAGGGGTCACATCAACCTCAACAAACAAACCTCTGGAATGGGGTGAAATGTTGCTCTTAACCTTGCCATTGAGGGGCTAAGGTGAAGCAAATGAAAGGAGATGAGGGGTGTGCCTCATTGCTTCTATCCCTGGCCTGGGAGAGCATTTGACAAGAATGTGTGGGTTCAGAAAGTGGGAACCCTTCTACACATTTGATACTGACTCAACTGTGCAATTGCACAAGATCTCGGGTTTTTATCTGAAATGCATCAACACAGTGGTGTGAGCAAAACAGAAGACACACTGAATAGCAGGGGATAGGTCGCTTATCCCTTGGTTCTGCCAATTGCCTCTTCACTTAGGAGGTCTTTGACTCTGTACAAGGACAAATTAAACATACACAAACATTGCCTCTTAAGGAGGACTTCAGACAGTTGCCTGGCCAAGTAACAGGCCAGGTCTTCCAGACTACATGAAGAAAAAGGAATTATACCTCAAGCAAGTTGCTAAATAGCAAAGCAAAGCAAGTTCAAAGAACTTAAGCAACTAAGGGTACCTGAAATAGTCAAACCAATCAGTATACAGTTCAACAGTCAAATCAAAAGGAATGGAAACCACAGACAAATCAGAGGGACCAATGTGCAAAGCACAATACTCAAACTATATGATTCATACCACCTACAAAACAAAGGTTAGCACATGATATGTAATCAAACTCAATCAAATTTGTATAATCTTTGAGGCATTGTTGCTTAACCTGAAACATGAACTCAATCATAAGCCCAAAAGACCACTAGGACAAGCCTAGGGTCAAAAACAAATGAGAAAGTCAAAACAGCAAATGAAAGTCAACCAAAGTCAAGTTCAAACATTTAAGAAGCAAGCACAATTGGATTCATGTTCATATCATGCATCATCATCAATTCACAAGCAATGGAAACCAAAGCATGGCAAATGAAAGCTCAAAGAAGTCAACAGAATGACTTGCATCAAAAGTCAACTCAAACATTTTCAAAAATCATCAAATAACTCATGTTCAATCCTAACACCTAGCATGGTAAGCATGTCAAATTTCATTGCATTTGGACAAGTGGAAGGCAGTCAATGAAAATCATAAAGTCAAAGCAAATTCAAGCATGCACAAAGAAGTCAAACAAACATGGGTCAACTTCAAAAAATCATAACTAAATGAAAACAGATGAGAAATGAATGGGATCAACACCAATGCAAAGCTCAAGATGTCTAGTATGCACATGCAAAATTTCATGATCATACAATAAGGTATGAGAATTTCCCAAATGAAATGGCAAGGTGTGTCACACAAAGTCAACATTTGACTAGGCAGGGAGGAAAAATCTCAAACAAATGGAAAATAGCACAATTAATTCCAAGAAAAATCACAAGTCAACTAGACATATAAGAGAGGGATCATGCAAAATTTGGGGTCAATTGGAGGCCAGGAAGCATGTCAACAAAATTCATGAATTTGCACATCCATGGTGTGACACAAGTTGTCACACCCTACTTCAAAAATTCATAACACACAAACCACATATGGTAAAATCATGATATTTACACCAAAATAAGCATGAGTGAGTGTAGAATAACCACAAAAATTTTCAGATCAAATGAATGCATCCTCACAATTTCACAAGGGTTTTGGCAACATGTATCATTTTTGGTCACATTACACAAACCCTAAGGCCATTTAAAAACCAATGATCAGAAAATTCATTAAAAATCATGATAAAAAACTAGACATCAAACAGGACATGATGCAAAAATTCCCACTAGATTTGGATTTGAAATGAGAAAATTATGAATTTTACAAAATTGATGAACAAAGTAAAATATTTATTGAAATTAAAAATGAAATAATTTGGATAATTAAGGACCGAGTGGCAATTGTGTAATTCTGGAAGCCACTTAATCAAACGACGCCGTATTGGCCACGGGAAAGAAATAATTCTATTGGCTAGCATGGTTCTACAGTGCCATGCATACGTTCAACAGGTAAGTTCTGGGCAAGGCTTCAATTGGGATTAGGGTTTATATCACACAGCAACAACTTCATCTTCTCAAATCGAGTTTTTATGAAAAATTTCCAGAAATCCAAATTGAAAACACACAAAGGTTCAGCAAGGCATGGCAAGCAACAATCCATCATCAATTTTCAATATAACACAACATATATCCTGAATCGAGCAGAAATCAAAACAACATCCAACTTTGCTCATGAACAAAATATCCCAGAAATGATCAATGAGCATATCAATAGAAGCATTAGACCATGTACATGACAAATCCAAGCATTATTTTCATGGAAGCAAGCTAATGAAAGAGAATCGAGCAAAAAATCAAATGAACACCAAACTTCATTTCCAGATTTCTTGCAAACTACTTAACCATTTCACATGAGACAAAGTTCATAGCAATCAGCATACTAGGATCTATACTAATCATGGCATGGTTTGGCAAAACAAGCAAATCGAAAACTGACCAAAAGTGATGAGCAGTGAAGATTCAGATGCTATTTGGCTTGTTTGTGTTTAAACAGATGAAGATTCTTCTTCCACAAGTTGAATGGTGAAGAAAGCTTAGTTCATGGATGCTTGGAAACCACTCAAATCAGATCTGCCATGGATGGATGCTTGGAATGACAGTCGAGTATACCTCCTTCCAGTTGTGAAATGGCAATGAAAATATGTCCACAATGATGCTTGGATGGTGAATAAACAATGGCTTGCTCGAGTGCTTTGGAGATTTTGGCCAGAACAATGCAATGTGTGAAAATGCAAGTTGAGAGAAAATGAGAGTTTCTGTGGTTTTGGCAGCTGCTAGGGTTTGTAATTTGGCAGAAAATGTCATATATACCATCTGTTTAAGCAATGCTAAGTGAATGGTAATCATGCTTAACTCAAAATCAACCAAATTGTCATTTTGCTAATCTTGACCAAATGGAAATGGAGGTGTGTAATCTGGCCGAGTTTGGGCCTCAAACATGTCCCAAATATCATCTAAAACAAGTCCCAAATGGCCAAATGTGCTGAAAATACTTAATTCAAAAAGTCAACCTTTGGTCCACACTTGAATTTAAATGAGACAAGTCAAAAAATGCCATTTTGATTGGCAAGGTTTTGGTGTATGAAATTTATATTTTTGGAAAGAGGAGATGAAATGTGGTTTGTAGGAAAAAACCCCACCAAAATTGGCCAAATGGTTTGAGAGATATGGCCTTTTAAAGTTCAAGATTTTGTGAAAATGATTTGATCATATCTTGACAACCATGCATGGGAATTGAGAGTTCTTGGGCTTTTTGGAAATGGGAGAACAAGATCTTCAACTTTCATGTTGGGCAAAAGTTCATTTGAAGCTTGTATCATGATGTAAGTTTGGGATCAAGAAGTTTCCATTTTTGGCAGTTAAAATTACAGGTCCACTTTCTATTTTTGGAAATTTTCTGATTGGCTTCAAATTCTTCAATGATGTTGATTGCCATGATATATGAGGCCTATTGGGACATGAATAAGCTCTCTTAAACCAAATCCATCCATCAAAACCACAAAATCAACCACAGTTGACCAACTTTGACTTTCTAGGGTTTTTGACTGACTGTGCATGAACTGATGGCTTCTGAACATCCAACCCTTGACTTAAACACTTCAAATGGACCCCCAAGTCATGTGAACTTGTTGGACAAACCCTAGGGCCTTGGCTCCTTGAGAAACACCCTTGCTTTCTTGGTGGACTGATCTCCTGATCAGTTTGACCTAATTCTTGACTTGCTTGCTCTTGAGGCAACTGGGGACAATGCAATGCTATGCAATGGATCATGATATGCTATGACCTAATATGAGATGGTATGTACAATGATAGGTGCAAATTTGAGGTGCTACAGCTGCCCCTATTCAATCAGCTGAGAACCCGAACGGATGATAGCAACAGCTGTCAGACTTTCAGGGTAAACAGGGATTGAATACAAAAGAACCGTAGAAATTTGCACCGACAGGATATAATACAAAAAGAACCACGTCATTTACCGATGACAAACTGCATGACAGCTTCAGAAAAACAAGACCATTTACCGATGGTTGGACAACTGGAAACTTGATATTTACCGATATCAACTTCAGCAGGACCATTTACCGATGGTTGCTAGGAAAACAAAACTTCTGAAAAACAAAACCATTTACCGATGGTTAAAACTTGATATTTACCGATATCAACTTCAGCCAGACCATTTACCGATGGCTGCTGGGAAAACAAACTTGATGAGCGAAACCATTTACCGATGGTTAGAACTTGATATTTACCGATATCAACTTCAGCAAGACCATTTACCGATGGCTGCTGCAACTGGGAATTCGATATTTACCGATATCGAAGAAAACTAGGCCATTTACCGATGGCATCTCCGCTTGGGGAGGAACAAGATCTTTGTGATGATACCAGACAAAACGTTTACCGACGACTTCTGGGGATTTTGATTTTATTAGCAAGAGAACAAAGAATGACCAGACATTTACCGATGACTGGGATGAGACTCGATGTTTACCGACATCGAAAGATGATGTTTACCGACATCAAAAGAATGACCAGACATTTACCGATGACTGGGGATAAAAAATTTATTGGTGAGAGACAAACAAATATTTTGTAACCGGAAACCAGATAGGACATTTACAGATGACTCTACTGGGGATTTCTAGTTGGGGAATTATCAGACATTTACCGATGACTGACGAAAAGGACTCGATGTTTACCGACACCGAAACAATGGTGTTTACCGACACCAAAAAATGACCAGACATTTACCGATGACTGGGTGGGACTCGATGTTTACCGACATCGAAAGATGATGTTTACCGACACCAAAAATGACCAGACATTTACCGATGACTGGGTGAGACTCGATGTTTACTGACACCGAAATAATGGCGTTTACCGACACCAAAAATGACCAGACATTTACCGATGACTGGGTGGGACTCGATGTTTACTGACACCGAAACAATGGCGTTTACCGACACCAAAAATGACCAGACATTTACCGATGACTGGGTGGGACTCGATGTTTACCGACATCGAAAGATGATGTTTACCGACATCACAAAAGAAACACACGCGGGTGTTGACATGACACTTACCGGTATCACAAGAACGACATCTGAGATATGTCAAAGCAAGACTGATCACTTGTCGGAGGTCTCACTGGGGAGAAACAAACTATCTATCACCATCGGGTGAGGAAATAAACCTCTGTGGGGATAATCAATTCTGAATGCTGTCGAAGCAACTGTAGCAGACTTGCTGTGCTGATGTTGAACAAACATGATCCGCCTCTGCCGGGGATACAGTCTGATGTGGTTTCGAACACATGAATGCATATGTTTGAATTTTTCTATGGCGTAATGCTCCATCTGGAATGGAAATGCTACGCGGTTTTGAGGATGCAATGATTACTATATGCAATGCAAAATGATAAGAACTCTGCGGGGAGAGATGCACAGGACGACGGTGCTGAGGAATCTTCAAGATAAACCCACTGGGGGAAACAAACAACTGCTGGGGAACCAACAAACAAATCCACTAGGGGAAGATAAAGCAACTCGCTGGGGAGTAATAAAGCAACTCTGCTAGGGGAAAGCAAAGGTAAACTGCTGGGGAATGTCCAATCAATCCACAAAAATTCCGCTCGGGGAAATAAGAGCTCCGCTGGGGAAGCTAAACCAGGCAACTCTCTGGGGATAAGACCCACGATATTCACAAGTAGAAACAAACTCAGCTGGGGATGTGGATATCGATCTGCCACGATAACTCGTCCGATCCACTGGTGGGATAAACTCTGCTGGAGAGACCAATGCTTCGCTGGGGAAGGCTTAAACAAACCATAGTTAGGAGAATGATTCCGTCTGGGGAAAGCACTGCTGAGGAATGCTCACAGGTGACGACCTTACTGGGGAAAATACTCACAGGTGACGACCTGCAAATCGGAAGAACAGATGCCCCAGGGAGTACATGGACAAGATACGCTCAAGTGTCCTCAACATTCAAAATGATTTTCAAATGTTTTAATCTTTCTGCACATCATTGTTTAGCCTTCATGTTTTTATATGCAATGTTTATCAAAAATTCGGACGTTTTTGCAAACAAAACAGTAAAAGTAAAAACAAGAGAGCAATTTATCTGAATAACGACTTTTATTGATTGAAAATGGGCCTGAAAAGGCAAATACATTGGGAAGCAATTCCTAGAAAGAGGTAATTGCGCACAAAAGGAAAATAAACTATCCTAATGGCAATGTGAACACGGCATCCACTGTTTCCCAACTCTGTTATAACTCATAGATCATCAGTTTCCTCCCAATTCCTTGCTTTCTGAGAAGACTGACTGGACCGATCACATCTTTCGAGATGGCAGTTGACGAAGCATGATGGAGTACAGATGACTCGGACTGTAGTCTTCGCTTTAATCCCTCTTTTGGCTGGATCGCCCTTTCGGGTTTTCAATCCACCAGGATACCCATTTTTGCCTAAGCCGCCCTTGCGGGTTTTCGACTTACCGGGTGTACAATTCTTTTCATCTTTTATCCCTAACTTTTGCCCGAACCTTTTCTTTCTGTTTTTTGGTTCGCCGGGATGCCCATTTTTGCCTGGACTCTTTTATTCTTTTTTTGTCCAGCGGGTCAATTTATGCGAAGTATTTTTTGACTACATCTGAATTGACAGGGGAAGGAAAATCTTCACCGTCCATAGTTGTAAGCATCAGGGCTCCACCAGAGAAGACCTTCTTCACAACATATGGACCTTCGTAATTAGGGGTCCACTTGCCCCTGTTATCTGTACCGGGAGGAAGGATCCTCTTCAAAACTAGATCGCCAGTTTGAAATGTCCGAGGACGCACTTTCTGATCAAAGGCTCGCTTCATCCTTCTCTGATATAACTGCCTGTGGCACACAGCTGCTAACCGTCTCTCTTCGATAAGGCTTAACTCATTAAACCTTGTACGAATCCACTCGGCTTCGTCCAGCTTGACATCCAATAATACCCTCAGAGAAGGGATCTCCACTTCAACTGGTAGGACTGCTTCCATACCATACACAAGGGAGTAGGGGGTTGCCCCGGTCGATGTACGCACTGAGGTACGGTACCCATGCAAAGCGAAAGGCAACATCTCGTGCCAATCCTTGTACGTAACGACCATTTTCTGCACAATCTTCTTGATGTTCTTGTTAGCTGCCTCTACAGCACCATTCATCTTCGGTCTGTAGGGAGAAGAGTTGTGATGTTCAATCTTGAAATCTCTGCACAAGTCTTTCATCATCTTGTTGTTGAGATTCGAACCATTGTCAGTGATGATTCTCTCAGGAACTCCATAACGGCAGATAATTTCTTTCTTGATGAACCGGGCAACCACTTGTTTGGTGACGTTAGCATAGGAAGCTGCTTCCACCCACTTGGTGAAGTAATCGATCGCAACCAAGATGAAGCGATGTCCATTAGAAGCAGTTGGTTCTATCTTCCCAATCATATCGATGCCCCACATGGCAAACGGCCAAGGCGAGTTCATGACATTCAACGGGCTCGGTGGTACATGCACCTTGTCAGCATAGATTTGACACTTATGGCATTTCTGAGCATATTTGAAGCAATCGGATTCCATGGTCATCCAATAATATCCGGCTCTCAGCAATTTCTTCGACATTGCATGACCACCAGCATGGGTACCAAACGAACCCTCGTGCACTTCTTGCATTAACATGTCTGCTTCGTGTTTATCCACGCATCTGAGCAAGACCATGTCAAAGTTCCGCTTGTACAGCACATCATCCTGATTCAAATAAAAGCTTCCAGCCAGCCTTCTCAGGGTCTTCTTATCATTTTTCGACGCACCCTCAGGATACTCTTGAGTCTTGAGGAAGTTCTTGATATCATAGTACCACGGCTTCTCATCAATAGCAACAACTAACTCGGCTGCAAACACATATGCAGGCCTCTCGAGTCGATTTACAGCAATATGTGGTACATGATTCCACCAATGAACCTTTATCATGGAGGATAAAGTAGCCAAAGCATCAGCCATTTGATTTTCATCCCTAGGGACATGATACAACTTCACCTTCTTGAAGAACGTCAGTATTCTTCTGGTGTAATCTCTATACGGAATCAAATGAGGCTGGTTTGTATTCCAGTCTCCATTGACCTGATTGATCACTAGAGCAGAATCTCCGAAAATGTCGAGTGTTTTGATCCTCAGATCAATGGCTTCTTCTATTCCCATGATACAAGCCTCATACTCAGCTTCATTGTTGGTGACATCGAATGTCAACCTGGCAGAAAAAGGTATATGAGCACCTTTGGGATTGATCAGTACTGCCCTAACACCATTACCATTCATATTCACAGCCCCATCAAACATCAATGTCCACTTGTCATCAGGATCCGGTCCTTCCTCGACAAGCGATTCTTCACAATCTTTCATCTTCAGATACATGATGTCTTCATCAGGGAATTCAAACATCATAGGCTGATAGTCATCGATTGGTTGTTCGGCGAGATAGTCTGACAGAATACTACCTTTGATGGCTTTCTGCGACGTGTACTGAATGTCATACTCTGTTAAGATCATCTGCCAACGGGCAACACGTCCGGTGAGAGCTGGCTTCTCAAAGATGTATTTCACAGGATCCATCTTAGAAATCAACAGAGTAGTATGGTTCAACATATACTGCCTTAGTCGGCGAGCAGCCCAGGCCAAAGCACAACAAGTTTTCTCGAGCAGTGAATATCTCGTTTCACAGTCGGTAAACTTTTTGCTTAGGTAGTATATGGCATGCTCTTTTCGACCAGACTCGTCATGCTGTCCCAATACACACCCCATCGAAGTCTCGGTAACTGAAAGGTACATGATCAGTGGTCTCCCAGGAACTGGAGGAATCAGGATTGGAGGTTTCTGTAAGTACTCCTTGATTTTGTCAAAAGCTTTCTGACAGTCATCATTCCATTTAATCGCCTGATTCTTTCTGAGTAGTTTGAAGATTGGTTCACATGTGGCAGTTAGATGAGATATGAATCTTGCAATGTAGTTCAACCTCCCTAAAAACCCACGGACTTGCTTTTCCGTCTTTGGTTCAGGCATCTCTTGAATAGCTTTGACTTTTGCTGGGTCGACCTCAATCCCTTTCTCACTGACAATGAAGCCTAAGAGCTTCCCGGATCTCACTCCAAACGTACACTTGTTCGGATTCAGCCTCAGTTTGAACTTGACCAGTCTGTCAAACAACTTCTGCAAATTTACCAAGTGCTCCTCTTCTGTCTGCGACTTCGCAATCATATCATCCACGTACACTTCGATTTCTTTGTGCATCATGTCATGAAAGAGAGTCGTCATTGCCCTCTGATAGGTAGCACCGGCATTCTTCAGCCCAAATGGCATCACTTTGTAGCAGAACGTGCCCCAAGGTGTAATGAATGTCGTCTTTTCCATGTCCTCTGGCGCCATCTTGATCTGATTGTAGCCTGAGAAACCGTCCATGAAAGAGAATACCCATGATTGAGCCGTATTATCCACCAATACATCAATGTGAGGTAATGGGAAATCATCTTTCGGACTCGCCCTATTCAAGTCTCGGTAGTCGACACACATTCTGACTTTGCCATCCTTCTTCGGCACGGGAACAATGTTGGCAACCCACGGCGGGTAACTTGTTACAGCCAGAAAGCCTGCATCCCACTGTTTCTGAACCTCTTCTTTGATCTTGACAGCCATATCAGGACTTCTTCTGCGAAGCTTCTGCTTGACTGGCGGACACTCTTCTCTGAGGGGTAACCGATGCACCACAATGTCTGTATCCAACCCAGGCATATCTTGGTATGACCAGGCGAATATTTCCACATATTCTCTCAGCATCTCTATTAGCCTCCTCTTGACAGAGTCTTCTAAAGCAGCCCCAATCTTGATCTCTCTTCTGGCGTCCTCAGTACCCAGATTGACAACTTCCAACTCCTCCTGATGAGGTTGGATGACCCTTTCCTCTTGCTTCAGCAATCTGACCAACTCAGCAGGGAGTTCACAGTCTTCCTCACTCTCCTCTTCAGCTTGGTAGATGGGATTGTTGAAATCATACTGAGCCATAACAGAGTCGTTCACAGTGGATGCCAAAAGATCTCTTCTGCATGTTTAATGTTTTGTTTTTAGAAAAAGATTTCAATAAAGTCACAAAAAACAAAAACATTGCCATTTTTATTGTTTTGAAAAAAAATGAGAAACAGAAAAATAGAAAGACAAAGATCTCAAAATTTGATTGAAAAAACGTCCTTCATTTATAAACACTACGAACACGATGTGGCCCTACAATGAACCACTACGCCTTGGGCAGAACGTAGGGTTTTCATGCAAAATGAAAAAAACAAAAGAAAATTACTCTGTCAGTAGAGTAACTTGGACCACATCTTCTACTGTCCAATTGTTGATAACCTCGCCTGGTGCACAAGGGCGGACCCAGACATCCAAATCACTGCCACAGTCTTCACCATCAATAACGAAGACATCCCCATGGTTCATCAGCCCAGCGCTGGTGAAGGTACTCGGACCTGCCTGTACATGCTGCTCTGCTCGGAGAGGCTCGTACCCAATGCCGAATTTGTCTTCCTTAATTGGCAAGTCAACCATCTTGCCCCAGCCTTCTGCCTTCCCAGAGTCAACCACTTCTTTGGCCTGCTTGTACGACGAAATTGAAGCACCCGGCTTCTTCTGCTCAGCACAAGCAACCCCTTCAAGCGCCACAGTCTCAAATGCCTGGCACAGTGTTTCGTGGATCTCGCCATCTACCTCAACATATTTGAATGAGGAGAGATGACTCACCAGAATCTCTTCTTCGCCGCAGACGGTCACAATCTGACCGTTCCAGACATACTTGAGCTTTTGGTGGAGAGTCGACGAGACTGCCCCAGCGGCGTGAATCCATGGACGCCCCAACAAACAGCTATAAGCAGGCTGAATGTCCATCATGTAGAATACGATGTCGAAGGTCTCTGGACCTATCTTTACCGGCAAGGTGACTTCACCAAACACAGACCGTTTGGATCCGTCAAAAGCACGCACAATCAGGTCACTGGGAGTGAGCACGACTCCCTCGACATCGATCTTCTTCAAAATCTGCTTGGGCAGGACATTCAGGGACGACCCGGTGTCCACTAGCACGTGAGATAACACAACACCTTTGCACTCCATAGTGATGTGCAAGGATTTGTTATGATTACGGCCCTCGGGCGTTAGGTCTAGGTCAGTGAAACCTACACCGTGCTTGGTACTCACATTGGCTAGTACACCCTCCAGCTGGTTGACTGATATCTCTTGCGGGACGTATGCCATATTCAGCATCTTCAGCAAAGCGTCCCGATGTGCCTCAGAACACATCAGCAAAGAGAGTATCGAAATCTTTGACGGAGTCTGGTTGAGCTGATCTACGATCTTGTAGTCACTCTTCTTGATTATCTTCATAAACTCCTCAACATCTTTTTGAAAAGAACCCTCAGCCTCCTTCTGAGCCGGTTCTTCGTCAACCACTGCTTGTTTGCCTTTGGCTCTTGCAGATGCCTCAGCAGTAGTATCCCTCAAAGGCTGAGGAGCAAACAGTCGTCCGCTCCTGGTGAAGCCTCCTGGCCCTCCAACATTGTCCACCACCGGACTTGTAACCGCAGGAATTCTCACCGGAGCACTGATTGTAACTGGCGCTTGCACAGCTGGTCTTGTCTGGTTACCAGCCCTTCTATCACGGCGATAGGCGTTGTCATATCTCCACGGCACAACATTACTGTTCTCAACTCGTCCTCTGCCGGACGCCACAATAGTAGTTGGTGTACCGATGGTTACCGGAGCAGGAATGGTAACCGGAGTGTTGCTCGTGGTAGGTGCACTGGCAGTCCCACGCCCTCGTCTTTCAGACGGCTTGTAAAATATGGTGACAGTAGACACTGCCCCATCATCCTTAACGGCCCGGCTGAACTGGAGACAACCCTCATCGATCAGCTTCTGAATACCAGCCCTCAGCTAGTCACAACCATTAGTAGCTTCTGAACAAACCAAACAGCCCTCTTCGCAGCCCGGGTCAACACCCCCCTTCAGTAGACGGCCCTTGATTACCAGCAAAGAAGTCTGAATGTCTTCAACACTGACAACCAAGTCTTCAGCTTCTCCACCTTCAACATTGTTAACCCTATGCCTACCATGCTGAGGCATAGGATTGTTCACTACATTTGGAACTGGAGAAAAATTGATTGCCTTGGCATCAATCAGATCCTGAACCTTATGCTGCAAAGCCCTACATCTCTCAGTATGGTGGCCTGGTGCCCCAGAGTGAAAATCACAACGGACATTTGCATCATAACCCGGAGGCAGCACTGTTGGAGGAGCCATTGTACGCAATTCCACAAACCCTAACCGGAGTAGTTCGGGTAACAATTCGGCGTACGTCATGGGCAGCGGATCAAAACGTCGGTCAGCCATCCTCTGCTTGGGCTGATACGGACGTTGCTGCTGTTGTTGTTGTTGTTGCGGTTGTTGTTGAACTCTCTGTTGTTGTTGTGGACGAGGTTGAGGTGCAGGAATAGTCACTGCAGCTACCGGACGGTATTGTTCTCTATTTGCATTGGCTCTGTACACACCCCCTCTGTGTTGTACAGCATTGGTCTCTCCTTCTCTACGGCGAGGTGCCCCAGAGAAGGGTTTCTTCGAGGACAACGAAGAACCTGTATCATGAATCCTCCCAGCTTTGATCAAACTTTCAATTCTTTCGCCACAGATGACGACGTCAGAAAAACTTCCGAATGGGCAGCTTCCCATCCGGTCCATATACACACCTTGCAGAGTACTGATGAACATGTCTGTCAACTCCCTTTCCAGCATAGGGGGTTGAACTCTCGCAGCTAGTTCGCGCCATCTCTGGGCGTACTCTTTAAAACATTCGTTATTCTTCTGACAAAGACTCTGCAGTTGAGTCCTGGTCGGAGCCATGTCCATGTTGTGCTTATACTGTCTGAGGAACGCCTCACCCAGATCTCTCCAGCATCTAATGGAATCCCGCTTCAACTCCATATACCAATCCAAAGACGCCCCAGATAGGCTGTCTTGGAAGAAATACATTCACATCTTCTCATCATCAGTGTATGCGGATATCTTTCTGTAGTATGCCTGCACATGGGTGCGAGGGCAGGAGGTACCGTTGTATTTATCAAATGACGGTGCCTTGAATTTGTGCGGGATTCTCAGTCCTTCAACCAATCCCATGTTTGTGACATCAAAACCGAGGGAGTTTTGACATTCCATTGCCCGGATCTTCTCAGCAAGGGCCTCCACTTTACGATCTCTCGCATCATTTCTGCCCAAAAAGTCTTCGTCTTCGCTGGGCATAGTGAACAAATCCTCTTGTCTGTCAACAATCGGAATTCTGTTACGGGCCGGAGCATGGATGACTCTGGCATTAGCAGCATCAGGGACAATAGGTTGACCGTCAACTCGGATACCCCTCAACTCTTCTCCTACAGCATAGTTGTTGACGGGAATAGCTGCAGTAGGAACGTCAGGAACTGGGTTTTCTTCTTGCAGAGGCTGGTTGGGCGGTGGCAATGTAGCTTCTTGCCTCTGGACCAGTGCTCGGAGTTCTTCTTGACCTTGCGCAACCCCTTGCATCATGTGAATGAACTGGGCCATGTTAGCCCTCATCTCAGCCAGCTCGGCTTGTACTTGATCCATGTTGCGTTGATGGTTGAGCCTCGTTGAGTAGCGGTGTGGTCTTTGATCAGCTATCCTGCCTGGACACAGGAACCCACAGTAAGAAGACGGCACAAGAACACCTGTTATGCAAATGATATGAGTATGATGTTTAATGATATGCATGATGCACATGAGATGTTCATTTCTCAGGCATTCAAAGAGCCTGACCCATCCTCGAAAGATGGCAACCTGCAGCAACAAGAGAACAACAAGATACAGGGAAAAACGAAAGCAACAGAGAAATGCTGATAACCTTATCTATACATAAGGGTAAAACTGTCATACAACCAAGATCAGCAGAATATTTGAATAATCAGAGTACAAAGAAAAAGAATCCCATCCAACAAGCCTGGAGGTGATTCTCAACAAAAAGATCCACAAGATGGATTACACACAAATGAATCCCATCCAACCAGCCTGGAGGTGATTCTCAACAAAAAGATCCAAAGACGGAGTACACACAAATGAATCCCATCCAACAGGTCTGGAGGTGATTCTCAACAAATACAAACAAAGATACAAACTAAGTCAGACGGTCCTCCGGAATGAGGGTCTTCAGGTAATGACACTGGTCTATCAACAGTGAGCATTCTGAACAATCTGGTAGAGGGGTGATCTTCTCTTTTAACTGTCTTCTAAGCTCCAAGACTTCTCCTCCAAGATAATCCTCTGACTTCTGTCTCAACTCCATCTCTTTCTTCAACTGACTGTCTTTGTCTTTGAGTTGCTTCTCCAAATCTCTGATCTTCTTTTGGTAGTTGACTTCTGCTCTCTGCAGCCTCAAGCATTCCCTATGCTCTGCATCCAACATGGACTCCATCTCATCATATGATCTCTTCTTCCCCCTTGCTCTGCTAGCATCCTCTCCTTGCACTTCCCTGAGTTGATGGGCCAAGTGCAGCTTGTCAGCCTTAGCTTTGTACAGTTCCATCGGAGTGTCTTGTTCTTTCTCTCTCAGACGACGACTCTCTATCAATGCTTGCTTATAGTGCTCAACAGGCACACTATCAGCAAGTACCAAAGGTGGTTGCTCTTGCAACGGCTCCATCCTATCGTAGGGTAGCAGCAAAGTTTCCACTCTCTTCTTTACCCAATCGGTGTAATCGGGCATTGCAATGGCAAACTTTTTCCCTAAGACAGATCCATCCTTCACTCCAACAGATCTCCAGGCTCTTCCAATTTGCTCCAATCTAACAGGGTCATCCTTCTTCTCAAAATACACACTCTCAGCTATCTCAGCTTCGAGCGGTCTTCTACTCATAACAAACCCTAGCTGGCGAAGGGAGAGAACCGGGTTGTAGTTGATGCAACCCTTGGTCCCCACAAGTGGCACGTTCCGGAATTCACCACAACTCATGATAACATCCTTCACATCCATCCGGTACGACTGCCATCTGATGTCGTAAGAAGTGAGTGACATGACCCTCTGAGTCCACTTCAGAGTGCTCTGGGTATCCACAAATGGTCCACTGGCTGGCAGAAGAGACATGAACCATTTGAACAGAAGAGGTAAGCAGCACCTGATGGCTCCTCCCTTACCATGCCTACTGTGGATGGCATAGTAAGTATCAGCTAAAAGGGTTGGGACTGGATTCCCTGTGATGAATATGCTGATGGCCGTAAAGTCAATGAAATTTGGCATACTGGGAAACAAGATGATCCCATGGATCATGGCAGCAAGCTGTGCGTGAAAAACTTCCCAATTCCCCTTTTCTGCTTCATCTCTGGCAATCCTCAACAGAAATTTCAATGGCAGACCTACTACTTCCCCACAGGGCTTCCAATTCTCGCCAACTTCCTTAACACTCATCCGGAGAGCTCTGGCAATCAATCTGAAGTCGACCTCCTTTGGGACGTCCAAGAAGGGAGTCTGATGCTGAATAGGGATACTCAATAGGATAGAATACTCTTCGAGAGTAGGTGCTAGCTGATAATCTTGGAATGTGAAGCATCTGAGTTCTGGATCATAAAACTGAAGAAGGGTCTGTAGAGGTACTGGATCCACTACGGTCTTCATCACTGTCAGAATATCTCCGTACTGCCCAACAAAACTCTTCAGGCGATCGTCCGTCACGAGGCTACCCAACTCAACTAGTGGAGTCAACGGCTCACGATGGAAACTGTAGGAACAGGTCTTCCGCTTCGGCTCGGAGACTGTTGCCATCTCTATCAGTAGTCAAGCTCGGGAATGTACCTGAGAAATGATATGCATGCAGAGATTAGTTTTTTTTCTTTTTTCTTTTTTTGATTTTTTTTTTTTTTTTTTTTTGATTTTTTTTTCAATTTTTTTTCATTGCGTTTCTTTTGAAAAATAAATATGTTATGATGCACATGATGCAGACTGGACTGGCTGGTTATGCAAACTCTGATCACTAGGTCGAAGCTTCAGTCAAAACTCGGAACTTAAATCCAACTTAAGGTCAACTGAACACACTGTTGTCTGAATTAGAGTCACCAACAGAACCAAGTCACCAACGGTACCTGTAATGATCAACCCTTCCCCACTCACGGGTGTAGTCTAGGCCAGGGTAAAGCTGAGAGAAACGCAGCATAAATAACCTTTCGCAGAATATCATCATATACACACCCGAAGTATGTAACGACGATACCCCACCAGGGTCTGAACTGCTCGTGATATCAATGTTCCGCTAAGTGGCGCAATACCACCCGCTTCCCATGAATCACTCTATTCCTAATCATCCTAGACTTCACTCATGGTCTGGGTATTGGACCTTTTACCTCAACTGACTCCCCCCCCACACAGAAAAAAAACAGACAACCAGCCAGGCAGAATGAATAATGAATATGAATGCAAACATAATTACAAACATAAATGCAAACAATAGACAATGAATGCAAACAGTAAATGATGAATGCAATAAATAAACACAGCACACAGCAACCAAACCCTAATCCTAGAGAGCGCTAGGAGAGACTCGCTCAGGGAAGATGGACCAGCATAGGTCAACTTCTCTTGTATCCCCAGCAGAGTCGCCAGCTGTCGCATTACGCGAAAAACCGGCGGGAAAACAAGAACAACAGAGCCGCCACCGTGCGTTATTTATCCCCAAAGAGGGAAAGGAAACGCTCGAAGTAAACCTGGGAAAAGAACATGGTCTCGCGACCAAAGAGGATGGGTTCGGGAGTCGGTTATGCGAAGGGAAGGTATTAGCACCCCTACGCATCCGTAGTACTCTACGGGATCCACGCACAAAAGGAAGGAAAATTGGTTGCTAAACACTGCTCAAAACTCACACACACTGGCTGAAAGAGACAAAAGAAACTGACTGAGACTGAACTCGGCAGGATGTCGCATCCTGGGCCTACTTAGTCTATCAGGCATAGACATCAGAGTCCAAGTAGTTCGGACTGGGGAGACGACACATGCTCGCTAGGATGTCGCATCCTATGCATACGTATCTACTCGGACGAGAGAAGAATCAGAGCATTCGTAGCTCGGCTGACACGCACACAAACAAACAAGACACAGGCAAACATGGAGCCCGACTGCCAATCACTGGACTTATGCCAGCATCCGAACCTAAACACACCCACACTGGAACCCAAATGCCACTCGATGGACTTACATCGGCTTCCAAGCACACAACAACACAACAAGTTAATAGGGAGTCGGGGACTCGAGCCTACAACTGTCAAACACACACTCAAACGAACAGACAACAAATTGCTAAGGAGTCAGGCACTCGAGCCTAGCAATTGTCAAATAACTCACACAAAAAGAAAAAGGGCGCCCGGAGAGATCAGCTCAATCTCCTGCCTACATACTTCATCTGGTATGAAGATCAGGGCGATGTAGTTCCCCTACGCAGGGAGGAAGGATCTAGCCTAACCAGATAACAGAGGGAGACACAACTCTAGGGAGACTACGACTCGAGCCTAGATGTTGTCATGCAAAAATCAACCCTAAGTTAAGGTTTCTAGCTAACAGACACAGGAAAAAGAAGGGTCTCAATTGCAACTAGGGCAAGAGAAAGGGGATATCTCAATCACAACAGGGGTGAGAGAAAAGAATTAGATGTTAGTGGTTAGTCAAACTCGACAAGACGTCGCATCTCGTGCCTACGTATCTCATCTGAACATGAGAATCAGAGTTGCCGTAGTTCGGCAAAACAATTACCGTTGGTTTGTGTTTTTTAAGTGGACAACGTCACTGCACAATCTACCTGATGCTCGACCTTTGGAGACTTACTCACCTGTAGTAGAAGGAGTTAACGTATCCTTAAGAGGGGATGATGTTTGTTTGTGTTTTAAGAAAGCAACAAGCAAGAAAGGAAGTCCTATACGAAGGAACCGTGCTACCTTAATTGACATGCAAACGAGACTACGCGGAGTCTAACAACCTAGAGGATATGATCACACCACATAAGCACACACAAACACATACAACATAAAGTAAACACACCAACAAGGGGGCTCAAACATGGGTTAGGTTTTAGTCGAGGGGTCACATCAACCTCAACAAACAAACCTCTGGAATGGGGTGAAATGTTGCTCTTAACCTTGCCATTGAGGGGCTAAGGTGAAGCAGATGAAAGGAGATGAGGGGTGTGCCTCATTGCTTCTATCCCTGGCCTGGGAGAACATTTGACAAGAATGTGTGGGTTCAGAAAGTGGGAACCCTTCTACACATTTGATACTGACTCAACTGTGCAATTGCACAAGATCTTGGGTTTTTATCTGAAATGCATCAACACAGTGGTGTGAGCAAAACAGAAGACACACTGAATAGCAGGGGATAGGTCGCTTATCCCTTGGTTCTGCCAATTGCCTCTTCACTTAGGAGGTCTTTGACTCTGTACAAGGACAAATTAAACATACACAAACATTGCCTCTTAAGGAGGACTTCAGACAGTTGCCTGGCCAAGTAACAGGCCAGGTCTTCCAGACTACATGAAGAAAAAGGAATTATACCTCAAGCAAGTTGCTAAATAGCAAAGCAAAGCAAGTTCAAAGAACTTAAGCAACTAAGGGTACCTGAAATAGTCAAACCAATCAGTATACAGTTCAACAGTCAAATCAAAAGGAATGGAAACCACAGACAAATCAGAGGGACCAATGTGCAAAGCACAATACTCAAACTATATGATTCATACCACCTACAAAACAAAGGTTAGCACATGATATGTAATCAAACTCAATCAAATTTGTATAATCTTTGAGGCATTGTTGCTTAACCTGAAACATGAACTCAATCATAAGCCCAAAAGACCACTAGGACAAGCCTAGGGTCAAAAACAAATGAGAAAGTCAAAACAGCAAATGAAAGTCAACCAAAGTCAAGTTCAAACATTTAAGAAGCAAGCACAATTGGATTCATGTTCATATCATGCATCATCATCAATTCACAAGCAATGGAAACCAAAGCATGGCAAATGAAAGCTCAAAGAAGTCAACAGAATGACTTGCATCAAAAGTCAACTCAAACATTTTCAAAAATCATCAAATAACTCATGTTCAATCCTAACACCTAGCATGGTAAGCATGTCAAATTTCATTGCATTTGGACAAGTGGAAGGCAGCCAATGAAAATCATAAAGTCAAAGCAAATTCAAGCATGCACAAAGAAGTCAAACAAACATGGGTCAACTTCAAAAAATCATAACTAAATGAAAACAGATGAGAAATGAATGGGATCAACACCAATGCAAAGCTCAAGATGTCTAGTATGCACATGCAAAATTTCATGATCATACAATAAGGTATGAGAATTTCCCAAATGAAATGGAAAGGTGTGTCACACAAAGTCAACATTTGACTAGGCAGGGAGGAAAAATCTCAAACAAATGGAAAATAGCACAATTAATTCCAAGAAAAATCACAAGTCAACTAGACATATAAGAGAGGGATCATGCAAAATTTGGGGTCAATTGGAGGCCAGGAAGCATGTCAACAAAATTCATGAATTTGCACATCCATGGTGTGACACAAGTTGTCACACCCTACTTCAAAAATTCATAACACACAAACCACATATGGTAAAATCATGATATTTACACCAAAATAAGCATGAGTGAGTGTAGAATAACCACAAAAATTTTCAGATCAAATGAATGCATCCTCACAATTTCACAAGGGTTTTGGCAACATGTATCATTTTTGGTCACATTACACAAACCCTAAGGCCATTTAAAAACCAATGATCAGAAAATTCATTAAAAATCATGATAAAAAACTAGACATCAATTAGGACATGATGCAAAAATTCCCACTAGATTTGGATTTGAAATTAGAAAATTATGAATTTTACAAAATTGATGAACAAAGTAAAATATTTATTGAAATTAAAAATGAAATAATTTGGATAATTAAGGACCGAGTGGCAATTGTGTAATTCTGGAAGCCACTTAATCAAACGACGCCGTATTGGCCACGGGAAAGAAATAATTCTATTGGCTAGCATGGTTCTACAGTGCCATGCATACGTTCAACAGGTAAGTTCTGGGCAAGGCTTCAATTGGGATTAGGGTTTATATCACACAGCAACAACTTCATCTTCTCAAATCGAGTTTTTATGAAAAATTTCCAGAAATCCAAATTGAAAACACACAAAGGTTCAGCAAGGCATGGCAAGCAACAATCCATCATCAATTTTCAATATAACACAACATATATCCTGAATCGAGCAGAAATCAAAACAACATCCAACTTTGCTCATGAACAAAATATCCCAGAAATGATCAATGAGCATATCAATAGAAGCATTAGACCATGTACATGACAAATCCAAGCATTATTTTCATGGAAGCAAGCTAATGAAAGAGAATCGAGCAAAAAATCAAATGAACACCAAACTTCATTTCCAGATTTCTTGCAAACTACTTAACCATTTCACATGAGACAAAGTTCATAGCAATCAGCATACTAGGATCTATACTAATCATGGCATGGTTTGGCAAAACAAGCAAATCGAAAACTGACCAAAAGTGATGAGCAGTGAAGATTCAGATGCTATTTGGCTTGTATGTGTTTAAACAGATGAAGATTCTTCTTCCACAAGTTGAATGGTGAAGAAAGCTTAGTTCATGGATGCTTGGAAACCACTCAAATCAGATCTGCCATGGATGGATGCTTGGAATGACAGTCGAGTATACCTCCTTCCAGTTGTGAAATGGCAATGAAAATATGTCCACAATGATGCTTGGATGGTGAATAAACAATGGCTTGCTCGAGTGCTTTGGAGATTTTGGCCAGAACAATGCAATGTGTGAAAATGCAAGTTGAGAGAAAATGAGAGTTTCTGTGGTTTTGGCAGCTGCTAGGGTTTGTAATTTGGCAGAAAATGTCATATATACCATCTGTTTAAGCAATGCTAAGTGAATGGTAATCATGCTTAACTCAAAATCAACCAAATTGTCATTTTGCTAATCTTGACCAAATGGAAATGGAGGTGTGTAATCTGGCCGAGTTTGGGCCTCAAACATGTCCCAAATATCATCTAAAACAAGTCCCAAATGGCCAAATGTGCTGAAAATACTTAATTCAAAAAGTCAACCTTTGGTCCACACTTGAATTTAAATGAGACAAGTCAAAAAATGCCATTTTGATTGGCAAGGTTTTGGTGTATGAAATTTATATTTTTGGAAAGAGGAGATGAAATGTGGTTTGTAGGAAAAAACCCCACCAAAATTGGCCAAATGGTTTGAGAGATATGGCCTTTTAAAGTTCAAGATTTTGTGAAAATGATTTGATCATATCTTGACAACCATGCATGGGAATTGAGAGTTCTTGGGCTTTTTGGAAATGGGAGAACAAGATCTTCAACTTTCATGTTGGGCAAAAGTTCATTTGAAGCTTGTATCATGATGTAAGTTTGGGATCAAGAAGTTTCCATTTTTGGCAGTTAAAATTACAGGTCCACTTTCTATTTTTGGAAATTTTCTGATTGGCTTCAAATTCTTCAATGATGTTGATTGCCATGATATATGAGGCCTATTGGGACATGAATAAGCTCTCTTAAACCAAATCCATCCATCAAAACCACAAAATCAACCACAGTTGACCAACTTTGACTTTCTAGGGTTTTTGACTGACTGTGCATGAACTGATGGCTTCTGAACATCCAACCCTTGACTTAAACACTTCAAATGGACCTCCAAGTCATGTGAACTTGTTGGACAAACCCTAGGGCCTTGGCTCCTTGAGAAACACCCTTGCTTGCTTGGTGGACTGATCTCCTGATCAGTTTGACCTAATTCTTGACTTGCTTGCTCTTGAGGCAACTGGGGACAATGCAATGCTATGCAATGGATCATGATATGCTATGACCTAATATGAGATGGTATGTACAATGATAGGTGCAAATTTGAGGTGCTACAGGAGTGATATTGAGTTCCTCAGCGGAGTGGCTCGTGCCGTCCCCGGAGGGGGATATCTTTTATGCATTCATCATTTAGAGAAGCATAGCATATTGCATCATTAATTGCGTAGCATTTCCATGGTTATGGAGAATTACGCTGTAAAATTCATACATCCACATTGCAAGCATTAGCCCTAAGCTGTGGTTACCGTTCGAGGATTGGTTTAGCCGGTTGGTGAAGATGTTACTCTGAGGAGTTTGGCATCGCGACGTTGGGTCGTCTGGTTCGATTTTAGAATCTGTTTATCCAGCATGGTCGAGAGGTTGGTGTGTCCCCAACAAGTGACTCCCTAGTTGAGTGGGTTTCTCTGCCGTTTCGAGAATGATAGATCCCCAGCAGTGCTACTCCCCACAGAGTTGGGAGATCGAATCAAGAATTGTGTGCCTAGCAAAGTGACCATTTGCTTTCCCAGCAGGAGTTTTCCACCCCGTGCGTCTTGCAGGCTCAGACCATTTCCCCAGCAGAGGTGGATTATTATTCAACATCTGCATGATACATTTGCAGCGGTTACTCTTGACAGCATTCAGAATTGACAATCCCCAGAGAGGTTTGTTTCCTCACCCGTCCGTGAAAGGAAAGCTTGATTCTCCCCAATTTAGTCCCTGGCAAGTGTCTGCCTTGTTTTGACATATATAGATGTCATCCTTACAATACCGGTGAGTGTCGTGTTGATCCCCGTGTGGGTCCTTTCTTTTGGTGTCAGTAGACATCATCTCTTGATGGTCGATAAACATCGAGTTTCTTCCCATTCATCGAGAGATGTCTGGTCGTGGTTTCTCTCTTCCCATTCATCCGTTGATGTCTGGTCATGGTTTCTTTCTTCCCATTCATCCGTTGATGTCTGGTCAAGGTTTCTTTCTTCCCATTCATCCGTTGATGTCTGGTCGTGGTTTCTTTCTTCCCATTCACCCGTTGATGTCTGGTCGTGGTTTCTTTCTTCCCATTCATCCGTTGATGTCTGGTCGTGGTTTCTTTCTTCCCATTCATCGAGAGATGTCTGGTCGTGGTTTCTTTCTTCCCATTCATCCGTTGATGTCTGGTCGTGGTTTCTCTCTTCCCATTCATTCGTTGATGTCTGGTCGTGGTTTCTTTCTTCCCATTCATCCGTTGATGTATGGTCGTGGTTTCTTTCTTCCCATTCATCCGTTGATGTCTGGTCGTGGTTTCTTCCTTCCCATTCATCCGAGAGATGTATGGTCGTGGTTTCTTTCTTCCCATTCATCGAGAGATGTCTGGTCGTGGTTTCTCTCTTCCCATTCATCCGTTGATGTCTGGTCGTGGTTTTTCTCTTCCCATTCAGCCGTTGATGTCTGGTCGTGGTTTCTTTCTTCCCATTCATCCGAGAGATGTCTGGTCGTGGTTTCTTTCTTCCCATTCATCCGAGAGATGTCTGGTCGTGGTTTCTTTCTTCCCATTCATCGAGAGATGTCTGGTCTTGGTTTCTCTTTCTTCCCATTCATCCGTTGATGTCTTGTCGTGGTTTCTTTCTTCCCATTCATCCGTTGATGTCTGGTCGTGGTTTCTTTCTTCCCATTCATCCGTTTATGTTTGGTCATGGTTTCTCTTCTTCCCATTCATCCGTTGATGTCTGGTCGTGGTTTTTTCTCTTCCCATTCATCCGTTGATGTCTGGTCGTGGTTTCTCTCTTCCCATTTATTCGTTGATGTCTGGTCGTGGTTTCTCTCTTCCCATTCATCCGTTGATGTCTGGTCGTGGTTTCTTTCTTCCCATTCATCCGTTGATGTCTGGTCGTGGTTTTTTCTCTTCCCATTCATCTGTTGATGTCTGGTCGTGGTTTCTCTCTTCCCATTCATCCGTTGATGTCTGGTCGTGGTTTCTCTCTTCCCATTCATCCGTTGATGTGTCGTCGTGGTTTCTTTCTTCCCATTCATCCGTTGATGTATGGTCGTGGTTTCTCTTCTTCCCATTCATCCGTTGATGTCTGGTCATGGTTTTTTCTCTTCCCATTCATCCGAGATGTCTGGTCGTGGTTTCTCTTTTCCCATTCATCCGAGATGTCTGGTCGTGGTTTCTCTCTTCCCATTCATCCGAGATGTCTGGTCGTGGTTTCTCTCTTCCAATTCATCCGTTGATGTCTGGTCGTGGTTTCTCTCTTCCCATTCATCCGTTGATGTCTGGTCGTGATTTCTTTCTTCCCATTCATCCGTTGATGTCTGGTCGTGGTTTCTTTCTTCCCATTCATCCGTTGATGTCTGGTCGTGGTTCCTTTCTTCCCATTCATCCGTTGATGTCTGGTCGTGGTTTCTCTTCTTCCCATTCATCCGTTGATGTCTGGTCGTGGTTTTTTCTCTTCCCATTCATCCGTTGATGTCTGGTCGTGGTTTCTTTCTTCCCATTCATCGAGAGATGTCTGGTCATGGTTTCTTTCTTCCAATTCATCCGAGAGATGTCTGGTCGTGGTTTCTTTCTTCCCATTCATCCGAGAGATGTCTGGTCGTGGTTTCTTTCTTCCCATTCATCTGAGAGATGTCTGGTCGTGGTTTCTTTCTTTCCATTCATCTGAGAGACGTCTGGTCGTGGTTTCTTTCTTCCCATTCATCCAAGAGATGTCTGGTGGTTTCTCTCTTCCCATTCATCCGTTGATGTCTGGTCGTGGTTTCTCTCTGCCCATTCATCGGTAGATGTCTGGTCGTGGCTTCTCTCTTCCCATTCATCGGTAGATGTCTGGTCGTGAGCCTCGCTTCCTTAGCTTTATCCCCTGCAGAGTGCAAATTCTATGGTACTTTTGGTATTCAATCCCTGTTTACCTTGAAAGTCTGATAACCGCTGCTTTCATCCGTTCAGGTTCCCAGTTGATTGAATAGGGGCAACTGTAGCACCTCAAATTTGCCCTCCCCATTCATGCATCCATTTCATTTTTTTAGGTCATTTATCATTCCATATTGCATTGCATCTTGGCAGTCAGCATTGGCATCAAGAGATTCATTAGTACAAAAGAGCAAGTTTTTCCTTGAGATGAAGGCCACATGATTATTCTAAAGAGCTTATATGAGCCAAGGTTCATTTTGAAGCAAATTTACCAAGTGGTAGAGGCCCAAATTCATTAGTGCATCTCCAGGTCATTTGAGGACCACAGAAAGTCAATTGTGCAAGAACTGAGGGCTTTGAGGTGGAGAAATGGTTTGAGACACTTCATTCATGTCCAAAAGAGACTTATTCATCATGTCAAACATCTATCTTAAAGATTTTGAAGTCAGATCAAAAGTTTCCCAAAATGGGAAGTGACTTGTAATTTCAAGTTTCCAAAAATGGCAAGTTTTTGGACCACATTCAACTTGACTTTCCAACATCAAAGAAGCTACAAATGAAATTTTTGTCAACATGAAAGTTGAATATATTTCTCTTCCATTTTCAAAAAGTCTAAGATCATGAGCATCTGATGAAGGGTTGAGAAGTTATGAGCAAATGATCACCAAGTGTACATGAAAGTTCAACATGGCATAACTTTGGCTACAAAACTCCAAATTGAGCCACTCTTTTTGCAAAATGCTTGTCATGACCAATAGTTTTCAAATCAAACATTGCATTGCATGAAATTAACTCATATGATCATTTGTCCATGCATGTATATTTTGGAGGGAAAATGGAGAATTCAAATTCTATTGATCATACATGAAAAATACTAATGCCATTGTGATCTTTGGATGATTTTAAGTGACTTTGAACCATGCATGTGCATTGTTCACGTGTGAAATCTCCATGCACCACACACTTGCCAAATTGGTCATACACCTCATTTCTCATTAAGTTTCCATTAGCCAAGCTTAATTTGGATTAGCATGGTAATTAACACAGGGTATAAATAGATAATCCTAACTGTTTTGCTCAGAAGACACATTCTAGATCCAAAATCTCATTTCCTTCCAAAAACTCTCTCAATTGAAACTTGAATTTTCTTCACATAACTGATAACATGAAATAGTATCACATTCTAGGACTCAATTTAATTAAATTAAATGATTATTTACTTCAATTTATTTCATTTTATTCGATATTACGCGGTATTTTCTTTCTATTTATCTCAGGTGGTTTATTTGAAGCACAAGTAAAAAAGGAAGAAAAGGAGGTGCAAAAAGGAATAAAAAGAGGCAAATATCAAAAGCCAAAGCCCAGTCCAAAAAGCACAGACGCTGTGCCTGTGACGAACGTCACACATGCTGGACGAGCGTCACGCTTTACACACTTGTGTGACGAGCGTCACACATGGTGTGACGGACGTCACACTATTCTCCTATATTTTTGGCACAAGGAACGCAACAGACCACGTTGAAGCCTACTATCACGCTTGACCGTTTGCAACGTGAAGGCTATGTACACGGAAAACCCTTGGAAGCAGTTACAAAAAGTACCAATATAAATAGTAGCTTTTGGAAAAGCTCTCGGTTCGTCGTTCAATTCTCCCGACTTCGTGCAATTTTTCTTCTTCCAGCCGTGCAAGCATACCACTATTTTTCTTTACTGTTTTTGCTTTTAATTGCAGTTTTATTTTTATTTTCTTTTCCAGTTAAGCTTTCAGCACTTAATTAATTCTTTTTCGCACAATAGTTTCTACACCGGAAACTATTGTGTACCTTTCACCGGATCTAACCTTACGTTAGAATCTAGTTTTTTATTCCTTCGCTTTTATTTTTCTGTTTGATTGAAGAATTCAAGAACAAATCCAACCGGTCTGTGGTGGATGTTCAAGACTGAAGTTAATTACTCAGGTTCTTTATTTATTGTTTGAATTTATATATGCCCTGCTTTATTGTTTACTTATATTATTTGCCTGAGATGAATTTGTTTATGCATGATAATTAAATAGATCTGTTTAGCATGTCTGGCTAATTTATTTAGGTATCGGTATGTAAAGTAAGCGGAATGAAGGAATCAAAACTAAATTGGTTTAATTAAGTTTAAAATTACAAATCACTCTTTTCACGGTCCCAATTTACAAGTTTAATAACAAGGTTTTTGTACGAAAGTAAAAGACATAAAGAAGTTAAAAGCAATAGATCGAGAGTTTGAGTTTTTGACTGGACAGTGTTAATTGGACATTAATTCTAGATCAGGGCGAGAGCAATTTTTAGAGTTAATTAAATTCTAATCTTTTTCAAAAAGTATTTTTAAAGGTTGAATGTGAGGACGAGAGTTAAGCATTTGAATTTAATTATATAACCCAAGTCAACAGAGCGAGAGTTTGAGATAAGGGTGTTTAAACGATTAGTGTTTTCTTAAAAAGAGTTTCTACGGATTCTATTGTTTTCAAAAAGTGGTTTTTGACTTAACTAATAAGTGACAACTATGTTAATATAAAATCATAGTTTATTCAACAGAGCGAGAGTTTGAGATAAGACTTTTAATCAAGAGTGTCAACTGAAAAGATTTATTTTAAAACCAAGAAACCAACGAAGAATTGATTCCCTAATTACGACGAACTACATACCGATATCCGTTTAGTTGATATTTAATTTAGATCCTATTTTTAGTTTTAACTTTTCCCCAAACAATCAAAGTATTACCCGCCTTAGCTTTACGAAGTAACCTTAGAAAACGGTATATCGATTCATAAGTCCCTGTGGGATCGATATCTTTTAAAACTACGCGATAGAACTGTGCACTTGCAGTTTGTACCCCAAATTCGACTCATAAAGTCGCGATCAAGTTTTTGGCGCCGTTGCCGGGGACTTTTATTTAGTCGATATCGTAACTCTTCTGTTACGCTGTAGAGACTAAGGCTTTTCTTTTTCTTTTCTTTCTTTCGTTGATTTGTATACCACACACTCGCTCACAAGGCGAGCCGTACTATTTACGAATCAACGATATCGAACTATATCTCCGAGTCTTACGATGAATTCGGGAATATCGTGCTGCAAACAATCTCCCTCCTGTTGAACTTCCTGATCTCAAAAATCTTCTTCCTTCGCCGATACCCGAGATGGCAGAACCAGCTCGTGCTCTTCGAGATTACGCCGCTCCATCGCAAGATGAGCCACATTCGAGTATTGCTCCACCAGCAATCGAAGCAAACAACTTTGAACTTAAACCTTCACTGTTGTAGGCAGTGCAACAGAACCAATTCTCTGGAAATCCTACCGAGGATCCAAACCTTCATTTATCCATATTTGTCCAATACGCTGATACTGTTAAAGCTAATGGTGTCACTTCAGTGGGAATTTGACTTCGTCTTTTTCCTTTCTCGTTAAGAGATAGCGCTAGAAGATGGCTTCAATCTCTTCCTTCCAACTCAGTCACCACATGGAACGAGTTGAAGAAAGTTTTTCTTGCTCGATATTTTTCGCCGAGCAAAACAGCTATGTTAAGAGCCCAGATAAATGGGTTTAAACAGAAAGATAACGAGTCTCTCTTCAAAGCATGGGAAAGATACAAAGACATGATGAGACTTTGTCCACACCATGGTTTAGAAGACTGGTTAGTAATTCATACCTTTTATAATGGTCTCCTGTACAACACGAGGTTAACAATAGACGCCGCCGCAGGTGGGGCACTAATGAACAAACCTTATGCTGATGCTTACCAACTTATCGAAAGCATGGCTCAAAACCACTATCAGTGGGGAAGCGAACGAACAAGGTAGAAAAACCTCAAACGAAAACTGGCATGTACGAGATAAGTAACCTTGATCATGTTAATGCAAAAGTGGATGCTCTGGTCCATAAAATTGAAAGTTTAAATGTATCACCTCCAGCCACCGTGGTAGCCATAACTCAGAATTGCGAAGTCTGTGGAATCCAAGGTCACACTCCTGCAGATTGTCAACTCCTAACAGGAATCCAAGCGGAGCAAGTAAACTATGCTCAAGGAAGCCCCTACTCGCATACCTATAACTCAAATTGGAAGAATCATCCCAATTTTTCATATAAGAGTAATAATGCTTTATACGCACCTGGACAATCTCCAAATCAAGCCCCAACTATACCTCCAGGATATCAAAAGCCGATCCCATCTACACCTAACAATAACGCCCCTAGGAAATCCAACTTGGAAATCATGATGGAAAACTTTATAGCTTCTCAACAGCAAACCAATAAAGATTTCTTAAACCAGAATGTACACACTGGCGAACAAATTAAACAACTAGCAAGTAAAGTAGATGCCCTGGCTACCCATAACAAAATGCTGGAAACGCAAATATCACAAGTAGCTCAACAACAAGCGCCTACTGCTGCCCCAACTGGTACATTTCCTGGCCAACCCCAACCTAACCCAAGAAGCCACGCTCATGCAATTATACTGAGAAGTGGAACGGAAGTGGAAGGACCGTCTGACCCAAGGATAGAAAACCAAAACTCTAAAAAGTCAACTGAGGAAGAAAGTGAACCTAAGGAAAAGGAAGAGAGTAATAAGGAAACCGTAGAAAAGAAGAAACCTTATGTACCTCCACCACCTTATAAACCACCTATCCCTTACCCTCAAAGGCTTATTAAAACCAAAGATGCGGGCCAATTCAAAAAATTTGTTGACCTACTAAAACAATTAAACGTCACAATTCCGTTTACAGAAGCTATTACGCAGATGCCCTCATATGCCAAGTTTTTAAAAGAAATTCTTTCTAATAAAAGGAAACTTGAAGATAGCGAAACCGTTACACTCACCGCTGAATGTAGCGCTATAATCCAGAATATGCCTCCTAAACTTAAAGACCCAGGTAGTTTCTCTATACCCTGTCACATAGGAAAATTTGTCATTGACAAAGCCTTATGCGATTTAGGAGCCGGTATTAGTGTTATGCCTTTATCCATATGCAAGAGACTTGAAATGGGAGAATTAAGACCAACTAAAATGTCTATGCAACTAGCAGATCGTTCCGTTAAATATCCTGTAGGAATTCTTGAAAACGTTCCAGTGCGCATAGGTCAATTCTACATTCCAACTGATTTTATATTATGGATATTAGAGAAGATGAAGTTACACCCATTATACTGGGAAGACCGTTCTTAGCAACTGCCGGTACAATCATAGACGTAAAACGAGGACGACTCACTTTCGAAGTAGGAGAAAAGAAAATTGAGTTCATTCTTTCCCAATTTTGAAAGCACCTGCAATAGAAGATACATGTTACTTCATGGATATCATCGATGAATGCATAAAAGAAACAGAGTTAGAAAAAGACAAATCATCTGACTATCTTGTAGAAGACAAACTCAACCAATGTTTAGCAATAACACCGGATCCTACGCAATGCCTTAAGAAACCAACCCTAGACCTGAAAACACTTCCCAAAAATCTGAGATATGAATTCCTAGACTTAGAACTTGAACGACCAGTGATAGTTAATGCTGACCTAGGAAGACTCGAAACAGAAAAACTCCTGCATATCTTAAGAAAATATCCAACCGCACTAGGATACAACATCACCGATCTTAAAGGAATAAGTCCTTCTATTTGTATGCACCGCATCATGCTAGAAGAAGACTGTAAAACTTCTAGGGAACACCAGAGGAGACTAAACCCGATCCTGAGTGAGGTAGTGAAGAAGGAAATAACCAAGTTATTAGAGGCAGGTATCATATATCCTATATCTGATAGCAAATGGGTTAGTCCTGTACACGTAGTACCAAAGAAAGGAGGTGTAACAGTCATTGAAAATGAAAAAGGAGAAACTATAACCAAACGAATCGAATCGGGATGGAGAATGTGCATTGACTATAGGAAACTAAACAAAGCAACCCGAAAATATCATATCCCTTTACCATTCATTGACCAGATGTTAGAACGATTAGAAAAACATTCTCATTTATGCTATCTAGACGGTTACTCAGGTTTCTTTCAAATACCGATTCACCCTGATGACCAAGAAAAGACAACGTTCACGGGTCCTTTTGGTAGCTTCGCTTATAGACGAATGCCGTTTGGCTTGTGTAATGCTTCTGCAACCTTCCAAAGATGCATGATGGAAATATTCGCCGATTTTCTAGAAAACATCATGGAAGTATTTATGGATGACTTTTCTGTATGCGGACAAAGCTTTGAAGAATGCCTTGAAAACCTAGAAAGAGTTCTAGAGCGATGTGTAAAAGTAAACCTAGTACTTAATTGGGAAAAATGTCACTTTATGGTACAAGAAGGAATTGTTTTAGGACACATCATCTCGAACAGAGGAATTGAAGTAGACAAAGCCAAAATAGAGGTAATCGAAAATCTTCAACCCCCGAAAACTGTGAGAGAAGTACGAAGCTTCTTAGGACATGCCGGTTTTTACCGACGATTCATTAAAGACTTCTCTAAAATAACTAAACCTTTAACCGGGCTATTAATGAAAGATGTTGATTCATATTCGATAATAGATGTTTAGAAGCATTTCAAACGCTTAAACAAGCACTGATCTCCGCGCCCATAATGCAGACACCAGATTGGAATGAACCATTCGAAATAATGTGTGATGCCAGTGATTACGCTGTAGGTGCTGTTTTAGGACAACGAAGGGATAAAAAGCTTCACGTTATATATTACGCAAGTAGAACTCTAGATGAAGAACAAATGAATTACGCCACAACCGAGAAAGAACTTCTAGCAGTAGTGTTTGCACTAGATAAATTTCGTTCTTACCTGGTCGGAGCCAAAATAATCATCTACACTGACCACGCTGCTATCAAATACCTCTTAACAAAAAAGGATGCTAAACCTAGACTCCTAAGGTGGATCCTGTTGCTACAAGAGTTCGATTTGGAAATCAAAGACAAGAAAGGAACTGAAAACGTAGTAGCAGATCACCTCTCGAGACTTGAGAACCTTGAACCGGAAAGAACATCGATTAACGATGATTTCTCGTACGATAAACTTATAGCTAGTTTGGAAGAAAATAAAGCTGATAAACAGGTAGAAACCACCTTAGCTATATGTGTTACACCATGGTACGCTGACCTCGTCAATTATTTAGCTGCCGGAATAGTTCCACCTACTTTATCCTACCAGCAGAAGAAACGATTCTTCTATGACATAAAACACTATTACTGGGATGACCCCTTACTTTTTAAAAGAGGCCCCGATGGTATTTTCCGTCGGTGTATACCCGAAGAAGAGGTAGAAAATATAATCCAACACTGTCACTCCGCTCCTTATGGTGGACATGCAAGTACATCCAAGACCTGCTCTAAAATCCTACAAGCCGGTTTTTATTGGCCAAATATATGGAAGGATGTACATGCAGCTATTAAGAAATGTGACAGATGTCAACGCACAGGAAACATATCTAGACGTGACGAGATGCCATAAAAGGGCGTTTTGGAAGTAGAGATTTTCGACGTGTGGGGAATAGACTTCATGGGACCTTTTCCATCCTCTTTCGGTAACAAATACATACTCGTGGCAATTGACTACGTATCAAAATGGATTGAAGCTATAGCTTCTCCAACAAACGACACACGAGTAGTAACTAGACTCTTTAAGAATATAATATTCCCATGGTTTGGTGTCCCAAGAATAGTAGTCAGTGATGGTGGATCGCATTTCATATCCAAGGTACTCAAAAAACTACTGCTTAAGTATGGCGTAAGACATAGAGTAGTGACACCTTACCACCCTCAAACCAGTGGGCAAGTGGAAGTGTCTAACAGAGAAATCAAACAGATACTAGAGAAAACAGTCGCCACCTCAAGAAAAGACTGGTCATTGAAATTACCAGAAGCTTTATGGGCTTACCGAACTGCTTACAAAACTCCCATAGGGAAACCCCATTTAAGCTCATTTATGGAAAATCCTGTCACCTCCCGGTAGAATTAGAACATAAAGCCTATTGGGCTATTAAAAATCTAAATTTAAACTATAAAGCCGCCGACGAAAAGAGAATCCTTGATATAAGCGAATTAGAGGAACTCAGAAGAGACGCTTACGAAAATGCCAGAATCTACAAAGAAAGAACAAAACAATGGCATGACAAGCGCATATCAAGGAAAATCTTCAAACAAGGCGATACAGTCCTTTTATTTAACTCTAGGCTAAAGTTATTCCCGGGAAAACTACGATCTAGATGGTCAGGTCCTTTTCAAATCACCAATGTTTTTCCCAGTGGAGCAGTAGAAATTAAAGGCAAATCTATGGAACCATTTACTGTAAACGGGCAACGTCTAAAACATTATCACTATGCAGAAAACAATGAAGATTCGCAAGTCTTGCACTTAGACGAAATGCCTCCAGAACTTATAGATTATAATTGATAGTTTTTATGTTGAGCTTGCGACATTAAACAAAGCGCTTAGTGGGAGACAACCCACAAATATTCTTTTTTATTTCTTCCTTAATTATTCTTTTAATTTTTGTTTATTATTCATTCTTAATTTATTTTAATTTATTAAAAACTTTTCTCTTCTTCTTTCGGCATTTGGCCAAATCCTGACTAAAACTCTTGTTTTTCTTTTCTCTAGCTAACACTAACCTGATGGGACAAATTGATCGTATGGGTATCAAATTCAGAGGAACAGCTCAGAAACAAAAGTTTGAGGAACTAGCCACGAGAGAGATGCTACCTAGTCTGTATGCTGATGACTGGGCAATGACTGCCCTTGGACTAAGAGAAAGTGTCCTGTATTTGCTGAGTCAGATAGGGTGGGAAACCTCTCCTATCCGTAGACATTTCGTCACCTACCAGAGACTAACACTAGAATTCCTTAGCTCCCTGATCTATCTACCCAGCCATGGGAAAGGAATAAGCAGAGGTTTCATCCAGTTCAGAATGTTTAACATGGAGTACCAATTTAATATTCAAGACTTTACCAACCTTTTAGGTTTCCCTACCTCCTTTGACACATCCACAGTGAGCCAAGAAGAACTTTTTTAATATAGAGAACTTGGACACTTTTGGGGAAGCTTGACTGGAAATGACGATATCGAGGAACATGAGTTTCTCTCTGGAAACATACATAATTCGGCCTTTCGTTATTTCCATAAGATCCTGACCCACACCTTATTTGGGAAGAAGCCAAACAGTACCACAGTTTCACGTGATGAACTCTTCATCATATTTTGTGCTTCCCAGAACCGTCCAGTAAACGGTGCCACTTTTATGTTGGCAAATTTAGACCACCTTATCCAAGATGAACGAGCACCAATTCGAATAGGCGGTTTGATAACCATGATTGGTAATGCTATCGGATTACGTCAGCCTATGCTTGACTTAAGCCCTTTTTGTGGCATTACTATTATGAGTATACCCTTCCTCTTCAACACTATGTTTATAGCAAACCTAGGATCTGACGAGTTTGAGCTTATAATTAATAACCAAGTTCTTTGCCTATTCACCATGCCCAATCCTAGGACTAGTGTTCATAACCGCAATAACTGGCTCTACAATCTGAACGAAACCCCCTCTCCTGCTAGATCCACTGAATCCATCCAGGACTATGAAATTTGTGATGACCAGATTCCTTATGCTGAATCAGACCCTCAGACACCATCTGGTTATTATGATATTGATCCTCCTCCTCAACCTGTTCAGACCGAAGAATCGGCAATACCCGACCTTAGACATCATATGCCCGGAACTGATTATAACACCGCCATTGAAGATTTGATGTCAGAACAAGACGCCCTCAGAGAAGAGTTCACTAACATGAGACACGAATTTCTAGGATACATGAACAGTATGACAAATCAGTTTCACGATTTGCTATACCGTGTTAACTCCTTTGTTCCTCCGGCCAGAGATCATGCAGATGGATAGAAGTCGTTTTTCTTAGTTATCTAGTTTTAATTAGATTATTCATTAATGTTATTTCAAATTATGTTCGTATTTGTTTCTCTTTCGCATTTTTGTTTTTTTCCAATTTTACATTATAATTATTTTATGAAGCTATTGATTTATCCTATTTTATTATGAATTATGCGATATCTATCAATAATGCTCTCTACTGTTGCTGCCTACATAACTTATTAAAGAAAAATATAATTATGCACTATTATACAAAGTAGAATAGCGTGCAGGGAAATTTAAATAGAAGAATAAAATAATCTGAAGCAAAACAAAATAAATAATAAAAATAAATTACCAAAATCATTATGAAGAACGCAAGCAGAAACCATGCCAATATGACTGTGTGACGAGCGTCACACAATCTATCACGGACGTCACGCCAAGTGCTTGTGACACCCGTCATGCCCCTGTAACGAGCGTAACACCCTTCTGACTAGGTGAACGTTACAAAGCCGTTGGAGACGACCGTTACACCTCTTCACCTTTTTACCTTCCCCATTTATTCACATTTACCCACATTTATTTACTTTTCAACCACTCCCTTTCCAACTTCAAATTTTTTCCTATAAATACCCACCATACCTTTCTTCCTACATCACAACTATTCTATACAATCAAATATATTTCTTTTCTTTCCTAATTACTTCTTCCAACTTATTCATCAGTATGGCAGGAAATCAAAATTTCGGAAATATCATCTTCCGATCCGAAGATGATAATTATCAAAGGGAGCAATTCGAGCGTTTCCAACAACGAGGTGTCACCTCTACCAGGTATCCTGATTTAACTTATTTACAAGAATTAGGATTACTTCAAGGTATAGAATGGATGCACCGTCTTGCTGATTTAACCTTTCTATGCACGCATAATCAACCCACCTACCCATCCCTAACCTTAGAATTTTTAAGTTCCTATGCGTACAACACTCCCACCGGTGAAGACGAATTCTTAACCGGTACCGCAACCTTCTGTATGTTCAACACCGAATACTCCCTATCCCAAAACCAATTGAGCACCATGCTACAATTCCCCATAGAAGGTCAAGTCTACCCCAAAATCCCTCCAAACTTAAACTGGAACACAATTGCCGCTTTCGACCTCTTTAGGAAAATATCCGGTGTAGATGCCAACAACTGGGAAGAGTTCCTTGGTTCCCATATACATAACCCAACTATCCGGTACTTTATCCGCATCCTACAAAACACAGTTTTTGGAAGACCGAACAACAGCAAGGTCAACGCAAAGGAACTATTCTTCCTCGAATGCGTCTTCGAACCGAATGCTAAGGTAAACGCCGCCTCCTTCCTATTTCATCATATCCGCACCTTATGTGCTAGAGGCCATCAACCTTTTGTAATTGGTGGATTAATCACCACCATAGCACTTGGCTTAAACCTAGGGGACCGACTCCAAACTTTAGAATCTTTACCACCCCTATTTATGGATATAAGCTACTGTCGGTCCAGCCGCCTAATAAAGAACAGAGTAGGCGGAAAATATTACCTTATGGTGAATAACCAGGAAGTCCCAAGCGTTGTTCTACCCAACATTGCCCTAACAGATGTCACCAACCCCAACCGCCACCTCTATGATCTGAATGCTCCCGAAGCTACCGAGCCTTCACATACAAACCTGTCTACCGACGAGTTCGACGAAATGGAGCAAGGTGATCATGCTCCTGCACAACAATCAGTCCAGCTCAACCCTTCCGATAATGCAGCTGGCCCATCCTCACGACGTCGTCGACGAAGAAAGCCTGCAACCAACGACGACTTCATGGATGCTATTGATGGTATGCAGCACAGAATCTCGAAATGATGCAAATGATGCGCCAAATGCAACAACAACAGGAAGTGAGGAATGCCATAACCGACCAGCGGTTCACTGATTTGCTTAGCAGGTTTGATAACTTAGAAGTACATCAACGATCACCAGGTCCAAGAACAAGAGGCGGCAGGCAGCCTTAACTTTAGTTTCCTTTTCCTTTCTTTTTGTAATTCATTTCTTTTCCTTAAAACATTGGGGACAATGTTTCATTCAAGTATGGGGGGAAAACCGTGTTCTTTCTATCCTCCTTTTTCTTTTTCAAGTATGTATCTTTCTTTTCATTGTTATTTCCCTTATAAAAAAAAATTAATAATAAAATAATATTTCTTATAATATAGATTTATTTTAAGTTAAGTCCCAAGTGTGAAAACTTTCTATTATCTATTCCCTCAAAATTTTCATGAGCCATAACAAAAATTTAACACACCCAATAAGTATAAAGGTCGCTTATTTTATAAAACTTGAGTGAAATCAAGACAAAAATTATTACCATAATAACGCTCTAAGAACCTCAACATGTTAGATCAGGATAAGTACCTATTATACCAATCCCTTGAACTTTTAGTTTTATAGTAACCCCGAGTAGTTTATACGAGAAGTCAGCACCATCTTAATAGCAAACTACGTGGAGAGCCGATGAATATAAGTGAATGATTCCAAAAGTAACATAAAATATATATATATATATATATATATATATATCAGGAAATGCACTAATTAAGTTAGGTTATCCTTACCAGATCATTTAATCTAAAGGTTGCAGATCATACAAAAGCATAATATGAAAGATCCATTATGAGTTGGTTCAGCAGGTATCTGGTGCTGAACTTGGTAGGGCGGACTACGGTCCGATCCCCCGCAATTTGCAATGGACTGAATAACGAAGTTATCCGACTTATGTACCGGAACTTCTAGCTAAAAGGGGGTCAGAATCACTAACCGGTTAATCCACTATGTGCGCGAAAAGATAAAGGGCTTAATGTGATTTCACTAGAATGAAAACGGGTGAAGTAAGAGTAAAGGAACTAGGATAACTATAATGGCATTACTCGAACTGGTTTGCATAAGGTGGGGTTATATGAGGTTGTGACGATGGTTGTTGATGTCAAGATTAAACTCAAGTTACTTCTAAACAAGGTTTACATGCAACCTAGTACGAATTGATGTGTGTTTTGAAATTTCACCTGGCTAAATTTTTAAGCGATTTCTATACGGTATTTTGCTTGAGGACAAGAAAAAATCTAAGTATGGGGGAGTTTGATAACATGAAATAGTATCACATTCTAGGACTCAATTTAATTAAATTATATTATTATTTACTTCAATTTATTTCATTTTATTCGATATTACGCGGTATTTTCTTTCTATTTATCTCAGGTGGTTTATTTGAAGCACAAGTAAAAAAGGAAGAAAAAGAGGTGCAAAAAGGAATGAAAAGAGGCAAATATCAAAAGCCAAAGCCCATCCCAAAAAGCACAGGCGCTGTGCCTGTGACGAACGTCACACATGCTGTGACGAGCGTCACGCTTTACACACTTGTGTGACGAGCGTCACACATGGTGTGACGGACGTCACACCATTCTCCTATATTTTTGGCACAAGGAACGCAACAGACCACGTTGAAGCCCACTCTCACGCTTGACCGTTTGCAACGTGAAGGCTATGTACACGGAAAACCCTTGGAAGCAGTTACAAAAAGTACCAATATAAATAGTAGCTTTTGGAAAAGCTCTCGGTTCGTCGTTCAATTCTCCCGACTTCGTGCAATTTTTCTTCTTCCAGCCGTGCAAGCATACCACTATTTTTCTTTACTGTTTTTGCTTTTAATTGCAGTTTTATTTTTATTTTCTTTTCCAATTAAGCTTTCAGCACTTAATTAATTCTTTTTCGCACAATAGTTTCTACACCGGAAACTATTGTGTACCTTTCACCGGATCTAACCTTACGTTAGAATCTAGTTTTTTATTCCTTCGCTTTTATTTTTCTGTTTGATTGAAGAATTCAAGAACAAATCCAACCGGTCTGTGGTGGATGTTCAAGACTGCTGTTAATTACTCAGGTTCTTTAATTATTGTTTGAATTTATATATGCCCTGCTTTACTGTTTACTTATATTATTTGCCTGAGATGAATTTGTTTATGCATGATAATTATTTAGATCTGTTTAGCATGTCTGGCTAATTTATTTAGGTATCGGTATGTAAAGTAAGCGGAATGAAGGAATCAAAACTAAATTGGTTTAATTAAGTTTAAAATTAAAAATCACTCTTTTCACGGTCCCAATTTACAGGTTTAATAACAAGGTTTTTGTACGAAAGTAAAAGACATAAAGAAGTTAAAAGCAATAGAACGAGAGTTTGAGTTTTTGACTGGACAGTGTTAATTGGACATTAATTCTAGATCAGGGCGAGAGCAATTTTTAGAGTTAATTAAATTCTAATCTTTTTCAAAAAGTATTTTTAAAGGTTGAATGTGAGGACGAGAGTTAAGAATTTGAATTTAATTATATAACCTAAGTCAACAGAGCGAGAGTTTGAGATAAGGGTGTTTAAACGATTAGTGTTTTCTTAAAAAGAGTTCATACGGATTCTATTATTTTCAAAAAGTGGTTTTTGACTTAACTAATAAGTGACAGCTACGTTAATATAAAATCATAGTTTATTCAACAGAGCGAGAGTTTGAGATAAGACTTTTAATCAATAGTGTCAACTTAAAAGATTTATTTTAAAACCAAGAAACCAACGAAGAATTGATTCCCTAATTACGACGAACTACATACCGATATCCGTTTAGTTGATATTTAATTTAGATCCTATTTTTAGTTTTAACTTTTCCCCAAACAATCAAAGTATTACCCGCCTTAGCTTTACGAAGTAACCTTAGAAAACGGTATATCGATTCATAAGTCCCTGTGGGATCGATATCTTTTAAAACTACGCGATAGAACTGTGCACTTGCAGTTTGTACCCCAAATTCGACTCATAAAGTCGCGATCAATAACACATCAATATTATTGCATAATCATGTTCAGCATGGATGATTGATGAAGAATCAAGGTTTGATTTGATGATTTGGATCAAGAATCGAGCTACACAAGCATATGAACATGAAGATGGAATTTGAAGTGTGAGCTAGATCTAAGAGGTTTCCACTACCAATTCGTGCACAAAGCTTCATCACAAGGTTGGAGGACAAGATCTGGACATTTTTGGAGCTTGAATCCATTGTTTCATCACACTGCTCTTCAAACCAGGTGAAATTCGATCATCATAATTTGTTGTTTTATTGCCATGATCTTGTAGAACTTTTGATGCTGAGAATTCTGATATAAATATCTTTGAATTTGGTTAAGAATTGCATGAGATATGTTGAGTTGAAGTTTTGTTGATCATAATGTTTTTCTTCGATTTGCCAAATCCATGGAGAATTAGGGGTTTTAAATGATATATTCGTGTTCTACATTGAACAAGCTTTCGATCCATATATGCCACGTTAAATTCTGAAAAAAAGTGTTCATCATCTCCGCCGGTCCAAACGGAGAAGACGGTGGAAACCACCATGTTCCACCGTCCATGAACAGTACCAATGGCTTCTGGTTCAGCGCGCAAGGGTTCACTGTTTGAACGCTTGCAACCAATGCGTCCTCTGTTCGAATCCGTGCCAAGCCTCTTTCAGTTTTTCACTTTTAATTTCTCCATGCCAAACGCAGCGTTTCAATCTAAAACGCGCTTGAACCACAGTGACCTCGGTTCGATCCTCAGCGTGTGTTTTGTGGAATTTCATTTGATTTTTTATTGTTGAGCGCACCTGGAATCACACATGCCTTGGTTTGATCCTTGCTGAAGGCATATTGATGATTTTCCATTTTTCAACTTTTATTTCCATTGATTTCCAATACTATTTCATTTTTTTCATTAATTCTAAAAATCACTAAAAATAGCATATACATCCAATTTAATTCAAATTTTTTCTCCCATGTTCATTTGAATGTCTATTATTTTGTAGCATTTATTTCCTGATTTTTTCCTTGCTGGATTTTTCATTGTGCTTGATTGTTTGAACATGATGCAATAATGACATGTTGTGCTAATTTGATTGTGAAATGCTCCTCCTTCCCCCAATTGCCTCAAAACTTGACATGCTTGTCCATAACATATAACATGATCTTTTGGCTTTTGTTTGGCATTTTTACCATTTTCCATCACTGTTTTGGACACATGAACATTTGGTGTGACAATTTGTGTCGCATATTGGATGTTGCTTTTGTGCATTTTCATTTACATGTCATATTAGCTCTTCTGGACTTAATTTTTGGTATGATGCTTGTTCATTACATGTTGTATTCACATAAAAACTTTCATGATCATTGGATTCATTTCTGTTTTAATGTGGATATTCTATCCTTGATGTCCAATTTTGATCACAATGTTTTCCATTGCCTTATCTTGTTTATTTGATGGCTTTTCTTAATGATGTAGCTTTGATCCTTTTTAGGACATGTTCTTGCTTGATTGAATGTGCTTCATGTAGAATATCAACTTCTGTTTTGAATTTTTGCTTTGCCTTTGACCCTAGTCTTTGCACTATTGGTTTGTACTCACCTTTTGAGCTTTGTATTTCAGGTTCAAGCAATTAGCTCCAGTGGTTGATGTGATCTCATTACTTGAGATACAAGTTTGCCTTGTCCACTAACCTTTGTTGTATTGTAGGTCCCTTGGTGATGAACTCACTTGAGTTGTTCACACATAGGACTTGTATTGTGTACATATTGAGGAACCACTGTTGATTGTCTGTTTGGTTTGTCTGAATATGATATTGACTTGTTTGACTTTCTTAAAGGTACATTAGTCGCTTTTATTCCTTGCTTGAGCTTTGCTTTGGTTTGTGGTTGGTATACCATTTAGGTAACCTCTCTTACTCCATGTAGTCTGGAAGCCCTGTCGTTTCTTTTGGCAGGCATTTGGCTGAAGTCCTCCTTAAGAGGCAATGACTGTGATTGTTTATGTTTGTGCTAAAGACCTCCTCGTCGAGGCAAGTTACTTGTTAAGTCCTCCTAAGTGAAGAGGCAATTGACAGATAGAAGGGACTAGCAATCAATCCCCTGTTATTCGTTGAGTCGTTCATTATGCTCGCACTACGTGCTGATGCTCTTGAACCTAACCCAAGATCTTTGTATATAGAGTCAGTCAAGTGGAATAGGGTCCCTCATTCTGGATCCCCACGCATTCTTTGGTTTGAGCTCACCCAGGCCCGAGTTAAGAGCTATGAGGTCTTATCCTCATTACCTTTCATCTGCTCACCTTGACGGTCAATGTCAGTGGTTAAGAGCCGTCAAATACCCTTCCAGTGTTGGCTTGTTTGTCGAGGTTGATATGACCCCTTGACTAAAGCCCAGCCTTGTATGAGCCGCTTGTTTGCATATAGCGTGTGATACCTGTGCTTGTTTACTTGCTGTTTAGGCTAGCTTGCTTCCTGTGCGAGTTAGGTTCTGATTAGAGACCTCAACTTAGGGATCGTTTGCATGACAACTTTTAGGCTCGAGTCGTAGTCTCCCTATTAGTTTGTTATCTCCCTAGTCTCTGGTTAGGAGAAAGTTTCTCCCCTGTTAAGGGGAACTACGTTGCCCTGATTCTCATACCAGATGAGATATGTAGGCAGGAGATTGAGCGAGATCTCTCCGGGCACTCTTTTCTTTTTTCACCATGTTGTGTGCGTTAGGAGTCGGATGTAAGACCAGCCATTGGCATTCCATTTCCTGTTTGCGTTTGCTTTGTTTGGAGTCTGATGTAAGTCCATCCATTGGCATTCAGTTTCCTGTTTGCGTTTGTTTGTTCGGAGTCTGATGTAAGTCCATCTATTGGCATTCGGTTTCCCGTTTGTTTGTTGTTTGTTCGGAGTCTGATGTAAGTCCATCTATTGGCATTCGGTTTCCCGTTTGCGTTTGTGTGTTCGGAGTCGGATGTAAGTCCATTTATTGGCATTCCGTTTCTTGTTTGCGTTTGTTTGTTAGGAGTTGGATGTAAGACCAGCGATTGGCATTCCGTTTCCTGTTTGTGTTTGTATTGGTCGGAGTTGGATGCAAGTCCATCTATTAGCATTCCGTTTCCTTGGTGTGTTTGTTTTGACGTCTCAGCGTCTCTCTTTTCAGTGTTTTGTTTCGGCGTGCGTTAGCCGAGCTACGAGTGCTCTGATTCTTTCTCTGGTTAGAGAAGATACGTATGCATATGATGCGATATCCTAGCGAGCACGTTCCCCATTTCCCCGAACTACGTCGACTCTGATGTTTGTTTCTGACAAACTACGTAGGCCCAGGATGCGACCTCCTGCCGAGTCCGCTTTCTCCGTTTTCCTTCACCTGTGTTTTATTCCAGTGTGTGTGCATTCTTTGCACAGTTTTTATTAGCAAACTTATTCTATTCTGTTGAGCGTGGATCCCGTCAAGTACGACGGGCGTGAGGGGTCCTAATACCTTCCTCTTGCGTAACCGACTCCCGTACCTAGCAATCTCTGGTCGTAAGACCATTCCTTTCCCTTTTTCAGGTTTACTTCGAGCGTTTCCTTTCCCTCCTTTGGGATAAATAACGCACGGTGGCGGCTCTGTGTCTTTTCCCGCCGGTTGTTTTTCGCGATGCGATAATTGGTAGTTGTAAACCCCATTTTTTCCCCTTGCAGAGTTAATCCTTGATGTTGTTCATCCTAACCGATGACGATTACTCTCGCCTTTGGTTTTCTACCCAGCAATCGATAGATGTAATCCCCTCTTTTGTTGGTTATCTTTATCCAATATTCGGTATTGATATTCCTTTAGTTTTGAGTATATCTCCCAGTAACCGGTGATATATCTCTAGGATAATTGCTCTGATCAAGCAATTTATCCCCGGCAAGTCACCTTTCATTTACCCTTGTTTGGTAATGATTGTTTCTCCCCTTGATTGGTATTTATTTTATACCCAGTACCCGGTATCCCGGTGTCCTTTCTTTTTGGTCGATGTATCCTTTATTAACCCAGTAACCGGTTGTAGATAATCTTCCATACGAGTATGTTATCTATCTTCTGACGGTAATAGATAATATATCTCATGCGCTCTTCAGTCGAAGTCTTTGTTCTTCCCCAGTTGAGTAAGATTCGCATTTTCCTTATGGAACCGAATGTCCATCTTGTAATCGAGTTTGCTTCTTCAGCCCTTCTTTCGGATGATGAGTGTCTTGGAAATATTCCCCAATTTACGCCTGGTTGGTCACCTATTATATGCCCTGTAACCGGTATCCCTGGTGTTCCTTCCTTCTGCTCCCTATTATGACATTTTGTCCCCTATGGAGTTAGATTTTCCTGAGTTGTGATATACCCTTTTAGGTCTTCCTCAGATGTTTGGACGATTGATATCTCTCACCCTTATACCGGTTATAAATATTCTTTCTCCCTAAGCGTGTCGTTCTCTCACCCTTATACCGGTGGTTTGATCACATGTATCTTTGAGTTTATTACCCAGTAACCGATAATACCTCATTTGGTGTTTCCTCAGCGGAGTCCTTTGTGGACATCCCAGCCCGAGTCCGGATTTTTATCCGAAGTATCCTTTGTGGATAGTTTTGTTGTATTGGCACATTCCCCTATACATGCATCTTTGCGTTAGCTCGAGTCTTTCCATTGATTTATTTTCATGGAATCCCTTCGTGTCTCCCAGCAAGTTTTTAAGTCATGACCTGCTCACACATATACCCTTATTTCTCCCCCAATGTCTCTGTCTCCATAGTGAGTGTATTACTCCTTCGAATTCTCAGTTGCTCCAGATTTCTTTTTCTTTGTGGCCATATATCCCCACAGAGTATTTTACTTTTGCATGCATACATTTGCATCATGAGGTCTCTTAGGGACCAAAATTCGTCTCTTTATTATTATTTAAGCCCATTCTACCTCGTCGAGACGAAGATTTTAACCTTCATATCTCCGGCTATAATGACCTTAAATAGGGGCATCTATAAGACCCTAATTTTGACCCTAAGATCCCTCATGGCATCATATCATTGCTCATTGCATTTGCCTCAAGGATCATAGCATCTTGGCCTTTACCCTAGGGTTGGGACTTGTGTGAGTTAGTTTGAGACCACCAAGCATGCTTGTATTGTATATTTTCTCTTTTCTTATTTTTTTTACTAACCAAAAGCACAAAAATATGTCACTAACTCTTGTTGTTTTGAAGCTCAAGTGATCATGTGCTCCACAATGCTCCTAGGAGGCCCCTATGCTCATTGAAATGACCAGATGAAGAGGAAAGAAAGCATGACAATGGTTCCCAACGCTCTAAATCATCATATATGTCTCCCAATTATCTCAATTTGATCAAGATAAACCAAAGGGCTTAAGGATTGTTTCCCAAGGAAACCCTAATTCAAATGTGCATTGACTGTGCCTTGCTCATGAAGCAACCTCAACCTATGATAAAATACAATCAAGGGAAGTTCTTTCATTCATCATTTTATGCATATATGCGCTTATGTGAGTATTCTCAATCATTCATTCATCATGATTTGAAGTTTGGCTTTGAGAAGTTGATCAGTCAAATCATCTAACTATTTTGAAATCCACTTAGAGCTAACTTTTGATGTGTTTGTCAAATGTAGATTACCCCAAGATACAAAATGTTCTTAAGAACCATATGAACAACTTTCATGTTCATCAAAAATCCATTTGAAACTTGGAAGGTCATAATTCATTTCAAAACATTATAGGTCATTTTGATTGAAACCCTAATTTTGGGTCAACTTCCCAAGGAGCTAACTCCTTCATTTTGTATGATTTTGATGTGATACCAAGTGCATTGGAAAGTTTAAGATGTCTAATTAAAATGTTATGTTGTACAAAATTTCATAATCCTAAAAGAAATACATGTGATAATACAAAACATCATAGGTCACTTTGGATCAAAGCCATTGAATCTTGAAAAAGTCCAACTTCAAGTGCCCATAACTTTCACATCAAAAATCCAAATGATGAAAACTTGAAGTCTAAATTTATTGTCTTGAAAATATATACAATGTTGATGTTGAAGGTTTTGTAATTTTAGGCTTGGATCATTGAAACAGAAGGGCTTGAAGTTGGTCATTTTTGGCAAATTTTCCAAATGCATGTTTTATACCTTGAACTTCATCGCCAGTTTTCAATATTTTCCAAACTCCAAATGGATTTTTGTTCAACATAACTTTTGTTCCTCATGTCAATACCTTTCCAACCATTAGCCACATGCTTATGTTTGAATTTTCCAATTAGTACTTTCGAAGAGATGAAGTTTTGTGACCATTGAAATTCTAGTTATCAAACTTTCAATGTCACACGGGTTGTTATGACATCCAATTCTGCGCAGACAAGAATTATGCAGAACTTAAAAGTAAGTGCAGTAAATAACACAAGTAATTGTTTACCCAGTTCAGTCCAACATGACCTACGTCTGGGGGCTACCAAGCCAGGGAGGAAATCCACTATTAGTAGTATTAATTCAGACCTTAAACCAACTGCTTAACCCTATCACTTAATACCTACCCAATGCAATTTCAATCTTACACTAAGATCAGAGTTCCTACTCACTCCCCCTCAATCACCTCAGTGATTACAACCTTTAATTCCTATTAAAGACACTTGTGAAGTCTCACTTCAAACAACTCTTGATTGTGCTTAACAACTTTAATCAAGATACACAGCACTCGCGCTTAAAAGCTCAGAGTGACACAACACTTACAACTCAATGAACACCCTATACCAATGCAATCATCTCAGTGATAATAGCTTGGCTTACAAGATACGTCTAATACAAGACACACAAAAATACAGCAGTGAAGTATATTGGACAAATAAAATCTTCACGCCTCAAAACCCCAGTTCTGAATGAAGGATTGCCATCCTTTTATATTGCAGCACTTGGGCCTTGTACTTGTATTCTCCTGAATTTAAGGTCACGCGAGTTCCCCTAAATTCCACATCTAGGTTACTAACAAATAGGCTATTTGTTAGGTTCATTAAATGTAGCTTGGTTGTTGGTTTCCTGGATTTTCTCTTAGCTGTTGAATCCCTGAAGAATAGCCTGAGAAAAATGCTGAAACAGAAAAACTAAACAACCTACAATATAGCATACGCTGTCAGGAATGAATGTCACAACATTCAGTTTGGCATCCAAATCAAGGACCATATGCTAAGTCTGTTTTTCCTGAAAACAGACAGTACATATTTGTTGTACTGTACAGAATCAATCTGTCCATGCTTCAGTATCAGCGTACATTAATAAATGTCAAAACATCCAATTTGACATTCACACATAGAGACTTACATCAGGTCTGTTATCCTCTTGATAAGCAGACTGATAATAAATACTGAGTTATAGTAGAACACCACTTGTTCTATTCCTCAGTATCTGCTGACAGGGATGAATGTCATAACATCCAGTTTGACATTCAATGAATCATGTATTAGCTAATCCTGCAGTACACTACTCAGAATGTCATGACATCAGCCAAGACATCAGAGTACAGCTAGATATTCTAACATACAATGCAGTCAAACAAACATCTCCACAGCATGTCATGACATCAGTCAAGGCATTAGAATCCATCTAGTGTTTTACCATACAATGCAGCCAATTAAACATCTACAAACTCCCCCTTTGGCAAATTTTTGGCTAAAACACTTTAGTCTTACAATAGAGTCCACAGCAGCGGAAAACATACATCTAGCAGGAAATTAACCTAGCTAATACACTCAGAGTTGCAGCACACTCACACATATGGAAGTTAAATAAAAACTTCACTAAACAACACACATACAGAAGTTAAATAAAACTTCTAATTGCAGCACACACATACATACTCACACTCATTAGAAGTGGAACAACTGCTGCAGCACAACCTCTGGATTAGAGGATCTTGAATATTTGTCCTGAGTAACTGTTTAGCAATAAGCAAAACAATCTGTTGTCCTGGGGTATCACCTGTTACTCCCCCTTTTTGTCAAAAATGTTGCCAAAGCAACACTTTAAATTACAGATCCACATAAACAGAATTACACATAAATGACAGAATTACAGTCTTGGTTTTACTTCACAGTTTCAACCAAGTCAACACCCACTTGATCTTGCTTCACAACTTTGATCAAGTAGTCACACACTCTTGCTTTACAGTAGGTACCACCATATCAGATGCCATGACTTTGTGTCTGACATCCAGAACCACTCCTGCATGAACATTGTCCTTGAACTCCTGCAGGTGCATAGGTTGCCTTAAGTTAGGATGTCTCCTTAACCTCTTGTTATCACACTTGTTGCAAGTGACATAGCTATGATCTGTTGACCAATCAGAGCACACTTCCAATTGTTTAATAGGCAGAGATATTAAACGATACATCCCAAACATCATTGGTTGCTATAAGTTCTCAGAGAGACATATTCCTAGTTTGCCCCTTAAGTTTTCAAACTGAGTAGCATCCAGAGCCTTTGTAAATATGCCAGCCAGTTGGAGTTCAGTGGCTACATGTTCCAAGGTAATCACTTTGTCTTCCACCAGATCTCTGATGAAGTGATGTCTAATGTCAATATGTTTGGTCCTGCTGTGTTGGATGGGATTCTTGGAAATATTGATGGCACTGAGATTATCACAGAACAATGTCATGACATTTTGAGAGACATTGTACTCAGTGAGCATCTGTTTCATCCAAACCAGTTGGGAATAACTGCTTCCAGCTGCTATGTATTCAGCCTCTGCAGTGGACAGAGATACACAATTCTGCTTCTTGCTGAACCATGATATGAGATTGTTTCCTAAGAAGAAACATCCTCCTGATGTGCTTTTTCTGTCATCAACACTCCCAGCCCAGTCAACATCACAGTACCCAGATAGGACAAGCTCAGAACCATGTGAGTACAACATCCCATAATCACAAGTACCATTGATGTACTTGAGAATCCTCTTGACTTGATTCAAGTGGCTCACTTTGGGCTCTGCTTGGTATCTAGCACACACTCCAACTACATAGGAAATGTCAGGTTTACTTGCAGTTAGGTATAGAAGACTACCTATCATGCTTCTATACAAACATTGATCAACACTGGGCCCTCCATCATGTTTGGTTAACTTTAGATGAGTAGGTGCAGGAGTTCTCTTGTGCCTAGCATTATCCATACCAAACTTCTTAACTATGTTTTTGGCATACTTGCTTTGGGAGAGAAACATAGAATCCTCCATTTGGTTGACTTGCATTCCAAGAAAATAAGTCAGTTCCCTAACCAGACTCATTTCAAACTCAGATTGCATCTGGTGAATAAAATGTTTTACCATTTGCTCTGACATTCCACCAAAAACTATATCATCCACATAGATTTGAGCAATCATGATTTTGCCATCTTCATCCTTCACAAACAAGGTCTTATCTATCCCACCTTTTCTGTATCCATTTGAGGTTAGAAATTCAGTCAACCTTTCATACCAAGCTCTAGGTGCTTGCTTCAACCCATACAAGGCTTTCCTCAACTTGTACACATGTTTAGGTTGGTTAGGATCACAGAACCCTTTCGGTTGTTCCACATAGACTTCTTCATTTAAGTAGCCGTTTAAGAATGCACTCTTCACATCCATTTGGAACAATTTGAATTTCAGAATGCATGCTACACCTAACAACAATCTGATTGACTCAAGCCTAGCAACGGGTGCAAACGTCTCATCAAAATCAACCCCTTCAACTTGAGTATATCCTTGAGCTACTAGTCTTGCTTTATTCCTAGTAATTACTCCTTTCTCATCAGACTTGTTTTTGTAGATCCACTTGGTACCAATGATGTTAGTCCCTTCAGGTCGAGGAACTAGCTCCCATACTTCATTCCTTTTAAACTGCTCCAGTTCATCTTTCATGGCATTGATCCAATATTCATCAGTCAGGGCTTCTTTCACATTTTTTGGTTCAACCTTGGATACAAAACAGGAATTTGAGCTAATTTCCCTTGATCGGGTAGTCACACCACTATTGGGATCTCCTATGATAAGATCCTTAGGGTGGTCTTTCTGAATTCTGATAGATGGCATTTTGGTGGGTGCATCTACCTCACATTCAGTAGGAGTCTCCTGTACTTCTTCAGACTTGACTGGTATGTCTGTTGTAGTATCAAGGAATGTTCCAACATCCTCTATGACATCGATTCCTTCCTATTTATCATCCACAATAACATTTATGGATTCCATCAGGACATTGGTCCTGTAGTTGAACACTCTGTAAGCTCTGCTGTTAGTTGAGTATCCTAGGAATATACCCTCATCACTTTTGGGATCCATTTTCCTTCTGTGTTCACGATCTGTGAGAATGTAGCATTTATTTCCAAAGATATGAAAGTACTTCACAGTGGGTTTTCTGCCTTTCCATATTTCATACAGAGTGGAGGAGGTTCCTTTTCTCAAGGTGACTCTATTGTGAACATAGCAAGCGGTATTCATAGCTTCAGCCCAAAAGTGCATAGGGAGCTTCTTTGCATGAATCATAGCTCTGGCAGATTCTTGAATAGTTCTATTTTTCCTTTCAACTATCCCATTCTGCTGAGGAGTTATAGGAGAGGAGAACTCATGACTTATTCCTTCCGACGAGCAAAACTCATCAAACTTGGAATTTTTGAACTCCGTACCATGATCACTCCTAATTCGGACAACACAACTATCCTTTTCCCTTTGAAGTCTGATGCATAGTTCTTTGAAGACATCAAATGTATCTGACTTCTCTCTGATGAAGCTTATCCACGTGTATCTAGAATGGTCATCAACCACCACATATGCATATCTCTTTCCACCCAGACTTTCAACCTGCATAGGTCCCATTAAGTCCATGTGCAACAGTTCCAGAACTCTGGAAGTTGTAGGATGTTCCAACTTCGGGTGTGACATCTTGGTTTGCTTGCCCACCTGGAATTCTCCACAGACTCTTCCTTCATCAATGAGTAGCTTTGGGATTCCTCTTACTGCTTCCTTGGATATGATCTTTTTCATTCCCCTTAAGTGGAGATGACCAAGACGTCTATGCCACAACTTCACCTCCTGTTCTTCCTTGGCTGAGGAGCACATTATGGAAAAGTTTGAGAGCTTAGGTTCCCACAGATAACAGTTATCTTTGGATCTGGATCCTCTCATAACTTCTTGATTATCTCCATTCGTCACAACACACAGCTCCTTAGTAAACTGAACATAGAACCCTTGATCACACAGCTGGCTTATGTTGATGAGATTGGCAGTCAGTCCTTTTACTAACAACACATTTTTCAGTTTTGGGACTCCAGAGCAGTCCAACTTACCCACACCTTTTAATTTTCCTTTAGCACCATCACCAAAGGTCACATAACTAGCAGTGTGAAGTTGTATATCCACCAATATATTCTCCATACCAGTCATATGTCTTGAGCAGCCACTGTCAAAGTACCAGTCTTCTCTAGTGGATGCCCTTAGAGTTGTGTGAGCTAACCAAGCATACCATTGCCGTTTCTTGATGGGGGCATTATGCCTGTATGCCTTATGCTTAGGTCTGACAAGGGGGGCTTGGTTAGGATAACCATGCAGCCTGTAGCAGAAGACTTTTATATGGCCAAACCTACCACAGTGATGACATCTCCATCGCTGAAATTTCTTCTTCTGATGGTGACTCATCATGTTTCCCTGATGTTGAGACATCTGTTGTGACCTCCGCTTGAATGTCTGGACTTTTGCTTTTGGGCGTTTGGGTTCCGTTGAGGATTTTTTCACAAAGCCTAAACCAAACATGGTTCCAGACTTCTGTCCCACTTTTAGGATCTCTTCCAAGGAGTCTGTTCCTTTATTTAGCATTCTGATGGATTTCGTCATTTGATCCAGCTTGGAGGTCAGCAAGATTATCTCACCATTTAGACCATCTATGAATGTCAGATGCTTCTGTTTCTCATCCTCCAGCTTCTTGATGAGCTTCTTCTGCTTTTCACCTTGTATACGCACTTCTGCACTGGTGACACATAGCTCCTTATATGATGCAGCCAGTTCATCAAAGGTCAGTTCATCTGCACTTGAGTCATCTTCAGTGGCACAAACACTAGTTAGTGCAGTAACATGTTTAGCAGATTCTCCTTCATATTCACTCTCAGAATCTCCTTCAGACCATGTAACAGATAGCCCCTTCTTTTGCATCTTGAGGTAAGTAGGACATTCAACTCTAATGTGTCCATAACCTTCACAACCATGACACTGGATTCCCTTGCCTTGGTTGAACTTTTCTTCAGAAGTTGATCTTTTCCTGATGTCAGACGAGATGTTCTTGACATTAGGTCTACCTCTTTGATCAATCTTCTTCACGAACTTGTTGAACTGTCTCCCAAGCATGGCTATGGCTTCTGATATGCTTTCATCACCTCCAGTATATACTGCTTCTGACTCCTCTTCAGTATTTGATACAAAAGCTATGCTTTTGTTCTTCTTTTCAGCATTCTCACACAAGCCCATTTCAAAGGTTTGGAGAGAACCAATGAGCTCATCCACCTTCATATTGCAGATGTCTTGAGCCTCCTCTATGGCTGTGACCTTCATAGCAAATCTCTTAGGCAAGGACCTGAGAATATTTCTTACAAGTTTCTCTTCAGCCATTTTCTCACCTAGGCCACCAGAGGTGTTTGCAATTTCAAGAATATTCATGTGAAAGTCATGAATAGTCTCATCCTCTTTCATCCTCAGATTTTCAAATTTGGTGGTCAGCATCTGGAGTTTGGACATCTTCACCTTGGAGGTACCTTCATGAGTTATCTTGAGGGTATCCCAAAATTCCTTAGCCAGCTCACAGTGGTGCACCAGCCTGAAGATGTTCTTACTGATTCCATTTAACAATGCATTCAAGGCCTTAGAATTTCCAAGGGTTAATGCCTCTTGCTCCTTGTCCCACTCTTCTTCAGGAATTTGCACACTGACTCCATCTTCACCTGTCTTCGTTGGATGTTCCCATCCTTTATTGACAGCTCTCCAGACTTTGCTATCTAGAGACCTTAAGAAGGCTATCATACGAGGCTTCCAGTCATCATAGTTAGAACCATCCAGCATGGGTGGTGTATTTGAGTGTCATATATCCTTGTCCATGGTACTAGAAAGTAACTTCCCTAGATCTCACCCAGAAATTAACAGGCAGGGTGCCTGCTCTGATGCCAATTGAAATTCTAGTTATCAAACTTTCGATGTCACACGGGTTGTTATGACATCCAATTCTGCGCAGACAAGAATTATGCAGAACTTAAAAGTAAGTGCAGTAAATAACACAATTAATTGTTTACCCAGTTCAGTCCAACATGACCTACATCTGGGGGCTACCAAGCCAGAGAGGAAATCCACTATTAGTAGTATTAATTCAGACCTTAAACCAACTGCTTAACCCTATCACTTAATACCTACCCAATGCAATTTCAATCTTACACTAAGATCAGAGTTCCTACTCACTCCCCCTCAATCACCTCAGTGATTACAACCTTTAATTCCTATTAAAGACACTTGTGAAGTCACACTTCAAACAACTCTTGATTGTGCTTAACAGCTTTAATCAAGATACACAACACTCACGCTTAAAAGCTCAGAGTGACACAACACTTACAACTCAATGAACACCTTATACCAATGCAATCATCTCAGTGATAATAGCTTGGCTTACAAGATACGTCTAATACAAGACACACAAAAATACAGCAGTGAAGTATATTGGACAAATAAAATCTTCACGCCTCAAAACCCCAGTTCTGAATGAAGGATTGCCATCCTTTTATATTGCAGCACTTGGGCCTTGTACTTGTATTCTCCTGAATTTAAGGTCACGCGAGTTCCCCTAAATTCCACATCTAGGTTACTAACAAATAGGCTATTTGTTAGGTTCATTAAATGTAGCTTGGTTGTTGGTTTCCTGGATTTTCTCTTAGCTGTTTAATCCCTGAAGAATAGCCTGAGAAAAATGCTGAAACAGAAAAACTAAACAACCTACAATATAGCATACACTGTCAGGAATGAATGTCACAACATTCAGGTTTGACATCCAAATCAAGGACCATATGCTAAGTCTGTTTTTCCTGAAAACAGACAGTACAAATTTGCTGTACTGTACAGAATCAATCTGTCCATGCTTCAGTATCAGCGTACATTAATAAATGTCAAAACATCCAATTTGACATTCACACATAGAGACTTACATCAGGTCTGTTATCCTCTTGATAAGCAGACTGATAATAAATACTGAGTTATAGTAGAACACCACCTGTTCTATTCCTCAGTATCTGTTGACAGGGATGAATGTCATAACATCTAGTTTGACATTCAATGAATCCTGTATTAGCTAATCCTGCAGTACACTACTCAGAATGTCATGACATCAGCCAAGACATCAGAGTACAGCTAGATATTCTAACATACAATGCAGTCAAATAAACATCTCCACAGCATGTCATGACATCAGTCAAGACATTAGAATCCAGCTAGTGTTTTACCATATAATGCAGCCAATTAAACATCTACAACCATTTATGCATTTCATGTTAAATCTTCATGCACAATCCATTGCCTTGCCATCTGCACGTCCAAACTTGATTCATTTGAGTTCAGCATGCAAAACCAATTGATTTTGGGCCTCACATGCGCCTGTACAGGCCCATGCATGGAGGACCCAACTTCACATGCACACGAGTTTGATCACACCTTGCATCAGTTGTGGCTATAAATAGAAGGCATGGCTTCACTCAAATCTCAACCTGAAGGCGCCTGAACCTCTACTGAATTGCTTCCCTAACCTCTCACCAAAGGAATTTGCATTTTCACTTTTCATTTTCAAGTGTGATTTTTAACAACATCAGTTGATTATCATCACTAATTCCTAAACCTAGCTCTCATACCAAGCATCCAGATCAAGCTGCAAGCAAAGGGTTGGTTGAATTGTGCTCTTGAAAGCTGCTCTACAAAGGTTTATACCATAACTGTTTTTCTTCAAATCTCACTGATTATTGTGCATTTCTTGTGTTGGTTTGCATTTTTGAAGTCCTCATGTGAGAGGCAAGCCAGTGGTGGCTTTAATTTTATGAATTGGTGAAATTCAAATTAAAAACCTAGGTTTTCAACCTCAGATTTCTTCTTCCATAAGAGTCTTGAGAAAAAACTAAGATCACAGGGGTGATGTACATGACCCCAGCTTTCTTTTGGTATATGGATCGCGTGTTATAGTTGAGGTTTCAAAACCTGCAACTGGTGGCCGGACTGAGCCTTCTCACCGGAGAAGATGGTGGTTTCCACCACCGTCCCCACGCGTCCAAGCCATAGCCGTTGGATGATGGTTCCCAGATATAATCCTGGCCTTGGAATGTTATGACTTCATTTAAATCATGGTGCTACGCTGTTGACTAATGCTCATCATACGCGCGCGCTTCATGTCCCTTGGATCAGCCACGTCAATTAATGAGCGTTGATCCAAGCGCTGTGGTTTTTTCCTATTTTTTGAATTTCCATTTTAATTTCTTTTAATCCATTTATTTTAAAAAATTCATGACTTCTTTATTTGGAATCACAAAAATATGGGTCCAATTGCAAAAAATTTCTCTTAAATTCTAGTTTCATAAAATGATTTTTAATTATTTTTGTGATTCCATTTAATATTTTTTGTGAATTATTTCATTTCTGATTGTTTTTAATTCATTTAAAATACCATTTGATATTTAAAAATGCCAAAAATATTTTCTTAACATCTTTGGATGATGATGAATCTATGAAAAATATTCTCATCAATTTCTTAATTGATTTGAGATTTATTTGAGATTTTAGTCCAATTATGTTATTTTTCTCCATTTTTAATTGTTTAAAATTAGTTTCTATTTTAAAAAAGTGTTGAGAAAATTTGTCAAACCTTGTTTGACCATGTTAGACTTATGATGATCCAATTGGACTTATTCAAGTTAATTTGAATTGGATTTAAAGTGTGACCTTTATTTGTTCATTTTATTTTGAGCATTATTTTAATTCCAAAAAATACCAAAAATATGTTTGACCTTTCTTGACCTCTAATCTTCATGTTACTTCTGTTTACCATTGGTTGATGATGATTCCATTCATTTTTTATCAATGTGTTTTGATTATGTCATTTGATTTTCATTTTTGTACATTCTATCTTCATCTTCTTTCTTCATCTTTTTCTTTTGACCAATGAGTTAATGATTTGTGGTTAGCCTTGACATATGAGGGGCTTAACCTTCTTTGATCGAAATCAAATTCGTCTAGATCAAAGATCAAGTGAATTGCTTTGTGTCCAAGATAGGTTGCTTCTTGGTCAAGCAAAGAACCTGAAATCCATACAAGGTCATTCTCATTTTCTTTTGGCATGGTAAGTTGTAGGAGCTTGGCTTACTAGTCATGATCTCTAACTTGTGTTTATTTGCCTATAGTTTTATTGACCGGCCTCAGATAGGTGTGACTACTACATTAGTCCACTTACGATTGCTTAACATAGCGCTAAATTGCCTCATGGCACACTAACACTAACCACTAATTACTAACTTTTAATTCAAGCATTTAATTCTTGCAATTTACTTTAATGCAATTTAATTTCTTGCTCATTTATTCATATTGTCTTTTTTCCCTTTGCTCATTTGAGCTCATGTTTATGTTTATGTCATTTGCCTTTTGCTCACTTGAGCACATTATTGTGAATACATTTTGCTTTGTGCTTGTTTTGTGTTGTTTGTGTGAACCAATGCAAAAAGGAGAAAGGACTTAGAATTAGGACCTTACCTATGCTAAATGGAGTTTCAAGAGAAACTAGGCCTCATGCCTTTAGAATTCTAAATATGTTGAAGAGCAACTAGGTCTCATGCCTTTAGAATGCTTAATCTTGAAGTTGAATTGGAAGGACCCCTATTCTAAACTCACTCTTGTCCATTCTATTATTGCATTGTGGAACTTTTCGATTTGTTTGTTCTTGTGTGGTAGGGATCCCAAACTTGAGCTATATTAGAAGGACCATTGTCATGAGCATCCAAGATAGGAGAGACAATCCAATTGGAAGATCCTAGGAGCTTCATTGAATATTTGCTTGATTGCTTGAGTTAATTGCTTATTACTTGCTAAGTCCAAAGGAAAGGAGTAACTTGGATCATCTTTATGATCTCAAGAAAGGAACTCCAAGGGTTTTATTCTCTTCCCTCATCTTTGCATGTTTAGGACCTAGCCCTTCTCTTCTTCTCTCCACTCTAACCCAAGCCAAACGTATTTTGTGCAAACATTGACATTGTTTCCAAAACTAGAAAGCTAGGCACTATGCCTTTGATTTTTCAAACTCTTTTCATAATACTTATTTTGAATTAAACCTTAAGTCAACTTTGACTTCCTTTTGTGAATACTTTTAATTGGTAAATCGAACTCACTTCAAATTCTTTTGTGGTTCCAATGGCCACCTTTGCCAAAGCTTTTCATAAACATTAGCTATTAGGTTTGAGTTATCATAGTGGTTGATGTAAACCTCACCTTATCCTTAGTGATTGGACTATAAGTCTTCCATACTTATTATAGGGTGGATGCCTCACTAGTATGTTGAAGCTCTCCTCACATGGTGGATTGTGGTTTAGGTTGAGTTTTCTCCCTTTGATAACAAAAGACCTTAAGGTTTTTGACCAATCAATTCACCAACTTATTTTGAGATTTTTACCCCGAACTACGAGGTTTTGATACTACCTTTGTGATGGTACGTAGGCAATGGGTTCATCCATTCAAACAACAAAATTGTAAATAATATTTATATTCTTTTCTCATCTCCCCAATCATGTTTGCACAAATATTTTTCACAAATACCAACCTACCATACAACATTTGCAAAAAGGGCTCCCTTAGAGTACTAAGGATGTTTTGGGTGCTTAAAACCTTCACATTGCATAACCAACCCCCTTACCCAGATCTTTGACATTTTTATTAGTTTTTTATTTGATAAAACTTCTCGGTTTTTGTTCGCTTTTTAACCTTTCCTTTGGATAAATAGAAGTGCGGTGGCGACTCGAATTGTATGATTTACTTTTGATTTAGTCAATAAATATAAAGGTAGCGAACACCCCACTACACTTACTAGTCATGATCTCTAACTTGTGTTTATTTGCCTATAGTTTTATTGACCGACCTCAGATAGGTGTGACTACTACATTAGTCCACTTACGATTGCTTAACATAGCGTTACATTGTCTCATGACAAACTAACATAACCATACTAATTACTAACTTAAATTTGAGCATTTAATTTCTTGCCCTTTACTTTAATGCACTTTATTTCTTGCTCATTTACTCATATTGCTTTTCATTTTGCTCACTTGTGCACATATTTTATGTTTATGCCATTTTCCTTTTGCTCATTTGAGCTCATTATTGTATATAAATATATCGTTGCCTTGTGGTTGGTTTGTCTTTATTTTGTGTGAACCCAATGTAAAAAGGAGAAAGGACTTAGAATTAGGACATACATATGCTTAAAGGAGTTCAAGAGCAACTAGGCCTCATGTCTTTAGAATGCTAAACTTGTTGAAGAGAAACTAGGCCTCGTGCCTTTAGAATGCTAAATCTCAAAGTTGACTTCAAAGGACTTCCTTTCCAAAACTTATTCTTTGTCCATTCCTCTTATTATGTTGTGAACTTTTTGATGTTTGCTCTTGTGTGATAGGGATTCCATCTTGAGATAGTAAAGAGGACCATTGTCATGAGTAGCCAAGTTAAGAGAGACAAGCCAAAATGGAGATCCTAGGAGCTTGGATCTAAATTGTGTGATTGCTTGGTTGTATACTAAGTCCAAAGGAAAGGTGCATCTTGAATCATCTCTATGATTTCAAGAAAAGGAACTCCAAGGGTTTTATCTTCTCCCTCTTATCTTTGTATGCTTTAGGACTAGCCCTTCTCTTCTTCTCCCCACTCTAACCCAAGCCAAAAATCTCTTATTTCAAACTTTGATATTGTTTCAAATTAGAAACCTAGGCCTTATGCCTTTGATTTTTCAAACTCTTTTCATCAATAATCATTGTAAATAAATCTTAATCCAAACTTGACCTCATTTTGTAAATAAACCTAACTTGTAAATATAACTCACTTCAAGTTGTTTTTATGGTTCCAATGGCCACCTTATTAAAACCTTTTTTCATAAACATTAGTCATAGGTTTGAGTTATCATAGTGGATTATGTAAATCTCACCTCATCTTTAGTGGTTGGATTATAAGTCTTCCATGATTATTATAGGGTTAACCCCTCACTGGCATATTAAAGCCTTCCTCACATGGTGGATTGTTGGTTTAGGTTGAGTTTTCTCCCTTTGATAACAAAAGACCTTAAGGCTTTTGATCAAATCAATTCACCAATCTTTGTGATTTTTACCCCGAACTACGAGGTTTTGATCCTACCTTTGTGATGGTACGTAGGCAATGGGTTCATCCATTCAAACAACAAAACTGTAAATATAATATATTCTTCTCTCATCCCCCCAATCTTTTGCACATACTTTCACAAATATCAACCTACAACACATGCTTGCAAAAAGGGTTCCCTTAGAGTACTAAGGATGTTTTGGGTGCGTAAAACCTTCCCATTTCATAACCAACCCCCTTACCTAGATCTCTGACATTTTTATTAGTTTTTGATTTGATAAAACTTCTTACTTGGCTTTTGTTTGCTTTTTAGCCTTTCCTTTGGACAAATAAAAGTGCGGTGGTGACTCGAATTATATGTTTACTTTTGGTTTAGTCAATAAACCTAAAGGTAACGAAAACCCCTCTATAGAAAAGTGGCGACTCTGCTGGGGATAGGCTCTAGTGGGTTTAGCCTACTTTTTGCTTATGTGTGTTGTATATTTATTGGTGACATATTTTTGTGCAAATTTGGGATGACTATATTGCTTGTAATGTATGAATTGCTTGATATATTAATTGCTTGTACGCTTGGTGCTTTCTTGTGAGATGAGTTCTATACCCGAACTCGAGTGCACTTATGATAAGAGAATGGCATAGTCTTGTTGACTTGTGTGGATTTATTCCTTAACAAGTTGACTTGCAAGGCCATTCACTTGGTGGAGGTCTTGTTGGGATCAATAATGTCACACGAGTAGTCGTGGTTAGGCATTACTCTTTCCAATATAAACCTTAGAAGCCAAGGACCTTAGATACCTAGCCCATCTTGGCATATTTTAGGACGTAGTGAGAAAGTCATTCAAGTGTAAGATTTGATACAATTGTTACGCGATACTACACTCATAAGAGTCTCTCTTGAGAATATTTTTGGAATGCGAGTAGTCGTTTTATCCGATAATATCCGAAAGATGAGATGATGACTATGGGGACCTTTTTAGAACATGATTGTCAGGTTTAACCATAGTACACTCCCATTTGGATGGTTCTTAACCGAGACTCCATGCTCGTGACTTACAACAAACCCTTGATTCGCGGTTGATCCGTTCTCGTACATTCTCAATATCAATGGAACTTGGGTGGTGATAAGGTGTAAACCATAATCCACCAAAATGGATGATTGATATTGACAATGACGTGAGCCATCCCGTGACCTTTGTGTGGCGTGACTTGCTTGATCCTTGAGTGTGATTGTTGCATCCATGCATTCATGCATTCATTTGCATTCATATCATCACCAATAAAAGTTTTCAAGGAACTTAAGAGGTCTATTTGCAAATTTTCAGACATGGATAAGCAAAGGAGTAATACGAAGAAGTACAGTTTCAGACAACCCGACTTGAAAGAGTTACGGAGTTTGACATCTTATGTACTAGAGCCCTTGGAGTTCAAAGCTCGCCATGGGAAGCTTTTGTCCATTCTTTCTACTAAGGTGGATGAAGGTCTGATGAATGTGTTGGTGCAGTTCTATGATCCTTTGTATCGATGCTTCACTTTTCCGAATTTCCAGCTTTTGCCTACTCTTGAGGAGTATGCCTATCATGTGGGTATACTTATCCTTGATCAGTTGTCGTTCAATGGCTTGGAGAAGATTCCGTCTTCTCAAGGGATCGCTGACATGCTCCATGTGGATGTATCCGATATTAGTGCTAATATGACTACCAAAGGCGGAATTCAAGGTCTCTCATCTGATTTTCTGAGTGCCAAAGCTACTTTGTTTGGGAAGGCCATGAGTGAGGATGCTTTTGAAGTGATGTTTGTACTCCTCATCTATGGGCTAGTGTTATTTCCCAACATCGACAATTTCGTGGATGTGAACGCTATTAGGATTTTCTCTTCTCTTAATCTCGTTCCGACTTTGTTGGATGACACTTATTTCTCTTTGCATATGAGGAATGCAAAGGGTGATGGTTCCATTGCGTGTTGTCTGCCTCTGTTGTACAAGTGGTTTATTTCACACTTGCCTTAGACGCTTGCCTTCAAGGAGAACAAGGGATGTCTACGGTGGTCTACGAGACTTATGTCTCTCAGTAATGATGATATCTCTTGGTATAATCGTGTTTATGATGGCGTTCAGATTATTGACTCTTGTGGTGAGTTTTCCAATGTTCCTCTTCTTGGTACATGTGGTGGAATTAACTACAACTCTGTTTTGGCTCGCCGTCAGCTTGGGTTCCCCTTAAAGGATAAACCCAATAACACTTTGTTGGAAGGCTTATTCTTTCAAGACGGTAAAGATCCCCAGAACTTGAAGGATAGAATGGTCCGCGCCTGGCGCAAGGTTCATAGGAAAGGGAGGAATGAGCTTGGTCCGAAGAATTGTGTTGCTTTGGAACCTTACACCTCTTGGGTGAGGAAGAGAGGTCTTGAGTACTGCATGCCATACGATTATCCGAGACCTACCCCTATGGTTATGGTTGGGCCTTCAAACCTCCCTAACCAAGGAGTAGAGGAGTTGAGAGATGAAGACCAGTCGCGTGCATGGGTTCGTGAGCGAGAGGAACTTCTTCAGTATCTCAAAGATAAGGATGCAGTGATAGAATTTCTAGAGCATCAGTTTATTGATGAGCCTGATGACGTGGTTACTTATCTTCTTCCTCACTCATCTAGGTTTTGGAAGAGGAAGTATGAATAGCTTGCTAGGGAAAAGGCTGACATGGAAGCAGCTTATGAGAGGGAGGTGAAGAGGCTTCGTGCAACCTATCTTCCGATCTCGAAGGCTTTGGACGATTGTTTCTAGGGCTCCATAGGATGTTCATTCTCCTTTTGTTTTATATTGTATTTGGTTACCAAAACTGTATTCCTTCTTTGGTGTAAAAAGTTCCCAAATATTATTGCTATGAGTATTCCGTATATGTCTTAAAAGTTTAATATTTTTCAAAATATTTGCAAATAGATCTCTATAAAGTTCCTCTGATTAAAAATAAACATATGCATAAACATTCCATGCATCATATACATAAGCAGGTTTTGTTCTGAGCTCTTGATCAGTGGTCTAACTCTTTGCTCTTCATTTATTTTGAATACAAGCTGACGCACCGGTACAATACTAGAGTGAATCATCCGAAGATAATGGAGCATCTAGAGCAAGAAAACAGGGACTTGAAGGAAGAGATTGCTAGACTGATTGCCATAATAGAGTCAGTCCTGGCCGCACAGAGCCAAACTTCGCCAACTCCCGCAACTCCTCCTGTGACGACTGTCATATCTGAGATAGCAACTTCAACTGTGCCTGCTGCAACAACCCACTTTGCTCAGAGATAGACACCATTTATCATTCTGAGCCATCTGAGGGCCCTGACGTATATGAGAAGATGGATGAGATGAAAGATCAATTCCTTGAGTTGCGCAAGGAACTGAAGACGTTGAGGCGGAAGGACCTCTTTGGGAAAAGTGTTGTTGAGTTGTGCCTAGTGCCCAACGTGAAGATCCCTATTAAATTCAAAGTACCTGACTTTGAGAAGTATAAGGGAAATACATGCCCGCTCAGCCATCTTGTGATGTATGCTCGCAAGATGTCAACACAGACCGATAACGACCAACTGTTGATCCACTACTTTAAGGATAGCCTGACAGGTGTTGTTCTCCAGTGGTATATGGGGCTGGAGAGTGCAAGCATCCGCACTTTCAACGATTTAGGCGAGGCCTTCGTTAAGCAGTATAAATATAACGTGGATATGGTTCCGGACAGGGACTAATTGAGGGCGATGTCGCAGAAGGACAAGGAGACCTTCAAGGAGTACACTTAGAGATTGGCGAGAATTGGCAGCTCAGATAGTGCCACCCCTAGAAGAGAAGGAGATGACAAAGATCTTCTTGAAGACTTTGAGCTCTTTCTATTATGAAAGAATGATTTCCAGTGCTCCCTCAGACTTCACCCAAATGGTGAATATGGGGATGAGATTGGAGGAAGGGTACCGTGAGGGACGGTTATCTAGAGATGAGGGTTCCTCAGCAAAGAAGTATGGAGGCTTTGCTAGGAAGAAGGAGGGAGAGACTCACGTTATGTCCTCCCATATTAAAAGAAGGCCCTTTGTAAGGAGGAAGGATGTGCGTCCAGCCATCAACCAACACCAGGTGGCTCATATAGCACCTACTTTTAGAGAAGTTCATCAACAACAACAACAACATCGTCAACAACAACGGGCCTACCAGTCTCGCAATAATAAAAACACCAACACCAACAACTATGAGAGGAAGAGGGTAACCTTTGACCCGATTCCGATGACTTATGCTAAGCTCTATCCTTCCTTGATAGATAGGAAGCTGATAACTCCACGAGATCCTCCCGATGTGCCAGCCAATCCTCAATGGTGGTACAAGCCAGAGCTTCATTGTGTGTATCATTCCGGTGCTCCCGAACATGATGTGGAGAACTGTTACCCGTTGATGACCAAGGTGCAAGACCTTGTGAAAAGTGGGATATTGTTTTTCGAGGATGTAGGTCCAAACGTAAAGAAGAACCCATTGCCCGAGCATGGGAAAGCAGCTGTTAACATGGTTTAGGGATACCCTGGCAAGTACAAAGTCCTTTATGTGAATGACATAAGGCAATCTTTGGTCGAGATGCATAAGCTGCTGTGTGAACACAACCATTACGAGCATGACCATGATAGGTGTCAGGTGTGCACTATCAATGAGAGAGGATGTCGTCAAGTGAGAAAGGACATCCAAGAGATGATTGATCAGGGAATGATTGAAATACTTCAGAATCGTAATGAGGACGAAGTCAATGTTATCTCCCTTGTATTTAGAATTCCTGAGCCTGTTGTTGTCAAGTATGATAGCAGCAAGAAGAAGGTATCTCCAGCTCTTGTGATAAAGCCAGTGGGCCCTGTCCCGTATGTATCGGATAAGGTTGTTCCCTACCGATATAACATTGTGATGCTAGAAGATGGGAAGGAGGTGTCGTTGCCCTCAACCTCTGTTGTAAGTATTTCAGATGTCAGTGGTGTGACCCGTAGTGGTCGTGTTTTCTCGGCGCAGCCGAAACCCCATTAAGATGTCATGAAGAAGACTGCTGTTAATCCTGCCGGTCCCGTGGGGATTTCTTCTCAAAATAATTTTGTTCCTGTTGTTGACCCTGCTGCTGTCAAGAATAATAACACTCCTATCCTGGTTGGCCAGTCTGGCGTTTTGAAAGAGGATGGTGATGAGATGCTAAGGCTCATAAAAAGGAGTGAATATAATGTTATTGATCAGCTGCTACAAACTCCATCAAAGATATCTGTCTTATCTTTGTTGATGAATTCTGAGCCACACCGCGAAGCTTTGCAGAGGGTGTTGGATGTGGCATACGTGGACCACGATGTTACAATAGAGCAGTTTGATAGCATTGTACCAAACATAACCGCTTGCAACAATTTGAGCTTCTGTGATGCTGATCTTCCTGAGGAGGGAAAATACCACAATTTGGCTTTACACATATCTATGAATTGTAAGGATGATGCCTTGTCCAATGTGTTGGTGGACACCGGATCTTCACTTAATGTGTTGCCAAAATCCACTCTTGCTAAACTTTCTTATCAGGGGCCTCCCATAAGGTAGAGTGGAGTGGTTGTGAAAGCTTTTGATGGATCGTGCAAAACTATGATCGACGAATTAGAACTTCCGATCAAGATTGAACCTAGTGACTTCCAAATCACTTTTCAGGTCATGGATATTCATCCGTCTTATAGCTGTTTGCTTGGCAGACCGTGGATTCATGAGGCAGGCGCCGTGACATCCACCCTACACCAAAAGTTGAAGTTCATGAAGAACAAAAAGTTAGTGGTGATATGGGGGAGAAGGCTCTCTTGGTCAGTCATTTATCTTCCTTCTCTTATATTGATGTTGAGGATGAGGTTAGGACTCCGTTCCAAGCCTTATCTATTGCTGAGCCTTCGAGGAAATGACTTTCTTCATTTGTATCCTATAATGATGCAAAGTTGGCCATTGAGCATGGTGCAACTACAGGTTTGGGGAAAATGATCAAGTTGGAAGATAACAAGTCCCGAGCTGGCATAGGGTATTCTTCTGGTGTTTCCAATGATCGTGGGTTGTTCCAGAGTGGAGGTTTCATCCACACCGTTGAAGATCAGAAAGCTGTTGCCATTGTTGAAGATGATGAAGAGGAAGACTTTGGCAACTTTGTCATACCTGGCGGAATCTGCAATAATTGGGTCGTTGTTGATGTTCCAACAGTTATCCATAAGTCAATGTAATGTGTTCATTTTGTTTGAAAACCCCTCTCCCATGCCAAAAGGAGAAGTGAAGACATTGTTGGCACAATTTGATTAAATACAATGATATTCATTCAATAATCACATGTTAAATGTTTGTTTTTCCAAAATTATTTTTCCTTTTTGCTTTTTGCATGAAATTGGTGATCACCTTAAAAAACCTAAAAAAAGAATAAAATTAATTTTTTCATCTGCATAATGATTTTCTTTGGTTGAATTCTGAAATCTCTTTTATACACAAAATCATTATGCAGGTTAATCAAACCTGTAAGACCCCAATTTTGACCCTAAGATCCCTCATGGCATCATAACATTGCATTTGCATTACCTCAAGGATCTTTAGCATCTTGGTTCCCTTTGCCTTTGGGTGGGACTCCTTGTGATTGGTTTGAGATCACCAAGCATGCTTGAATTATACATCATTGTTTCTCTTACTTTTGTTTACTAACCAAAAGCACAAAACTGTGTCACTAACATCTTTTGTTTGAAGCTTGAGTATCATCCAAGACACTTTGTGGGTTCTATTTAGATGATCAGTCAACACAAGGGAATGGCTTGAGATACTTCCAACAGGTTCAAATGGGGTCTATTCGTCAGTCAAAACGTTAATCTTGAAGGAGTAAAAGTTTGTTCATGAGTTGTCATGCTCGCTAGGCGAGCAGAACGGGTCGCTTAGCGAGTCCCAAGAAAAGCCACCAGAATCACCTACGCTCAGAGGAATTTCTTGAACTGTCATGCTCGCTAAGCGAAGCCCACGTGTTTGAAAAAAAAAAGAAAAACGAAAAAAAATAAAATAAAAAAAACGAATAAAAATAAAAATAATAATAAATAAATAAATAAATAAAATATAACAGAAATTTTTTGGACTTGGGCCTCTCTCATTTGAGCCCATAGGTCCACAAAAATTAGGTTATAAATTCAGAGTTTCAGTGAAACAAAATTTCATTCTATTCCTATTACCTTGGCAGGGAAAAAGATAGTGAGAGAAGAGCTAACAGAGTTCAGAGCAACCTCCAGAGACTGAAGGGAACTCATCGGCAAAGAACCAATTCCCTCTCATATAAACCCTCAGATTGCTTTGCAAACCCAACCGTGCCATTCAATTTCATCGGTCTCTCCAATCAGGTTTGCCCTTATTCCCATTACTTTATGCTTTTAATTTTAATGCTCTGAATGTATGAGCTATTATGGGTGAATTTGATACCCTTTTGATGCATGTGTTTGACAAGAGGTTTAGGCCTCCTACCCTTGGTTGCTTTTTGTGAGCTTTTTGTGAATTTTAATGGCATGATTCATGTGGTTACATTTTGATTTGGGGGCAACTCTTGATTACCCTGCCTTGTTTCTCTAACCTGTTGGTTGAGTTTTTTTGTGAGGGCTCACATGACTCTTGCAGAGCTTGCTTGGTGTTCCACTTTATTTGTGGGGTACCACCTGGAGGTCTATTCCGATTACCTGTACTGACTCGCTTTCTTTGATGGTGTTTAGCTTGGAAGAGTCTTTGGGTTTCTTATTTATCTAATTGTTGTTACTTCGGATCTTTATCCGTACGGTAGATCTCTTGATCCCTTTACTTTTCCCGCATGTTACCGATTTCTTAGGTTTCGTATAGCCTCTCGTGGCATGTCATTTAAGGTAGCGCGGTTCCTTCATCTAGGACTGCCTTTTTGCATGAGCATCCCTAAACACCCCAAACTCATTGATTTTTCTTCTCCTAAGAACACGTTATCTCCTTATACTACAGGCAAGTAAGTCTCCAAAGGTCGAGCATCCGGTAGATTGCTTAGTAACGTCGTTCACCCTAAAACACAACCCTTACCCCGTAGTTAGTCGAACTACGTTTTGCTCTGATTCTCATTCCAGATGAGATACATAGGCATAAGATGCGATGTCTTACCGAGCACACTCCTCTTTAACCCATAGGTAGCCGAGCTACGAAGAATCTGATTCTTAGATTCAGATGAGATACGTATGCAGTGGATGCGACGTCCGTGCGAGTCATTTTCATTTGACCCTTCTTTTAGTAAGTAGTACATTAGATAAACATACACGCTTTTCTCATCCCTTCAATCATGTTTGCACAAATAATTTTTCACAAAAACAACAACCTTTGCAACAAATGTGAAAAGGGCTCCCTAGGAGTACCTAGGATGTTTTGGGTGCCTAACACCTTCCCATGCATAACCAACCCCCTTACCTAGATCTCTGTTCTCGTTTACTAGTTTTTGTTAAAATTATTAGGTTTTTGTTCGCTTTCTAACCATTCCTTTGGATAAATAGAAGTGCGGTGGCGACTCGACTTGTATGATTTACCTTGGATTTAGTCAATATCTCTAATGGTAACGAATACCCCGCTACAGAAAAGTGGCGACTCTGTTGGGGAGGAATCATCCTAGTGGGTTTTGCCTACTTTTCATATTTGTTGTATTGTATTGTATATTTTTTTTTGTGTGACATATTTTTGTGCAATTTGGGATTACTATATTGTATGTAATGATTGAATTGCTTGAATATTAATTCCTTGTATGCTTGGTGATCTTTGTGAGATGAGTTCTATACCCGAGCTCGAGTGCACTTAGGATAGGAGAATGGCATAGTCTTGTCGACTTGTGTGGAGTTGTTCCTTAGCAAGTTGACTTGCAAGCCCATTCACTTGGTGGAGGTCATGTTGGGATCAATAATGTCACACAAGTAGTTCTGGTTAGACATTACTTTTTCCAATATAGACCTTAGAAGCCAAGGACCTTAGTTTACCAAACCCATCTTGGCCTATTCGTAGGATGTAGTGCGAAAGTCGTTCAAGTGTAAGATTTGATACGATTGTTACGCGATACTACACTCATAAGAGTCTCTCTTGAGAATATTTTTGGAATATGAGTAGTCGTTCCTCCGATAATATCCAAAAGATGGGATGATGACTATGGGAACATTTTGTAGAACATGTTTGGCAGGTTTAAACCTTAGTACACTTCCTTTGGGTGGTTCTTAACCTAAACTCCATGCTCGTGACTTGCAACAAACCCTTCATTCATGGTTGATCCGTTCAGATATCCTTAATATCGATGGAACTTGGGTGTTGATAAGGTGTAAACCATAATCCACCAAAATGGATGATTGATATTAAGGATAACATGATCTATCCCATGACCTTTGTTTGGTGTGCTTTTCTTGATCCTTGAGTGTGATTGTTGCATTCATGCATTCATGCACCCATTTGCATCCATATCATCAATAAATAAGAAAATTTTCAAGGATCTTAAGGGGTTAATTTGCAAAATTTTCAGACATGGAAAGACAAAGAAGGAATACAAAGAAGTACAACTTCAGGCAACCAGATTTGAAAGAGTTAAGGAATCTGACATCCTATGTATTAGATCCCTTGGGTTTCAAAGCTCGTTTTAGGAAGCTTCTTCCTCTTCTGACTACTTAGGTGGATGAAGGATTGATGAGTGTATTGGTGCAGTTTTACGATCCTTTGTACCGTTGCTTCACGTTTCCGGATTTTCAGCTTTTGCCTACACTTGAAGAGTATGCTTATCTTGTGGGTATACCTATTCTAGACCAGTTGTCGTTCAGTGGCTTGGAGAGTATTCCTACTTCCCAAGAGATAGCTGACATGTTACACATAGATGAATCTCTGGTTGGTGCTCATATGACTACCAAAGGTGGAATTCAAGGTCTCCCTTCTGATTTCATCATTGCTCAAGCTACTATATATGGGAAGGCCATGAGTGAGGATGCCTTTGAAGCCATATTTGTACTTCTCATCTATGGATTGGTATTGTTCCCCAACATCGACAAGTTTGTGGATGTGAACGCTCTTAGGATTTTCTCTACTCTTAATCCCGTTCCGACTCTGTTGGGCCATACCTACTTCTCTTTGCATATGAGGAATGGAAAGGGTGGTGGCGCCATTGTGTGTTGTTTGCCTCTGTTGTATAAGTGGTTTATTTCTCACTTACCTCAGACGGTCGCTTTCAAGGAGAACAAGGAATGTCTACGGTGGTCCGCGAGACTTATGTCTCTCACTAATGATGATATCTCTTAGTATAACCGTGTGTATGATGGTGTGCAGATTATTGACTCTTGTGGCGAATTCTCCAATGTACCTCTTCTTGGTGCGTGTGGTGGAATTAACTACAATCCTGTTTTGGCAAGTCGGCAGCTTGGGTTCCCCTTAAAGGATAAACCCAATAACATTCTGTTAGAGGGTGTATTCTTTCAGGATGGTAAAGATCCCCAAGGCTTGAAAGCTAGGATGGTCCGCGCTTGGCGCAAGATTCATAGGAAAGAAAGGAAAGAGTTGGGTCCTAAGAATTGCATCGCTTTGGAGCCTTACACTGTTTGGGTTAGGAAGAGGGCGTCTGAGTATCTCATGCCTTACGAGTATCCGAGACCTACACCTATGATTATGGTTGGGCCTTCAACCCTCCCTAATCAAGGAGTAGAGGAGTTGAGAGACGAAGACCGTTCACGTGTCTGGATCCGTGAACGTGAAGAGTTGCTTCAGCAGATTAAGGAGAAGGATGCGTTGATTGAGTTTCTTAAGCATCAGGTTATTGATGACCCTGATGATGTATGGACTTCCCTACTTCCTCAGTCTTCTAAGTTCTGGAAGAGGAGGTATGATCGACTCGCCAAAGAGAAGGCCGATATGGAGGCAGCCTACGAGAGGGAGGTGAAGAGGCTTCGCGTATCTTATCTTCCTGTGTCCCGAGCTTTAGATGATTGTTTCTAGGGATCCATAAGACGATTATTTTCCTTTTCTCTTGTACATGATTGACGATACTGCACTTCTTTTCCCTGATATTATTGACGAGATATTTCCATATGTGATAAAATGCTTAATATTTCCAGAATTTGCAAATAAAACTCTAAAGTTCCTTTGAAATAAAAAACAAATCATATGCACAAACATTGCATGCATCATATGCATAAGAAGGTTTTGTTTCCGGTCCCTTGCCCTGTGGTCTAACTCTGTGTCCTTCATTTATTTTGAAGACAAGCTGACTCACCGGTACTACACTAGAGCCAACATTTTAAGACTGATGGATCACTTAGAGCAAGAGAACCGCGAGCTGAAAGAGGAAGTGGCCAGATTGACTGCCCTAATGGAGTCACTCATGGCTGCCCAGAGCCAGTCTTCTCCGACACCTTCAACTCCTCCCCAGAGGACAGTTATCTCCGAGATTGTCTCCTCTGTTGTGCCTGCTGCCAGTGCACACTTTGTTCCAACAGCCATGCCAACCGGGTTCCCGTGGGGGATGCCTCCCAATTTCATGCCTGAGGGTCTTGTTCCTACCTTTGCTTCTCTGCCGACATCTAGCCCGGTCCTTGCCATTCCTCCTCCTGTCGTGCATACTTTGCCCAGGGTAGACGACACCATCTACCATTCTGAGTCGTCTGAGGGTCCAGATGTTTATGAGAAGATGGATGCCATGAACGATCAATTTCTTGAGCTTCGCAAGGAATTGAAAAATCTCAGAGGGAAGGATCTTTTCGGCAAGTCTGCTGCCGAACTTTGCTTGGTTCCAAATGTGAAGATCCCTGTGAAATTCAAGGTCCCTGATTTTGAAAAGTACAAAGGAAATACTTGTCCTCTCAGCCACCTGGTCATGTATGCCAGGAAGATGTCGACTCAAACCGATAATGACCAACTACTCATCCACTACTTTCAGGACAGTCTGTCCGGTGCCGCTTTGCGTTGGTACATGGGTTTAGACAGCGCGAACATCCGATCCTTCAATGACCTCAGCGAAGCCTTCGTCAAGCAGTACAAGTACAACATGGATATGGCTCCCGATAGAGATCAATTGAGAGCCATGTCCCAGAACGATAAAGAAACATTTAAGGAGTACACCCAGAGGTGGCGAGAGGTGGCAGCACAGATCGTGCCTCCGCTAGAAGAGAAAGAGATGACTAAGATCTTTTTGAAGACTTTAAGTTCTTTTTATTATGAGCGGATGATTGCTAGCGCTCCTTCTGACTTCACCGAGATGGTGAATATGGGGATGCGTCTAGAAGAAGGGGTCCGTGAAGGACGGTTAACTAGAGAAGAAGCCTCTTCTGCCAAACGTTATGAGGCGTTTGCAAAGAAGAAAGATGGAGAGGCACATGTTGTGATCTCCCATGAGAAACCAAGAAGACCCTCTATGAGGAGGAAGACTGTGCGTCCCGCCATTAACCAGCACCAGGTGGCTCATATAACACCTGTTTTCAGAGACAATCAACAATATCAGCAACAAAGTAACAATCAGCAACCACATCCGCAATATCAGCAACAACAGCACCGACCGCAGCAGCAGGCCTACCAGCCTCGAAACAGTAATCAAACCAGCACGAGTTACGAGAAGAAAAGGGTCACCTTCGATCCTATTCCTATGACGTACGCAGAGTTATATCCCTCTTTGATAGAAAGGAAGCTTATTACTCCGAGAGACCCACCGGCTATACCTGCTAACCCCCAGTGGTGGTATAAGCCTGAGTTACATTGTGTTTACCATTCTGGTGCTCCCGGCCACGACGCGGAGAATTTTTACCCTTTGAAGACAAAGGTTCAAGACCTTGTGAGGTGTGGTATTTTATGTTTTGAGGACGTAGGCCCTAATGTGAAGAAGAACCCATTGCCCGAACATGGGAAATCTGTCAACATGGTCCAGGGTTGCCCTGGAAAATACAAGGTCAAATATGTCAGTCATATTCAACAGTCTCTGGTCCAGATGCATCGTTTGTTGTGTGACTACAGTCATTATGAGCACGACCATGATAGATGCCAAGTCTGCTCTGTTAACCGATTGGGTTGTTTCCAGGTGCGCAAGGATGTTCAGGAAATGCTGGACGAAGGAGTCATTGAGATCCTTCAAAACAGGAATGTTGATAAAAATGAGCCTGAGGTCAATGTGATCTCCCCAGTGTTCCGGATACCCGAGCCTGTTATCATCAAGTACAATGGTAGCAAGCAGAAGGCTTCTCCCGCTCTGATCATTAAGCCTGCTGGTCCTGTGCCTTACTCTTATCAAAAGGCAGTTCCCTATCGCTACAATGCCGTAGCAATAGAGAATAGGAAAGAGGTGTCTTCGCCCTCTTCTTCTGTTGTGAATATTGCCAATGTTAGCGGTTTAACCCGTAGTGGCCGTGTATTTTCAGCACTGCCGAAGCCTCAAATTAATGCTGATTTTGTTGAACGCCCGATTGGGAACGCTGTGAATTCTCTGAATCTGGCACTTGCTGTTAAGCCCTCCTCCGTACTGAAAACTCCTACTTCTGTTGGCCCGAGTGGCAATGAGAAAGAAGACTGTGATGAGATGCTGAGACTCATAAAGAAAAGCGAGTACAATGTTGTAGACCAACTTCTACAAACTCCATCCAAAATATCTGTGTTATCCTTACTCTTAAATTCAGAACCACACCGAGAGGCTCTGCAAAAGGTGTTGGATGTGGCATATGTAGATCACGATGTCACTTTGGAGCAATTCGATAGCATTGTTGCAAACATTACTGCTTGCAACAACCTGAGCTTTTGTGACTCTGATCTCCCTGAGGAGGGAAGAGACCACAACTTGGAATTACATATATCTATGGGTTGTAGAGACGACGCCATGTCCAATGTACTAGTGGACACCGGGTCATCATTGAACGTATTGCCAAAGTCCACTCTCTCAAAGCTATCATATCAAGGTGACTGCTACATATCCTCAAAATCATTATGCAGGTTAATCAAACCCATTGAACATAATTATCCAACACCATCTCCCAACTTTAAGTTCCCTATATTTGAGGAAGAAGAAGATGATGTTGAAGAGATTCCTGATGAGATTACCCGCCTGCTTGAGCACGAGGAGAAGATCATTCAGCCGCATCTTGAGAATCTGGAAATAGTCAACTTGGGGTCTGAACACTGCATTCTTGAAGTGAAGATTGGGGCACTCCTTGAAGAGTTTGTTACGAAGGGGTTGATTGAGTTGCTACGAAAATATGTCGATGTCTTTGCCTGGTCGTATAAAGACATGCCTAGTCTAGATGCTGATATCGTGCAACATTTCTTGCCATTAAAGCCTGAGTGCGTGCCTGTGAAGCAGAAGCTCAGAAGAACTCATCCTGATATGGTAGTGAAGATTAAAGAAGAAGTTCAGAAGCAAATTGATGCGGGGTTTCTGGTGACTTCTACATATCCTCAATGGGTGGCCAATATTGTGCCTGTTCCTAAGAAAGATGGAAAAGTCTGAATGCGTGTGGATTACCATGACTTGAATAAAGCTAGTCCGAAAGATGATTTTCCTCTACCACACATTGATATGTTGGTAGACAATACGGCTAAATTCAATGTCTTTTCATTTATGGAAGGATTTTCCAGTTATAATCTAATTAAGATGGCACTCGAGGATATGGAGAAGACAACATTCATCACACCTTGGGGAACATTTTGTTATCGAGTGATGCCCTTCGGTTTGAACAACGCCGGAGCCACGTATCAACGCGCTATGACTACCTTGTTTCATGATATGATGCACAAGGAGATTGAGGTGTATGTTGATGATATGATTGCAAATTCGAAAATGGAAGTTGAACATGTAGAACACTTGTTGAAGCTTTTCCAGCGTTTGAGGAAGTACAAACTCCGCCTGAATCCGAACAAGTGTACATTTGGAGTCCGTTCCGGCAAGTTATTGGGCTTTATTGTCAGCGAGAGAGGTATTGAAGTTGATCCTGCCAAGGTCAAAGCAATACAAGAGATGCCTGCGCCCAAAATTGAGAAGCAAGTCCGAGGTTTTCTTGGCCGCTTGAATTACATTTCGAGATTTATATCCCACATGACTGCCACATGTACGCCTATATTCAAGCTCCTCCGGAAAGATAAGCGTCATGATTGGACCGAGGATTGCCAAAAAGCCTTTGATAGTATCAAAGAGTATTTGTCTGAGCCTCCAATTCTATCTCTTCCTGTTGAAGGGAGACCGTTGATTATTTACTTGACAGTGCTTGATGATTCCATGGGGTGTGTATTGGGTCAGTAAGATGAATTAGGGATGAAAGAGTATGTAATATACTACTTGAGTAAGAAGTTTACCGACTGTGAGTCTCGGTACTCAATGCTTGAGAAGACATGTTGTGCTTTGGCTTGGGCCGCTAAGCGTTTACGCCAGTATATGTTAAATCATACGACTTGGTTGATATCCATAATGGATCCAATCAAGTATATCTTTGAGAAGCCTGCTTTAACTGGGAGGATTTCCCGTTGGCAGATGTTGTTATCTGAGTATGATACTGAGTATCGAGCTCAAAAAGCTATTAAAGGTAGCATCTTGGCTGACCATTTGGCACATCAACCAATTGAAGATTATCAGTCTGTGCAGTACGACTTCCCTGATGAGGAGATTCTGTATTTGAAGACGAAAGATTGCGATGAGCCTACGCTCGATGATGGGCCAAAGCCTGGTTCCCGATGGAGTATGGTGTTTGATGGTCCTGTCAATCAGTATGGAAATGGTATCGGGGTAGTGATTATTACTCCTCAAGGCACCCATTTTCCTTTTACAACAAGGCTAACTTTCAAATTCACGAATAATGCGGCGGAGTATGAGGCTTGTATTATGGGTTTGGAAGAGTGTATTGATCTTAGGATCAAACATCTCGATGTTTATGGTGATTCGGCCGTTGTTGTTAATCAGATTAAGGGTGAATGGGAGACGAATCAGCCTGGCCTCATCCCATACAGAGATTATGTGAGGAGGATTTCAACTTTCTTTACTAAGGTTGACTTCCATCATATTCCTCGAGATGAGAATCGGATGGCGGATGCTCTTGCTACGCTTGCTTCAATGATTATGGTGAAGTATTGGAATGAAGTCTCCAATATTACTGTGATACGCTTGGATAGACCAGCTCATGTGTTTGCAGTTGAAGAAGTAAAAGATGATAAGCCATGGTATTATGATATCAAGTGTTTTCTTCAAAGCCAGACTTACCCGTCTGGGGCATCTGTTAAAGATAAGAAGACTTTGAGGAGATTATCTGACAGCTTCTACCTTAATGGTGATGTGCTTTATAAGAGAAATTTTGACATGGTTTTTCTCAGATGCGTGGATAGACACGAAGCAGACCTGTTGATGACTGAAGTCCATGAAGTTTCATTTGGTACTCATTCCAATGGACATACTATGGCAAGGAAGATGTTGAGAGCAAACTACTATTGGCTGACAATGGAGTCTGAATGCTGCAAGTATGTGAAGAAATGCCACAAGTGTCAGATCCATGCGGATAAGATTCATATTCCCCCAACACTTCTGAATGTTATTTCCTCACCGAGGCCTTTCTCCATGTGGGGAATTGACATGATTGGCATGATTGAACCAAAAGCGTCAAACGGTCACCGTTTTATTCTCGTAGCCATTGATTACTTCACCAAGTGGGTTGAAGCAGCATCGTATGTGAAGGTGACCAGGAAGGTGGTTGTGAAGTTTATCAAGAACCAACTTATATGCTGATATGGTGTGCCAGACAAGATCATTACTGATAATGGACCTAACTTGAACAATAAGATGATGAAAGAGTTGTGTAGCGAGTTCAAGATTGCACATCATAATTCTTATCCCTATAGACCCAAGATGAATGGGACTATTGAAGCTGCTAACAAGAACATCAAAAAAATTATCCAGAACATGGTTGTTACGTACAAAGATTGGCATGAGATGCTGCCATTTGCTTTGCATGGCTATCGTACATTTGTCCGCACTTCAACAAGGGTAACTCCTTTCTCCCTTATCTATGGCATGGAGGTTGTGCTCCCCGTGGAGGTTGAGATCCAATCAATGAGAGTTTTGATGGAAGCCAAGTTGAATGAAGCTGAATGGGTTCAGAGTCGTTTTGACCAGTTGAACTTGATTGAAGAGAAGAGATTGACTGCCATGTGTCATGGTCAGTTATATCAGCAAAGGATGAAGAAAGCCTTTGATAAGACGGTCAAACCTCGTGTGTTCCGAGAAGGTGACCTTGTGCTCAAGAAAGTCTTGTCTTTCGCGCCCGATTCCAGGGGCAAGTGGACTCTAAACTATGAAGGTCCATACGTTGTTAAGAGAGTCTTTTCAGGCGGTGCTTTGTTGCTTACAACTATGGATGGGGAGGATTTCACTCATCCTGTGAATTCAGATGCAGTCAAGAAATACTTCGCCTAAAAATAAAAACAGAATAGCTCGCTAAGTTGAAAACCCGAAAGGGCAGCTTAGGCAAAAATGAGTGTCTTGGTGGATTGAAAACCCGAAAGGGCGGTCCAGGCAAAATTAGAGACATAAAAAATGAATATATATATATATATATATATATATATATATATATATATATATATATATATATATATATATATATATATATATATATATATATATATATCCCGCTAGATTGAGTACCTAACCCTGGGGCAATCTAGGCAAAAATTAGGGATTTGGCAAGTAACTGTATTCTGACAAGACTTTGTTCTACAACAGTCATCTGTCAAAGATTCTCGCTCAGTCATCATCAACTGAAGCTTCAAATACAGTGGATTCAGAGTTGGTGGAGAAACAATCATTATGTTCAATGTAGCCCATTTCCCATGAATATCACCAATTTCAAATTTGTAAAGATCCATGGAGTCTCGCCATTTGCGGACTACCATTCTATTAAATAAATTTGAGCTTTTATCCAATTCTTGGCACTCTTATTTGTTTCTATTTAACAAATGTTTGCATGTTTTAATTGATAAGTATCATTGTTTTAAACAAATAAAGTTTTATAAACTGTTTTTAAGCAAAATGAACATTCACAATGACTGAAAGGATAGACGAAATGTCTTCAGTGCTCTCCCAAGGATAGTATGATTTCCAAAAAGGTAAGACATCTGTTCACTTTCTGGAATGTCTATATCCTCTTTAGCTTTCATGTTGTCTCCTCAGCAGGAAGTGATATAGAGAAATTGGTGGAGGGCTTGTTTACCTTTTTCATCCCCAGCATGTCACGTATGGACGAAGGATTCGTTTCTGATTCCCTCAACCGAGACAGTTTACTTTGAGGATTGTCTACAGTTTAACCTCGGCAGGTTTTCCTGACCCGAGTTTGATAATTTGTATCCCCTCCGTGGTTGAAGATTTCTTCCAAGTATTGAGAAATGCTGAGGAAGATGTGTTACTTCTTTCCCCAGCGGAGCATATTGTTCTTTCTCCCCTTTACAGAGTTGTCTCTCTAGCAGTTAGAAGGGAGTGTTTGATGGATGGGCATCTGTTTAGCATTTATTCCCTACGGAATTTTATATCTTTCCTTGATAAGTTCCCCAGTAGAGTTTCTTCTACGGTGGATCTTATCGATTTTCAGCCATTCGTTCCCGAGTATGGACGAGAACTCCCTGGCAGTTGGCAGTTCTAACTTTGCCTATTCCCAACGGTGATCGATGTCTTCCCGTATTTGATGCATCCTCACCAGAGATGATTTCTCCTGTAGGCTTTGCCTTTCTTGCTGAGATATTGCGTCGGATGTCCGTCCATTGATTCTCGAACCTGTTTGTGTTAGATATGTTGGTCTGTCAGCATTAATCATAACATTCATATATTCATGATTGCATTCTTTGCCATATATCTTTGCTTGTTATCTCCTGTTATTGGTGAAATGTTCTTCCCCAAGCAGATGTCCGTGTCTGATCTCCCCATATAGAGTGAGCCCCATAGGCATAAAGTTTCTATCTTTCATTCTATATTCCCCACTGAGTTATGTCCTCGTGGATGATCATTGTTTCAGCTTCCACCCGAATTATGTGTTGGGATGGAATTACTCCCCTGAGTTATATCCTCATTGGGTCGAGTCTTGTTTAATTGTGTCTTTCTAGTTTGTTCCTAGATTGATTCTTTTCTTGTTATCCCCTGCAGTGTCATGTGGTTCAGTTGTTCAATTGCTTAGTAACATATAATTGTTCATCCTTTTCCCCAGTGGATCTTGTGGCCTTCTACCCAGTAACCAGTAGTTGTAAGTCCTACTTCAGTGGTTTTCTACCCAGTAACCGGTAGATGTAATCCCCTATTTGTTGGTTATTATTACCCAGTAACCGGTATTGATATTCCTTCATTTTGAGTATACCACCCAGTAGTCGGTGATATATCTCTTGGATAATTGCTTTTATCAAGCAATTCATCCCCGCCGAGTCATCTTTCATTTACCCTTTTGTTTGGTAATGATTGTTTCTCCTTATGATTGGTCATCATTTTATACCCAGTAACCGGTATCCCGATGTCTTCTCTTTTCGGTCGATTTATCCTTTATTAACCCAGTAACCAGTTGCGGATAATCTTCCATGCGAGTATGTTATCTATGTTATGACGGTAATAGATAATATGTTTCGTGCACCCTTCAGTTGAAGTCTTTTTCTTCCCCAGTCGAGTAAGATTCGTATTTCCTTGTGGAATTGAATGTCCATCCTGTAAGTCGAGTTTTCTTTTTTTAGCCCTCCTTTAGGATGATGAGTGTCTTGGATATGTTCCCAAGTCACGCCGGGTTGGTCACCTATTATATGCCCAGTAACCGGTATCCCTGGTGTTCCTTCCTTCTGCTCCCTATTATGACTTTTTGTCCCCCGTGGAATCAAATTTTCCTGAGTTGAAATGTGCCTTTTAGGTCCTCCTCAAATGTTTTGAATGATTGATATCTCTCACCCTTATACCGGTCTTAGATATTCTCTCACCCTGAGCGTGTTGTTTTCTCACCCAGTAACCGGTGTTTCGATGACATGTCTCTCTTTGAGTTTATTACCCAGTAGATGGTAATATCTCGTTGTTTCTGCCTCAGCTGAGTCCTTTGTGGACATCCCCGTCTGAGTCCGGATTTTTTTTATCCGAAGTATCCTTTGTGGATAGTTTTGATGTATTGGCATATTCCCCAATACATGCATCTTTGCGTCAGCTCAAGTCTTTCCACCGATTTATTTTCGTGGAATCCCTTCGTGTATCCCAGCAAGTTTTCATGTCGTGACCTGCTCACGCATTTTTTACTTTCCCCTAGAGTCTCTATCCCCCTAGTGAGTGCGTTACTCATATGGATTCTTCTAGTGTCTTCTTATTTCTTTTCCTTCATGGCAATTACTCACCATGAAGATTTTATTATTGCATGCATACATTTGCCTCATGAGGTCTCTTAGGGACCAAAATTCGTCTCTTTGTTATTATTTAAGCCCATTCTACCTCGTCGAGACAAAGATTTTAACCTTCATATCTCCGGCTAGAATGACCTTAAATAGGGGCATCTGTAAGACCCTAATTTTGACCCTAAGATCCCTCATGGCATCATATCATTTGCTCAGTGCATTACCTCAAGGATCATAGCATGTTTGGCTCCTTAACCCTAGGGTTGGGACTTGTGTGAGTGGTTTGAGACCACCAAGAATGCTTGTATTGTATATTATTGCTTTTCTTATTTTTATTACTAACCAAAAGTACAAAAATATGTCACTAACTCTTTTTGTTTTGAAGCTCAAGTGATCATGTGCCCCATGCTCCTAGGAGACTCCTAAGCTCAATGAAGTGGATGGATAAAGATGAGAATAAGCATGCCAATGGTCCACAAAGTTCCTAATTATCATAGATGTCTCCCAAGTATCTTAATTTGCCAATTTGATCAAGATAACCCAAAGGGCTTGAGGATTGTTTCCCAAGGAAACCCTAATTCAACTATGCTTTAACTGTGCCTTGCTCATGAAGAAACCTCAACCTGTGATCAAATTTAATAAATGGAAGTTCTTTCATTAATTATTTTATCCATATATGAGCCTATGTGAGGCCCCTAAATTATTTATTCATTAAGATTGGAAGTTTGGCCTTGAAAAGTTGACCAGTCAAGTCATCTGACTAAACTAAAGATCACTGAGATACAACTTTTAATGTGTTTCTCAAATGATGATGACCCCAAGAGAAATAAATGTTCTTAAGAACCATATGAACAACTTTCATGTTCATCAAAAATCCATTTGAAACTTGGAAGGTCATCATACATTTCAAAACATTATAGGTCATTTTGACTGAAACCCTAATTTTGGGTCAACTTCCCAAGGACCTAACTTCCTTATTTTTGTATGATTTTGATGTGAGACAAAATTCATTAGAAAGCTTAAGATGTCCACTTAAAATTTTATGTTGGACAAAATTTCATAATCCTAAAAGAAATACATGTGATAATACAAAACATTATAGGTCACTTTTGACCTAAGTCATTGAATTTGAAAAATGTCCAACTTCAAGTGCCCATAACTTTCTCATGAAAAATCCAAATGATACAAAATTTAAGTCTAAATTGATCATATTGAAAATATATAGAACTTTAATGTTTGAGGTTTTTCCATTTGAAGGCTTGCATCATTGAAACAGAAGGGCTTGAAGATTCTTGCTTTTGGTGAAATTTTCAAAGAGGAACTTAAACATGTTTTGTGCCCAAACTTTCACAGCCAGTTTTCATTAATTTCCAAAATCCAAATGAATTTTTTACCAACATGACTTTTATTCCTTATTTCAAGAGCTTTCCAACCATTACTCACATTACTTTTTTGGACTTTCCATGTGTGAGTTTCGAAGAGCTTTCTATTTAGGTTCATTTTAGCATTTCACATTAAAACTTGATGTGCAAGCTTTTGCAATCCATTGTGCACGTCCAATTCATTTCCAGGTGGTATTATCAAGGATTTGCACCCATCATTGGGCCTTACATGCACCTGTACATGCCCATGCAAGAGGAATTCAAATTCCATGCACACGAGGGAACCATGCTTGCCAATCCATTTCAGCTATAAATAAATGTGCATTCTCAATCAATTGGCAACCAAGTGAAGATCTGAATTGCTGCTGAATTGAAATCCAAACCCTCACTAAAGGAATTTTCAGTTTTCTATTTCTCTTTCAAGCTTGAATTTCAACATTGTTAGTTGATCTTCAAAGCTCCATTCCTTAACCTAGCATCACCATCACACTTCAAGGGAAAAAGTAGATCAAGAGCTTGGAGAATTCATGCTGTTTGAAGCTTCATTTTAGAGGTTGAACATCAAACTTTCTTGATCTAGATCTTGTAATACAATGTGAATCTCTTTGGTTTGTATGGTTTTCTGAAGTCCTCATGCTTGAGGCAGACCAGTGGTGGTCTTAATTTTGCAAATCGCGCCATTTCAGTTCATGCACCATGATCTTCAAGCTCACGTTTCTCTCTAAATAGGAACTGTGAGGATGATCCATGGTTACAGGGGTGATGTACATCACCTCAGCTTCATTTTGATGTCCTCATTTTCCATTTTCATTACAACTTTTTTTCCTGCGCGTGGTGGCTGGATTCTGGTACTTCACCGGAGAAGAAGGTGTTTTCCACCGCCTGTACCACGTGTTTGCTTCAGAGCCATTGGATCATGCATAAACGTTTTATTCTTGGTCATTCCATGTGTTGACTTGTTTTAATGCTATGTGTGGCGCGCTTGACTCACGTGTACCTTGTGACCGCGCCTCTGAGCCCTTGATGCCTTGCCACGTCAATTAATGAATTGATCAAATGACGCTGGATTTTTCTAGTTTTCTTATTTTCTTTTAATTTCCGTTAATTCCTTTTATTTTCAAAAATTCATAAATATTTTATTTGAAGTCACAAAAATATGAGACCAATGCCAAAAAAATTCTTGAAAAATCTAATTTCATATTTTGATTTTTAATTATTTTTGTGACTTCATTTAATATTTTTTGTGAATTATTTGGTTTTTAATAGTTTTAATTCATTTTTAAATACTTTCTGATATTTGAAAAATCCAAAAAAAATTTCCCAATACCTATGGACCATGATAAATCAATGAAAAATAGTCTCATCAATTTCTTATTTGATTTGAGATTTATTTGAGATTTTAATTCATATTGTGTTATTTTTTATTGTTTTTTATTGTTTTAGAATAGTTTTTGATTTCAAAAATTGTTGAAATTTTTTGTCAAAGTTTGTTTGACCATGTTAGACGTATGAGAATTTAATTGGACTTGTTGAAGTTGATTTGAATTAAATTTGAGGTTTGACCATATTTTGTTTATTTTATTTTGCATTTATTTTTAATTCAAAAATACCAAAAAAATATGTTTGACTTGTTGACTTGTAATCTTCATTTCTCTTCTGTTTAGCATTGGTTGATGATGACATGATTCACATTTAATCAATTGAGTTTGATACTTGATTTCTCTTTCCATCCATTTCATCTTCATCCCATTTCTTTTTATTTTTTTGCCAATGAGTTAATGTCTTATGGTTAGTCTTGACAAATGAGAGGTTTAACCTTCTTTGATCCAAACCAAACTCAACTTGATCCAAGATCAAGTGAGTTGTTTTGTGTCCAAGATAGGTTGCTTCTTGGTCAAGCAAAAAACCTAAAGTCCATACAAGGCCTTTCCCCTTTCGTTTTGGCATGGCAAGTTTTTGGAGCTTGGCTTACTAGTCATGATCTCTAACTTGTGTTTATTTGCCTATAGTTTTATTGACCGGCATCAAATAGTTGTGACTACTACATTAGTCCATTTATGATTGCTTAACATAGCGCTACATTGTCTCATGACAAACTAACATAACCATATTAATTACTAACTTTAATTTGAGCATTTAATTGCTTGCCCTTTACTTTAATGCACTTTATTTCTTGCTCATTTACTCATATTGCTTTTCATTTTGCTCACTTGAGAACATGTTTTATGTTTATGCCATTTTCCTTTTGCTCATTTGAGCTCATTATTGTATATAAATATATCGTTGCCTTGTGGTTGTTTTGTCCTTATTTTGTGTGAACCCAATGCAAAAATTAGAAAGGACTTAGAATTAGGACATACCTATGCTTAAAGGAGTTCAAGAGCAACTAGGCCTCATGTCTTTAGAATGCTAAACTTGTTGAAGAGCAACTAGGCCTCGTGCCTTTAGAATGCTAAATCTCAAAGTTGACTTCAAAGGACTTCCTTTCCAAAACTTATTCTTTGTCCATTCCTCTTATTATGTTGTGAACTTTTTGATGTTTGCTCTTGTGTGATAGGAATTCCATCTTGAGATAGTAAAGAGGACCATTGTCATGAGTAGCCAAGTTAAGAGAGACAAGCCAAAATGGAGATCCTAGGAGCTTGAATCTATATTGTGTGATTGCTTGATTGTATACTAAGTCCAAAGGAAATGAGCATCTTGAATCATCTCTATGATTTCAAGAAAAGGAACTCCAAGGGTTTTATCTTCTCCCTCTTATCTTTGTATGCTTTAGGACTAGCCCTTCTCTTCTTCTCCCCACTCTAACCCAAGCCAAAAATCTCTTATTTCAAACTTTGACATTGTTTCAAATTAGAAACCTAGGCCTTATGACTTTGATTTTTCAAACTCTTTTCATCAATACTCATTGTGAATAAATCTTAATCCAACCTTGACCTCATTTTGTAAATAAACCTAACTTGTAAATATAACTCACTTCAAGTTGTTTTTATGGTTCCAATGGCCACCTTATTAAAACCTTTTTTCATAAACATTAGTCACAGGTTTGAGTTATCATAGTGGTTGATGTAAATCTCACCTCATCTTTAGTGGTTGGATTATAAGTCTTCCATGCTTATTATAGGGTTAACCCCTCACTATCATGTTGAAGCCTTCCTCACATGGTGGATTGTTGGTTTAGGTTGAGTTTTCTCCCTTTGATAACAAAAGACCTTAAGGCTTTTGATCAAATCAATTCACCAATCTTTGTGATTTTTACCCCGAACTACGAGGTTTTGATCCTACCTTTGTGATGGTACGTAGGCAATGGGTTCATCCATTCAAACAACAAAACTATAAATATAATATATTCTTCTCTCATCCCCCCAATCTTTTGCACATACTTTCACAAATATCAACCTACAACACACGTTTGCAAAAAGGGTTCCCTTAGAGTACTAAGGATGTTTTGGGTGCGTAAAACCTTCCCATTTCATAACCAACCCCCTTACCTAGATCTCTGACATTTTTATTAGATTTTGATTTGATAAAACTTCTTACTTGGCTTTTGTTTGCTCTTTAGCCTTTCCTTTGGACAAATAAAAGTGCGGTGGCGACTCAAATTATATGTTTACTTTTAGTTTAGTCAATAAACCTAAAGGTAACAAAAACCCCACTACACTGCGCAGAGTGTTATCTCCTGCAGTTGGAAGCTTTGACTTTTCCTATCCCTAGCTATGGTTAAAGTCTTCCCTTGTTTACTCTTATTCCAAAGATAATCCCCATTAGAGTTGAGTGTTTGATCATCTTCTTTCGCTGCTCCTGAATACATCTTCTTTGTATCTTCAGTAGGTGTGGCTTTGGGATAGGGTTTGATATCCCCGATGATTTATTTTCATCTTTCTTGGGTTATTCCCAAGCTGAGTTCTTCAGTAGGCTTTGCCCTTCTTGTCGAGACGTTTGCCGAGTGTCTGTTCGTGATTCTTGGACTTGTTTGTGTTAGATGTGTCTGTTTGTCAATATTAATTATACACAAATCATGCATATACATGCATAATCATAGCATTCAGATATTCATGATGCATTCTTTGCCATATATCTTTTATTGTTATCTCCTGCTATTGGTGAAGCGTTCTTCCCCAAGCAGATGTTTGTGTCTGATCTCTCCATATAGAGTCAGCCCCATAGGCAGAAAGTGTCTATCTTTCCTTCTTTCTTCCCCACTGAGTTATGTCCTCGTGGATGATTATTGTTTCACTTTTCCTCCCCAGTTGTGTATCGGGATGGAATTACTCCCCTGAGTTATATCTAGGGGTGGCAAACGGGCATGCCCGTCCCATTTAGGCCCGCCCAGCAAAAGCCCGCAAAAAAATGGGGCGGGGCGGGGTAGTCATAGTTAAGGATGTGGGCCTAAAACTTAGACTAGCCCCGCAAAAAAGTGAGGACGAGGCGGGGAAAGCTCGCGGGCACTGCACTCTTTAAGTCTAAAAATGCAAAAAATCATGTAAATACACGTGCCCGCAAAAGCCCGTGAAAAAAATGGGGCGTGGTGGGGTGGACAAATTTGAGGGTGAGGGCCTAAATCCTTGGCCCGCCCCGCACAAAAGTGCGGGCAAAACGGGCATGCCCAGCGGGCTGAGCCCGTTTTGCCACCCCTAGTTATATCCTCATCGGGTTGAGTCTTGTTTGACTGAGTCTTTCTAGTTTGTTCCTAGTGGTTCAGTTGTTCAATTGCTCAGTAACCAGTAATTGTTCATCCTTTCCCCATCGGATTTTTGGCCTTCTACCCAGTACCCGGTAGTTGTAAGTCCTATTTTTGTGGTTTTCTACCCAGTAACTAGTAGATGTAATCCCCTCTTTGTTAGTTATCTTTACCCAGTAATCGGTATTGATATTCCTTCGTTTTTGAATATACCACCCAGTAACTAGTGATATATCTCTTGGATAATTGCTTTTGTCAGGCAATTTATCCCTAGCGAGTCATCTTTCATTTACCCTTGTTTGGTAATGATTGTTTGTCCTTCTGATTGGTCATCATTTTATACCCAGTAACCGGTATCTCGATGTCCTTTCTTTACGGTCGATTTATCCTTTAATAACCCAGTAACCGGTTGCGGATAATCTTCCATGCGAGTATGTTATCTACGTTTTTTACCCATATGACGGTAGTAGATAATATATCTCATGCGCTCTTCAATCGAAGTCTTTTTCTTCCCCAGTCGAGTAAGATTCGTATTTCCTTGTGGAATCGAATGTCCATCCTGTAAGTCGAGTTCGCTTTTTTAGCCCTCCTTTTGGATGATGAGTGCCTTGGATATGTTCCCAATTCACGCCTTGTTGGACACCTATTATATACCCAGTAACCGGTATCATTGGTGTTCCTTCCTTTTGCTCCCTATTATGACTTTTTGTCCCCTGTGGAGTCAGATTTTCCTGAGTTGAGATGTGCCTTTTGGGTCCTCCTCGGATGTTTCGGATGACTGATATCTTTCACCCTTATACCGGTCTTAGATATTCTTTCCCCCTGAGCATGTTGTTCTCTCTCCCAGTAACCGGTGTTTTGATAACATGTCTCTCTTTGAGTTTATTACCTAGTAACTGGTAATATCTCGTTGCTTCTTCCTCAGCTGAGTCCTTTGTGGACATCCCCGTCTGAGTCCGGATTTTTTATCCGATGTATCCTTTGTGAATAGTTTTACTGTATTGGCATATTCCCTAATACATGCATCTTTGCGTCAGCTCGAGTCTTTCCATCGATTTATTTTTGTGGAATCCCTTCGTGTCTCCCAATAAGTTTTCAAGTCGTGACCTGCTCACGCGTTTTTACCTTTTTTCCCCCTGAGTCTCTGTCTCCTTAGTGAGTGTGTTACTCCTATGGATCTTCAATTTCTCCCGAGTCTTTGATGACTGATATTTTTGCATGCATACATTTGCATCATGAGGTCTCTTAGGGACCAAAATTCGTCTCTTTGCTATTATTTAAGCTCATTTTATCCCGCCAAGACGAAGATTTTAACTTTCATGTCTCCGGCTAGAATGACCTTAAATAGGGGCATCTGTAAGACCCTAATTTTGACCCTAAGATCCCTCATGGCATCATGTCATTGCACAAGTGCATTGCCTCAAGGATCATAGCATGTTTGGGTGAAAAAAGGAGCCAAAAGAATGGAGCTTTGAGAAAAATCACATGCACCATCACGCAACATCGCACGATGTATATCATCATGCGCGTGATGTTCCCTTTTCTGGGTGTTTTCTGACACGTCTGATCCAGTTTGAGCTCTTTTTAAAGGGAATTTTTGCACTTTAATAAGGGTTACAAAAATTAGAGAGCAAAGCACGATTTGGAGAGCATCAGAGAAGATTTTTAGGGCATTTTAAGCCATTGGAGGCCATTACTTAAAGGGAATTCATATGTTATTTTCAATAATCAATTGTGGTATTGTAATTTGAATTATGTGTAACTAAGCTCCTCTAGGTTACGTTGCGTTATGATGAACTTATTTCAATATTTTTACGTAATATGTTGATTTGACTTTGTATGAACCTTTTGATCTATAATGTCATTAAATTGCTTATTATTCTTAATGCTTTTTATGTGACATAATCTTTTAAATTGATTTTGGTCACATAGGGAATACTGACCCTTAGCCTGTGTGTTGGACCTAGGGCAATTGTTGTATTTACGTTGGTTGAAAAGGAATAGGAGACCCCAAGTAGTGGCATAGGGAATTAACATTTTTCCATCACTTAACCCTGATTACGCTGGCAAACTAGGTATAGAAATCTACAAGTAGTGGTTAGTAAGTTTTTTCGTGAGAGCGGTTATAACGACTTTGTTAATTCTTCGTGAGGCTATAGTGATAAGATCATTCATACAAGGCAACAAACATCAACAATAGAGAAATAGGGGATCATAAAACATAACTTGACCGCTTTTGTAAGTTTTTTTAATCTCTTATTTACTTTTCGCATTAAAACTTAACCCCCCCCCTTTACTAGGTTTTATGCATTGTGCATATTTTATCTTGTTAGAAGAAGTCCATGTGGATTCTATCTTTTTATTACTTCAACATTACCGGTATTCTTGTAGAGAAATCATTGATAAGGTTCAGGGAAATCCATGTGCAGGGATGAAGAGAAGGTGAAGAGAGGTTTAAGATAATGGTGATTTGTTCAGGTTCTGATCCCCGCCGCCAACAGAGGCTATTTCCTGTGTGGATGGGCGATTTTAGATAAGGGATCACGTGGAAGAAAGAGGAGAAGAGGTTGAGTCTGAATGTGAGTTGAGTGAGGGATCTTTTTCCTTCACCCTCCTTCAGAGTTTCTCTCTTGAGCCACCAAGCCAGGCCTATAAACCAAATACTTACACACATCCCTGCTTTTAACCTACACCCCCTCAATCTTGAACAAAAACAATAACAAATATCATTTGGATTCAGGTTATGAGCATGCGCCCATAATACCATTTTCAATTTCTTCTCACCTTGCATACCCCCTACACCTAACAGAGTTAATTTATTTCCCTATTTATTTTAATATTTCTTTTAGTTTTTTTTTACATTCAAAAATCACTTTAAATAACAATTGGACTTAAGCTTAATTAATTAGGATTATAATTCTAAACTAGGACTATTTCTAGATTAGAATTAGAATTCCTAATTAATTTGGATTATAAACTTAGGTTTACATATCATTAATCCTTGTTTTTCCTTTATTCATTATCTTAATTCATAATTCATGATAACTTGCTCTTGGTGTATGTAGCTTGACCTATTATTTTGCAGATCCCCATGTGTCTTGATTCAATTAAATTGATGGAACTTATTTTAGTCAATTAATTGAATTAAGGACTTTAGGACTTTTTAACCACTCATTTGATCAACAATTACATGCTCCCTTGGGTTCTTTCATTCAATTAGGTGATCAAAAGTCCCTTGATCACTTAACTTGAATTAGAACGTGTACCACATATATTTTCTTGGGTAAAAAACAATTCCATTCTGTAAAGACAAAGTCTCATACACATACGATGTCAAGTTTCGATGATGACAAAAGACCATCATGCAAGTCTACGAACAAATGCATCACATTACTCACCATATCCTTTTCACGTTATCCTAAAGCTATTATGATCATTAAAGACATACAAACAAAGCGTGATCATGACCATATATATAAAATTCACTAACCACAGTTTTTCTGCAGATTTCATGGCTTTGAGTCGACCATAGGGGTCAGCTCAAAGCCCACGGGTCGGCGCAAGGGCTCTGCCCAAACTGGTGGGAGTCAGCGCAAGAACCCTATGCGTCGACGCATAAGGTCGACGCTTAACTCACGGGTCGGCGCAAAAATCCCTTGCGTCGACGCATGCAGTCAGCGCGTGCCCCACGGGTCAGCGTGCGCTGACCCTATGGTCGACCGTTCGCGCGCAAACTCAATTTTCTGAGTTATTTCAAAGTTTAAATTTCTGTTCTGTCTGTTTGGTTTTGTCTGTTACTATAAATAGAAGCAAAAACACTTCTATTAACTAACATTTGAATTTTTGAGTACAAGTGTTCAAGGAAACAAGAAAGAGTGAAATAGTTGTCAAAGATTCATCATTTTCATCTTCAACAGTCCAAAAATTCATCAACTGCACACAATAACTTTTGATGCAAATTTGTGACAGTTTGAAGGTGATAAGGTTCGAGGTAGCGATTGAAGAATCGGGTTCGAGTTGAAGTCTTGACAGGTTCTTTCTTGAATAAAACCATTAGGGTTTTATCCTCCAATACCGGTTTGCGTTTGGGGGTTTTTGGACGGGTTGCTTCATTATCATTCAGCTGAGCGAAGGTAACTGATAAGAGAAAGTCTTCATCAGTTTAGTAGCGGGGTCGGTGATTGAGCAGTGAAGAATCCGGGTTTGATTGTTCTTGTTCGTGATCAGCCGGGCCAAGGGATTGAAGAACGGAAGGTTCATCAACGAGCGGCAGGAAACGGAGGTCAAACAGCAACAATCAAAGGTCTTGATTCATCTTGAATCAAGGGGAAAGGAGAAGAAGTATCATTCAACATATTGCGAAATTCTGTTGTTTACATACTCTGCACTCCTTGTAAAAACGATTAAACATCACAGGTTATATCTATTGATCATCTCAATTCTAATTTTAGAATTGAGGGCAGACGTACCCCGAAGCGAGGACGGCGGGGGAACTGCCTCATCAAATCTCTGTCTTCTTTAAATTTTCTGCACAAGTTAATTTTCAGCTTAAAATTTAAGTGATTTTAGTTTAAGCAATTTTCTGACAAACATTGATTTAAGTTGAGAAAGTGGTGCAAACTGTTGTTGGAATACTAAGTACAATAACATATTGTACTAGGAAAAATCGTATCACTTACTTAACTCAAAAATCACTTGGAGTGCTTGTGCACACCAAGTGTTTGTAATATTACCTAAGCTAAAATTACCTTAAGTTTTCTCTTTGGTATTTTGACTCATTGGAACTAGGCTTGCAAATAAGTGATCTAGATAATTGATTGTGCTTTGTGTGTAGTGAATTGTATCTCTTCTAATCAAATAATCCATTCGCTTAACGCATATCCGGTTTTCCAATAACGGTTCGTTTTAGACTAATTTTCCTCGGCAGCTTCCGCACCTAAAAACATTTTTAAACCAATTTTTCTTTTAAATTGGTAGCGCCGACTAAAGTTTTTAATTGGGATCTATTCAACCCCCCCTTCTAGATCCGTGCCATAGTCTAACAAGTGGTATCAGGAGCTCCGGTTTATTCCGTGCTTCAAAATATAACTTTGATAGAAAATGGCTAACGAACCTAAAGGGGCTTATAATAGAGCTCCCGTTTTCAATGGTGAAAATTATAGTTATTGGAAAGACTGTATGCGGGTGCACATAAATTCCATAGATAGAAAAATATGGAATGTTATTCTCAATGGTCCAATTGAAATAACCATGACCAATGAGAATAATGAAATAGTGCCTAAGCCTGAAGCACAATGGACCGATGATGATGAAAAGAAATACAACTATGATTGGAAAGCCAAAAACATCTTAATCTCCTCATTAGGGGTAGACGAATACTATCGTGTATCCCATTGCCCTACCGCTAAGGCCATGTGGGATTCACTTCAAATTGCCCATGAGGGGACGAACGATGTTAAATTGGCTAGAATCAATACACTAACGCAAGAGTTTGATCTCTTTTTCATGGAGCAAGGGGAAACCATTGCCGACATGCAAAAGAGATTCACTCATCTAATCAATCGATTACATTCACTAGGTAAACCTATTTCCAATGATGTTGCTACTAATAAAATCTTAAGATGTCTTAACAGGGAATGGCAGCCAAAAGTGACCGCCATCAAAGAGGCAAACGATCTTACCATTTTGGACTTAACAACATTGTTCGGCAAACTACAAGAGCACGAACAAGTTCTATTAAGCTTGGAACAACATGAAAGGAAAGATAAGAAAGACAAAGCCAAGGTGAGCGAAAAGAAATCAATTGCTCTAAAGACTTCCTCCTCAAAGTCTCAAGCAAAAGAGCAAAGTGATTATTCTACGAGTGACGAAGAAGAAGAGGACAAGAGTGAAGATATGGGGCTGTTCGTCAAACGCTACAACCGTTACGTGAGAAAGAACGGCATCCAACATTCCGAGAAAAACTTAGTTAACTTCCGGAAGCAATCTAGGTTCTCCAAAAATGATGACTCCAAAGGAAAAACAACTAGAGGGTCGTGCTACAAGTGTGGAAAGCCGGGTCACTACAAACCGGACTGTCCGATGAATAAAAAGGCAAAAGAAAAAGATTCATACAAATCACATAAGAAACCATCAAAGCCAAGGAGGGCATACATTGCTTGGGAAAGCGATAGCGACTCCTCCGATGATGAAAGCTCAAGTGATGAAGATGAAAATGCAAATCTATGTCTCTCTGCTCATCAAAAGAATAAGAAGAAACAGGTACGACATGCTAAATATGAAAATTCCTCTAGTATGTCTCATCATGAACTGCAAACTGTTTTTGAAACTCTCCACTGCGAAGCAAAAGAAGCCTTTAAAAGGCTTGCCTCAAATAAGAAAATTTTCTCTCATTTAGAACAAAAAATTCAAGAATCCGAAAGGAAACTTGAGGCACTTAAGGCTTCTATAGTGGAAAGCACAAAAACTAGTTATGAGGACCTTAAAAGTAGAATGATGAACTTTGGGTGTGATACTTGTTACATTTGGCAAAGTGAAGTAAGGAACCTAAAAGCCAAACTTAACAAGGCTCTTGAGCCCAAGATTACTTTTGCTATTGATAAATCAAATTTTCGAACAAGTATGGTTAATCCATATCAAAAGTACAAATATGTTATAAAGGATGAAGATAGCAAAAGTAATCAAAATGAAAAGTTCTCTTGTCTTTATTGTTGCAAGAAGGGTCATTCCATTGCTAAGTGTAGATTTAGGAGATTTTTAGTTCCTAAAGGCATTTATCAATGGATGCCCAAATGCAACCAATTTGCTTCTCACCACTCAGGACCCAATAAGCCATTGGGTACCTCCTTTTGTTAATTATCTTATCACAGGTACAATGCCTCGAGACTACCGAGAGAAGATGGGTTCTCGATAGTGGATGCTCAAGGCATATGTCAGGTGACATATCTCTCTTCATTGACTTCGTGGCTAAGAAGAAGGGATATGTAACTTATGGTGACAATAACCGAGGAGCAATACTTGGTAAAGGTAGTGTAGGTAATCCCTCTTCCACTACTATTTCTGACGTATTGCTTGTCGAAGGTCTTAAACATAACCTACTTAGCATCAGCCAATTATGCGACAAAGGATACAATGTATCGTTTTCAAAAGATTGTTGCAAAATTGTGCATACTGATGATAAGAAGAGCATGTTTAATGGTCTTCGTGTGAACAATGTCTATATGCTTGACTTAAATGAAGTGTCGTTAACAAGTGACAAATGTCTTGTAACAATGAATGAAGATTCATGGTTGTGGCATCGACGTTTAGCACATGTTAATTTCGACTTACTTAACAAAATAGTCTCAAAAGATCTAGTCCTAGGTCTCCCCAAAATTAAGTTCACCAAGGATCACCTTTGTGATGCTTGTCAAAAGGGGAAGCAAACGAGGATCTCTTTTAAATCCAAAAACATCGTTTCAACAACGAGACCTCTCGAGCTTCTCCATATGGATTTATTTGGGCCATCTAGGATTAAGAGTCTAGGAGGAAACTATTACGGTTTCGTAATAGTGGACGACTTTTCTCGATTTTGTTGGACTATTTTCTTAGTAAGTAAGAGTGACACATTCGCCGCCTTTGAACGATTTGCTAAGCTTTCTCAAAATAAACTAAACACAAACATTGTTGCAATTAGAAGCGATCATGGAGGTGAATTTGAAAATCACCTATTTGAAGAATATTGCGGTAACCATGGCATTGATCATAACTTCTCCGCTCCACGCACTCCTCAACAAAATGGGGTTGTGGAGCGTAAAAATCGAATTTTGGAAGAATTGGGAAGAACAATGATCAATGAAAGTGGCTTACCAAAATATTTTTGGGCCGACGCCATTAGTACGGCGTGTTACGTTTTGAATAGGGTGCTCATTCGCCCCATTCTTAACAAAACACCGTATGAACTTTTAAAAGGGCGAAAGTCAAATGTCTCTCACCTTCATGTCTTTGGTTGCAAATGCTTTGTGTTAAACAATGGAAAGGAAAACTTAGGGAAATTTGATTCCAAGGCCGACGAAGGTATCTTCCTCGGATACTCTCAATCTAGCAAAGCATATAGAATTTACAACAAGCGATTACTTACAGTAGAAGAGTCTGTGCATGTTACCTTTGATGAATCCAATCCGAGAAACGTCGGAAAGGATAGTATTTTTCATGGTGCAGGTACATCTACCAAAGACATCCTCAATGATGGCGAGCCGGGATTGATCAACCCGACACAATCAAAATTGAGGAGGACAAAGATGTACACCATGATGAAACAGAAGTAGATCATCCACCTTCAAACAATGATCTTCCTCAAGCTTGGAAGTCTTCCAAAGACCATCCAATCGACAACATTATCGGAGATATCCCAAAGGGTGTAACAACTCGGTCTAAGATAAGTAATTTCTGTTATCACTTCGCTTTCGTTTCGCAGATGGAACCTAAAAACCCTAAAGAAGCCCTACTCGATGAACACTGGTTTTTATCAATGCAGGAGGAACTTAATCAGTTCACCAGAAATGAGGTTTGGGACCTTGTCCCTCCTCCGCGAGATCATCGAGTAATCGGCACCCGATGGGTGTTTAGGAACAAGCTGGACGAAAACGGGGTAATAACCCGTAATAAGGCGCGTTTAGTCGCGCAAGGGTATAACCAAGAGGAAGGCATCGACTATGAGGAAACTTATGCGCCGGTTGCCCGACTCGAGGCTATACGCCTTCTCCTTGCCTTCGCTTGTGCAAAGGATTTTAAGCTATTTCAAATGGATGTAAAAAGTGCCTTCCTTAACGGTCACATAAATGAAGAAGTGTATGTCGCACAACCTCCGGGTTTCGAATCCCATGAGTATCCTGATCATGTTTATAAGCTAAAAAGGGCTTTGTACGGCCTCAAACAAGCTCCTAGAGCTTGGTATGAGAGACTAAGCAAGTTCCTATTAGATCAAGGTTACTCAAGAGGAAAGGTTGACACAACCCTCTTCATTAAACGTCAAGGAAAGCACTTGATACTAGTGCAAATTTATGTGGATGATATCATTTTTGGATCTACTAACATGAAACTTGTGAGAGAGTTCTCTGACCTTATGCAGGGTGAGTTCGAGATGAGTATGATGGGGGAGCTCACATACTTCCTCGGTCTACAAATCAAACAGCTCAAAGAAGGAACTTTCGTGAGCCAGACAAAGTATTGTTTGGACCTTATCAAGAGATTTGACATGGCAAAAGCTAAGGCCATAGACACCCCCATGCCTACGTGTACCAACTTGAACAAAGACGAAGACGGTAAGGAAGTAGATGTAAAACGGTATAGAGGTATGATTGGTTCACTCCTTTATCTTACTGCTTCTCGTCCCGATATTATGTTTAGTGTTTGCATGTGTGCAAGATACCAATCATGTCCCAAGGAATCCCATTTAAAAGCCGTTAAACGGATACTTCGATATTTATCCGGTACTCCGAAATACGGACTATGGTATTCCAAAGGCAATGATTGTTCTTTGGTAGGTTTTTCCGATTCCGACTTTGCCGGTTGTAAATCGGATAGGAAAAGCACAAGTGGCACTTGTCATCTATTTTCAAACTCTTTGGTTAGTTGGTGTCGCATCGCGCGAAAAACCGGCGGGAAAAGAAAGAACAACAGAGCCGCCACCGTGCGTTATTTATCCCAAAAGAGGGAAAGGAAACGCTCAGAGTAAACCTGGAAAAGAACATGGTCTCGCGACCAAAGAGTATGGGTTCGGGAGTCGGTTATGCGAAGGGAAGGTATTAGCACCCCTACGCATCCGTAGTACTCTACGGGATCCACGCACAAAAGGAAGGAAAATGGTTGCTATAAAGCTGCTCACACACACACACACTGGCTGAAAGATACAAAAGAGACTGACTGAAACTGACTCGGCAGGATGTCGCATCCTGGGCCTACTTAGTCTATCAGGCATAGACATCAGAGTCGAAGTAGTTCGGACTGGGGAAACGACACATGCTCGCTAGGATATCGCATCCTATGCATACGTATCTTCTCGGACGAGAGAAGAATCAGAGCATTCGTAGCTCGGCTGACACGCGCTAAAAAGCTAAACAAAACAAGACACAGGCAAACGTGGAGCCCGACTGCCAATCACTGGACTTACATTGACATCCGAACCTAAACACACACACACTGGAACCCAAATGCCACTCGATGGACTTACATCAGCTCCCAAGCACACAACAACACAACAGGTTGATAGGGAGTCGGGGACTCAGCCTATAACTGTCAAACGACACAAACAGACAGCAAATGCTAAGGAGTACGGGGACTCGAGCCTAGCAAAGGTCAGACAACACACACAAAGGAAAGAAAGGGCGCCCGGAGAGATCAGCTCAATCTCCTGCCTACATACTTCATCTGGTATGAAGATCAGGGCGATGTAGTTCCCCTACGCAGGGATAAAGGACTAGCCTAACCAGATAACAGAGGGAGACACAACTAGGGAGACTACGACTCGAGCCTAGATGTTATCATGCAAAATCATCCCTAAGTTAAGGTTTCTAGCTAAATGGCACGCGGGCCGACCTATCCTAAGCATGGCTCACACAGGAAGCAAGCCACACACACACACTTAACTTGCACAGGGAGCAAGCCAAGTAAAACCTACTTGCACAGGAAGCAAGTCAAACTATCCTAACCTGCACAGGAAGCAAGTCAAACTATCCTAACTTGCACAGGAAGCAAGTCAAACTATCCTAACTTGCACAGGAAGCAAGTCAAACTATCCTAACTTGCACAGGAAGCAAGTCAAACTATCCTAACTTGCACAGGAAGCAAGTCAAACTATCCTAACTTGCACAGGAAGCAAGTCAAACAATCCTACAAGCACAGATAGCACACACTATACACAAGCAAGTGGCTCAAACAAGGGTTAGGTTTTAGTCAAGGGGTCATATCAACCTCGACAAACAAACCTCTGGAACTGGGTGAGTATGCTCTTAACCTTGCCATTGAGGGGCTAAGGTGAAGCAGATGAAAGGATGAAGTGAGGATAAGACCTCGCAGCTCTTATCCCTGGCCTGGGAGAGCTCAAGACAAGAACGTGTGGGTTCAGAAAGTGGGAACCCTTCTACACATTTACAACTGACTCAACGGTACAATTGTACAAGATCTTGGGTTTGTATCTGCTATGCATCAACACAGTGGTGTGAGCAAGGCAGATGACACACTGAATAGTGGGGGATAGATTGCATATCCCTACCTTCCACCAATTGCCTCTTCTCTTAGGAGGACTTTGACTCTATGCAGGGACAAAAGTAAACATCCACAAACATTGCCTCTTAAGGAGGACTTCAGACAGTTGCCTGGCCAAGTAACAGGCCAGGTCTTCCAGACTACATGAAGTAAAAGAGACATACCTTAATGCAAATTGCTTATACAAGCAGAGCAAAGCAAAAAGTTCACAAGGAACTAAGCAACTAAAGCACCTGAAACAGTCAAGCAGATGTTAGTATGCAACTTCAAACGAAACAAACAGAAACAGAAACCAACAGTCAGTTAGAGGCACATGGATGTGCAAGGCACAAGGCTTAAGGCATGTGAGCCAAGCCACCTACAAAACAAGGATGTTAGACAACAACATTTAACCAAGCTCAGTCAAAAGAATTGGTCTCAATGGCCATTTGATGGTCAACCTGAAATCACAAACTCAAAGGTGAGTAGCAGGACCACTAGGGCAAGCCTAGGGTCAAAAGTGAATGAGAAAGTTCAAGCAGCAAGGGTCAAGTGTCCAAAATCATGTTCAAACCATTAGGAAACACAACCAATTGGATTCACACTCATCTCAATCATCATCATCATTTCATGCACCATTTAGGTCAAAACATGGCAAACAGAAGTTCACAGAAGTCAACAGAAAGACTTGCATCAAAAGCAATCTAAACATTTTCCAAAAATCACCAAATAAATCATGATCAATCCTAACACATAGCATGGTAAGCATGTCAAATTTCATCCCATTTGGACAAGTGGAAGGCAGTCAATGAAAATCAGAAAGTCAAAGCCAATTTGAACATGCTCAATGAAGTCAACCAAACATGCATCAACTTAGAAAAATCATAAGTCAAGAATGGTGTATGATAAATGAATGGGATCAAAACCATGGCAAAGATGAGGATGTCTAGTTATCTCATGTAAAATTTCATGTCCATCTAATAAAGTATGAGAATTTCACAAATGAAATGGGAACATGTGTCACACAAAGTCAACCATGGACTAGGCAGGGAAGAAAATTCATAATCAAATGGAAAACAGTAAGATTAATTCCAAGAAAATTCATACATCAATTAGACATACAAAGGATCATCCATGCAAAAAATCAAGTCATTTGGAGATAAGGATGTATGTGAACAAAATTTGGGAAAATGCATGATCATGGTATGACACCCAATGCAATACACAACTTCAAAAATTCATAACTCTCAATCCATAAATGATAAATGCACAAACTTTATATGGAAATGAAGGTCAATGTGTCTATTTTCACCACAAAAAGTTTCAAAGGCAATGGATATGTCATGTGCATTTCATAAATGAAATGGCCAAAGGTATCATTCATGCATATGTGTTGAGAAAATAATTGTCATTAAAAAAACCAACCAATGGAAAAATAATTAAAATTCACCATTAAATTCTAGACTCAAACATGATTAAGTGTAAAAAAAATTTCATAATTTTTTGATGAAAATTGAATGAGAAATAAATTGTGGAAATTGAGTGAAATAATTGGTGAAACATGAAACAATAGCAAAGCAATGTAGTCAAACCAAGGTCAACGGATGGCAATAGTGTAAATAGTGAAGCCACTTAGTGAAACGCACAGCATAAGGCAAGGCAAATAAAATGTTGTGATTGGTCCTCAGCCAATCCAACAGTAGCATGCGCATGGAACCAACAAGATGGCCAAATCATTTCAAATTTCTGGATTTATCAGCAAGGCAATGTATACATCTTCATGTAATCACCAAAAACACACATTCAGCAGACTTAATCAAACAGCATGGCATTCGAAAGGTTCATACAGCATCTAAACGAACATAAACCAGCATGTTCATAAATTCTGGACAAGTTTTAAAAGCATAAACAACAAAACAACAACAGCCAATTGTAATTCAAATTTTGGTAATCTCATGCAGCATTAGGGTTTCATTGTAACAGCAGCAATGCAATAGCATCAACTTCAAAGTGTCTTCGAGCCATCAATCAACAACATCAAACAACATGATTCAAACAAGCATACAACTTCATGCATTATCAACCAACAACAGCATAAATATATTCATGAGATTTCATGGACAGCTCAAAAACAGCAAAACAACAGAGCATTCTTGAAATTTGTCAGCATCATTATTAATTGACATTTCAACAAACAGATAACCAAACAACAGGCAATTTAAACATGGTTCGCATGGATCTTCCAAATAGCAGCAGGGCATTGCAAACAATCAGCATCAATGTTCAACTTCAAAACAAACATTCAAAATAGAATAGGTCCTACAGTCATGGCCAATAGCATGTCCCTCATACCAATCACCTCATGGACAACAAACCAACAACAATCAACCAAAATAAACATAACACCAGCAGGGCATTTGCAGCATTAATTTCATGTGTTCATCAATCATCATATCAAACAGAACAAACAAGAGCAACAACATGTTTCATGGATTTTCCTGGTAGGTTTAAGGCAGCAACAGCATTCATCATCCACATCATGTAAACAAACATTAAGCAACAGCATGTGGATTTTATAGGCATGGCATGGTTCAAGCACAACAGCAAAATGGCATGCATTCATCAACATGTAACCAAATGATATAGACAAACAGCATTCAAAACACACAAACATGGTATGAATCAAAGTGGATTTCTGGACATGTTCATAGAATTTCAAGCAAGCAGGGCATAGCAATTGCAATGGAAATGATTCAAAAGCTTACTTGGTTGTGAAGAAAAATGGATGCAGTGGTTGTTTTGAGGATATATCAAGTTGGTCTGCTGCTGCAAAGTTCTTTTGTATGACAGAAAATGGCTCAAGTATTGGTTCCTCTTGCTTGGACAGAAAAATGCAAAAACACACTGAATGCCACACTTGGATTTTCGAGGCAGGTTTTTGTTCTTCTTCTGGTACAGGGTGCTGTAGCTGGTTTTCTTTTTTTTTTTTTTAAAAAAAAAGGCCAAGGGCTTTGAGTGGAAAGGGTTTGGTCTTGTTGTGTGGCTGCTGCAGCAGGGTTAGTGAGCCGGATCCATCTTGTGCCAATCTACTTTTCTATTGCATACTGTGGTCTACAAGTGGCAAGGTGTGTGGTGCAGGATGAATACCAAACAAGGCAAGAGCATGGTTGGAAAAATGAGTGAAAGTGAGTGAAGGTTGTCTTTGGTATGCTGCTATGTGGCAAGGGTTTTTTAGAAGAGAGGACCAAAAATGCCAAGGGTTTTTGCTGCAGGATCTTAACACACAAGGCAAGGCAAGGCTTAGGTAGGCTTTTTTTAGTGAATGAAGAGTCTTTTGGATCAGGTTTTTTTTTGACTGAAGGATGCAAGGCCAGGTTTGGCAAAATGCAAGGGAGGTTGTGGAAAAATGAGGAGTTGGTCTGATTGTTAGGTCATGTTGGTTTTTTTAGAATGCCAAGGCCAAGGGAGAGCAAGGTGAAATCAAACCTCCTGCTGCTCAAAAGGACAGACCATACCTCTTAGGTCTGCTGCATGGTATGGAGATATGGTCTCTATTGTTGGCTTTCAACAGGCTTTTTGTACTTTGGAAGTTTAGAAATGGTGAGAAGCAATGGCAGGTTGGGTTTGGAACTATTGCTGCCTGAGTCAACCATGCTTCTTTCCTGCTGCAGTAAGGTGGTACGGTCCTTTGGATTGTACAGCCAGGTGTGTTTTTTTTTTTGGAGATTTGGACAGAAATCTTGGAAGAATAACAGGGCCAATTTTGAATGAATGCCTTTTGCAGGTTTTCTACTGTGCTGCCTTATGCCATTGTCCTTTTTGATGGATGCTTAGTTGGATATTAGTGGCAGCAGGAAAAATGGTAGCACAGTCCAAGGCAAGGTGAGCTTTGACAGTAGGTTTCAAAAAATGCCAAATGCCAACTGAGTGAAAATCCCTTCTGTTGGTTATTCATGCTGTTATGTTTTCAGTTAATAGAAAATGGTGCTGTCCAAAATTCTGCTGTGGGAAAGTACAAGCAAGGCCCATGGATTGCATTTGTTACAAATATGTCCTTTCTTCCCCAATTCTAAGCAAGTGAGCATGGTCATTTGTACCATTGGTTATGGCTGCAGAATGTGCTTATAATTGACAGCAAGGTTGCCTTCTAATCTTCTGTTTTGAGAGTACAAATCAAGGCATGGTGGATGCATAAACAAGTATGGTGCAAGCATGGCTAAATGGTACTTTCCTTACATTTCAAGTAACCAAGCAATATTCACATGTTCTGCACAATTTGGCTTTGCAAACACACTTAAAATGATATTTATGAGCTTTCCCAATTGGCCAAATGCTGAAAAAATGTTTGAGTCAAAAAGTCAACTCTTGGTCAAACTTTGAATTTAAATGAAAAAGGTCCAAAAATGCCATTTTGATTGGTAAGGTTTTAGGTCATGAAATTTATATTTTTGGAGAGAGGATGAAAAATGTGGTTTGTAGGAAAAAACCCCACCAAATTTGGCCAAACGGTTTGGGCGATATGGCCCTTTGAAGTTCAAGATTTTCTGAAATCGATTCGATCATAACTTGCCAACCACACATGGGAATTGAGAGTTCTATGACTTTTTGGAAATGGGAGAACAAGATCTTCAACTTTCATGTTGGGCAAAAATTCATTTGAGGATTGTATCATGATGTAAGTTTGAGGATCAAAACTTTCCATTTATGGCAAGTTTCAGTTACAGGCCCAGTTTCCGTTTTGGGAAATTCATGATCTGGCTTCAAATTCTTCCATGATGGTGTTTGGCATGATATATGATGACTATTTGGACATGAATGAACTCTCACAAACCAATTCCAATCATCCAATCACTGATTAAATGGACAGTTGACCAACAGTTGACTTTTAGGGTTTCTGACTGATTGTGCATTGACTGATGACTTCCAAACCCTAATTCCTTGAGAACTTGACTTCAAATGATGTCCCAAGTTGTATGAACTCTTGATCATTGACCATGGTGCCCAAATTCCACAAGAATGACCACCATCCACTGCTTTGACTGACAGTTGACTTTCTTTGACTTTTTACTGTCTGGGCATGAACTGCTGACCTCTGAGCCTTCAACCCTTGACCAAAATTCTTCAAATAGACCTCCAAGCCATGTGAACTTGTTGGACAAACCCCAAGGCCTTGATTCAATGAGAAATTCCTTTGCTTGCTTGGTTGACTGATCAGGAGATTAGTTTGACCTAATTCTTGATTGCTTGCACTTGAGGCAACTGAGGAACAATGCAAATGCTATGCAATGGATCATGACATGCTATGACCTAATATGAAAATGTATGTATAATGATAGGTGCAAATTTGAGGTGCTACAGCTGCCCCTATTCAATCAGCTGGGAACCCGAACGGATGATAGCAACGGCTGTCAGACTTTCAGGGTAAACAGGGATTGAATACCAAAGAACCGTAGAATTTGCACAGACTGGATATGATACCAAAGAACCACGTCACTTACCGATGACAAACTGCATGACAGCTTCAGAAAAAAGCAAAACCATTTACCGATGGTTGAGGAACTGGAAGCTTGATATTTACCGATATCAACTTCAGCAAGACCACTTACCGATGGCGGCTGGGAAAACAAACTTCTGAAAAACAAAACCATTTACCGATGGTTAAAATTGGAAACTTTGATATTTACCGATATCAACTTCAGCATGACCATTTACCGATGGCTGCTGGGAAACAAATTTGATGTAGAAAGGAAGCAAAACCATCTACCGATGGTGGCTTCAAGGAATCCTGACATTTACCGATGTCAACTTAGCAAGACCATTTACCGATGGCTACTGCAACTGGGGATTCGATATTTACCGATATCGAAGTAAACTGGGCCATTTACTGATGGCATCTCCGCTTGGGGGAGGGACACAATCCTTGTGGTGATACCAGATAAGACGTTTACCGACGACTTCTGGGGATCTCGATTCCACGACCAGACATTTACCGATGACTGGGATGAGACTCGACGTTTACTGACATCGAAAGATGATGTTTACCGACATCAAAAGAAAGACAGACATTTACCGATGACTGGGGTGGGACACGATGTTTACCGACATCAAAAGAAAGACAGACATTTACCGATGACTGGGGTGGGACACGATGTTTACCGACATCGAAAGGTGATGTTTACCGACATCCAAAGAAATGACCAGACATTTACCGATGACTGGGAACGAGAAGTTTAGTGGGGAGATACGAATATTTGTAACTGGAAACCAGATAGGACATTTACATATGACTCTACTGGGGATTTCTAGTTGGGGATTATCAGACATTTACCGATGACTGAGGAAAAGACTCGATGTTTACTGACATCGAAAGATGATGTTTACCGACATCAAAAATGACCAGACATTTACCGATGACTGGAGTAAGACTTGATGTTTACAGACACCGAAACAATGGTGTTTACCGACACCAAACAAAGATGACGACCAGACATTTACTGATGACTGTAGCGAATACTCGATGTTTACAGACACCGAAACAAGGGTGTTTACCGACACCAAACAAAGAAACACACGTGGGTGCTGGCATGACACTTACCGGCATCACGAGAACGACATCTTAGATCTGTTAAGGCAAGGTTGACCACTTGCTGGGGGTCTCACTGAAGAGAAACAAACTTTCTGTCACCATCGGGTGAGGAAATAAACCTCTGTCACCATCGGGTGAGGAAATAAACCTCTGTCACCATCGGGTGAGGAAATAAACCTCTGTGGGGAATAAACAACTCTGAATGCTGTTAAGAGCAACTGTAGCAGTCTTGGTGCAAATGTTGAACAAAAATGATCCGCCTCTGCCGGGGATACGGTCTGGTGAAGTTAACACATGAATGCATATGTTTGAATTTTCTACGGCGTAATGCTCCATATTGAATGGGAATGCTACGCAATTTTTTTTTTTGAGGATGCAATGATTACTACATGCAAAATGCAAATGAGCCCTGGCTAAGGAGCCAAAATGATCAGATACTCTGACTCTGTGGGGAGACTCCTCTTGGGGAACTATTCTGCGGGGAACTCTGCTCGGGGAACGGTAAAGCGACTTCACACTTACGTTGAAGAATAGCACTGCTGCCGGGGAAAGATAAATTCCGCTGGGGATATCCTTCAGTCCACAGGTAGGATAAATACTGGAGATAAATTTCAATGAACCTGCCTCACTTGGGGAGGAAATGGCAAATACAGGCCTGCTGGGGATAGGCAATCCTTAGATCTGTTGGGGAATAGAAGGTACTATCCACAGACGTCTTCGCGGGGGAACATAGCTCTGATAGCTTCCAAACTTGCTTGGGGAAAAAATCTGCTGAGAAAACGTCCTCACAGATGCCAATCTAAAAAACAGCACACCAAAATGCCCCCAGGGGGTACATGGACAAGATACGCTCAAATGTCCTCAACATTCAAAATGATTTTCAAATGTTTCGTCATCCTGCAAGCTATTGTGTAGCCTCCATGTTCTTATATGCAATGCTTATCAAAAATTCGGACATTTTGCAAACAAAACAGTAAAAATAAAAACAGAAAAGCTATTTATCTGAATAACGACTTTTATTGATTGAAAATGTGCCTGAAGAGGCGAATACATTAGGAAGCAATTCCTAGAAAGAGGTAATTGCGTACAAAAGGAAAAATCTATCCTAATGGCAATGTGGACACGACATCCACTATTTCCCAATTCTGTTATAACTCACAGATCATCAGTTTTCCTCCCAACTCCTTGCTTTCTGAGAAGAATGACTGGACGGATCACATCTTTCGAGATGGTAGACGACAAAGCTCGATGAGGTACAGACAAACTCAAGCTGTAGTTTTCGCTTTAATCCCTAATTTTTGCCTGGATCGCCCTTTCGGGTTTTCAATCCACCGGGATACCCATTTTTGCCTAAGCCGCCCTTGCGGGTTTTCGACTTACCGGGTGTACAAATTCTTTTCGTTTTTATCCCTAATTTTTGCCCGAACCTTTTCTTTCTGTTTTTTGGTTCGCCGGGATGCCCATTTTTTGCCTGGACTCTTTTTTCTTTTTGTCCAGCGGGTCAATTTATGCGAAGTATTTTTTGACTACATCTGAGTTAACAGGGGACGGAAAATCTTCACCATCCATAGTTGTAAGCATCAAGGCCCCACCGGAAAAGACCTTCTTCACAACATACGGACCTTCATAATTAGGAGTCCACTTGCCCCTGTTATCTGTACCGGGAGGGAGGATCCTCTTCAAAACTAAATCACCGACCTGATAGCTTCGAGGACGCACTTTCTGATCAAAGGCTCGCTTCATCCTTCTCTGATACAACTGTCCATGGCATACAGCTGCTAACCGTCTCTCCTCGATAAGGCTCAACTCGTTAAACCTTGTTCGAATCCACTCGGCTTCGTCTAGCTTGACATCCAATAAAACTCTCAGAGAAGGAATCTCCACTTCAACAGGTAGGACAGCTTCCATACCATACACAAGGGAGTAAGGGGTTGCCCCGGTCGACGTACGTACTGAGGTACGGTACCCATGCAAAGCGAAAGGCAGCATCTCATGCCAATCCTTGTACGTAACGACCATCTTCTGCACAATCTTCTTGATATTCTTGTTTGCCGCTTCTACAGCACCATTCATCTTCGGTCTGTAAGGAGAAGAATTGTGATGTTCAATCTTGAAATCTTTACAAAGCTCTTTCATCATCTTGTTGTTGAGATTCGAACCATTGTCAGTGATGATTCTCTCAGGAACTCCGTAACGACAGATGATTTCTTTCTTGATGAACCGGGTAACCACTTGTTTGGTAACATTAGCATAGGAAGCTGCTTCCACCCACTTGGTGAAATAGTCAATCGCAACTAAGATGAAGCGATGTCCATTCGAAGCAGTAGGCTCAATCTTCCCAATCATATCAATGCCCCACATGGCAAACGGCCAAGGCGAATTCATGATATTCAGAGGGCTTGGTGGTACGTGCACCTTATCAGCATAGATTTGACACTTATGGCACTTCCGAGCATACTTGAAACAATCGGATTCCATAGTCATCCAGTAATAGCCCGCTCTCAACAATTTCTTAGCCATTGCATGTCCGCCGGCATGAGTACCGAAGGAACCTTCATGAACTTCCTGCATTAACATGTCTGCCTCAGGTCTGTCCACGCATCTGAGCAAGACCATGTCAAAGTTTCTCTTATACAGCACATCATCCTGATTCAAATAGAAGCTTCCAGCTAGCCTCCTCAGTGTTTTCTTGTCATTCTTCGACGCACCTTCAGGATACTCCTGAGTCTTGAGGAAATTCCTGATGTCATAATACCACGGCTTCTCATCACCCACAACAGACTCGGCTGCAAACACATACGCAGGCCTCTCGAGTCGATTCACCGCAACATGTGGCACATGATTCCACCAATGAACTTTGATCATAGACGACAAAGTAGCCAAGGCATCAGCCATCTGATTCTCATCCCGGGGGACATGATACAACTTCACCTTCTTGAAGAACGTCAGTATTCTCCTGGTGTAATCTCTATACGGAATCAAATGCGGCTGATTCGTATTCCAATCTCCGTTGACCTGGTTGATCACTAGAGCTGAATCTCCAAATATATCAAGAGTTTTGATCCTCAGATCAATGGCTTCTTCTATCCCCATGATACAAGCCTCATACTCAGCTTCGTTGTTGGTGACGTCAAACGTCAATCTGGCAGAAAAAGGTATATGAGCACCTTTAGGATTGATCAATACTGCACCAACACCGTTACCGTTCATATTCACAGCCCCATCAAACATCAGTGTCCATTTGTCATCTGGGTCCGGTCCTTCCTTGACAAGAGGCTCTTCACAATCTTTCCTCTTCAGATACATGATGTCTTCATCGGGGAATTCAAACATCATAGGCTGATAATCTTCAATCGGTTGTTCGGCGAGGTAGTCTGACAGAATACTACCTTTGATGGCCTTCTGTGACGTGTACTGAATGTCATACTCTGTTAAGATCATCTGCCAACGGGCAACACGTCCGGTGAGAGCTGGTTTCTCAAAGATGTACTTTACCGGATCCATCTTAGAAATCAATAAGGTAGTATGGTTCAGCATAAACTGTCTCAGTCGGCGAGCAGCCCAGGCCAAAGCACAGCAAGTTTTCTCGAGCAGTGAATATCTTGTTTCACAGTCGGTAAACTTTTTGCTAAGGTAGTATATGGCATGCTCTTTTCGACCAGACTCGTCATGCTGTCCCAATACACACCCCATCGAGTTCTCAGTCACTGACAGGTACATTATCAGAGGTCTCCCTGGAACTGGAGGTATAAGGATTGGAGGTTTCTGTAAATACTCTTTTATCTTGTCAAAAGCTTTCTGACAATCATCATTCCACTTGATCGCTTGATTCTTTCTAAGCAGTTTGAAGATTGGTTCACATGTAGCAGTTAGATGAGATATGAACCTTGCAATGTAGTTCAATCTCCCTAAAAACCCACGGACTTGCTTCTCCGTTTTCGGTGCAGGCATCTCTTGAATAGCTTTGACTTTTGCTGGATCAACCTTAATCCCTTTCTCACTGACAATGAAGCCTAGCAGCTTCCCTGATCTCACCCCGAACGTACACTTGTTCGGATTCAACCTCAGCTTGAACTTGACCAGTCTGTCAAACAACTTCTGCAAATTAACCAAGTGCTCCTCTTCTGTCCGCGACTTCGCAATCATATCATCTACGTACACTTCAATTTCTTTGTGCATCATGTCATGAAAAAGAGTCGTCATTGCCCTCTGATAGGTAGCACCAGCATTCTTTAGCCCAAACGGCATCACCTTATAGCAGAACGTGCCCCAAGGTGTAATGAATGTCGTCTTTTCCATGTCCTCTGGCGCCATCTTGATCTGATTATATCCGGAGAAACCATCCATGAAAGAGAATACCGAAGATTGAGCCGTATTATCAACCAATACATCAATGTGAGGTAATGGGAAATCATCTTTCGGACTCGCTCTATTCAAATCCCGGTAATCGACACACATTCTGACTTTACCATCCTTCTTCGGCACAGGAACGATGTTGGCCACCCACGGCGGATAACTTGTAACAGCCAGAAAACCTGCATCCCACTGCTTCTGAACCTCTTCCTTGATCTTAGTTGCCATGTCAGGACTCGTTCTACGAAGCTTCTGCTTGACTGAAGGACATCCTTCTCTAAGAGGTAATCGGTGCATCACAATATCTGTATCTAAACCAGGCATATCTTGGTACGACCAGGCGAACACTTCCACATATTCTCTCAGCATCTCAATCAGCCTCCTCTTGACAGAGTCCTCTAAAGTAGCCCCAATCTGGATTTCCTTTTTGTCGTCCTCAGTACCCAGATTAATAGTTTCCAACTCCTCCTGATGAGGTTGGATGACCCTTTCCTCCTGCTTCAGCAATCTGGCTAATTCTGCGGGGAGTTCACAGTCTTCCTCACTCTCCTCTTCAGCTTGGTATATGGGATTATCGAAATCATACTGAGCCATAACAGAATCGTTCATAGTGAATGCCTTAGGATCGCTTCTGCATGTTTAATGCTTTGTTTTAGAAAAAGAGTTCAAGAAGTCACAAAAACAAAAGCATTGCCATTTTTATTGTTTTGAAAAAAGGTGAAAACAAAAAACAGAAAGACGGGGATCACAAAATTTGTTCAAAAAATGTCCTTCATTAATGATAATCATTAAAACATGATGAGGCCCTACAAAAATGAATCACTACGCCTTGGGCAGAACGTAGGATTTTCATGCAAAATGACAAAACAACAGAAAATTACTCTGTTAGAAGAGTAACTTGAACCACTTCTTCAGCCGTCCAGTTGTTGATAGACCCCCCTGGTGCACACGGGCGAACCCAGTTGTCCAGATTACAGTCACTGTCACAGTCTTCACTACTGGTTGCAGAGACGTCGCCATGATTCATCAGCCCAACGCTGGTAAAGGTACTCGGACCCGCTTGACCATTCTGCTCTGCTAGGAGAGGCTCATAACCAACACCAAATTTGTCTTCTTTAACCGGCAAATCCACCATCTTGCCCCAGCCTTCAGTTTTGCCAGAATCAACGACCTCCTTAGCCTGTTTGTAAGAAGTAATTGAAGCGCCTGGCTTCCTCTGCTCAGCGTACGCCACTTTCTCAAGAGCCACAGTCTCAAACGCCTGGCATAAGGTTTCGTGGATCTCGCCATCCACCTCAACATATTTGAACGAGGATAGATGACTCACCAGGATCTCTTCTTCACCGCATACTGTCACAATCTGACCATTCCAGACATACTTGAGCTTTTGATGGAGAGTCGACGAGACTGCCCCTGCTGCATGAATCCATGGACGCCCCAACAAACAACTATAGGCAGGCTGGATGTCCATAACATAGAAGATGATATCAAAAACCTCAGGACCTATCTTCACAGGCAAGGTAACTTCTCCACACACAGAACGTTTGGAGCCGTCGAAAGCACGAACAATCAGGTCACTGGGATTAAGCACAAACCCTTCCGCATCAATCTTCCTCAGAATCTGCTTAGGCAACACATTCAGCGACGACCCGGTGTCTACCAATACGTGAGACAACACTGCCCCCTTGCACTCCATGGTGATGTGCAAGGCTTTGTTATGGTTCCGCCCTTCAGGCGGTAAGTCCAAGTTGGTGAAACCTACACCATGCCTGGTGCTCACATTGGCCATCACACCCTCCAGTTGATTGACGGAAATCTCCTGAGGCACGTAAGCCAGATTCAACATCTTCAGCAAGGCATTACGGTGTGCTTCAGAGCACATCAACAGTGAAAGTATAGAAATCTTGGATGGAGTTTGATTCAACTGGTCTACAATCTTGTAGTCACTCTTCTTGATTATCTTCATAAACTCCTCCACGTCTTTCTCAAATGACCCCTCAGGCGCTTCTTTCTGGACATGTTCTTCCTCAACCACAGCTTGCTTCCCCTTTGCTTTGGCGAGAGCTTCAGCATTATTGTCCCTCAAAGGCTGCGGTGCGAACAGACGACCGCTTCTGGTAAAACCTCCTGGACCTCCTACATTATCCACAGCCGGACCAACAGTTGCAGGAACTCTATTCGGTAAACCAATTGTCACTGGAGTTTGATTCACTGGTCTTGTCTGACTTTCAGCCCTTCTGTAATTGCGGTGAGCATTATCATACTTCCACGGCACTGCTTTACTGTTCTCAACAACCCTTCTTCCAGGCGCAACGATAGTAGCTGGCACACTGATGGTTACAGGCACAGGAATGGTAACTGGGGTACCGTTCGTTGCGGGTGCACTGACGATCCTTTGTCCACGTTCTTCAGACGGTTTAAAGTAGATGGTGATAGTTGACGCTGTTCCACGATCCTTTACAGCCCTACTGAATTGCAAACAACCCTCATCCATCATACCCTGGATACCGGTTCTCAACTGGTCGCAACCATTCTCAGATTCTGCACAGCCCAAACAATTTTCATCACAGCCCGGGTAGACACCCCCCTTCAGCAGACGGCACTTCACAATTAGCAGAGAAGTCTGAACACTATCAACATTAACAACCAGATCTTCAGCTTCTTTCCCCTCAATATTGTTCACTCTATGCCCACCATGCTGAGGCATAGGGTTGTTTACGACATTAGGCACTGGAGCGAAGTTGATCGCCTTGGCATCGATCAAATCTTGAACCTTGTGCTGGAGAGCTCGACACTTCTCAGTATGGTGGCCTGGTGCCCCAGAATGAAAGTCACATCTAACATTAGCATCATAGCCAGGAGGCAGCACTGTAGGCGGAGCCATTGTACGCAACTCAATCATCCCCAACTTGAGTAGTTCGGGTAATAACTCTGTGTAAGACATGGGCAGAGGATCAAATCTTCTATCAGCCTGCAATTTCTGTCTTGGCTGATAAGGACGTTGCTGTTGTTGTTGTTGTTGTTGCGGTTGTTGAACTCTTTGTTGTTGTTGTTGACGAGGTTGAGGTGTCGGAATAGTCACTGCAGCCACTGGACGATATTGATCTCTGTTAGCATTTGTTCTGTACACACCCCCTCTGTGCTGTACAGCATTGGTCTCTCCTTCTCTACGGCGAGGTGCCCCAGAGAAGGGTTTCTTTAATGAAGACGAGGAACCAGCATCATGGATCCTACCAGCTTTGATTAGACTCTCAGTCCTCTCTCCACAAATGACAACATCAGAAAAACTACCGAATGGGCAGCTCCCCATCCGGTCCATAAACACACCTTGAAGAGTACCAATAAACATGTCTGTCAACTCCCTCTCCAGCATAGGGGGTTGAACTCTAGCAGCCAGTTCACGCCACCTCTGGGCATACTCCTTGAAGCTTTCATTGGATTTTTGACATAGACTCTGTAGCTGAGTCCGGCTCGGTGCCATGTCCATGTTGTGCTTGTACTGCCTCAAGAAGGCCTCACCCAGATCTCTCCAGCATCGGATCGAATCCCTCTTCAATTCCATGTACCAGTCCAAGGAAGCCCCAGATAGACTATCTTGGAAAAAATACATCCACATCTTTTCGTCATCAGTATACGCAGAGATTTTTCGATAATAAGCCTGCACATGGGTGCGAGGGCAAGAAGTACCGTTGTATTTGTCGAAGGACGGTGCTTTGAACTTGTGAGGGATTCTCAAACCTTCAACCAACCCCATATTGGTAACATCAAAACCGAGAGAATTCTGACTTTCCATAGCACGGATCTTCTCAGCAAGAGCTTCAACTTTGCGGTCTCTCTCATTGTTTCTTCCCGGAACATCTCCGTCTTCGCTGAGCATAGAGAACAAATCTTCTTGTCTATCAATGATCGGAACTCTATCACGGGCCGAAGCATGAATGACTCTGGCATTAGCAGCATCTGGAGCAATTGGTTGACCGTTGATTCGAATACCCCCCAACTCATCACCTACAGCATAGTTGTTGATGGCAGCAGCAGGAGTGTCAGGGACTGGGTTCCCCTCTGGCGGAGCATGGTTGGGCGGTGGAGTTGCAGCCTCTTGTCTCTGAACCATAGCTCGAAGCTCTTCTTGACCTTGCGCAACCCCTTGCATCATGTTCATAAACTGGGCCATGCTTGCCCTCATCTCAGCTAACTCGGTTTGAAACTGGTCCATATTCCTCTGATGGTTGAGTCTCGTTGAGTAGCGGTGCGGCCTTTGATCAGCTATCCTGCTTGGACACAGGAATCACAGTGAGAAGTCGGCACAAGAACACCTGTTATGCAAATGAGATGAGTATGATGCAAATGATGCGTATGATGCACATGGTATGCTCATTTCTCAGGCATTCAAAGAGCCTGACCCATCCTGAAAAGATGGCAACCTGCAGCAACAAGAGGACAAACAAATACAGGGAAATGCTGACATACATAAGGGTAAAAAGGCATACAACCAATGTCAACAGAATATCTGAATAAACAACGTACAAAGAAAGAGAATCCCATCCAACAAGCCTGGAGGTGATTCTTAACAAAAGATCCAAGAGATGGCTTACACGCAAATGAATCCCATCCAACAAGCCTGGAGGTGATTCAACAAAATACAATCAGAGATACAAACTAAGACAGACGGTCTTCCGGAATGAGGGTCTTCAGGTAATGGCACTGGTCGATCAACAGTGAGCATTCTGAACAATCTGGTAGAGGGGTGATCTTCTCCTTCAACTGTCTTCTGAGCTCCAAGACTTCTCCTCCAAGGTGGTCCTCTGATCTCTGTCTCAACTCTACTTCCTTCTTCAACTGAGTGTCTTTATCTCTGAGTTGCTTCTCCAAGTCTCTGATCTTCTTCTGATAACTGGCCTCTGCTCTCTGCAGCCTCAGACATTCCCTATGTTCTGCATCTAACATACTCTCCATCTCTTCGTAGGATCTCTTCTTGCTTCTCAGTCTACTAGCATCTTCTCCTTGCACCTCCCTGAGTTGATGGGCCATGTGCAACCTATCAGTTTTAGCTTTGTACAACTCCATCTGAGTGTCTTGCTCCTTCTCTCTCAGACGACGACTCTCCATCAGGGCTTGCTTATAGTGCTCAGCAGGCACACTATCAGCAAGAATCAAAGGTGGTTGCTCCTGCAACGGCTCCATCCTATCGTAGGGTAACAACAAAGTCTCTACTCTCTTCTGGACCCAATCAGTGTAATCGGGCATAGCAACGGCAAACTTCTTCCCTAAGACAGATCCATCCTTCACACCAATAGACTTCCAAGCTCTCCCTACCTGCTCCAATCTAGCAGGGTCATCCTTCTTCTTAAAATACACACTCTCAGCTACTTCAGCCTCAAGTGGTCTTCCTCTCATCACAAACCCCAACTGGCGAAGAGAAAGAACCGGGTTGTAATTGATGCAACCCCTAGTCCCTATGAGTGGCACATTCCGGAATTCACCACAACTCATGATAACATCCTTCACATCTATCCGGTACGACTGCCACCTGATATCATAGGAGGTAAGAGACATAACCCTCTGAGTCCACTTCAGAGTGCTCTGGGTATCCACAAATGGTCCACTGGCTGGCAGAAGAGACATGAACCATTTATATAGGAGAGGTAAGCAGCATCTGACGGCTCCACCCTTACCGTGCCTACTGTGGATGGCATAGTAAGTATCAGCAAGGAGGGTTGGGACTGGATTCCTTCCAATGAAGATACTGATAGCTGCATGGTCAACAAAATTTGGCATACTGGGAAATATGACAATCCCATAGATCATGGTGGCAAGCTGTGCGTGAAAAACTTCCCAATTCCCCTTTTCTGCTTCAACTCTGGCTACTCTCAACAGGAACTTCAATGGCAGACCCACAACTTCCCCACAGGGCTTCCAATTCTCACCAACTTCCTTGATACCCAAGTGGAGAGCTCTAGCAATCAATCTAAAGTCAACCTCCTTTGGGACGTCTAAGAAGGGAGTCTGATGCTGAATAGGGATACTCAACAGGATAGAATACTCCTCGAGAGTAGGTGCAAGCTGATAATCCTGGAAAGTGAAGCATCTGAGCTCTGGGTCATAAAACTGTAGTAGTGTCTGTAGAGGCACCGGATCCACTACTGTCTTCAGCACTGTCAAGATATCTCCATACTGTCTAACGAAACTCTTCAGACGATCATCTGTCACAAAGCTACCCAACTCGATCAATGAAGTCAACGGCTCACGATGAAAGCTGTAGGAACAAGTCTTCCGCTTCAACTCTGGGACTGTTGCCATCTCTATCAGTGAACAAGCTCTGGAATGTACCTTAGAAATGATATGCATGCAGAGATTAGTTTTTTTCTTTTTTTTTTTGATTTTTTTTTTCATTTTCTTTTTTTCAATGCGTTTCTTTTGAAAAATAAATATGCTATGATGCACATGATGCAAACTGGACTGGCTGGTTGTGCAATCTCTGATCACTAGGTCGGAGCTTCAGTCAAAATCAGAACATAAATCCAACTTAAGGTCAACTGAACACTGTCTGAACACAAAGTCACCATCAGAACCAAGTCACCAACAGAACCGAGTCACCAACGGTACCTGTAATGAAATAACCCTTCCCCACTCACGGGTGTAGTCTAGGCCAGGGTAAGGCTGAGAGAAACGCAGCATAAATAACCTTTCGCAGAATACTATCATATACACACCCGAAGTATGTAATGACAGCATCCCACCAGGGTCTGAACTGCTCGTGATATCAATGTTCCGCTAAGTGGCGCCATACCACCCGCTTCCCATGAATCACTCTATTCCTAGGTATCCTAGATTGCACTCATGGTCTGGGTATTGGACCTTTTACCTCAACTGACTTCCCCCCCACACAGAGAAAAACAGACAGCCAGCCAGTAATGAATAATGAATATGAATGCAAACATCAATGCGCACAATCAATGCAAACAAATAAATGTACATATATACAATGAATGCAATAAAATACAATAAGCAGAAAGCAACCAAAACCCTAATCCTAGAGAACGCTAGGAGAGACTCGCTCAGGGAAGATGGACCAGCATAGGTCAACTTCTCTATGTCCCCAGTGGAGTCGCCAGCTGTCGCATCGCGCGAAAAACCGGCGGGAAAAGAAAGAACAACAGAGCCGCCACCGTGCGTTATTTATCCCAAAAGAGGGAAAGGAAACGCTCAGAGTAAACCTGGAAAAGAACATGGTCTCGCGACCAAAGAGTATGGGTTCGGGAGTCGGTTATGCGAAGGGAAGGTATTAGCACCCCTACGCATCCGTAGTACTCTACGGGATCCACGCACAAAAGGAAGGAAAATGGTTGCTATAAAGCTGCTCACACACACACACACTGGCTGAAAGATACAAAAGAGACTGACTGAAACTGACTCGGCAGGATGTCGCATCCTGGGCCTACTTAGTCTATCAGGCATAGACATCAGAGTCGAAGTAGTTCGGACTGGGGAAACGACACATGCTCGCTAGGATATCGCATCCTATGCATACGTATCTTCTCGGACGAGAGAAGAATCAGAGCATTCGTAGCTCGGCTGACACGCGCTAAAAAGCTAAACAAAACAAGACACAGGCAAACGTGGAGCCCGACTGCCAATCACTGGACTTACATTGACATCCGAACCTAAACACACACACACTGGAACCCAAATGCCACTCGATGGACTTACATCAGCTCCCAAGCACACAACAACACAACAGGTTGATAGGGAGTCGGGGACTCAGCCTATAACTGTCAAACGACACAAACAGACAGCAAATGCTAAGGAGTACGGGGACTCGAGCCTAGCAAAGGTCAGACAACACACACAAAGGAAAGAAAGGGCGCCCGGAGAGATCAGCTCAATCTCCTGCCTACATACTTCATCTGGTATGAAGATCAGGGCGATGTAGTTCCCCTACGCAGGGATAAAGGACTAGCCTAACCAGATAACAGAGGGAGACACAACTAGGGAGACTACGACTCGAGCCTAGATGTTATCATGCAAAATCATCCCTAAGTTAAGGTTTCTAGCTAAATGGCACGCGGGCCGACCTATCCTAAGCATGGCTCACACAGGAAGCAAGCCACACACACACTTAACTTGCACAGGGAGCAAGCCAAGTAAAACCTACTTGCACAGGAAGCAAGTCAAACTATCCTAACCTGCACAGGAAGCAAGTCAAACTATCCTAACTTGCACAGGAAGCAAGTCAAACTATCCTAACTTGCACAGGAAGCAAGTCAAACTATCCTAACTTGCACAGGAAGCAAGTCAAACTATCCTAACTTGCACAGGAAGCAAGTCAAACTATCCTAACTTGCACAGGAAGCAAGTCAAACAATCCTACAAGCACAGATAGCACACACTATACACAAGCAAGTGGCTCAAACAAGGGTTAGGTTTTAGTCAAGGGGTCATATCAACCTCGACAAACAAACCTCTGGAACTGGGTGAGTATGCTCTTAACCTTGCCATTGAGGGGCTAAGGTGAAGCAGATGAAAGGATGAAGTGAGGATAAGACCTCGCAGCTCTTATCCCTGGCCTGGGAGAGCTCAAGACAAGAACGTGTGGGTTCAGAAAGTGGGAACCCTTCTACACATTTACAACTGACTCAACGGTACAATTGTACAAGATCTTGGGTTTGTATCTGCTATGCATCAACACAGTGGTGTGAGCAAGGCAGATGACACACTGAATAGTGGGGGATAGATTGCATATCCCTACCTTCCACCAATTGCCTCTTCTCTTAGGAGGACTTTGACTCTATGCAGGGACAAAAGTAAACATCCACAAACATTGCCTCTTAAGGAGGACTTCAGACAGTTGCCTGGCCAAGTAACAGGCCAGGTCTTCCAGACTACATGAAGTAAAAGAGACATACCTTAATGCAAATTGCTTATACAAGCAGAGCAAAGCAAAAAGTTCACAAGGAACTAAGCAACTAAAGCACCTGAAACAGTCAAGCAGATGTTAGTATGCAACTTCAAACGAAACAAACAGAAACAGAAACCAACAGTCAGTTAGAGGCACATGGATGTGCAAGGCACAAGGCTTAAGGCATGTGAGCCAAGCCACCTACAAAACAAGGATGTTAGACAACAACATTTAACCAAGCTCAGTCAAAAGAATTGGTCTCAATGGCCATTTGATGGTCAACCTGAAATCACAAACTCAAAGGTGAGTAGCAGGACCACTAGGGCAAGCCTAGGGTCAAAAGTGAATGAGAAAGTTCAAGCAGCAAGGGTCAAGTGTCCAAAATCATGTTCAAACCATTAGGAAACACAACCAATTGGATTCACACTCATCTCAATCATCATCATCATTTCATGCACCATTTAGGTCAAAACATGGCAAACAGAAGTTCACAGAAGTCAACAGAAAGACTTGCATCAAAAGCAATCTAAACATTTTCCAAAAATCACCAAATAAATCATGATCAATCCTAACACATAGCATGGTAAGCATGTCAAATTTCATCCCATTTGGACAAGTGGAAGGCAGTCAATGAAAATCAGAAAGTCAAAGCCAATTTGAACATGCTCAATGAAGTCAACCAAACATGCATCAACTTAGAAAAATCATAAGTCAAGAATGGTGTATGATAAATGAATGGGATCAAAACCATGGCAAAGATGAGGATGTCTAGTTATCTCATGTAAAATTTCATGTCCATCTAATAAAGTATGAGAATTTCACAAATGAAATGGGAACATGTGTCACACAAAGTCAACCATGGACTAGGCAGGGAAGAAAATTCATAATCAAATGGAAAACAGTAAGATTAATTCCAAGAAAATTCATACATCAATTAGACATACAAAGGATCATCCATGCAAAAAATCAAGTCATTTGGAGATAAGGATGTATGTGAACAAAATTTGGGAAAATGCATGATCATGGTATGACACCCAATGCAATACACAACTTCAAAAATTCATAACTCTCAATCCATAAATGATAAATGCACAAACTTTATATGGAAATGAAGGTCAATGTGTCTATTTTCACCACAAAAAGTTTCAAAGGCAATGGATATGTCATGTGCATTTCATAAATGAAATGGCCAAAGGTATCATTCATGCATATGTGTTGAGAAAATAATTGTCATTAAAAAAACCAACCAATGGAAAAATAATTAAAATTCACCATTAAATTCTAGACTCAAACATGATTAAGTGTAAAAAAAATTTCATAATTTTTTGATGAAAATTGAATGAGAAATAAATTGTGGAAATTGAGTGAAATAATTGGTGAAACATGAAACAATAGCAAAGCAATGTAGTCAAACCAAGGTCAACGGATGGCAATAGTGTAAATAGTGAAGCCACTTAGTGAAACGCACAGCATAAGGCAAGGCAAATAAAATGTTGTGATTGGTCCTCAGCCAATCCAACAGTAGCATGCGCATGGAACCAACAAGATGGCCAAATCATTTCAAATTTCTGGATTTATCAGCAAGGCAATGTATACATCTTCATGTAATCACCAAAAACACACATTCAGCAGACTTAATCAAACAGCATGGCATTCGAAAGGTTCATACAGCATCTAAACGAACATAAACCAGCATGTTCATAAATTCTGGACAAGTTTTAAAAGCATAAACAACAAAACAACAACAGCCAATTGTAATTCAAATTTTGGTAATCTCATGCAGCATTAGGGTTTCATTGTAACAGCAGCAATGCAATAGCATCAACTTCAAAGTGTCTTCGAGCCATCAATCAACAACATCAAACAACATGATTCAAACAAGCATACAACTTCATGCATTATCAACCAACAACAGCATAAATATATTCATGAGATTTCATGGACAGCTCAAAAACAGCAAAACAACAGAGCATTCTTGAAATTTGTCAGCATCATTATTAATTGACATTTCAACAAACAGATAACCAAACAACAGGCAATTTAAACATGGTTCGCATGGATCTTCCAAATAGCAGCAGGGCATTGCAAACAATCAGCATCAATGTTCAACTTCAAAACAAACATTCAAAATAGAATAGGTCCTACAGTCATGGCCAATAGCATGTCCCTCATACCAATCACCTCATGGACAACAAACCAACAACAATCAACCAAAATAAACATAACACCAGCAGGGCATTTGCAGCATTAATTTCATGTGTTCATCAATCATCATATCAAACAGAACAAACAAGAGCAACAACATGTTTCATGGATTTTCCTGGTAGGTTTAAGGCAGCAACAGCATTCATCATCCACATCATGTAAACAAACATTAAGCAACAGCATGTGGATTTTATAGGCATGGCATGGTTCAAGCACAACAGCAAAATGGCATGCATTCATCAACATGTAACCAAATGATATAGACAAACAGCATTCAAAACACACAAACATGGTATGAATCAAAGTGGATTTCTGGACATGTTCATAGAATTTCAAGCAAGCAGGGCATAGCAATTGCAATGGAAATGATTCAAAAGCTTACTTGGTTGTGAAGAAAAATGGATGCAGTGGTTGTTTTGAGGATATATCAAGTTGGTCTGCTGCTGCAAAGTTCTTTTGTATGACAGAAAATGGCTCAAGTATTGGTTCCTCTTGCTTGGACAGAAAAATGCAAAAACACACTGAATGCCACACTTGGATTTTCGAGGCAGGTTTTTGTTCTTCTTCTGGTACAGGGTGCTGTAGCTGGTTTTCTTTTTTTTTTTTTTAAAAAAAAAGGCCAAGGGCTTTGAGTGGAAAGGGTTTGGTCTTGTTGTGTGGCTGCTGCAGCAGGGTTAGTGAGCCGGATCCATCTTGTGCCAATCTACTTTTCTATTGCATACTGTGGTCTACAAGTGGCAAGGTGTGTGGTGCAGGATGAATACCAAACAAGGCAAGAGCATGGTTGGAAAAATGAGTGAAAGTGAGTGAAGGTTGTCTTTGGTATGCTGCTATGTGGCAAGGGTTTTTTAGAAGAGAGGACCAAAAATGCCAAGGGTTTTTGCTGCAGGATCTTAACACACAAGGCAAGGCAAGGCTTAGGTAGGCTTTTTTTAGTGAATGAAGAGTCTTTTGGATCAGGTTTTTTTTTGACTGAAGGATGCAAGGCCAGGTTTGGCAAAATGCAAGGGAGGTTGTGGAAAAATGAGGAGTTGGTCTGATTGTTAGGTCATGTTGGTTTTTTTAGAATGCCAAGGCCAAGGGAGAGCAAGGTGAAATCAAACCTCCTGCTGCTCAAAAGGACAGACCATACCTCTTAGGTCTGCTGCATGGTATGGAGATATGGTCTCTATTGTTGGCTTTCAACAGGCTTTTTGTACTTTGGAAGTTTAGAAGTGGTGAGAAGCAATGGCAGGTTGGGTTTGGAACTATTGCTGCCTGAGTCAACCATGCTTCTTTCCTGCTGCAGTAAGGTGGTACGGTCCTTTGGATTGTACAGCCAGGTGTGTTTTTTTTTTTTTGGAGATTTGGACAGAAATCTTGGAAGAATAACAGGGCCAATTTTGAATGAATGCCTTTTGCAGGTTTTCTACTGTGCTGCCTTATGCCATTGTCCTTTTTGATGGATGCTTAGTTGGATATTAGTGGCAGCAGGAAAAATGGTAGCACAGTCCAAGGCAAGGTGAGCTTTGACAGTAGGTTTCAAAAAATGCCAAATGCCAACTGAGTGAAAATCCCTTCTGTTGGTTATTCATGCTGTTATGTTTTCAGTTAATAGAAAATGGTGCTGTCCAAAATTCTGCTGTGGGAAAGTACAAGCAAGGCCCATGGATTGCATTTGTTACAAATATGTCCTTTCTTCCCCAATTCTAAGCAAGTGAGCATGGTCATTTGTACCATTGGTTATGGCTGCAGAATGTGCTTATAATTGACAGCAAGGTTGCCTTCTAATCTTCTGTTTTGAGAGTACAAATCAAGGCATGGTGGATGCATAAACAAGTATGGTGCAAGCATGGCTAAATGGTACTTTCCTTACATTTCAAGTAACCAAGCAATATTCACATGTTCTGCACAATTTGGCTTTGCAAACACACTTAAAATGATATTTATGAGCTTTCCCAATTGGCCAAATGCTGAAAAAATGTTTGAGTCAAAAAGTCAACTCTTGGTCAAACTTTGAATTTAAATGAAAAAGGTCCAAAAATGCCATTTTGATTGGTAAGGTTTTAGGTCATGAAATTTATATTTTTGGAGAGAGGATGAAAAATGTGGTTTGTAGGAAAAAACCCCACCAAATTTGGCCAAACGGTTTGGGCGATATGGCCCTTTGAAGTTCAAGATTTTCTGAAATCGATTCGATCATAACTTGCCAACCACACATGGGAATTGAGAGTTCTATGACTTTTTGGAAATGGGAGAACAAGATCTTCAACTTTCATGTTGGGCAAAAATTCATTTGAGGCTTGTATCATGATGTAAGTTTGAGGATCAAAACTTTCCATTTATGGCAAGTTTCAGTTACAGGCCCAGTTTCCGTTTTGGGAAATTCATGATCTGGCTTCAAATTCTTCCATGATGGTGTTTGGCATGATATATGATGACTATTTGGACATGAATGAACTCTCACAAACCAATTCCAATCATCCAATCACTGATTAAATGGACAGTTGACCAACAGTTGACTTTTAGGGTTTCTGACTGATTGTGCATTGACTGATGACTTCCAAACCCTAATTCCTTGAGAACTTGACTTCAAATGATGTCCCAAGTTGTATGAACTCTTGATCATTGACCATGGTGCCCAAATTCCACAAGAATGACCACCATCCACTGCTTTGACTGACAGTTGACTTTCTTTGACTTTTTACTGTCTGGGCATGAACTGCTGACCTCTGAGCCTTCAACCCTTGACCAAAATTCTTCAAATAGACCTCCAAGCCATGTGAACTTGTTGGACAAACCCCAAGGCCTTGATTCAATGAGAAATTCCTTTGCTTGCTTGGTTGACTGATCAGGAGATTAGTTTGACCTAATTCTTGATTGCTTGCACTTGAGGCAACTGAGGAACAATGCAAATGCTATGCAATGGATCATGACATGCTATGACCTAATATGAAAATGTATGTATAATGATAGGTGCAAATTTGAGGTGCTACAGTTGGCATAGCAAGAAACAAGTTTCTGTCGCTTTGTCAACCGCCGAAGCTGAATACGTTGCAGCCGGTAGTTGCTGTGCCCAAATCTTATGGATTAAGCAACAACTATTGGATTTTAACCTAAAACTGGAACGTATTCCCATATTTTGTGACAACACGAGTGCTATTAACCTAACCAAAAATCCTGTGCTACACTCTCGCACTAAGCATATCGAAATTCGACACCACTTTCTTCGGGATCATGTAGAGAAAGGTGACATCGTGTTTGAACACGTAAACACTGAAAATCAACTAGCGGACATTTTCACAAAGCCGCTAGCAAATGAACCTTTCTTTCATATTCGTCGAGAACTTGGCATCCTTGATATTTCGGAACGGGCAGTCTAAACTGCTGTTTACATTCTCCCATCTTAAGCCTTAATACTGTACTTCTAACAAATTTCTGTTGTTGCAAGCACATGTCTAATGTTCACTAAGTCACTGTGGTATTAAGGTGATATCGTTCCTTTCTCTATATCTCTGCTAAAGCTCATGACTTCAAAATTTCATCTCAAAATGATGTGGTTTATATATATATTCCCTTAATATATCCATTTGGTTGTGTATTGCTGTATATATTGTTGCTTATGCATCAAACTAGTCATTGCATGTGGTAAACAGTGGAAAATGAAAATTTGTACAGTATGAGTCGACCGCACCAGGGTATGGTCGACGCATGAAAATTAATTTCTGCATATTTTCAAAAATCAAACAGTATGCGCCGACGCATACAGGGGTATGGTCGACGCATCGCTCGAAAATTCCGTTTTCCTGCAGAAAAATTTGAATCATCACTCATGCATTCCATCATTAACCGTGCATTTACACTCCACACCCTTCCAACTACCCACTACATTGTAACCTGCACCTACCCACTAGCTAGTGCTCTATATTCTTCCATCTTCCCAAAACCCTAACCTTTCCACTATAAATTGGGAAAAACCCTTCTCTTGAAAAATCACTCTCAAAACCCTCATTAAACCTTCTCTATACATCCAAACACTCTATCTCAAACCCACTCAAATGGCTTCTTCATCACGCAGACCTTCCGGCAAGAGACCACGTGAATCATCTGGTGTATCTCTTCCCATATCTGCCGTATCTCTCGTTCCACCTGCTCGTGTTGAAACCTACAACCAAGACATCGGTAAACGAAGTGTTGTGCAACAACATGCGTTCTACAGACTTGAAGCTGACCGTATGCACTTACCGGAAGTTTTGGCTCTGCTGAAGCATCAAGGTCTCCTAAATTTCTTGGAGTGCAACTCTCAATACAGTGAAGACCTTGTCCGAGTCTTCTACTCCGGTCTTCATGAGAAGTTTCGCGGACACAAACTCTCCTCCAAAGTTGGCTCTGTTAAGGTATCAGTTAAATCAAACTTTTGGAATAGATATTTTGATCTGTCTGTGGATGATGCCGGAAACTCCCTGCCTGAGGTGACTGATACTCACCACATTGATGGCTATGAGTTTAAGCGCGCATTAAATGACATGTTGGTACGGCCATATTCTGATGATTTTGTGCAGAGTGACATGTTCCCACGAACCGTCACTGCCGGCAAACTGAACGCCGGGGAAAGGATTCTTCAGTGGGTTGTCTCACGCATCCTACGGCCCAAGAAGGGCGGTCTCTCCAGAGTCGAACAGCCCGAAGTTCATTTGATCTATATTCTGAAAAATAAGATACAGATCAACTGGCCATACTACATTGCCAGTAGAATGTATAATCTTAGGGATTCCGGACGAGGAACTGCTCTCGCCTACGGATCGTTCATCCAAGAAATCCTCACATCAGCAAATGTTAGCCATCCGTCCTTCCCGTTAACATCAATCACACCTGACAAAGAGTTTAGCACAAAGACCATGTCTATGATGGGTTATCTATGGTGCAAGGAGCGGAAGCAATATAAGTTTGTTAGAAGATCAAATATTCCTGTAAGGGATGACAGTGATGATAGTGAAGATCAAGAAGATGAAGTGGAAAGAGAACAAGAAGAAGAAGCAGAAGAAGAACAAGAAATAAGGCACGATGATGCTTTCATTGGTGGAGATGAAAGTCCTCCACCAGTTGACACGCATGACCACTCTGGCTCTGCTTGGGTACAGCAGCCGGATACATATGAAGAAGATGCTCCACAGTGGGGTGGCTGGGGTGAATGGCAACATTCAGGTTGGACAACTCAACGTGAATTTTACCAGCCATATCACCAGGTTGAGGAAGAACTTCCTCCATCCCCTCCACATCAAGCTGATTCTTCAGAGCTGTTGGAGATGATGCAAAGCATGCAGCTTGCCCAACAAACATTCATGCAATCTCAAGATGACCGACTTGCTCAAATTAACAGTCAACTTCAGACCCAAAATGAGCGGCTCGACAATCTCTCCACAAGCCTAAATGAACGGTATGCAGATTTGGATCGGCAAGTCACCGGTAGTCTTAGGCATCTGGAAGGTGTTACTGATTATCTAGAAACTCTGGCTGACCCCAGCAGAAATCCAGGCGTATGCTACCATCCTGGACACCGTCACTTAAGACAATAGCCATTCATATGCACTTTACATGTTGCTTGTTGTTTTTGCATGTATTTTGTTGTTGTTTTGCCTGTTTATGCACCACAACTTCATTATGTATTTTCTCATTCGTAATTAATGACTAGTGTTAAGAAATGATATATGTGTGATATTATTTCGTTGGTATCTACTACTGCCTGTGGATTTATCGTTGCAACCTTGAATAATTACTCTGTCTCTCTTTTTGATGTTGTCAAAGGGGGAGAAAAATGCTGACATTGCTGACAAACTAACAGTCTGACAAACTGCAAATGACAAACTGCAAATGGCCTTAGATTACAAAAGAAAGGGGGAGTGTGCAAAATGTGTCAATGCTGCATGATGTTCGTCACGCTGAGTTATACGGGTTGTCATCATCAAAAAGGGGGAGTATGTAAAGACAAAGTCTCATACACATACGATGTCAAGTTTCGATGATGACAAAAGACCATCATGCAAGTCTACGAACAAATGCATCACATTACTCACCATATCCTTTTCACGTTATCCTAAAGCTATTATGATCATTAAAGACATACAAACAAAGCGTGATCATGACCATATATATAAAATTCACTAACCACAGTTTTTCTGCAGATTTCATGGCTTTGAGTCGACCATAGGGGTCAGCTCAAAGCCCACGGGTCGGCGCAAGGGCTCTGCCCAAACTGGTGGGAGTCAGCGCAAGAACCCTATGCGTCGACGCATAAGGTCGACGCTTAACTCACGGGTCGGCGCAAAAATCCCTTGCGTCGACGCATGCAGTCAGCGCGTGCCCCACGGGTCAGCGTGCGCTGACCCTATGGTCGACCGTTCGCGCGCAAACTCAATTTTCTGAGTTATTTCAAAGTTTAAATTTCTGTTCTGTCTGTTTGGTTTTGTCTGTTACTATAAATAGAAGCAAAAACACTTCTATTAACTAACATTTGAATTTTTGAGTACAAGTGTTCAAGGAAACAAGAAAGAGTGAAATAGTTGTCAAAGATTCATCATCTTCATCTTCAACAGTCCAAAAATTCATCAACTGCACACAATAACTTTTGATGCAAATTTGTGACAGTTTGAAGGTGATAAGGTTCGAGGTAGCGATTGAAGAATCGGGTTCGAGTTGAAGTCTTGACAGGTTCTTTCTTGAATAAAACCATTAGGGTTTTATCCTCCAATACCGGTTTGCGTTTGGGGGTTTTTGGACGGGTTGCTTCATTATCATTCAGCTGAGCGAAGGTAACTGATAAGAGAAAGTCTTCATCAGTTTAGTAGCGGGGTCGGTGATTGAGCAGTGAAGAATCCGGGTTTGATTGTTCTTGTTCGTGATCAGCCGGGCCAAGGGATTGAAGAACGGAAGGTTCATCAACGAGCGGCAGGAAACGGAGGTCAAACAGCAACAATCAAAGGTCTTGATTCATCTTGAATCAAGGGGAAAGGAGAAGAAGTATCATTCAACATATTGCGAAATTCTGTTGTTTACATACTCTGCACTCCTTGTAAAAACGATTAAACATCACAGGTTATATCTATTGATCATCTCAATTCTAATTTTAGAATTGAGGGCAGACGTACCCCGAAGCGAGGACGGCGGGGGAACTGCCTCATCAAATCTCTGTCTTCTTTAAATTTTCTGCACAAGTTAATTTTCAGCTTAAAATTTAAGTGATTTTAGTTTAAGCAATTTTCTGACAAACATTGATTTAAGTTGAGAAAGTGGTGCAAACTGTTGTTGGAATACTAAGTACAATAACATATTGTACTAGGAAAAATCGTATCACTTACTTAACTCAAAAATCACTTGGAGTGCTTGTGCACACCAAGTGTTTGTAATATTACCTAAGCTAAAATTACCTTAAGTTTTCTCTTTGGTATTTTGACTCATTGGAACTAGGCTTGCAAATAAGTGATCTAGATAATTGATTGTGCTTTGTGTGTAGTGAATTGTATCTCTTCTAATCAAATAATCCATTCGCTTAACGCATATCCGGTTTTCCAATAACGGTTCGTTTTAGACTAATTTTCCTCGGCAGCTTCCGCACCTAAAAACATTTTTAAACCAATTTTTCTTTTAAATTGGTAGCGCCGACTAAAGTTTTTAATTGGGATCTATTCAACCCCCCCTTCTAGATCCGTGCCATAGTCTAACACATTCATCTTTAAAACCCTAGAAATTGGTAAACACCATGGCATGACAACATTAATCTTCATTCCCCATCTTTGGTAACATATCAATCTCTTCCAAGCATATCTCTTTCTTTGTCCATTCAAGACTAAACCCATTTTTGCAAATAAACTTGACCCAACGTCAAGTACAAACTCAAAACACATAACAAAATACAATGTGAATTATGCGCCACGAGCCTTAATAAATGTAGAAGACATAAGACGGAGCGTTCATATCCCTATTTTTAATATCTTTGGATACGAGACGTATGACCCAGTTGTTCAAAGTATTCAACTTCATTCATAGACTTTAGTGTAATTCAAATAAACATAATTTTCAACATTCATCTTCGGACTGAAATCAATCACAACCAACATAAATATCATTTCATAATATTTATCTCTCATCTCTTTAGGTTAATCATCATCTTTTGATTAAAACACCCATCTCATTGGGTTAACCATCATCTTATGATTAAAGTACCCCTCTATTTGGGTTAATCACCATTTCTTGGTTAAAACAACCTCTTGGTTATGACACCACCTTTATTTCCTGATCTTGGTTATGAAGCCACCTTTATTTCCTGTTCTTGGTTATGACACCACCGTTATTTCCTATTCTTGGTTATGACACAACCTTTATTTCCTGTTCTTGGTTATGACACCTCCTTTATTTCCTATTCTTAGTTGTGACATTACCTTTATTTCCTTTTCTTGGTTATGACGCCACCTTTATTTCCTATTCTTGGTTATGACACCACTTTCAATTTCCTGTTCTTGGTTAAGACACTGCTTTTATTTCCCATTCTTGGTTAAGACATCACTTTTATTTCTTGTCCTTGGTTCAGACACCACTTTTATTTCATATCCTTGGTTTAAACACCACTTTTACAATTTCATGTCATTGGTTAAGACACCAACCTTTACAATTCTTTATCCAAACAACAATTTATTTTTGTAAAAGAACTATTATAATCCATTCCTTAGTAGTCATACTAATAACTTAGAGCATCTGAACCAGGATCAGACAACTAAAGTCAAAACACTTCTAGGATACGATTATAACATTGTTCCCTAAAATCAACCAATAAACAATTATTTTCTACCATGAACTACGTAGCTCTGATTTTCTTGTTGCATCATGAGAATACATAGGCACAAAGCTTCGAAATCTTGGCAAGCACATTAATTAAAACATATTTTTCCTTTAATTAAAACCAATCCCAAGTATCCTTTAGATAATAACACCCATCTACACAAAGTACAATCAAAATGATTCCCTTTGAGTACAACGGATGTGAGGGGGTGCTCATACTTACCCCTTGCATAATCGACTTCCTTAGCCTTTTCTCTTCACTTTGGATTTTATTTATATTTTCCCTTTTTCTTAGAATAAATAAAATTCAATTGTGACACTGTTATATTTCGAGTGTGCGATGCACTCGAGTATTTTTTGTGGTGCGAAACCAATCAAATAGAGAAACTCCAAAATCTAAAGCATGGGTATGAACCCACTTCCACACCAAGCTAATGATCAAATACATCCAGTGGTTAACCGCTAAGATTTCTTGACAAAAAAATAACTATTTCACATTTTCAGAATAGTCCAAACCATAGAATTCAAGATCGAGACTAGGGATAAAGACACATGTTTTCCTTGAAACGGACCCTGAAACAACTTAAACAATCCTAAAATTGACTGCAACAAAGACCCAAGCCACCTCATCCATCAAAATACTCTATACTAGATGGTTGAGGTTGTTGGACATGTGACTTTGCATACAAGATAGGGGTGAATTTTGTGTTTCAGAAAAACTTGGATTTGAAAAACATTTACGATTAAAATAAAATTTTGAAATTTTTTTAGGGTTATACAGCGGAAAATAAATTGCAAAAGATAAAATGTAGAAACATAAAGAGTTATGAAAAGAGAAGAACACCGGGAATTATACATGTTCGGTCAAACTTGACTTAGTCATGTTCCCAATATTTGACCTTGAGAGTATCTAGTAAACTTAAGAACTTTCATTAATTTAAACTCTCGAACCCCCTTATACAAGGAAAACTTAATTTTATGGCTAACTTCCAACCAAATAGCAAACACAGGAAGAAGCAGTGAGTCTTCCTTCTGTAAGACCCCAATTTTGACCCTAAGATCCCTCATGCTATGTCGTCATATGCATCAACTTTGGGATCACATCTTGGTAGCCTCCTTACCCCTCATTCATTGGGTTTGCATTGGGAGATATCACCAAGAACTTTTGGTTGTATCATACTTTGTTTTTCATTATTTACTAACCAAAATAAGAAAAATATGCCAATGTATAGTTTAACTCTTTTGTAGGTAGTTTGTATGCTCACCAATGCTCCATCAAGTTCACATCTAGGGCTTGAGACCCTCAATGCATGGAGTTCAATCAAGAAATGGTTCACATTGGCTCTAAGCATCATATATGGATCCCCATGATCTTCACATGTCATTTTGATCAAGAAATCACCAAGAGTTTGGAGTTTGTTTGCCTTGGAAACCCTAATTCATCTAGGTATCTTGTGTGACTTCTTTAAAGAGTTTCTTTAACAATTGATCAAATATTTCAAGGGATACTTCATATTTCATCATCTTACACATATATGATCCTTCATGAGTCCCAAAAATCAAGAGAATGTCAAGCTAGCAAGATGGTTCATGGTGGTTGACCAGAGAAAGTCAACTGGTCAAAACTAGGGTTCCCTAGACCCTATCTCCTACAATTTTTGTCAGCATAATCATCAATCATATACATATACATATACATATACATTCATAGATTTCATTATTGCATTGTTATTGCACTTTGTGATTCATTATTTTTCTGATCCTCTGTTATGGTGATATCCCTTCCCCACGCAGATTTGGTGTGTCTATCCTCTCTCAATTGTAGGGTGTTAGCCCCTTAAGCAGAAAGAATTTAACCTTCCTCATTCCCCACTGAGTTATTTCCTCATGGATGATTATTATTTCAACTTCCTCCCCAGTTGATTATCTGGATGGAACTAATCCCCTTGAGTTATATCCTCGCTGGGTCGAGTCTTTGATTGACCGTTTCTTTCTAGCTCTTATCTAGAAAGATGTTTTTGGTCCCCTGAAATTCTATTACCCAGTAACTAGTAATATTCTTCTTTATTTGTGAGTACCTTACTCTTACGCAATACCCGATAATAGTGATCTACTTCCTCTTGTTTTCCCAGCGGATTCGTTTTACGTTTCCCCAGGTAGTCTATCCTTGATTTATTCATCTTAATCAAAGACGAATATTCTCCCTTTTTTAGTTTTCTACCCAGTAAAAAGGTATTTTTAATCCCTATTTCATTCCCCAGAGGGTTAATCTTTGATATGTTCATCCTAACCGATGATAGATTTCCTCCTCTTTACGGTCTTCTGCCAGTAACTGGTAGTTGTAAATCCTACTTTCCCCTCGGAGTCTATCCTTGATATGTTCATCATAACTGGTACGGATATTCTCTTTTCGATATTCTATCCAGTAACTGATAGATGTAATTCCTATTTCTCCCCTCGGAGTCTATCCTTGATATGTTCATCCTAACCGGTGACGGATATTCTCTTTTCGGTATTCTATCCAGTAACTGATAGATGTGATTCCTATTTCTCCCTTCGGAGTCTATCCTTGATATGTTCATCCTAAACGGTGACGGATATTCTCTCCTTCAGTATTCTATCCAGTAACTGATAGATGTAATTCCTACTTTTCCCCCCGGCAGTCTATCCTTGATATTTTCATCTTAGTCGATGACGAATATTATTTCCTTTGAGTTTATCCATGGTATGTTCACTTTAACCAATGACGGATATTCTCTTTCTTTGATCTTCTGCCCAATAACCGGTAGTTATAAATCCTATTTGACTTTTCTCCAACAAGTTATTCTTAAAAGGTAATAGTAATGGATACACCTAATGTTTCCCTCAGCGAGTCATCCGTGATATGTTTACCCTAATCGGTAACGAATGCCCTCTCTGTCAGACTATGTTATCTCCTTACCTAGTAACCGATAATGGATAATATACTTCTGTTACTCCTGTGTTGAAATTCATTCTTCCCTAGTTGAGTCTGAGTGCGTATTTCCTCAATGAAATTGCCATTTCCTATTTGGATCGAGTATTTCAGTTTTGTCCTGATTTACCCGTTTCCCCTGCAAATTTTTCCTTTATCCCCGGTTGAGTCCTTCCATTGATTTATTTTCATGGAATCCCTCGTGTCCCCCAGCAGTTTTAAGTCGTAGCCTGGCCTACGCATAACTTTTTATCCCCAAAGTCTTTGTCTCCCCAGTGAATTTCCCTCGTGGAATGCATTATGCTCCTATGGACTTTCGATCTCTCCGGATTCTTTTAACATTCATATCATATGCATCATGACGTCTCTTAGGGACCAAAATTTATTTCTATATGTTGTTATTTAAGTCCACTCTACTGAGTCGATACAAATCTTTTAACCTTCACCTCCTCATCTAGAATGTCCTTAAACAGGGGCAGCTGTAAGACCCCAATTTTGACCCTAAGATCCCTCATGCTATCTCATCATATGCATCGCTTTGGGATCACATCTTGGTATCCTCCTTACCCCTCATTCATTGGGTTTGCATTGGAAGATATCACCAAGCACTTTTAATTGTAACATACTTTGTTTTTTCATTATTTACTAACCAAAATACCAAAAATATGTCAATGTATAGTTTAACTCTTTTGTAGGTAGTTTGTGTGCTCACCTATGCTCCATCAAGTTCACATCTAGGGTTTAAGACCCTCAATGCAAGGAGTTCAATCAATAAATGGTCCACATTGTCTCTAAGCATCATATATGGATCCCCATGATCTTCACATGTCATTTTGATCAAGAAATCACCAGGAGTTTGGAGTTTGTTTGCCTTGGAAACCCTAATTCATCTGGGTATCTTTTGTGACTTCTTCAACAAGTTTCTTCAACAATTGATAAAATATTTTAAGGGATACTTCATATTTCATTATCTTACACATATATGATCCTCCATGAGTCCCAAAAAGCAAGAGAATGTCAAGCTAGCAAGATGGTTCATGGTGGTTGACCAGAGAAAGTCAACTAGTCAAAACTGGGGTTCCCTAGACCCTATCTCCTACAATTGTTGTCATATGAAAATAATTCCAAGAGAAAAGTTACTCAAAATGACATTCCTAACAACTTTAATGTTTAAGTCAAGATCTAGTTTTGCTTGGAAAGTCATTTTTTATGGTGAAAGATTATAGGTCATTTTGTCTGAACCCTAGTTTGGAGGTCAACTTCCCAAGACCATAACTTGCTCAATTTTTATGAGATGAAATCCATTAAATATGCATGATCAAATTAGAGATGTATAATTCAACTTTTATGTTCGGAGGAAGCTCATATTCAACTTGAAAATGCATGTGCCAAGAGTAAATATTATAGGTCATTTTGGACCAATACCATTGAACAAGTGATTTTCCTCAACTTCTAAAATGAATAACTCCTTCATGCCAAATCCAAATGAGGTCAAATTTGTGACCTAATTGAATAGGTTTGAAATATATACAACTTTTATGCATAAACATGTCTCATTTGAAGTCCATAGAAAAAGTTATTCAACGTGGAAGAAGTGAACATTTGACTTGGGAATTAGAAAATTTTCAAATATGTTTGATTTCCCAAACTTCCACCTCAAAATTTGTCATCATCCAAGCTTCAAATGAAAAAGTGTTCAACATGAAATTTGTTCCCCTTGATCTCACCTTTCCAAAAAGTCCAAGATCATATCATTTAGATCAAAATTAAGGGACATACGCATGGCTCCATTGTGGGAAGTGTTTTGGAAAGTTTTGAGCTCAAATGATCATTCTTCTTTGCATGCTTCCACATGATGAATTCAGTACACTTTGCACACGAATTGGAAGTGGATTACATCATTCCTTAGGCCCAAACCATTGCCCATGCACCCATGCAAGAAGGTTTCCAAATTTTGCCAAAATTCAAGTGGTGCAAAAATCAAATGCATTGCCTATTTAAACAAGCTCAAGACTTCATAATCAACATCAACACCTTGCCCAAGCTTTTCTAGACTAATTCAAACCCCCACTACCATAGAATTTCTGAAAATTTCTCTTGAAATAGAGCTTGAACTTCATCTTCTGTTTGGAAGTTCAAACTCCATAAATTCACTTCCCTTTTCATCTCAATTGGATTCTGCAAGCAAGAGGAAGAAAAAGCAATCAAATCCAGATCAAGATCATGTGGAATTGGATAAACTCGAAGGTGATTTTTCAGAAACATCATCTCTTCGATTCTCTCTCAATTCTTCATCTCTTCGATTCTCTCTCAAGGTAGGCAAGAAGATTGAGTTGCTTTGAGATCAAATCGAAGCAACTCAGTTCATGATCCTCAAAATTCAAATCCATGTATCTTTTTATATACTTGGAATTGGAGAAAATTGAGGCCAAATTCGTGCTCCTGAGCATTTTTTCTTCAAATTAGTGTATTCATTTTTCATTTTTTATAAGGTTTTGGTTGGAACAGTCCGGTGGTCCTCACCGGAGAAGATGACCGGAGTTAGGGCTCCGGTGGTACACTTGATCAATCCAGGCCATATGATCCATCTGATCCCTCTGTGTAACCAACCCCTTACCTGTAACTTATGGCATTTTATTAGTTTTGATTTGAAAACTTCTTATCTTTGGGTTTTGTTCGTACTTTTCCCTTTTTCTTTGGAAACAATAAAAGCGCGGTGGCGACTCTGGTTTTATCGACGTTAAGTTTATCCATAGCTTAATGGTCATGAATTTACCGCTACACCTTCCAAATTATGGATCAAAACAGTTTGTCTCCTTTCCGCAATAATCTTGGAGAGGTTATTCTTCAAGCTTCAAACAAATATTTTATCATGGGCTAATCTCGAACCTTGAGAGCTTTTAACACCTGGTTGAGCTCGCAAACCGAAACTTGGTTTTATATTAGGCTAATCAAGAACCTATGAGATTTTACCACCAAGATGATCTCGAACTGAAACTTGTTTTTATACCAAGCTAAGAAAGAAAATATAAGATTTTACAACCTGACTGATCTCAAACCAAAATAAGCTTTTATCGTGGGTTGAGCTTGAACATAAACTTGGTTTTACCACGGGCTAACCAAGAACCCAAACGGACACTTGATCACACAATCCCCAAACAAAAGATTTTCATCAATTTGGCTTGGAACCCAAACAAACAACCCCTAAGTGGATAAAATGTTAAACCTAGGTAAAAAACAAAATTTCCTTAGTTAAATTACAAAACTACCCTTGTAGAACTACAACTTTCTCACTTGCAAAACGACTTTCTTAAAAAGCATTATGGCTAAAATTTTAGCGAGAGAAAGTAAACAAAAATAATTTTTAGAGAGAGAGTGTGAGAAGTGATAAATGAAATAACAATTTATAGATGTCGAAAAGAGTGGGAAGAGAGATAGTGTGAGAAGTGATAAATGGAAGTTGGCACAAAAAAGGGGAAGATTTTATGGCCTTTTATGACTTGCCAATAGATTGGCAACATACTCAAATCATTTGGTTGGCCTAATTTAATTGATTAATGAGATCACAATGGTAAGAAGAGATACTTAGTTGTTACACCTTACTAAGATGTTTTCCTAATTGCTTTGAATGTGTTTTTGAACTGACCCAATTGATTGGGTTAAGGTGTCAATCGATTGGCACAAAACTTTACCCATATCTTTTCTGGCAGCTCCTAACTCATTTGGCACGACTTCAAGGTTTTTTGAAAATGTTTTCTTGAGAAAAATGAGTTTGAAAACAAGTTTATGTGTGTGTGTGTGTTATTTATCCATGCACTTTTACGAGAATGCCTTTATACTTTACAGTGTATTCACTCAAATGAATCGAGGTAGGGCTTTCATACTTTAAGACTTGTCAAATGCCTCATTCTTATAGACACTTGCTTGAGTTTACTTCTAGATGAGGCTTGAGTTATAGTCCATTTAGTTGACATCATTAGAGAGTCAAGTTCATATAACCCTAATAATTTGGTTTGCATTTTTAACCTTTTCACTTTAGATGTTGTTATCAAATACTAGTTGACATCATTAAGTACTACTTGTCTTCATCAAAAGTGGTTGTCTTCATTAAAGGTATATCACCTGCAAAACAAGGTTCCACAAAGGCAACCTCAAATAAGACAAAAAATATGATTTTCTGACTCCATTTCTTCCCATACACACTCCACGCTTTGAATTAATAGAACTAGACATAATTTGATGCCTCAAAAAATATTCCCTAGTGTAAGACCCTAATTTTGACCCTAAGATCCCTCATGGATCATATCATTGCTCATTGCATTGCCTCAAGGATCATAGCATGTGTGGCTCCTTAACCCTTGGGTTGGGACTTGTGTGAGTTGGTTTGAGACCACCAAGCATGCTTGAATTGTATTTTATTGCTTTTCTTATTTTTTTTACTAACCAAAAGCACAAAAATATGTCACTAACCTTTGTTGTTTTGAAGCTCAAGCAATCACGTGCCCTTGCTCCTAGGAGGCACCTATGCTCAATGAAATGGCTAGATGAAGATGAAAACAAGCATGAAATGGTCCAAAAAGCTCTCAATCATCATATATGTCTCCCAAGTATCACAATTTTCCAATTTGATCAAGATAAACCAAAGGTCTTGAGGATTGTTTCCCAAGGAAACCCTAATTCAAATGTGCATTGACTGTGTCTTGCTCATGAAGCAACCTCAACCTATGATCAAATTAAATCAAGGTAAGTTATTTAATTCATAATTTTATGCATATATGAGCTTATGTGAGTATCCTCAATCATTCATTCATCAAGATTTGAAGTTTGGCTTTGAGAAGTTGACCAGTCAAGTCATCTAACTAATTTGAGATCCACTGACACCTAACTTTTAATGTGTTTGTCAAATGAAGATGACCCCAAGAGAAAACATGTTGCTAAGAACCATATGAACAACTTTCATGTTCATCTAAAATCCATTTGAAACTTGGAAGTTCATCATTCATTTCAAAACATTATAGGTCATTTTGACTAAAACCTTAATTTTGGGTCAACTTCCCATGGACCTCACTTCTTTATTTTTTATTATTTTGAGGTGAAACCAATTGCATTGGAAATATTAAGATGTCTACTTCAAATGTTATGTTGGAAAAAATTTCATAATCCTAAAAGAAACACATGTGATAATACAAAACATTATAGGTCACTTTGGACCAAAACCATTGAATGTGAAAAATGTCCAACTTAAAGTGCCCATAACTTTCTGATCAAAAATCCAAATGATGCAAAATATAAGTCCAAATTTATCATCTTGAAAATATCTACAACTTTTATGTTTGAGGGTTTTCCATTTGAGGTTTGCATCATTGAAACGGAAGAGCTTAAAGTTGGTCATTTTTGGGAAAAAAATTCAAAGGAAACTTATACATGTTTTGTACCTCCAACTTTAAGGTCAGTTTTCATAAATTTCCAAACTCCAAATGGATTTTTTCCCAACATAGCTTTTGTTCCTTATGTCAAGAACTTTCCAACCATTACTCATATGCCAATGTTTGGATTTTCTATGTGTGACTTTCGAAGAGGTGAATATTTATGTCCAATTATGCATTTCACTTTGAATCTTCATGCACAAGCAAACACAAGGCCAATTGCACGTCCATTTCACTTCAGAATGGTATCAACTTGTGATTACACTCAAGTTTAGGCCTCACATGCACTTGTACAGGCCCATGCATGGAGGACCCAAAGTTTCATGCACACGAATTCTACACTTGCTTGCTTGCAGCTCAGCTATAAATACAATGTCATGCTCATTCAAATCTCAACCTTAAGGAAACGTGAAACTTTGCAGAAGTGAAAACCCAACCATACCAACGGAATTATGATTTTTATTTCTCAATTTCAAATTTGAATTTCAACTTCCTTGGTTGATATTCAAGTTCCAATTCCTAAGCCTTGCATCATCATCATCTCCTGATCAAATTGGAAGCAAGAGTTTGAGTGGATTGTGCTGCATAAAGTTGTTCTTCAAAGGTTTATCCTCTAACTGTTTTGATTTATATCTTGCTCCATGATGTGAATTGCTTGTACTCAAATGGTTTTCTGAAGTGCAAGAGGCAGGCCAGTTGTGGTCTTGATTTTGTGTTTTGAAGCTTTTCAGTTTGCATACCTGGACGTTCAAGCTCAGATTTCTCACTTGATAGAGATCTTGAGGACAATCCAAGGTTACAGGGGTGATTTACATCACCCCAACTTCATTTTAGTACCACGTTTGCGTATTTTCATTGAGGTTCAAAAACCTGCAACTGGTGGTCGGAGTTGGTTGGTCCACCGGAGAAGATGGTGGTTTCCACCACCATCCCCAAGTGGATGAGTCTGATCCTTTGGATCTCCTTCCAACGTTCTAATCCTAACCTTTGGTTTATTTGACTTATTTAAATCCATCATGTTGCGCGCTTGACTAATGCCTACCATGGAAACGCGCTTCTGAGCCCTTGGATGTTGCCACATCAATTAATGAAATTGATCCAAGAGGCGCTGATTTTTCTCTTTTTCAATTTTCTGTTTTATTTTCTTTTAATTCCATTTATTTTCAAAAATTCATAACTATTTTATTTGGAATCACAAAAATATGAGACCAATGGCAAAAAAATTCTTGAAAAATCTAGTTTCATAATCTGGATTTTAATTATTTTTGTGATTCCATTTAATATCTTTTGTGAATTATTTTGTTTTTAATAGTTTTTTAATTCATTTTAAATACTTTATGATATCCAAAAATTCCAAAAATATTTTCTTAACACATATGGATCATGATAAGTCTATGAAAAATATTCTCATCAATTTCTTAATTGATTTGAGATTTTAATTCATTTGTGTTATATTTTATTGCTTTTAATTGATTTTAAAATAGTTTCTGTTTTCAAAAAATATTGAGAAAATTTGTCAAATCTTGTTTGACCATGTTAGACCTATGATGATTCAATTGGACTTATCCAAGTTGATTTGAATTGAATTTGAGGTTTGACCATATTTTGTTCATTTTATTTTATGTTTTATTTTAATTCCAAAAGATATGTTTGACTTTGTTGACTTCTAATCTTCATTTCTCTTCTGTTTTACAATGGTTGATGATGATTTCATTCACATTTGATCATTGTGTTTTGATTATGTCATTTGAATTCTCATTTTTATTCATTTCATTTCATCTTCATCTTCTTCTTTTTATTTTGGCCAATGAGTTAATGATTTGTGGTTGGTCTTGACCTATGAGAGACTTAACCTTCTTTTATCAAAATCAAATTCAACTTAATCAAAGATCAAGTGAATTGATTTGTGTCAAGATAGGCTGCTTCTTGGTCAAGCAAAAAACCTAAAAACCATACAAGGCTCTCCTTCTTTTCTTTTGGAATGGCAAATTGTAGGAGCTTGGCTTACTAGTCATGATCTCTAACTTGTGATTATTTGCCTATGGTTTTATTGACCGACCTCAGATAGGTGTGACTACTACATTAGTCCACTTACGATTGCTTAACATAGCGCTAAATTTCCTCATGGCACACTAACACTAACCACTAACTACTAACTTTTAATTCAAGCATTTAATTCTTGCAATTTACTTTAATGCAATTTAATTTGTTGCTCATTTATTCATATTGTCTTTTTCCTTTGCTCATTTGAGCTCATGTTTATGTTTATGTCATTTGCCTTTTGCTCACTTGAGCTCATTTGAGATTTTTACCTCGAACTACGAGGTTTTGGTCCTACCTTTGTGATGGTACGTAGGCAATGGGTTCATCCATTCAAACAACAAAATTATAAATATAATGTATATTCTTTTCTCATCTCCCCAATCTTGTTTGCATAAATATTTTCACAAATACCAACCTACAATACACACTTGCAAAAAGGGCTCCCTTAGAGTACTAAGGATGTTTTGGGTGCTTAAAACCTTCCCATTTCATAACCAACCCCCTTACCCAAATCTCTGATATTTTTAGTAGTTTTTGATTTGATAAAACTTCTTACTTGGTTTTTGTTCGCTTTCTAACCTTTCCTTTGGATAAATAGAAGTGCGGTGGCGACTTGAATTGTATGCTTAATTTTGATTTAGTCAATAAATCATAAGGTAACGAATACCCCGCTACAGAAAAGTGGCGACTCTGCTGGGGATATGTCTTCCTAGTGGGTTTAGCCTACTTTTTGCTTGTTGTATTGTATGTTTATATTTATTTGTGACATAGTTTAGTGCAAATTTGGGATGACTGTATTGTTTGTAATGTATGAATTGCTTGTGTGCTTCGTGGTCTCTTGTGAGATGAATTCTATACTCGAACTCGAGTGCACTTATGATAGGAGAATGGCATAGTCTTGTTGACTTGTGTGGAGTTATTCCTTAGCAAGTTGACTTGCAAGCCCATTCACTTGGTGGAGGTCTTGTTGGGATCAATAATGTCACACGAGTAGTCGTGGTTAGGCATTACTCTTTCCAATATATACCTTAGAAGCCAAAGACCTTAGATTACCTAGCCCATCTTGGCCTATTTTAGGATGTAGTGCGAAGGTCGTTCAAGTGTAAGATTTGATACGATTGTTACGTGATACTACACTCATAAGAGTCTCTCTTGAGAATATTTTTGGAATACGAGTAGTCGTTTTATCCGATAATATCCGAAAGATGAGATGATGACTATGGGAACCTCTTTTAGAACATGATTGTCAGGTTTAACCATAGTGCACTCCCTTTGGGTGGTTCTTAACCGAGACTCCATGCTCGTGACTTGCAACAAACCCTTGAGTCGCGGTTGATTCGTTCTTGTATATCCTCAATATCAATGGAACTTGGGTGTTGATAAGGTGTAAACCATAATCCACCAAAATGGATGATTGATATTGAGGATGACTTGATCCATCCCGTGACCTTTGTGTGGTGTGACTTGCTTGATCCTTGAGTGTGATTGTTACATCCATGCATTCATTTGCATCCATATCATCAACAATGAGAAAATTTTCAAGGAACTTAAGAGGTCTATTTGCAAATTTTCAGACATGGATAAGCAAAGAAGGAATACGAAGAAGTACAGTTTCAGACAACCCGACTTGAAAGAGTTAAGGAGTTTGATATCTTATATATTAGAGCCTTTGGAGTTCAAAGCTCGCCATGGGAATCTTCTGCCTATTCTTTCTACTCAGGTGGATGAAGGTCTGATGAGTGTGCTAGTGCAGTTCTATGATCCCCTGTACCGTTGCTTCACTTTTCCGGATTTCCAGCTTCTGACTAGACTTTAGGAGTATGCCTATCTTGTGGGTATACCTATCTTGGATCAGTTTGCGTTCAGTGGTTTGGAGAGGGTTCCTTCTTCTCAAGAGATTGCTGATATGCTTCACATAGATGTATCAGAGATTATTGCTCATATAACTACCAAAGGTGGAATTCAAGGTCTCCCATCTGATTTTCTCATTTCCCAAGCTACTTTGTTTGGGAAGGCCGTCAGTGAGGACTCCTTTGAAGCCATATTCGTACTACTCATCTATAGACTAGTGTTATTCCCCAACATCGACAATTTTGTGGATGTGAACGCTATTAGGATTTTCTCTACTCTTAATCCCGTTCCGACTCTGTTGGGTGACACTTATTTCTCTTTGCATATGAGGAATGCAAAAGGTGGTGGATCCATTATGTGTTGTTTGCCTTTGTTGTACAAGTGGTTTATTTCTCACTTGCCTCAGACGCTCGCCTTCAAGGAGAACAAGGGATGTCTACGGTGTGTAGCGGGGTATTCGTTACCTTTAGATTTATTGACTAAATCAAAAGTAAATCATACAATTCGAGTCGCCACCGCACTTCTATTTATCCAAAGGAAAGGTTAGAAAGCGAACAACAACCGAGAAGTTTTATCAAATCAAGAACTAATAAAAATGTCAGAGATCTGGGTAAGGGTGTTGGTTATGCAATGGGAAGGTTTTAAGCACCCGAAACATCCTTAGTACTCTAAGGGAGCCCTTTTTGCAAAGTTGTATGGTAGGTTGGTATTTGTGAAAATATTTGTGCAAACATGATTGGGGGGATGAGAAAAGAATGTACAAATTATTTACAATTTTGTTGTTTGAATGGATGAACCCATTGCCTACGTACCATCACAAAGGTAGGATCAAAACCTCGTAGTTCGGGGTAAAAATCTCAAAATAAGTTGGTGAATTCATTTGTCAAAAGCCTTAAGGTCTTTTGTTATCAAAGGGAGAAAACTCAACCTAAACCAACAATCCACCATGTGAGGAGAGCTTTAACATACTAGTGAGGGATCCACCCTATAATAAGTATTGAAGACTTATAGTCCAATCACTAAGGATAAGGTGAGGTTTACATCAACCACTATGATAACTCAAACCTATGGCTAATGTTTATGAAACGTTTTAAGAAAGGTGGCCATTGGAACCACAAAAACAATTTGAAGTGAGTTGTATTTACCAATTAGAAGTATTCACAAAATGAAGTCAAAGTTGACTTAAGATTCAATTCCAAATAAGTATTAATGAAAAGAGTTTGAAAAAATCAAAGGCATATGGCCTAGGTTTATAGTTTTAAAAAAAACAATGTCAATGTTTGCACAAAATGAGTTTGGCTTGGGTTAGAGTGGAGAGAAGAAGAGAAGGGCTAGTCCTAAACATGCAAAGATGAGAGAAGAGAGTAAAACCCTTGGAGTTCCTTTCTTGAGATCATAAAGATGATCCAAGATTCTCCTTTCGTTTGGACTTAGCAATCAACTCAAGTAATCAAACAAATATTCAATCAAGCTCCTAGGATCTTCCAATTGGATTTGTCTCTCTTAACTTGGATGCTCATGACAATGGTCCTTCTAATTAGCTTAAGTTTGGATTCCCTATCACACAAGAACAAAAAATCAAAAAGTTCACAATGCAATAATAGAAATGGACAAAGAGAGAGTTTAGATTATGGGTCCTTTCAAGTCAACATCAAGATGTAAGCATTCTAAAGGTATGAGGCCTAGTTGCTCTTCAATAATTTTTTTTAGCATTCTAAAGGCATGAGGCCAAGTTGCTGTTGAACTCCATTAAGCATAGGTGAGGTCCTAATTCTAAGTCCTTTCTCCTTTTTGCATTGGGTTCACACAAACAAAGACAAAACAAGCACAAGGCAATAGTATATTTACACAATAATGTGCTCAAGTGAGCAAAAGGCAAATGACATAAACATAAACATGAGCTCAAATGAGAAAAGGGAAAAGACAATATGAATAAATGAGCAAGAAATTAAATTGCATTAAAGTAAATTGCAAGAATTAAATGCTTGAATTAAAAGTTAGTAATTAGTAATTAGTGTTAGTGTGCCATAAGGAAATTTATCGCTATGTTAAGAAATCGTAAGTGGACTAATGTAGTAGTCACACCTATCTGAGGCCGGTCAATAAAAATATAGGCAAATAAACACAAGTTAGAGACCATGACTAGTAAGCCAAGCTCCTAAAACTTACCATGCCAAAAGAAAAGAAGAATGACCTTGTATGGATTTCAGGTTCTTTGCTTGACCAAGAAGCAACCTATCTTGGACACAAAGCAGTTCACTTGATATTTGATCAAGTTGAATTTGATTTGGATCAAAGAAGGTTAAGCCTTTCATATGTCAAGGCTAACCACAAATCATTAACTCATTGGTCAAAAGAAAAAGAAGAAGATGAGAGACGAAGATGAAATGTACAAAAATGAAAATTCAAATGACATAACCAAAACATAATGGTCAAATGTGAATGGAATCATCATCAACCAATGGTAAACAGAAGTGAAATGAAGATTAGAAGTCAAGAAAGGTCAAACATATTTTTGGTATTTTTTGGAATTAAAATAATACATAAAATAAAATGAACAAAATAAGGTCAAACTTCAAATCCAATTCAAATCAACTTGGATAAGTCCAATTGGATCATCAAAAATCTAACATGGTCAAACTAGGTTTGACAAATTTTCTCAACATTTTTTGAAAACAAAAACTATTTTTAAACAATTAAAAATGAAGAAAAATAATACAAATGGACTAAAATCTCAAAAAAATCTCAAATCAATTAAGAAATTGATGAGAATATTTTTCATAGACTTATCACCATCCACATGTATTAAGAAAATATTTTTGGCATTTTTGAATATCTAAAAGTATTTTAAATAAATTAAAAACTATTAAAAAAAATTCACAAAAAATATTAAATGCAATCACAAAAATAATAAAAATCAGATTATGAAACTAGAATTTAAGAGAAAAATTTTGCAATTGGTCTCATATTTTTGTGATTCCAAATAAAAGAGTTATGAATTTTTGAAAATAAAAGGAATTAAAAGAAAATAAAAAAGAAATTAAGAAAAATAGAAAAAATCTGGAGCGCATGATCAACACTTCATTAATTGACGTGGATCATCCAAAGGCCATGAAGCGCGCGCTCATTGTGTTCCCCAGTCAAACGCGAAGCAAACACAATTAAATAAAGTCAAACATAACAAAGGCCAGGATTAGATCACAGCAGTTGGATCCAATGCACATGAGGCCATCCACGTGGGGACGGTGGTGGAAACCACCGTCTTCTCCGGTGGGCTCACTAAATTCGGCCACCAGTTGTAGGTTTTGCAACCTCAACCAAATCAAACGATCTTTATACCAAATTAAAGCTGGGGTGATGTACATCACCCCTGTAACCTTAGTTTTCACTCAAGATCCCTATGGAAGGAGAAATCTGAGGTTGAAAATCTAGGTGTTCAATCTGCAGAGCAACAATTCACAAAATTAAAGCCACCATTGGCTTGCCTCTCACACGAGGACTTTAGAAAACCAAGCAAACTCAAGCAATGCACAATATATGGTGAGATTCGAAGCAAAACAATTGAGCTGCAAACCTTTGAAGTGCAACTTTGATGAACAAGATCCACTCCAATTCTTGATTGCAGCTTGATCTTGAGGTGTGGTATGAGTGCAAGGCTTAGGGATTAGTGTTGAAAATCAACTGATGTTGTTGAAAATCAAACTTGAAAAAGAGAAATGAAAATTCAAATTCCTTTGGTGAGAGGTTAGGATTCAATTCCAGCAGGGTTTCAGGCGCCTTCACGTTGAGAATTGAATGAAGCAATGTGTTTATTTATAGCTGAGATCCAAGGCAAGGTGGATGGAAATCGTGTGCATGAGAATTGGGTCTTCCATGCATGGGCCTGTACAGGCACATGTGAGGCCCAAAAGCTAATGCAAATGAATGCTGAAATGATTTGGAGATGGTTTAGACGTGTGGTTTGCATTACAATTGCTTGTGTATGAAGTTTCATCATGAAATGCATAAATGGTCACAATTGTTCCCTTCTTCAAAATTCCCATTCGGAAAATCCAAACATAGGCATGTGAGTAATGGTTGGAAAGGTCTTGACATAAGGAACAAAATGTATGTTTAAAAAAAAATCCATTTGGAGTTTGGAAAATTGTGAAAACTGGCCATGAAGTTTGATGTACAAAACATGTATTTGAAAATTTTGCCAAAAGTGACCAACTTCAAGCCCTTCTGTTTCAATGATGCAAGCCTCAAATGGAAAACCCTCCAACATCAAAGTTGTCGATATTTTCAATAAAATAAATTTAAACTTAAATTTTGCATCATTTTGATTTTTAATGAGAAAGTTATGGGCACTTGAAGTTGGACTTTTTCAAGATTCAAAGGCTTTGGTCCAAAGTGACCTATAATGTTTTGTATTATCACATGTGTTTATTTTAGTATTATGAAATTTTGTCCAACATAAAATTTGAAGTAGACATCTTAAAATTTCCAATTCACTTGGTCTCACCTCAAAATCATAAAAAATGAAGGAGTTAGGTCCTTGGGAAGTTGACCCAAAATTAGGGTTTCAGTCAAAATGACCTATAATGTTTTGAAATGAATGATGACCTTCCAAGTTTAAAATGAATTTTTGATGAACATTAAAGTTGTTCATATTGTTCTTAAGAACATGTTTTCTCAAGGGTTCATCTTCATTTGACAAACACATCAAAAGTTAGGTATCAGTGGATTTCAAAATAGTCAAATGACTTGACTGGTCAACTTCTCAAGTCCAAACTTCAAATCTTGATGAATGAATGATTGAGGACACTCACATGGGCTCATATATTCATAAAATCATGAATTAAATAACTTCCCTTGAATTATTTTAATCATAGGTTGAGGTTGCTTCATGAGCAAGGCATAGTCAATGCACAAATGAATTAGGGTTTCCTTGGGAAACAATCCTCAAGCCCTTTGGTTTATCTTGATCAAATTGAAAAATTGAGATACTTGGGAGACATATATGATGATTGAGAGCTTTGGGAACCATTTTCATGCTTGCTTTCATCTTCATTTGGCCATTTCAATGATCATATGAGCCTCGGATCTCATGATTGCTTGAGCTTCAAAAAAAAACAAGTTAGTGACATATTTTGGTGCTTTTGGTTAGTAAACAAAAATAAGAAAAGCAATAATATACAATTCAAGCATGCTTGGTGGTCTCAAACCACTCACACAAGTCCCAACCCAAGGGTTAAGGAGCCACACATGTTGTGATCCTTGAGGCAATGCAATGAGCAAATGATATGATGCCATGAGGGATCTTAGGTTCAAAATTAGGGTCTTACAGATGCCCCTATTTAAGGTCATTCTAGCCGGAGATATGAAGGTTAAAATCTTCGTCTCGACGAGGTAGAATGGACTTAAATAATAACAAAGAGACGAATTTTGGTCCCTAAGAGACCTCATGATGCAAATGTATGCATGCAAAAGTTAATACTTTGTGGGGATATATAACCACAAAGGAAAGAAGGAATCCGGAGAAACTGAAAGTCCGCGGGAGTATAATACATTCCATAAGGAAAACTCGTTGGGAGACAGAGACTCTGAGGGGATAAAGGGAACAAAAATGCGTGAGCAGGTCACGACTTGAAACTTGCTGGGAGACATGAAGGGATTCCATGAAAATAAATCAATGGAAAGACTCGAGTTGACGCAAAGATGCATGTATTGGGGAATATGCCAATACATCAAACTATCCACAAAGGATACTTCGGATAAAAATCCGGACTCAGGTGGGGATATCCACAAAGGACTCAGCTGAGGAAACAACAAATGAGGTATTACCGGTTACTGGGTAATAAAACTCAAAAGGAGACATGTGGTCCCAATACCTGTATAAGGGTGAGAGAACCACATGCTCAGGGAGAAAGAATATCTAAGATATATTTAAAGGTGAGAGATATCAATCATCCAAAACATCTAAGGAAGACCTAAAAGGTATGTCTCGACTCAGGAAAATCTGACTCCACACGGGACAAAAAAGTCATAATAGGGAGCAGAAGGAAGGAACACCAGGGATACCGGTTACTGGGCCTATAATAGGTGACCAACCAGGCGTGAATTGGGGAATATTTCTAAGACACTCATCATCCAAAAAGGATATCTAAAAAAGCAAACTCGATTTACAGGATGGACATTCGATTCCATAAGGAAATACGAATCTTACTCAACTGGGGAAGAACAAAGACTTCGACTGAAGAGTGCATGAGATATATTATCTATTACCGTCAGAACATAGATAACATACTCGCCTGGAAGATTATCCACAACCGGTTACTGGGTTAATAAAGGATAAATCGATCGAAAAGAAAGGACATTGGGATATCGGATACTGGGTATATAATGATGACCAATCAAAAGGAGAAACAATCACTACCAAACAAGGGTAAATGAAAGATGACTCGCGAGGGATAAATTGCTTAACAAAAGCAATTATCCAGGAGATATATCACCGGTTACTGGGTGGTATACTAAAAAATGAAGGAATATCAATACCGAATATTGGATAGAGATAACCAACAAAGAGGGGATTACATCTACCGGTTACTGGGTAGAAAACCACAAAAATAGGACTTACAACTACCGGTTACTGGGTAGAAGGCCAAGAACTCCGTCGGGGGGAAGATGAATAATTACTGTTTACTGAGCAATTGATCACCTAAACCACGGGGAACTACAGGGGAAATAACAAGAAAGGAGTCAATATAGGAACATACTAGAGAGACACAATGAAACAAGACTCAACCCGATGAGGATATAACTCAGGGGAGTAATTCCATCCCAATACATATTTAGGGAGGAAACTAAAACAATAATCATCCATGAGGACATAACTCAGTGGGGAATATAGAAGGAAAGATATACACTTTCTGCCTAAGGGCTGACTCTATATGGAGAGATCAGACACAAACATCTGCTTGGGAAGAACATTTCACCAATAGCAGGAGATAACAAGCAAATATATATGGCAAAGGATGCAATATGAATATCTGAATGCTGTAATTATGCATGTATATGCGTGGTTTATGTATGATTAATGGTGACAAACAGACATATCTAACACAAACAGGTCCAATAATCAATGGACAGACATACGGTACAACACCTCAAAAGAGAAGGCCAGGCCCACAGGAGAAATCCAATTTGGTGGGGAGCATCAAATACAAGGAAACACAGACTGCTGCTAGGGGAACAAGCAGGGTCGCTGGGGATCAGAGACCGCTGTTAGGGATAAGCAAAGGTCACAACTACCAAATGTTGGGGATCCTCCAACAATTCTCGGGATCACACGGAGATATGGATCAAATCAGTAGTAGAAGAACTCTACTGGGGATCTCATCAGGAGATGATGTGAAATTCTATGGGGAACAACCACCAAACAGAAACACATCAACCAAACATTCCCTTCTAACGGCTGAAGAAACATCTCTGCCACCAGGAGAAGGAACCAATCAATCCGCTGGGCGAGAGAAACAACATATCTTCCAATATCACACTGGGATCAGAAAATGTCCTAGCTGGGGAAGCCACAGAGTCAACACTAGGGACTTGCTGCTGACTAGGCAAAAGATCCATCGTAGAAGAAACTCTATTGGGGAGTTCAACACGGATAATGTGAAATTCTATGGGGAGCAACCACCAAATAGAAGTTCCAAACCTCCCACCTGCTGGGAAGACATCTCATCCAAAGGGGGAGAACCACCGCTTCGCTGGGGAAGGACATAAACATTTTCAACACCAACTCTGCTTAGAGGAAACTTTCCAATAAGGAGGGAAAACAAATTATCATGCTCTGATCAGGCAAACCACTAGGGAAGGCTAAAGGCGATCTAACTGGGGATAATCCACTGTGAGCAACCCTACCGGGGGTGAGTTATAGGAAAACCCGCTGGGGAGAAACTATAAGCCAAACTGCTTGAGGATTTCCACTCATGCTGGGAATTCCTATTCACTCTACGGGAGATTTCCATTTACGATGAGGGATGACCAACTTCCTCGAAAGTAGATAGCATATCAACTTTTATCAATGTATAAGGGATTTTAGGTCAGTCCACACAAGGGATGACAACCATATAATTGATAAAACAAAAATGCTAAACCCAGACTCTCTGGGGACCTGAGGATGGAGGTATACACATCTCCAAAAGATCAAGGCCAAAACTCCAGACTTTCTGGGGACTTGAAGATGTATCACCCTTTTCTGCGCTCGCTGAGGAGACAACCTGAAAGATGATGAAGAGAAAACAAATATGCCAGGAATATGAACAAGTGTCTTACCCTTTTGGAGATCATACTATCCTTGGGAGAGCATTGAAGGTGTTCCATATATCCTTTCAATCACTGTGATTGTTCACTTTGTTTAAAAACAGTTTATAAAAACTTTAATTGTTTAAAACAATGATATTTATCAATTAAAACATGCAAACATTTGTTGAACAGAAACAAATAAGAGTGCAAAGAATTGGGTAAAGGCTCAAATTTATTTGATAGAATGGTAGTCCACAAATGGCGGGACTCCATGGATCTTTACAAATTTGAAATTGGTGATAATATATTGGAAAAAGGGATACATTGAACATAATGACCATTTCTCCACCAACTCCGAATCCAATGTATTTGAAGCTTCAGTTGACGATGACTGAGCGAGAATCTTTGACAGACGACAGCTTGTAGAACAAAGTCTTGTCAGGATGCAATTACTTGCCAAATCCCTAATTTTTGCCTAGATTGCCCCAGGGTGAGGTACTCAATCTAGCGGGATATATACATTCATTTCTTTTCTGTCTCTAACTTTTTCTTGGACCGCCCTTTCGGGTTTTCAATCCACCGAGATGCTCATTTTTGCGTAAGCCGCCCTTTCGGGTTTTCAACTTAGCGAGCTATTCTATTTTTATTTTAGGCGAAGTATTTCTTGACTGCATCTGAATTCATAGGACGAGTGAAATCCTCCCCATCCATAGTTGTAAGTATCAAAGCACCACCTGAAAAGGCTCTCTTAACAACATATGGACCTTCATAGTTTGGAGTCCACTTGCCCCTGGAATCGGGCGCGAAAGACAAAATTTTCTTGAGCATGAGGTCACCTTATCAGAACACACGAGGCTTGACCTTCTTATAAAAGGCTTTCTTCATCCTTTGTTGATACAACTGACCATGGCACATGGCAGTTAATCTCTTCTCTTCAATCAAATTCAACTGGTCATAACGGCTCTGAACCCACTCAGCCTCAGTCAACTTGGCTTCCATCAAGACTCTCGTTGATGGGATCTCAACCTCCACGGGGAGCACAACCTCCATGCCATATACAAGAGAGAAAGGGGTTGCCCCTGTTGAAGTGTGGACAGATGTACGATAACCATGCAAAGCAAATGGCAGCATCTCATGCCAATCCTTGTACGTAACAACCATCTTCTGGATAATCTTCTTGATGTTTTTATTAGAAGCTTCAACAACCCCGTTCATCTTGGGTCTATAAGGAGAAGAATTATGAGGTGCAATCTTGAACTCGCTACACAGCTCTTTCATCATTTTGTTATTCAAGTTAGATCCATTATCAGTAATGATCTTATCTGGCACGCCATAACGGCATATGAGTTGGTTTTTGATAAACTTCACAACCTCCTTCCTGGTCACGTTCGCATATGATGCCGCATCTACCCACTTGGTGAAGTAATCAATGGCTACGAGAATAAAACGGTGACCGTTTGACGCCTTTGGCTCTATCATGCCAATCATGTTAATTCCCCACATGGAGAAAGGCCATGGTGATAAAATAACATTTAGAAGTGTCGGGGGAATATGAATCTTATCCGCATAAATCTGACACTTGTGGCATTTCTTCACATACTTGCAGCAGTCAGACTCCATTGTCAGCCAATAGTAGCCTGCTCTCAACATCTTCTTTGCCATGGCATGTCCATTGGAATAAGTACCAAATGAACCCTCATGGACTTCAGTCATTAACAGGTCTGCTTCGTGTCTATCCACGCATCTGAGCAAAACCATGTCAAAATTCCTCTTATAAAGCACATCGCCATTGAGGTAGAAACTGCCAGATAATCTCCTCAAAGTCTTCCTATCTTTAACAGATGCCCCAGGCGGGTAAGTCTAACTCTGAAGAAAACACTTGATGTCATAATACCATGGCTTATCAGCTTTCACCTCTTCAATTGCAAATACATGCGCTGGTCTATCCAAGCGCATCACGGTAATATTAGGAACTTCATTCCAGAACTTTACCACAATCATCGAAGCAAGCGTAGCAAGAGCATATGCCATCCGATTCTCATCTCGAGGGATGTGATGGAAGTCAACCTCACTAATGAACATTGAGATCCTCCTCGCATAATCTCTATATGGGATGAGGCCAGGCTGATTCGTCTCCCATTCACCCTTAATCTGATTGACAACAAGGGCCGAATCACCATAAACATCAAGATGTTTGATCATAAGATCAATACATTCTTCCAATCCCATAATACAGGCCTCATATTCCGCCATATTATTCGTGCATTTGAAAGTTAGCCTTGTTGTAAAAGGAAAATGTGTGCCCTGAGGAGTAATAATCATTGCCCCAATATTATTATCATATTGATTAACAATGCCATCAAACACCATGCCCCATCGGGAATTAGGCTCTGGCCCTTCATTGAGCGTAGGCTCATCGGAATCTTTCATCTTCTAATACAGAATCTCCTCATCAGGGAAGTCGTACTGAACAGAATGATAATCCTCAATTGGTTGATGTGCCAAGTGGTCGCCCAAGATACTACCTTTAATATCTTTCTGAGCTCGATACTCAATATCATACTCAAACAACAGCATCTGCCAACGGGTGATCCTCCCAGTTAAAGCAGGCTTCTCAAAGGTATACTTGATTGGATCCATTTTGGATATCAACCAAGTGGTATGATTCAACATATACTGGCGTAAGCGCTTGGCAGCCCAAGCCAAAGTACAACATGTTTTCTCAAGCATTGAGTATCGAGACTCACAATCAGTGAACTTCTTACTCAAGTAGTATATAGCATACTCTTTCTTCTCTTATTCATCTTGCTGACCCAATGCACAACCCATAGAGTCTTCAAGAACAGTCAAGTACATAATCAAGGGTTTTTCTTCCACAAGCGGAGACAGAATCGGAGGTTCAGACAGATACTCTTTGATACTGTCAAAGGCCTTCTGGCAATCCTCGGTCCAATCATGACGTTGATCTTTCCGGAGGAGCTTGAATATAGGTGCACATGTGGCAGTCATGTGGGATATAAATCTAGAAATATAATTCAAGCGGCCAAGAAAATCTCGGACTTGCTTCTCAGTTTTGGGCGCAAGCATCTCTTGTATTGCTTTAACCTTAGCAGGATCAATTTCAATACCTCTTTCATTGACAATAAAGCCCAATAACTTGCCGGAACGGACTCCAAATGTACACTTGTTCGGATTCAGGCGGAGTTTGTACTTCCTCAAACGCTGAAAAAGCTTCAACAAGTGCTATACATGTTCAACTTCCGTTTTCGACTTCGCAATCATATCATCAACATATACCTCGATCTCCTTGTGCATCATATCATGAAACAAGGTAGTCATAGCTCGTTGATACGTGGCTCCGGCGTTCTTCAAACCGAAGGGCATCACTCGATAACAGAATGTTCCCCAAGGTGTGATGAATGTTGTCTTCTCCATATCCTCGGGTGCCATTTTGATCTGATTATAACCGGAAAATCCGTCCATAAATGAGAAGACATTGAATTTAGCTGTATTATCTACCAACATATCAATCTGTGGTAGAGGAAAATCATCTTTCGGACTAGCCTTATTCAAGTCTCGATAGTCCACACACATTCGGACTTTTCCATCTTTCTTAGGCACAGGCACAATATTGGCCACCCATTGAGGATATGTAGAAGTCAGCAGAAACCCCACATCAATTTGCTTCTGAACTTCTTCTTTAATCTTCACTGCCATATCAGGGTGAGTTCTTCTGAGCTTCTGCTTCACAGGCACACACTCAGGCTTCAAAGGCAGGAAATGTTGCACGATATCTGTATCTAGACCAGGCATGTCTTCATATAACCAGGAAAAGACGTCGACATATTCTCGTAGAAACTCAATCAACCCCTTCTTCACAGACTCTTCCAGGAGTGCCCCAATCTTCACCTCACGAACACAATCCTCAGACCCCAAGTTGACTGTTTCCAAATTCTCAAGATGCGGCTGAATGATCTTTTCTTCGTGCTCAAGAAGACGGGTAATCTCATCAGGAATCTCTTCAACATCATCTTCTTCGGCTTCAAATACAGGGAAATCAAATTTGGGAGATGGTGTTTGATCATTATGTTCAATGGGTTTGATCAACCTGCATAATGATTTTGGATATAAAAGAGATTTCAGAATTCAAACAAGGCAAATCATTATGCAGATGAAAAGATTGATTTTATTCTCTTTTTAGGGTTTTATAGTGATCACCAATTTCATGCAAAAAAAGCAAAAAGGAAAAATAATTTGGAAAAACAAACATTTAACATGTAATTATTGAATGAATATCATGTATTAATGTGCCAATAATGTCATCACTTCTCCTTTTGGCATGGGAGAAGGGTTTTTTAAACAAAAGTGAACACATTACGTGGACTTATGGACAACTGTTGGAACATCAACATTGACCCAATTATTGTAGACTCCTCCAGGGATGACAAAGTTGCCAGAATCTTCCTCTGCATCATCTTCCACTATAGCAGCAGCCTCTTGGTCTTCGACCGTGTGGATGAAACCTCCACTCTGGAACAAGTCGCGCTCATTGAAAGAGCCTGAAGAGTACCCTATTCCAGCCCGGGATTTTTTGTCTTCCAGCTTAATCATTTGTCCTAAACCAGTAGTTGCGCCATGCTCAATGGCCAACTTCGCATCATTGTAGGACGCAAATGAAGAAGTTCCTTTCCTTAAAGGCTCGACAATATATAAGGCTTGGAACTGAGTCCCAACCTCATCCTCAGCATCTATATAGGAAAAGGAAGACAAATGGCTTACCAAGAGATCCTTCTCTCCCCCTATCACCACCAACTTTTTGTTCTTGACGAACTTCAACTTCTGGTGCAGGGTGGATGTCACAACGCCTGCCTCGTGAATCCATGGTCTGCCAAGCAAGCAGCTATATGATGGGTTGATATCCATGACCTCAAAAGTGATCTGGAAATCACTAGGCCCTATCTTGATTGGGAGCTCAACCTCGCCAATCACAGTTTTCCTAGATCCATCAAAAGCCTTGACAACCACTCCACTCTGCCTCATGGAAGGCCCCTGGTATGAATGTTTGGCCAGCACATTAGAGAAGGCATCATCCTCGCAATTCATAGAAATGTGTAGAGCCAAATTGTGGTCTTTTCCCTCCTCGGGAAGATCAGCATCGCAAAAGCTCAAATTGTTACAAGCAGTTATGTTTGCAACAATGCTATCAAATTGTTCAATTGTGACATCGTGATCCACGTATGCCACATCCAACACCTTCTGCAAAGCTTCGCGGTGTAGCTCAGAATTCATCGGCAAAGATAGGACAAATATCTTTAATGGAGTTTGAAGTAGCTGATCGACAACATTATACTCACTCCTTTTGATGAGCCTCAGCTTCTCATCATTGTCCTCTTTCAGAATGCCATGCTGGCTGTCGCAACGCGAAAAACAACCAGCGGAAAAAATACAGTTTACAGAGCCGCCACCGACGATATTCATCCTATGACGGAAAGGGAGCGCAGGACTAACCTAAGAAAGGGAAAGGAATGGTCTTACGATCAGAGATTACGAGGTACGGGAGTCGGTTACGCAAGGGGAAGGTGTTAGCACCCCTCACGTCCGTCGTACTCGACGGGATCCACGCTCAGAAGATAGCTCAAAGGAAAGGAAATAGGTTGCTAATAAACTGCTCAAAGAAAATGCACAAACTGGAATAATAAACAGGGAGAGTAGAAAGAAGACGAAGGAAAAGGACTCGGCAGGATGTTGCATCCTGGGCCTACGTAGTTTGTTAGAAACAAACATTAGAGTCAACGTAGTTCGGGGGAAGGGGAGACATGCTCGCTAAGACATCGCGTCTTATGCCTACGTGTCTTCTCTATCCAGAGGAGAATCAGAGCACTCGTAGCTCGGCTAACGCACGCCGAAACAAGACACTAAAAAGGGACGCTGAGACGTCAAAAGAAACACTCAAAAGGAAACAGAATGCCAATACATGGACTTACGCCTGACTCCCAACAATAACAAAAAAACAGGAAACAGAATTCCAATACATGGACTTATATATGACTCCCAACAATAACAAACGAAAGGAAACAGAATGCCAATACATGGACTTATATCCGACTCCCAACAATAACAAACGCTAACCAGCGAACACCAAAGAAAAAGGTTATCAGAATGAACCCCGAAGATGAACCCCAATATGAATAACAATCGTCACAAATGAACCCCAAAATGAACCCCCAAGTGAATAACCATCATCACAAATGAACCCCAAAGATGAACCCCAAATGAATCTCACAGATGATACCCATCAGGTATAAACATACACACACTGAACAAGCGAGTACTCACACCAAAGAAACAAAGAAAAGGGTGACACACAAAAACAAAAGGGTGAAAAAGAAAAAAGGGGTGCCCGGAGAGATTGCTCGCAACCTCCTACCTACGTATCTCATCTGGTATGAGAATCAGGGCGACGTAGTTCCCCTTAACAGGGGTAAAACACTCTCCTAACCAGAGACCAGGGAAACAACAAACTAATAGGGAGACTAAGACTCGAGCCTAATAGTTGTCATGCAATCAAATATCCCTAAGTTGAGGTCTCTAACAAGAACCTGACTCACACAGGAAGCGAGTCAACTCAGAGGAAAGCAAACAACCACACCAACACAAGTGAACAAGCATCACACACTATATCCATACAAGAGGCCCAAACAATGGGTAGGCGTTAGTCAAGAGGGGTCATATCAACCTCGACAAACAAGCCAAACTGTAAAGGTAATCAACTGGGCTCTTAACCACTGACATTGAACGTCAGGGTGAGCAGATCAAAATGGTAATGAGGATGAGACCTCATAGCTCTTAACCCCGGCCAGGGTGAGCTCATGACAAAGAAAGCGTGGGGATCCAGAAAGTGGGATCCTATTCCACTTGACAGACTCTGAACAAAGATCTGGGGTACATGTTCAGAAGCATCAACACGTAGTGTGAGCATAAAGAACGACTCACTAAATAACGGGGGATTGGCTACTAATCCCTTTTATCCGTCAATTTCCTCAACTCTTGGAGGTCTTATCAAGTATCACATGCCTCATCTTGGAGGTCTTTGGGCACAATTGTAAACAAACACAAACAGAGCCTCTGAAGGAGGACTTGCCAGCAAAATGCATGCCAAAAAGGTGACAGGACTTCTAGACTACATGAAGTAAGAAGCTAATCTACCTGAGTGGTGTATCAACTATAATCCAAAGCTCAAGCAAGAGCTAAAGCAAGCAAGCAACTAAGGTTCCTCTACAAATACTAACCAGTTAGTACTTCAGTAATTAAACCAACAGACAAACAGTGAAACCACCTAACAGTTACACAAATCAGTGCATAAGTGCCTTAGCACTCAAATAAGCTCATGAGTTCACCACATCAATTAAAAACCTACAAAACAACATAAGTCATAACTCAAATGCATTTGCATCTCACAATATCCATGATGAGTATCCAAACCTGAAACAAATAACAAAGTTAGTTTATGTGCATTTAAACATCACAACAAAACACCAACAAACAATGTCATAAGAGATGAACTTAAAATTTAACCAAATGACCAAAACAGAACCCAATCTTTTACACATTGCACATTCAAACACTCCATAAAATGCCCTCAAAAGGACCAACATCAAATCAATAAGAAAGTGTCTCAAATGGCTCATGTAATGCAATGACAAAAAAATAGGCACAAAATGAACTTCCAACTTAGAAAATTCACATCAAATCATAAATGCATGCAATGACTTTGAGATTTTTTATGCAAGCTCCCCATGTCATGAACAATCATTATGCAAAAGATCAAATCCAGAAAGGTTCAAATGGTATATGAACAAAAATGCACAAATTCAATGTCAAAAATGTGACACAAATTGTCACATTCATCTTCATGTGTCAAAAACAATGATAGCCTATGAGAAAAAATCCAAACCAGTGACAAACAATTCACATCATGTATGAATATTATGCACACAAAAAATTGGATCAAGAAGCTCAACATATAGAATTTCACAAGGCATTGAACACAACATATCAAATTAACACCACATGGATTCAAAAATTCACACATCACAAACCAGACATCAACAATTCATGAAAATAAGAAAAAAAAAGGTAGACATTCATACAAAACTAGGAAAAAAATTGGGATTCAATTGGACTATTTTTGTATTTTTTATGAATTAATCAAAACAAGCAAAAGAAATGAAATAAAACAAAAATATGGAGGGAAAATGAATTAATTTGAAATAAACTCAGAAAATCCACAGCCACAGATCTTGGCGCGCTCGTGATCCAATGGTCCACATTTAAACAACCAAAACACTGTGTTTCATTAATCTACATCATCAGCCTAATCACCAGTCAAAGGCACGCGTGGCAAAGTCAAACGTTTCACAGCCAAACAAACACACACTCAAGCTCCACATGGCAAACAGACAGCTAACATGCAAGCAAAACCCTAGCATTTACAGAGACGCCGAAGCTAAACTCCGGTCGTCTTCTCCGACCACATACACGGTGGCTCCGCTGTGCAAAATTCCAGAAATACACAAAGCCTATACCAAACGAACCGTCCTTCAACAAGGATTCCAAATATGCTAATGGATCATCCTAATTCTACCTAGGTTTTCCAGATCGAAGCAAAACATTTATGAAATCAAAACTTTCAGTTCATCATACAACCTCAATTCTCAACCAAATCAAAATCTAAACACAGGTACAAGCTCTACTAAACGAGATCTACACATCTATATCAAGAAAACAGCAAAATAAGAGGACGAAAATTTGGTCACCTTGAAATGGAAGTTTCTGAAATCGTATCCTCACAAGCTTATATGCTCCAGATCAACTCCACTGCATTTCCTTTGAAGCTCTATGCAAGAATCAGTGGCTGAAAGCTTCTGAATTCACCTCAATTTCCAAGTTCCATCTTCATGCTCATGTACATGAACTGCTCGAATTCTGGCTTGATTGATCCAAACAGATGATGATTCTTGATCAGTGAAGCATGATGATCAAGAATATGTGATAATCTTTGATGTTTATGTGGAGAAAAATGGAATTTCGAAGAGAGAGAAAATTGAGAGAGTTCTTGATTTCTAGATCTGAAAAGTTAGTTATGGCAGTTACAATTAGGGTTTGGCTTATATATGCCTTGTTAATGACCATGCTAATCACACTTTCCATTTGTTAATCAAGATTAAGGAGATGTAAGGCAATTTGCAAAAAATGCACATTGAGCTCATGTAGCCATATTCCACGTGCAAACTCCCATGTTAAGCTTTGAATTCACTCAAAATCATCCAATGGTCATGATGGAAATGTTATTATGCTTGCACCTTAAGTCAAAAATGAATTGTTGAATATTTTCTTCAAAATGCACATGTGTGAAATAGTGAGAACACAAGCCATGATTCCTTTGCATAATTGAGTCAAATAATACCATTTTGGGATGCCTTGAACATGAGAAGCATTTTGCAAAAAGAATGAACCAATTTGAAGCACAATATCAAAAGTTATGCCATTTTGAATTTCCATTGCACACCTTGTGATCAAATGACCATAACTCCTCAACCATTCATCATATGGACCTGAATTTTTGGAAAGGGGAGACAAAGATCTACAACTTTCATGTTCACCAAAAATCCATTTGAAACATCTTTCATGTTGAAAAGTCAAGTTGAAAGTGGACAAAAAACTTCCCAAATTTGGAAACTTTGAATTATAGGTCACTTTCCAATTTTGGTAACTTTTGCCATGACCTTTGAATCTTCAAGATGGATGCTTAGAATGATAAATGGACCCCTTTTGAACATGATTGAGGTGTCTCAACTCATTTCCCCACCTCATAGCCCTCAGTTGACTGCACAGTTGACTTTTTGGTCCTCAGATGACCTTGAAATGTCCTGATCAGCTTGAGCCTCTACCACTTGGGGAAATTGCTCAAAAAATGAAACCCTAGCTCATGTAATCCCCTTATAACAATCATGTGATACTCGCCCTAAGAAAATACCTCATCTCTTTGAGAAGCCCTGGTTGGAAGAATTGCATTGATTAGGGTTGACCAGAGGTCACAACCCTAATCTAAAGGAACTTGAGAATGATCTATGAAACCCTTGATGATAATAGAACCATGATGATGGTGACATATCTTTGCAGATGATATGATGCCCAAAACCTTTGAAGAATCAAGAAATCCTAATGAAAAGCAAACCCTCAGATGGTTGATAATCAATTCATAGAGACCCTCAGGCTTGAATCATGTAACTTCTCCATGATCTTTTGAAAAGACTTTGGAGGATGACCTCCTCAACTCACATGAGATGCAAAATGCAATGCCTAATGCTCTAAGCATGAAATGCAATACGTCAAACTAGTCTCAAGAAGAGGAGGGAAAATTTTGAGGTGTTACACTGGACAACAGGGACAGGAGCTTTAGGAGATTTATCAACAACAAGTGTCAGATTCGGAGAAGGAGAAGAAGTCCTCACAAAACTGGAAGAGTTATTAACGACATCAGCTCTCCTCATGTCATCTTGGGGTTTCGGCGGTGCCGAGAAAACACAACCACTGCAGGTCACACCACTGACATCAGATATACTTACAACAAAAGTGGAGGGAAACGGCACCTCCTTCCCATCTTCTAACGCAACCGTGTTATATCTGTAGGGAATAGCTTTGTCTGAGGAGTACGGGACAGGGCCCGCTGGCTTGATAATAAGAGATAGAGAGACCTTCTTCTTGCTGCCATCATATCTGACAACAACAGGTTCTGTTATTCTAAAAACAGGGGATATAACATTCACTTCATCCTCATCACGATTCTGAAGTATCTCGATCACACCCTGATCCAGCATCTCTTGGATGTCCTTCTTGACTTGGCGGCATCCTCTCTCGTTGACAGTGCACACTCGACATCTGTCATGGTCATGCTCATAATGACCGTATCCACATAACAGTTTGTGAATCTCGACCAATGATTTCCTGATATGACTGACATACAGGACTTTATATTTTCCAAGGCAACCCTGGACCATGTTCACAACATATTTCCCATGCTCGGGCAATGGGTTCTTCTTAACATTTGGACCTACGTCCTCGAAAAACAAGATCCCACTTCTAACAAGGTCCTGAACCTTGGTCTTCAGGGGATAACAGTTCTCCATATCATGTCCGGGAGCACCGGAATGATAAACACAGTGAAGCTCAGGCTTGTACCACCACTGAGGATTGGTCGGTATAGCAGGTGGGTCACGTGGAGTGATCAGCTTTCGGTCTATCAGTGACGGATAGAGCTCAGCATAGGTCATTGGAATTAGATCGAAAGTGACCCTCTTCCTATCATAGCTAGTGCTGGTATTGTTGTTGTTTCGAGGCTGGTAGGCTATGTGTTACGGATGATGTTGTTGTTGATATTGTTGATGTTGCTATTGCTGATGCTGATAATGTTGAGTTCTCCCTCTTTCTTCTTTGCAAAACCCTCATACCGTTTTGCAGAAGAGCCTTCATCCCGGGTCAGACATCCTTCTCGGACTCCTTCCTTTAGCCTCATCCCCATGTTCACCATTTCGGTGAAGTCCGAGGGAGCACCAGCAATCATCCTCTCGTAGTAAAATGAACTCAAGGTCTTCAGATAGATCTTGGTCATTTCCTTCTCTTCGAGTGGGGGCACAATCTGTGCAGCCAATTCACGCCACCTCTGGGCGTACTTCTTGAACGTTTCCTTCTCCTTCTAGGACATAGCCCTCAGTTGATCCCTATCAGGAGCCATATCAACATTGTACTTGTACTACTTGACGAAAGCTTCGCCAAGGTCATTGAAGGAGCGGATGTTCACACTATCCAGACCCATATACCATTTGAGTGCGGCACCGGACAGGCTGTCCTGGAAATAGTGGATGAGGAGTTGATAATTGTCGGTTTGAGTTGACATCTTGCGTGCGTACATCACAAGATAGCTGAGAGGGCAAGTGTTTCCCTTGTACTTTTCAAAGTCAGGCACATTGAACTTGATGGGAATCTTGACGTTGGGCACGAGGCACAACTCAGCAGCAGATTTACCGAAGAGGTCCTTCCCTCTTAGAGTCTTCAGTTCCTTGCGCAGCTCAAGGAATTGGTCATTCATAGAATCCATTTTCTCATAGATATCTGGCCCTCAGACGGCTCAGAATGATAAATGGTGTCGTCGACTCTTGGTAACGTATGCACAACGGGAGGTGGCACAGCAAGGACCGGGCTAGATGCCGGCATAGAAGAAAAGGTTGGAGCGAGACCCTCTGGCACAAAATTTGCGGGCATCCCCCAGGGAAACCCGGCTGGCATAGCAGAAGGAGTGAAACGAGCAGTGGCGGCAGGCACAGTAAAGGAAGCAACCTCTGAGATGACCGTCCTCTAGGGAGGAGTTACAGGTGTTGGCGAAGACTGACTCTAAGCAGCCAGGAATGACCCATCAGGGCAGTCAACCTAGCCACCTCCTCCTTAAGTTCTATGTTCTCTTGTTCAAGATGATCCATTAGCTTTGAAGAATTGGATTTGGTGTTGTACCAGTGTGTCAGCTTGTCTTCAAAATAAATGAAGAACACAGAGTTAGACCACTGATCAAGAAGCCCTGAACAAAACCTGCTTATGCATATGATGCATGCAATGCTTGTGCAAATGATTTTATTTTTATTTTGAGGAACTTTTAGAGATCTATTTGCAAATATTTGGAAATATTACTCTTTTAGACATATATGGAAATGCTCATATCAATAATATCTGGAAAAAAATTTACACCAAAGAAGTACAGTCTTGGTAACCAAATATAATACAAGAGAGAAGGAAAATGAACATCCTATGGAACCTGTAGCGGGGTATTCGTTACCATTAGAGATATTGACTAAATCCAAGGTAAATCATACAAGTCGAGTCACCACCGCACTTCTATTTATCCCAAAGGAATGGTTAGAAAGCGAACAAAAACCTTAAAGTTTTATCGAATCAAAAACTAGTAAAAATGTCAGAGATCTGGGTAAGGGGGTTGGTTATGCAAAGGGAAGGTATTAGGCACCCAAAGCATCCTAGGTACTCCTAGGGAGCCCTTTTCACATTTGTTGCAAAGGTTGTTGTTTTTTTGTGAAAATTTATTTGTGCAAACATGATTGAAGGAATGAGAAAAGCGTGTATGTTTATCTAATGTACTACTTACTAAAAGAAGGGTCAAAAGAAAATGACTCGCACGGATGTCGCATCCACTGCATACGTATCTCATATGAATCTGAGAATCAGAGTCCTCGTAGCTCGGCTACCTAGGGGTTAAAGAGGAGTGTGCTCGATAAGACATCGCATCTTATGCCTACGTATCTCATCTGGAATGAGAATCAGAGTAAAACGTAGTTCGACTAACTATGGGGTAAGGGTTGAACGACGTTACTACGTAATCTACCGGATGCTCGACCTTTGGAGACTTACTCGCCTGTAGTAGAAGGAGTAAACGTGTTCTTAGGAGAAGAAAAATCAATGAGTTTGGGGTGTTAGGGACGCGCATGCAAAAAGGCAGTCCTAGATGAAGGGACCGCGCTACCTTAAGTGATATGCCATGAGAGGCTATACGAAACCTAAGAAAGCGGTAAAATGCGACAAAAATAAAGGTACCACGTGGATAAAGATCCGAAGCAACAGCAATTAAGAAATAAGAAAACCAAAGACCCTTCCAAGCTAAGCACCATCAAAGAAAGTCAGTCAGTACAGGTAATCGGAATAAACCTCCAGGTGGTATCCCACAAATAAAGTGGGATACCATGCAAGCTATCCCTGCAAGAGTATGTGAGCCCTCACAAAAACTCAACAAACAGGTTAGAGTAATATGACGGAATTAGGAAAAAAAACAAAGCCATCACAAACACAAAACATGTTAGAGCAAACAGGAAAAAACAACTATTGTCGCGATCGCTGCTGCATCGCCTAGCGAAAGCTTAGCGAAGCTTCGCTGCAGGCTCGCCTAGCGAAGGTGCTAGCGAGCGCCTGTGGGTTCTGGATTTCCCATTGATAACAATACGATTTTAGGGACTCCAAACCCTATGGCATCCATCTCAGAAATTAAGTGATCAAAACATTCAAGGTATTGTTTACATATTCATGCATGTCTAAACCCCGTGGCCAAAACTAAACGATACCTCATACATTTAGAGTATTCAAATTAAAGCATAGAGTAATGGGGATAAGGGCAAACCTGACTGGAGAGACCGATAAAACTCGAAAGGCACGACTAGGTTTGCAAGGCAATGTTAGGGTTTGCGTGAGGCGGAGGCGAAAGTGTGTGAGTCCGAGTGAACCTTTCAGAGTTTCCTGGAGGTTGCTGCAGATTAGTTCGTAGGTTTCCCTTCTGCCTCTTTTCTCTCTCTTTTTCTCCAGGGTTTGTAATAGTCTCCAACCTGTTTTTCTCAAATGAACCTCTGGTATTTATAGCCTAATATTGGTGACTTTGTGGGCTCAGAATCAAGCCCAAAATTTTCTGTTATTTTCCAAAATACGCGCGCTTCGCCTAGTGAAGGATCTGCTCGCTTAGCGAGCATGACAGTTCAGTTCGCTTAGCGAACCCTGTTGCTCGCCTAGCGAGCATGACAACTCAGAGGCAGATTTTTGCTCCTTCAAGGTTAGCATTCTGAATGATGAATAGGCCCCATTTGAACCTATTGGATGATACTCAAGCTCCAAACAAAAGATGTTAGTGACACATTTTTGTGCTTTTGGTTAGTGAACAAAAATAAGAGAAACAATGATATATAATTCAAGCATGCTTGGTGATTTCGAACCAATCACAAGGAGTCCCACCCAAAGACAAAGGGAACCAAGATGCTTATGATCCTTGAGGCTATGCAAATGCGATGTTATGATGCCATGAGGGATCTTAGGGTCAAAATTAGGGTCTTACAGATGCCCCTATTTAAGGTCATTCTAGCCGGAGAAGTGAAGGTTAAAATCTTCATCTCGACGGGGTAGAATGGGCTTAAATAATAACAAAGAGACGAATTTTGGTCCCTAAGAGACCTCATGATGCAAATGTAGGTATGAAAAATGGTAACACTCTGTGGAGATATGTGTCCACAAAAGCAAAGAAATCAGAAGCCACTGATAATCCATATGAGCAATTCACTCCATGGGACAAGGACCCTGGGGACTCTCTTGGGGATAGAAAAGGAATAAAAATGGGCGAGCAGGTCACGACTCAAAGCGTGGGGAACAGAATTCCAAAGGGAAAAAATCCATTGGAAAGACTCGAGCTGACTCGAAGATGCAGGTATTGGGGAATATGCCAATACAGCAAAAACTATCCACAACGGATACTTCGGATAAAATCCGGATGAAAACAATCCACTACGGGACTTCGCTGGGGATGTCTAAAAAGACTCTCCTGGGGAAGCAGCGGGACGAGGTATTACCGGTTACTGGGTAATAAGCTCAACGAGACATGGGGTCTGAACACCGACGAAAGGGCGAGAGATACAACATGCTCGGGAAGAATGAATATCTAAGACCGGTATAAGGGTGAGAGATATCAAAACTTCAAAACGTCTGAGGAAAACCTAAAAGGTATACTTCAACTCATGGATTCTGACTCCACAGGGGACAAGAAGTCATAATAGGGAGCAGAGAGGAAGGAACACCAGGGATACCGGTTACTGGGCATATAATAGGTGACCAACCAAGACGTGAATTGGGGAATATTCCCAAGGCACTCATCATCCACAAGAGGGCTAAAAATCAAACTCGATTACATGATGGATATTCGACTCCACAAAGGGGATACGAATCTTACTCAACTGGGGAAGAACAAAAGGCTTCAGACCCGAGAGTGCATGAGATATACTATCCATTACCGTCAAAACATAGATAATATACTCGCATGGGCGATTATCCACAACCGGTTACTGGGTTAATAAAGGATAAATCGACCGAAAAGAAAAGGCATCGGGATACCGAAACTAGGTATATAATGATGACCAATTCAGGAGAGAAACAATCGTTACCAACAACAACGGGGTAGACGAGAGATGACCCACTGGAGATAAAATGCGTAATCAGGGCAATTATCCAAGCAGATGAGGGGATATCATCACTGAATATTGGATGAAGATAATTGTCACCAATTAAAGATGAGCAAAAATAGTTACTCTGCAAAAAGGGAAGAAATAGGGTTTACAACTACCGGTATGAGGGTAGAGAACTGCAGACTCCGCCGGGGATAATAATTACTAGTTATTGAGCAATTATTCATTTACCACGGGGAAACAGGAAAAGAGTCTCAAGAGACGATCTAGGATCAGACTAGAGAGGCACACCAAATCAAGACTTGTCCCGGTGAGGATATAACTCGATGGGGAAAACCATCCCAATATATGTGTTGGGAAGGAACAAAAACAATCAACATCCACGAGGATATAACCCGGTGGGGAATATGGAAGAAAGGATAGACGCTTTCTGCCTATGGAGCTGACTCTATATGGAGAGATCAGACACACACATCTGCTTGGGAGGATATATATCACCAAATAGCAGGAGACAACAAACAACGATATATGGCAAAGAATGCAACATGAACATCTGAATGTTATACTTATGCATGTATATGCATAGTTTATGTATGATGTATGCTGATAAACATGACATATCTAACACAACCAGGTCTAGGAATCAACCACCCGGTACTACATCTCAAGAGAGAAAGCCAAGTTCACCGGAGAGTATCCAATCTGCTGGGGATCAGAGATACCAGGAAGCAAAGAACTCTGCAGGGGATGAATCATCAATCATTCCAGCTGGGGACGAGAGTTATCACAGACAAGGTCCACCACACCAACAACTTTACTGGGGGATTTATCCGAGGAGATAAAGGATTTATCGGGATCAACCACCAAATACCGCTCTTGCCCAAAGAGATCCAAGCTGCTGAGGAAGAAAGATTGCTACTCTGCTGAAGGGAAGAGAGGTAACTCTCAACAAGCAATCCACTTGGTATGATAAACCACAAAAGGTTCCGGAGGGAGGAGATACAGTCATGCCAGGAATATGGACAAAAATCTTACCCTGTTGGGGATCGTACCACCCTTGGGAGAGCACTAAGGATATCCTAAGTATCCTTTCGTCATTGTGAATGTTCACTTTGTTTAAAAACAAATTATGAAAAATTTGATTGTTTAAAACAATGATATTTTCTTAATCCAAACATGCAAAACAATGATATTTTCTCCACCAATTCTGAATCCGATGTATTTGAAGCTTTGGTTGATAATGAGCAAGAATCTCTGACGGACGACAGTTGTAGAACAAGGTCTTGTCAGGATGCAGTTACTTGCCAAATCCCTAATTTTTGCCTAGATTGCCCCAGGATGAGGTACTTAATCTAACGGGATATATACTTTCATTTTTTATGTCTCTAATTTTTGCCTGGATCGCCCTTTCGGATTTTCAATCCACCGAGACGCTCATTTTTGCCTAAGCCGCCCTTTCGGGTTTTCAACTTAGCGAGCTATTCAGTTTATTTTTTATTTTTTAGGTGAAGTATTTCTTGACTGCATCCGAATTCACAGGACGAGTGAAATCCTCCCCATCTATAGTTGTAAGTATCAAAGCACCGCCTAAAAAGGCTCTCTTAACAACATACGGACCCTCATAATTTGGAGTCCACTTGCCCCTGGAATCGGGCGTGAAAGACAAGACTTTCTTGAGTACAAGGTCACCTTCTCGGAACACACGAGGCTTGACCTTCTTATCAAAAGCTTTCTTCATTCTTTGCTGATATAACTGACCATGGCACATAGCCGTCAATCTCGTCTCCTCTATCAAATTCAGCTGGTCATATCGACTCTGAACCCATTCAGCATCAGTCAACTTGGCCTCCATCAAGACTCTCATTGATGGGATCTCCACCTCTACTGGGAGTACAACCTCCATGCCATAAACAAGAGAGAAAGGGGTTGCCCCTGTTGAAGTGCGGACAGATGTACGATATCCATGCAAAGCGAATGGCAACATCTCATGCCAGTCTTTATACGTAACAACCATTTTCTGAATAATTTTCTTAATGTTCTTATTAGCGGCTTCAACAGCCCCATTCATCTTGGGTCTGTAAGGAGAAGAGTTATGATGTGCAATCTTGAACTCACTACACAATTCTTTCATCATCTTGTTATTCAAGTTAGATCCATTATCAGTAATGATCTTATCTGGCACACCATATCGGCATATGAGTTGATTCTTGATAAACTTCACGACCACCTGCCTGGTCACATTTGCATACGACGCCGCTTCAACCCACTTGGTGAAGTAATCAATTGCTACGAGAATAAATCTGTGTCCAATGGACGCTTTCGGTTCTATCATGCCAATCATGTCAATTCCCCACATGGAGAAAGGCCATGGTGATAAAATCACATTCAGAAGTGTCGGAGAAATATGAATCTTATCCGCGTAAATCTGACACTTATGGCATTTCTTCACATATTTGCAGCAGTCAGACTCCATTGTCAGTCAATAGTAGCATGCTCTCAATATCTTCCTAGCCATGGCATGTCCATTGGAATGAGTACCAAATGAACCCTCATGGACTTCAGTCATTAACAGGTCTGCTTCGTGTCTATCCACGCATCTGAGCAGAACCATGTCAAAATTTCTCTTATAAAGCACATCACCATTGAGGTAGAAACTGCCTGACAATCTCCTCAAAGTCTTCCTATCTTTCATAGACACCCCGGGTGGGTAAGTCTGGTTCTGAAGGAAACACTTGATATCATAATACCATGGTTTGTCATATTTTACTTCCTCTACCACAAACACATGAGCTGGCCTATCCAAGCGCATCACGGTAATATTGGGAACTTCATTCCAAAGTCAGACAATAATCATTAAAGCAAGTGTAGCAAGGGCATCTGCCATCCGATTCTCATCTCGAGAAATATGATGGAAGTCAACCTCAGTAAAGAACGTTGAAATCCTCCTCGCATAATCTCTGTATGGAATGAGGCCAGGCTGATTCGTTTCCCACTCACCCTTAATCTGATTAACAATGAGGGCCAAATCACCATATACATCAAGATGCTTGATTCTAAGATCAATGCATTCCTCTAATCCCATAATACAGGCTTCATACTCAGCCATATTATTCGTGCATTTGAAAGTTAGCCTTGCTGTAAAAGAAATATGTGTGCCCTGAGGAGTAATAATCACTGCCCCAATACCATTTCCATATTGATTTACAACGCCATCAAATACCATACTCCATCTGGAACCAGGCTCTGGCCCTTCATCAAGTGTGGGTTCATCACAATCTTTCATTTTTAAATACAGAATCTCCTCATCTGGGAAGTCATACTTAACTGACTGATAGTCCTCAATTGGTTGATGTGCCAAGTGGTCAGCCAAAATACTACCTTTAATAGCTTTCTGAGCTCGATACTCAATATCATACTCAGACAACAACATCTGCCAACGGGCAATCCTTCCAGTTAAAGTAGGCTTCTCAAATATATACTTGATTGGGTCCATTCTGGATATCAACCAAGTGGTATGGTTCAACATATACTGACGTAAGCGCTTAGCGGACCAAGCCAAAGCACAGCATGTCTTCTCAAGCATTGAATATCGAGACTCACAATCGGTGAACTTCTTACTCAAGTAGTAGATAGCATACTCTTTCTTCCCTGATTCATCTTGCTGGCCAAGGACACAACCCATAGAATCTTCAAGAACAGTCAGATACATGATCAGTGGTCTCCCTTCCACGGGCGGAGACAGAATCGGAGGCTCAGACAGGTACTCTTTAATACTATCAAAAGATTTCTGGCAATCCTCGGTCCAATCATGAGACTGATCTTTCTGGAGGAGCTTGAATATCGGCGTACATGTGGCAGTCATGTGGGATATGAATCTGGAAATGTAATTCAAGCGGCCAAGAAAACCTCGGACTTGCTTCTCAGTTGTGGGCGTAGGCATCTCTCGTATTTCTTTGACCTTTGCAGGATCAACCTCAATACCTTTTTCACTGACAATAAAGCCCAATAACTTGCTAGAACGGACTCCAAATGTACACTTGTTGGGATTCAGACGAAGCTTGTACTTCCTCAAGTGCTGAAAAAGCTTCAATAGGTGCTCTATATGTTCAACCTCCGATCTTGACTTAGCGATCATATCATCAACGTACACCTCAATCTCCTTATGCATCATGTCATGGAACAAGGTAGTCATAGCTCGTTGATACGTGGCTCCGGCGTTCTTCAAACCGAAGGGCATCACTCGATAACAGAATGTTCCCCAAGGTGTGATGAATGTTGTCTTCTCCATATCCTCGGGTGCCATTTTAATCTGATTATATTCGGAAAATCCATCCATAAACGAGAAGACTTTGAATTTAGATGTATTATCTACCAACATATCAATGTGTGGTAGAGGGAATTCATCTTTTGGACTAGCTTTATTCAAGTCTCTATAGTCCACACACATCCGGACTTTTCCATCTTTCTTTGGCACGGGCACAATATTGGCCACCCATTGAGGATATGTAGAAGTCACCAGAAACCCCGCATCAATTTGCTTCTGAACTTCCTCTTTGATCTTCACTGCCATATCAGGATGAGTTCTTCTGAGCTTCTGCTTTACAGGAACGCACTCAGGCTTTAAAGGTAGGAAATGTTGCACAATATCAGTATCTAGACCAGGCATGTCTTCATATGACCAGGCAAAGACGTCAACATATTCTTGTAGCAACTTACTCAACCCCTTCTTAACAGATTCTTCCAGAAGTGCCCCAATCTTTACCTCTCGCACACAATCTTCAGACCCCAAGTTGATTGTTTCCAGATTCTCAAGATGCGGCTGAATGATCTTCTCTTCATGCTCAAGTAGACGGGTAATCTCATTAGGAATCTCTTCAACATCATCTTCCTCTGCCTTAAATACAGGGAATTCAAATTTGGGAGATGGTGTTGGGTCATTATGTTCAATGGGTTTAGAAATCAACCTGCATAATGATTTTGGATATGAAAGCTTTAAAATTCAAACAAGGCAAATCATTATGCATATGAAAAAGATCGATTTTATTCTGTTTTTTTAGGGTTTTATGTGATCACCAATTTCATGCAAAAAGCGAAAAGGGAAAATAATTTGGAAAAACAAACATTTAACATGAATTTATTGAATGAAAATATCATTGTATTTATGCGCCAACAATGTCATCGCTCCTCCTTTTGGCATGGGAGAAGGGTTTTCAAACAAAGTGATTATTACGTTGACTTATGGACAACTGTTGGAATATCCACAGCGACCCAATTGTTGCAGACCCCACCAGGGATGATGAAGTTGCCAGAATCCTTTGTATCTTCTTCTAAAACGGCAGCAACCTCCTCATCTAGACCAGTGTGGATGAAACCTCCACTCTTGAATAACCCTTTCTTGTTGAAAGTACCAGAAGAAAAACCTATGCCAACCCGGGACTCGTTGTCTTCTAACTCAATCATTTTTCCTAAACCAGCGGTTGCACCACGCTCAATGGCTAGCTTTGCATCTTTGTAGGAAGCAAATGAAGGAGCTCTTTTCTCAATAGGCTCAGCAATAGATAACGCTTGGAAAGGAGTTCCAACTTCAACCTCAGCATTTATATAAGAGAAAGAAGACAAATGGCTAACCAGGAGAGCCCTTTCTCCCCCTACCACCACCAGCTTCTTGTTTTTCACGAATTTCAACTTCTGGTGTAGGGTGGATGTCACGGCGCCTGCCTCGTGAATCCATGGTCTGCCCAAAAGACAACTATACGATGGGTGAATGTCCATAATCTGGAAGGTAATTTGGAAATCACTTGGTCCAATCTTGATTGGGAGATCAACTTCCCCAATCACAGTTTTGCGAGACCCATGAAAGCCTTCACAACTACTTCACTCTGCCTCATGGGAGGCCCTTGATATGATAGCTTTGAAAGAGTAGACTTTGGCAATACGTCCAATGATGACCCAGTGTCCACCAGCACATTGGACATGGCGTCGTCTCTACAACCCATAGATATATGTACTGCCAAGTTGTGGTCTCTTCCCTCCTCAGGGAGATCAAAGTCACAAAAGCTCAGGTTGTTACAAGCAGTAATGTTTGCAACAATGCTATCGAATTTCTCCAAAGTGACATCGTGATCCACATATGCCACATCCAACACCTTATGCAGAGCCTCTCGGTGTGGTTCTGAATTTAAGAGTAAGGATAACACAGATATTTTGGATGGCGTTTGTAGAAGTTGGTCTACCACATTGTACTCACTTTTCTTGATGAGTCTCATCATCTCATCACAGTCTTCTTTCACATTGCCGCTCGGGCCAACAGAAGTAGGAGTTTTCAGTACGGAGGAAGGCTTAACAACAAGTGCCGGATTCGGAGAATTCACAACGTTCCCGATCGGGCGTTCAACAAAATCAGCATTAATTTGAGGCTTCGGCGGTGCTGAAAATACACGGCCACTACGGGTCAAACCGCTAACATAGGTAATATTCACAATAGAAGAAGAGGGCAAGGACACCTCTTTCCCATTCTCTACTGCTACTGCGTTGTAGCGATAGGGAACTGCCTTTTCAGAAGAGTAAGGCACAGGACCAGCAGGCTTAATGATCAGAGCGGGAGAAGCCTTTTGCTTGCTACCATTGTACTTGATGATAACAGGCTCGGGTATCCGGAACACTCGGGAGATCACATTGACCTCAGGCTCATTTTCATCAACACTCCTATTTTGAAGGATCTCAATGACTCCTTCGTCCAGCATTTCCTGAACATCCTTGCGCACCTGGCAACAACCCAATCGGTTAACAGAGCAGACTCGGCATCTATCATGGTCATGCTCATAATGACTGTAATCACATAGCAAACGATGCATCTCGACCAGAGACTGTCGGATATGATTGACATACTTGACCTTGTCTTTGCCAGGGCAACCCTGGACCATGTTGACAGATTTCCCATGTTCGGGCAATGGGTTCTTCTTCATATTAGGGCCTACGTCCTCAAAACATAGAATACCACACCTCACAAGGTCTTGAACCTTGGTCTTCAAAGGGTAACAATTTTCCACGTTGTGGCCGGGAGCACCAGAATGGTAAACACAATGTAACTCGGGCGTATACCACCACTGGGGGTTAGCAGGTATAGTTGGTGGGTCTCTCGGAGTAATCAGCTTCCTCTCTATCAAAGAGGGATATAACTTTGCGTACGTCATTGGAATAGGATCGAAGGTGACCTTTTTCCTCTCGTAATTTATGCTGGTTTGATTACTGTTGCGAGGCTGGTAGGCCTGCTGTTGCGGACGGTGCTGTTGTTGTTGATATGGCTGAGGTGGTTGCTGATTGTTGTCGTGATACTGGTATTGTTGATTATCTCTAAAGACATGTGCTATATGAGCCACCTGGTGCTGTTTACTGGAGGGACGCACAGTCTTCCTCCTCACAGAGGTTCTTCTTGGTTTCTCATGGGAGGTCACAGCATGTGCCTCTCCATCTTTCTTTTTTGCAAACGCCCCATAACGTTTGGCAAAAGAGCCTTCTTCTCTGGTTAACCGTCCTTCACGAACCCCTTCTTCTAGACGCATCCCCATATTTACCATCTCGATGAAGTCAAAAGGAGCGCTAGCAATCATCCGCTCATAATAAAAGGAACTTAAAGTCTTCAAAAAGATCTTAGTCATCTCTTTCTCTTCTGGCGGAGGCACGATCTGTGCTGCCACCTCTCTCCACCTCTGGGCGTATTCTTTGAATGTTTCCTTGTCCTTCTGGGACATGGCCCTCAATTGATCCCTATCGGGAGCCATATCCACATTGTACTTGTATTGCTTGACGAAGGCTTCACCGAGATTATTGAAGGATCGGATGTTCGCGCTGTCTAAACCCATGTACCAACGCAAAGCGGCACCAGACAGACTGTCCTGAAAGTAGTGGATGAGTAGTTGGTCATTATCGGTTTGAGTCGACATCTTCCTGGCATACATGACCAGGTGGCTGAGAGGACAATTATTTCCTTTATACTTTTCAAAATCAGGGACCTTGAATTTCACAGGGATCTTCACATTTGGAACCAAGCAGAGTTCGGCAGCAGACTTGCCGAAAAGATCCTTCCCTCTGAGAGTTGTCAATTCCTTGCGAAGCTCAAGAAATTTATCGTTTATAGCATCCATCTTCTCATAAACATCTGGACCCTCAGACGGCTCAGAATGATAGATGGTGTCATCTACCCTGGGCAAAGTATGCACGACAGGAGGAGGGACGGCAAGGACCGGGATAGATGCCGGCAGAGAAGCAAAGGTGGGAACAGGACCCTCAGGCATGAAATTGGGAGGCATCCCCCACGGGAATCCGGTTGGCATGGCTGTTGGAACAAAATATGCACTGGCAGCGGGCACAGTAGAGGAGACAATCTCGGAGATAACTGTCCTCTGGGGAGGAGTTGAAGGTGTCGGAGAAGACTGGCTCTGGGCAGCCATGAGTGACTCCATTAGGGTAGTCAACCTGGCCACTTCCTCTTTCAGCTCGCGGTTCTCTTGCTCTAAGTGATCCATTAGTCTTGAAATGTTGGCTCTAGTGTAGTACCGGTGAGTCAGCTCATCTTCAAAATAAATGAAGGACACAGAGTTAGACCACAGGGCAAGGGACCGGAAACAAAACCTGCTTATGCATATGATGCATGCAATGCTTTGCATATGATTTGTTTTTTTATTTCAAAGGAACTTTAGAGTTTTATTTGCAAATTCTGGAAATATTAAGCATTTTATCACATATGGAAATATCTCATCAAATAATATAGGGAAAAGAAGTGCACCATCGTAAATCATGTACCAGAAAAAAGGAAAATAATCATCCTATGGATCCCTAGAAACAATGATCTAAAGCTCGGGACACAGGAAGATAAGATGCGCGAAGCCTCTTCACCTCCCTCTCGTAGGCTGCCTCCATATCGGCCTTCTCTTTGGCGAGTCGATCATACTTCCTCTTCCAGAACTTAGAAGACTGAGGAAGTAGAGAAGTCCATACATCATCAGGGTCATCAATAACTTGATGCTCAAGAAACTCAATCAACGCATCCTTCTCCTTAATCTGCTGAAGCAACTCTTCACGTTCACGGATCCAGGCACGTGAACGGTCTTCGTCTCTCAACTCCTCTACTCCTTGATTAGGGAGGGTTGAAGGCCCAGCCATAATCATAGGTGTAGGTCTTGGATACTCGTAAGGCATGAGATACTCAGACGCCCTCTTCCTAACCCAACAGTGTAAGGCTCCAAAGCGATGCAATTCTTAGGACCCAACTTTTTCCTTCCTTTCCTATGAATCTTGCGCCAAGCGCGGACCATTCTGCCCTTCAAGCCTTAGGGATCTTTACCATCCTGAAAGAATACACCCTCTAACAGAATGTTATTGGGTTTATCCTTTAGGGAGAACCCAAGCTGACGACGTGCTAAAACAGGGTTGTAGTTAATCCCACCACATGTACCAAGAAGAGGTACATTGGAGAATTCGCCACAAGAGTCAATAATTTGCACACCATCATACACATGGTTATACCAAGAGATATCATCATTAGTGAGAGACATAAGTCTCGTGGACCACCGTAGACATTCCTTGTTCTCCTTGAAAGCGACCGTCTAAGGTAAGTGAGAAATAAACCACTTATACAACAGAGGCAAACAACACACAATGGCGCCACCACTCTTCGCATTCCTCATATGCAAAGAGAAATAGGTATCGCCCAACAGAGTCGGGACGGGATTAAGAGTAGAGAAAATCCTAATAGCGTTCACATCCACAAACTTGTCGATGTTGGGGAATAACACTAGCCCATAGATGAGAAGTACAAATATGGCCTCAAAGGCGTCCTCACTCATGGCCTTCCCATACATAGTAGCTTGAGCAATGAGGAACTTAGAAGGGAGACCTTGAATTCCACCTTTGGTAGTCATATGAGCGTCAACCAGAGATTCATCTATGTGTAACATGTCTGCTATCTCTTGAGAAGTAGGAACCCTTTCCAAGCCACTGAATGGCAACTGATCCAGAACAGGTATACCTACAAGATAAGCATACTTCTCAAGTGTAGGCAAAAGCTGAAAATCCGGAAAAGTGAAGCAACAGTACAAGGGATCATAGAACTGCACCAACACATTCATCAGACCTTCATCCACCTGATTAGTCAGAAGAGGAAGAAGCTTCCCGAAACAAGCTTTGAAACCCAAGGGATCTAATACATAGGATGTCAGATTCCTTAACTCTTTCAAATCTGGCTATCTGAAGCTGTACTTCTTTGTATTCCTTCTTTGTCTTTCCATGTCTGAAAATTTTGCAAATAGACCTCTTAAGTTCCTTGAAAATTTTCTTATTGTTTTGATGATATGAACACAAATGAGTGCATGAATGCATGAATGCAACAATCACACTCAAGGATCAAGCAAAGCACACCAAACAAAGGTCATGGGATGGATCATGTTATCCTTAATATCAACCATCCATTTTGGTGGATTATGATTTACACCTTATCAACACCCAAGTTCCATTGATATTAAGGATACCTGAACGGATCAACCATGAATCAAGGGTTTGTTGCAAGTCACGAGCATGGAGTTTAGGTTAAGAACCACCCAAAGGAAGTGTACTAAGGTTTAAACCTGCCAAACATGTTCTACAAAAGGTTCCCATAGTCATCATCCCATCTTTTGGATATTATCGGAGAAACGACTACTCGTATTCCAAAAATATTCTCAAGAGAGACTCTTATGAGTGTAGTATCGTGTAACAATCGTATCAAATCTTACACTTGAATGACTTTCGCACTACATCCTACGAATAAGCCAAGATGGGTTTGGTAAACTAAGGTCCTTGGCTTCTAAGGTCTATGTTGGAAAAGTAATGTCTAACCACAACTTACTTGTGTGACATTATTAATCCCAACATGACCTCCACCAAGTGAATGGACTTGCAAGTCAACTTGCTAAGGAATAACTCCACACAAGTCGACAAGACTATCCCATTCTCCTATCCTAAGTGCACTCGAGTTCGGGTATAGAACTCATCTCACAAAGATCACCAAGCACACAAGGAATTAATATTCAAACAATTCAAACATTACATACAATACAGTAATCCCAAATTGCACAAAAATATGTCACACAAAAAAATATACAATACAATACAACAAATATGAAAAGTAGGCAAAACCCACTAGGATTTTTCTTTATAATCCCCAGCAGAGTCGCCACTTTTCTGTAGCGGGATATTCGTTACCATTAGAGATATTGACTAAATCCAAGGTAAATCATACAAGTCGAGTCGCCACCGCACTTCTATTTATCCCAAAGGAATGGTTAGAAAGCGAACAAAAACCTTAAAGTTTTATCGAATCAAAAACTAGTAAAAATGTCAGAGATCTGGGTAAGGGGGTTGGTTATGCAATGGGAAGGTATTAGGCACCCAAAGCATCCTAGGTACTCCTAGGGAGCCCTTTTCACATTTATTGCAAAGTGTAGCACCTCAAATTTGCACCTCCCATGTTGTATATACATTTTCATGCTTAGGTCATGAGCATTGCATTGTCCACTGCATAACATTGCATTATCATTTGCATAGTCAACAGTCATCAGGCAAGATTAGTCAAGACTGGTCAGGAGATCCAATTGTGCAAGCAAGCCAGAGAATTTTCCATGGAATCAAAGCCTTAGGGTTGGTATATTGAGCTCATGTGACCCAAGGATCATTTTGAAGTGATTTGGTCAAGCATTGAAGGCTCAAAGCTCATCAGTCAATGGGAAATTCATCTGAAACCCTAGAAAGTCAACAGAAGTCAACTATCAATTCAATCATGGATTTGAAGGTGGGAGATGGTTAGAGAGGCCTCATTCATGTCCATACAAGTCTTATTTGACATTTCAAACATCAACATTGAAGAATTTGAAGTCAGATGAAAAGTTTCCAAAAATAGTAAGTGACCTGTAATTTGAAATTGCCAAAAATGGAAAGGTTTTCTCCTCAAGATTACATTATCAAGAAAGCTTCAAATGAAATTTTATCCAACATGAAAGTTGAAGATCTTTCTCTCCCCTTTCCAAAAAGTCCAAGAACATGAATTTCTCATGTATGGTTGAGAAGTTATGGATAAATCATGGTCAAAGGAATTTGAACTTCACAAGGGCATAACTTTCAAACCATAAGGCCAATTGGAGTGGTTCTTTTTGTAACATTTCTCTCTTGATCTGTACTATCCAATTCATGAATCATAAGCCATGCATTTTGATCACAAAAATATGTGCATTTTCATTTGAATTTTGGAGGGAAAATCCAAATTTGAAAATTATGCATTGTTTTCACTTCCCACCAATTGCATTTGCTTCAAAACAGATTTTTGAATGAATTCCAAGCCAAACTCGGGTACTGTAGCATTGCTTTACATACATGAGGGTGAATTGGACAATTTGCATAAACACTTGGTTTTCGCTTAATCCACTTGCATTGGCTTAATTGTGATTAAGAGTTTCATTAGCACAGCATATATATAGCATAATCATAACAGAAATTGGATTAACACCTCAGAATTCCCAGATCTAGATCCATTTGCACAATTTTCTTCATTTGGTTCTCTCACTTTTTCATCAAATTTCTTCATAAACCTTTCCTTGTTCTTGATCAATCCTTGATCCAAAAGCATAATTGGACATTTTGGAAGCAAGATCCATCAATTTTCGAGCTGATTTGGAGCTGTTGAAGTTTTGCATCCATCAATGGCAGTTGGTAATTCAAGCAAGATCGTGCAAGATTGAGCTATCAACATTCATCCATTCAATCATATAAGAGCTTAGGATCATCTGTTTCTGCATTGCCAAGCCTAAATCCATCAAATCCAGTTCTGCATCTCTTTGAAGGTTAGAATTCGACTCTCACAATTCATGAAATAGGTGTATGCATGCTGTAGATCTTTCATCCCTGAGTATACTGAACTTTGTTTCACTAATTTTCATGAAGAAATGAGTGAGATATGTTAGATCTAAGGTTGATGCATGAAACTTCTCTTGCTCAAAATTTTTGATGCATGTGGAATTAGGTTAAATTGAGCTTAGATTAGTGTTGTATGTTGAAAGACGAATCCAATGGTATGCTGGTTTTGAATTTCTGTGGATGTTTGTTCTTGAGCATATGAACACGTTGAATGTGCATGAAGAAATTAGGTTTTCGTTTCCCAGACTGTGTTTGATCTTCATGAGCGCTGTTTGCATGAGTTTTGATGTTTGTCGCCATGCACTGGTCCACGTGTAGCTAGCGTGGCATATTGGTTGGTCCAGGCGCGCTTAACTTGCCACATCATATTAATGAAACGCGGAGTTTCATTGTTAGCGCGCTACAGTTCAAATCTACACTCCCTTCGATTCCCAGCGCATGACAAATCCACATATTGCCTTGCATTATTTTCATATCTTTCTCATCCATGTCCACACCATGCTTTCATGTGTTTTTTAATTTTTCATTCATTTAAAAAATTCATAACTCATTGATTATTGATCCAAATGACCTGAGAATTTTTGCATGTTGTTCCTCATCATGTCTAGTATTTTATGACTATTTTTCCAGAAATTGTGCACAGTTGAAAAATATTTTTGCCTAGGGTTTGTTCACATGTGTGCTTTCTTGACCTATCTTTCTGGACATTTTGGTGTTGAGTTTGCATTTTTATCATTTGTGGTTGTTGAGATATGATCTGGTTGATGTAGGTGTGACAATGTGTGTCACACCTTTGCTTGCTCATCTTGTTGATTTTCTTTGCCATGCCAAATAAATGCCAATTGATGTGATTTTTTGCATGATGCTACTTCTGGATGTTAGGATTGATCACGAAGTTTTGTGGAATTATTGGATTCATTTCTGATTTGTTTGGTATTTTTCATTCTGGATGACCATTTGTGGACTTTTGGATAGTCATGAACTTCAATGATTTGTAAAATGATGGTTGTTTATCATATGAACTTGAAATTTTGAACATTGTTTCTAGACACTTTGAAGTTTATTGTGGCTTTGGTTTGATGTCTTTATCATGTTTGGATTCTGTTTTAGGCTTGTGTGAAGTTGATGTACCAATTGTTGTCCTATTTGAGCTTGTTTATGCTTACCATGACTTGATGAATTTGATTACCATGCTTATACTTGTCCAAATGCCTTGAATTTTGGTGGGATGATCATGTGATGTGTTCTGTTTAGCCATGAGTTTTCTTGGGATTTATTGAACCATTTTGGAATTAATGTGGATTTGTTCATTTTGTGGCTTCAATGAGCTTTCAACTTGCATGCTTTGCCTTATTTGATTTGTGAAATGAATTTGGTTGATGCTATTGACATGGGACCACTTGGATATTGTATTTAATTGATTGAGCTTGATTCATGTCCATTTTCATGTTCTGTTTTGGATTATTTCTCCGACTTTGACCCTAGGCCTTGTCCTAGTGGTTTGTGCTTATGTTTGAGCTTTGTTTTCAGGACAAGAAGCATATGGCCTTGAGGAATTGATTCATTGGTTTGAGTTGCCTATTTGGTTGATGTTGATTAACATTGAGTTGTTTTGTAGGTGATTTAGCTTATCTGAGTTGAGCTTGTGCCTTGCATATTGTAGCTTGCACTTGTTGTCTGTTTGACCATATCTGTTGACTTTTGGATTGTCTGTTTGACTTTGTGAGTTGTGTACTGACTGAGTTAGATTGTTTTCAGGTACATTAGTTGCTTAAGTTCATTGTGAACTTGATTTTGCTGTTGCTTGATAGCTTAGGCATTGAGGTATAATTTCTCTGACTTCATGTAGTCTGGAAGACCTGTCCTGTTACTTGGGCAGGCACCTGTCTGAAGCCCTCCTTAAGAGGCAATGCTTGTGTTTGTTTATCTTTGTGCCAAGCAGGAAAAGACCTCTAAGAGGCAATTGGAAGATAAAAGAGATGTGCAATCCATCTCCTGCTATTCAGTTGAGTCATCCCTTTGCTCACACACCTTGTGTTGATGCATTGTGGATATTAACCCAAGATCTTTGTTGAGTCAGTCATATGTGGATATAAGAGTTCCAACTTTCTGAACTCCCACACCTTCATTTGTCTGAAGCTCTCCCAGGCCAGGGATAAGAGCTGTGAAGTCTTATCTTCACTTCCCATTCCATCTGCTTCACCCTAACTCTCAATGTTAGGGTTAAGAGCTAACATCACCCTGTTACAGTGGCTTGTTTGTCGAGGTTGACATGACCCATTGACTAAAGCTTAACCTTGTGTGAGCCCACTTTGTTTGTATATAGTGTGTGCTATTTGTGTGAATGTTTGCTTTGCCTGTGTTGTTTAGGATAGCTTGCTCCCTGTGCAAGTTAGATAGCAACCTTAACTTAGGGATGATATGCATGATAACTTCTAGGCTCAAGTCGTAGTCTCCCTAGTAGTTTGTGTCTCCCTTTGTATCTGGTTAGGCTAGTCCTTTGTCCCTGCGTAGGGGAACTACGTCGCCCTGATCCTCATACCAGATGAGGTACGTAGGCAGGAGATGAGCTGATCTCTCCGGGCGCCCTTTGGTTTTGTTTGTGTGAGTTGTTTCTCCTTTTCTGGTTGGAGTCCGATGTAAGTCCAGCGATTGGCATTCGGTTTCCAGTTTCTTTGTTGGAGTCTGACGTAAGTCCAGCGATTGGCAGTCGGTTTCCTGTGTGTGTGTTTGTTGGTTTGGAGTCTGATGCAAGTCCAGCGATTGGCATTCGGTTTCCATGTTTGCCTGTTTGTGTGGAGTCTGACGTAAGTCCAGCGATTGGGAGTCGGTTTCCTGTGGTGGTTTTGTTTGGCGTGCGTTAGCCGAGCTACGAGTGCTCTGATTCTTCTTTAGTCCGGGAAGATACGTATGCATAGGATGCGACATCCTAGCGAGCACGTTTCCCCTGTTCCGAACTACGTTGACTCTGATGTCTGTACCTGACAGACTACGTAGGCCCAGGATGCGATATCCTGCCGAGTCAGTTTCTTTTGTTTTCTGTGTCTCTTTTCAGCCAGTGTTTGATGTTTGTCTGAGCAATTTTTAGCAACCTTTATCCTTCCTTTTGTGCGTGGATCCCGTCGCGTACGACGGGTGCGTAGGGGTGCTAATACCTTTCCTTCGCATAACCGACTCCTGATCCTTGCAATCTCTGGTCGCGAGACCATGTCTTTTCCAGGTTTACTTCGAGCGTTTCCTTTCCCTTCTTTGGGATAAATAATGCCCGGTGGCGGCTCTGTTGTTTTGTTTTCCCGCCGGTTTTTCCCGTAATTCGACAGCTGGCGACTCTGCTGGGGAAAAAGTGAGAAGTTGACCTCTTGCTGGTCCATCTTCCCTAAGCGAGTCACTCCTAGCGCTCTCTAGGATAGTTTAGGTTGCTTGTGTTGCTCTATTTATTGCATTTATGATTATTATGTTGTATATATGTGCATATCTGTTTGCATGCATCATACTATCATTGTGCTGTCTACCTGTACAGGTTGTTCCTCTGATGTGGGGTGGGTGTTCTGAGTGGGGCTAAAACCCAGGCTCGAGTATACACCTAGGATTAGTGTGGTCTCACGTTCCTCATTTGCTTTATCAGCATATTGTTGCAACGTGACATACCACAAGCCGGACGAGGTTCCTTTGAGAGAGCTCTTCCTTTGTGGAGTATCCACTTTGGTTGAGTAACTTCATCTGAACTATTGACTTCGGTGACCGTTCTTTCCCGGATATTTGATCTAGACGATCTTAAGAGAGCTACAACGGCACACCCGAAAGGGCAAACCCGTTGAGTATCTTTGCCCGATTGTCGAGACCATTGTCCGCCTTAGGATGACCTTGTTAGAATTCACCTGTGAGGGGAGGGTTTGATTCTTGCAAGTACAGGTTTCTGCCAGTGATGCTGTGTTGGTGACCTTAAGCCGGATTTATGGATCTTTATTTCTGGACGCCGGGGGTTTGACTCTGGTATTGATCGGAGGGTTCCGTTTATTTCGGATCCCTGGGCTGAATTTGAGGGTACCTCCTCAGATGACTACGGGTCTCAGATGACTTTGGGTTTCAGATGAATTTATGGTTCCGAATTCAGGCCGAAGCTATGACCCTGTGCCTTGAGATGCACAGCCAACCAGTCATGTTCGCATCATTTGCATCATAGCATGTTTATTTTCCAAAAAAATAATGCATAAAGAAAAAAGTTAACTCGCATACACATATCCCTTTCAGGATCATCCATGATAAAATAGCATCCGCATCATACGCATATCATGCACATGTCATCCTTGCATTACAGACATGCTTGGGAGAGACTTCTCACTCTTGTTCCTGACTGGGACAGGATTGCTGATCGTCTACCGCACCGTTACTCTACCCAGACTGAATCATCGGAAGAGCATGGATCAAGTACAGGCAGAATTGGCTGAGATGAGGGCAAACATGGCCCAGTTTATGACGATGATGCAAGGAGTTGTTCAGGGGCAAGAGGAGCTGCGTGCCTTAGCCCAGAGACAGGAGACTGCGATTCCGCCGTCCAACCGTGCTTCACCAGTGGGTGTACCCGTTCATGACAATGATGTTGTTGCTGCTCCCGTCAATAATTATGTCGTGGGTGATGAGTTAAGGGGGATCAGAATCAATGGACAGCCTCTTGCTGCAAAGACTGTTAATGCCAGAGCAACCCGTGCTCCGACTCACCATCCTGCTCCGTTGGTTGATCGGCAGGAGGACATGTTCACTCTCCTCAGTGATGATGATGAAGTTGTGAGAACTGAAGAGAGGAATAGAAAAGTGGATGCCCTTGCTGAGAAGATTCGTGCCATGGAGTGTCAGAACTCTTTGGGCTTCGATGTAACGGATATGGGTTTGGTTGATGGGCTGAGGATCCCCTACAAATTCAAGGCGCCGTCCTTTGACAAATACAACGGCACTTCCTGTCCTCGCACTCACGTACAGGCTTATTACAGGAAGATCTTAACATACACTGACGATGAGAAGATGTGGATGTACTTCTTCCAGGACAGCTTGTCTGGAGCGTCTTTGGACTGGTACATGGATCTTAAGAAAGAATCAGTCAGAAGCTGGAAAGATCTGGGTGAAACCTTTTTGAGGCAGTACAAGCACAACATGGATATGGCTCCGAGCCGAACCCAACTGCAGAGCTTGTGTCAGAAGACTGGTGAGAGCTTCAAAGAGTACGCCCAGAGATGGCGTGAGCTAGCCGCAAGAGTGCAACCTCCGATGTCGGAAAGAGAGCTGACTGACATGTTCATCGGGACCTTGCAAGGTGTGTTCATGGACCGCATGGGGAGTTGCCCGTTCAGTAGTTTTTCTGATGTTGTTGTTTGTGGGGAGAGGACTTAGAGTCTTATCAAAGCAGGAAAGATACAAGATCCTGGCTCTTCATCTTCGAGTTCTAAGAAGACATACTCTGGGGCACCCAGAAGGGGAGAGAGTGAAACAAATGTTGTGGACCATCGGAGGAATGTGAACAGAGGACAATATCGTCAGGCTGCTGCTGTGACTATTCCAGCAACTCAACAACAGCAGAGAAGACCAGCTCAGCCATATCAACAACAACAACATCGTCCTCAACAGCAGGCTTACCAGCCTCACAATGGTAATCAAGCTAGTACAAGTAATAAGAGGAAGAAGATCATTTTTGACCCGATTCCTATGTCGTATACAGAGTTGTATCCCTCTTTGATAGAGCGGAACTTGATTACTCCCAGAGACCCGCCGGCTATACCCGTCAACCCTCGGTGGTGGTATAGGCCTGATCAGCATTGTGTGTATCATTCGGGTGCTCCTGGTCATGATGTGGAAAGCTGCTTTCAGTTGAAGAATAAGGTGCAGGACCTTGTAAGATCGGGTATTCTGAGCTTTGAGGACTTAAGTCCCAATGTTAATCGGGCTTGAAGATAACAAGCCTCGGGCTGGCGTTGGCTTTTCTTCTGAGGTATTCGACAAAAAGGGTTGTTCAAAAGCAGAAGCTGCTGGTGCAAAGGATTCTGACATTTGTCATCCCTGGAGGGATCTATCACAATTGGGTCACTGTGGGCGTTCCTACAGTTGTTCATAAATCAGAGTAATAATCACTTTGTTTAAAAACCCTTCTCCCATGCCAAAAGGAGAAGTGATGACATTGTTGGCAACATTTTATGCAATGATATTTTCATAGCATGTTAAACATTTGTTTTTCCATTTGTTTTCCCTTTTCGCTTTTTGCATGAAATTGGTGATCACAAAAAACCCTAAAAACAAGAATAAAAGCAATCTTTTCATCTGCATAACGATTGTCTTGTTTGTTTTCCAAAAAGCTTTTCATATCAAAATCATTATGTAGGTCGATTCTTAAACCCATTGAACATAATGATCCGACGTCATCTCCCAATTTTGGATTCCCTGTATTCGAAGCGGAAGAAGATGATGTTGAAGGGATTCCTGACGAGATTTCCCGACTTCTTGAGCAAGAAAAGAAGATCACTCAGCTGCATCTCGAGAATCAACAGAACAGCCAGCTGGGGCATTAAAAAAAAGAGAAAAAAAAGAGGAGGGTGCAAAATCAAAAGAAATCAAAAGAAATCCAAATCAAAAGAAAGAAAAAAGAAAGAAACAAACAAAAGAGAAATAGCACCCTCAAAGTCCCAAGTTGACTGATGCTGATTGGATTCAGAGTCGTTACAACCAAGTGAATCCGATCGAAAAGAAGAGATTAACTGCCATGTGTCATGGTCAGTTACATCAGTAGAGAATGAAGAAAGCATTTGACAAGAAGGTCAAGCCTCGTGTGTTCCGAAAAGGTGACCTTGTGCTCAAGAAAGTCTTGTCTTTCGCGCCCGATTCCAGGGGCAAGTGAACCCCAAGCTATGAATGTCCATATGTTGTCAAGAGAGCCTTTTCAGGCGGTGCTTTGACACTTACAACAATGGATGAAGAAGTTCACTCGTCCTGTGAATTCCGATGCAGTCAAGAAATACTTCGCCTAAAAAAAAAAGCAAAATAGCTCGCTAAGTCGAACATCCCAAAGGGTGACTTAGGCAAAAAGGAGCGTCTCGGTGGATTGAAAACCCGAAAGGGCGATCCAGGCAAAAGTTAGAGACATTGAAAAAAAAAAGAATTTGCATCCCGCTAGATTGAGCACCTCACACTGGGGCAATCTAGGCAAAAATTAGGGATTTGGCAAGTAACTGCATCTTGACAAGACTGTGTTCTACATCTGTCATCCGCCAACAATTCTCGATTCGTCGTCGACTGAAGTTTCGGATACATCGAAATTCGGAATGGTAGAGAAAAGGTCATTATGTTCAATGTAGCCCTCTCCAATATATATCACCGATTTCAAACTTGTACAGATCTATGGAGTCTCGCCATTTGCAGACTACCATTCCATCACATCAATTTGAGCTTTTATCCAATTATTTGCACTCTTATTTGTTTCAACTCAACAAATGTTTTGCATGTTTTAATTGAGAAAGTATCATTGTTTTCAAAATAAACAAATTTTTCAAAAATTGTTCTTAAACAAAGTGAACATTCACAATGATGGAAGAACAATTAGGAGATCCGTAGTGCTCTCCCAAGGGTGGTATGATTACCAACAGGTAAGACATTTGTTCGTATCTCGAGCATAACTGTATCTTTTTCCTGTAGAACCTCTTATGGTTTCTCCTCAGCGAGGTTGCTCAGTGCAGTGTTGGTTGAAGTTGTTCATCTTCGTGTCCCCGGCAGTGCAGCATTCTTCCTCAAGTCCCTCTTAGCCCTATTGTGGTGCATCCCCAGTAGAGTGTTGTTTGAGCCCTATTGTGGGGCATCCCCAGCAAGTTTGCTGTTGGGAACACTTTTGTGGGGCAGTTCCCGAGCAGAGTATCTATTGAAGACTTCAACTTTCATCTCTCCAGCAGAGCAGTCTTCTCCTATCCCCGGCATGGGTGTTTGTCTTTGGAAGATTCAGTATTTGGTGGATTGACATCCCAGTAAACCGGCATTCCCTCGGATAGATCCCTCAGTGGAGTTGTTGGCATGATGAGCTTTCTCAATGCCTATCTATCCTCATCAGAGATCTGGTTGCTTCTTGGTATCTCTGATCTCCAACACGAGTTGTTGTGGTGTGTCTGCCTGTACATTGAACTCTTTCATCCGGTTTTGATTGATGATCCCTTCGGCAGCCTATTGTGGCCTTCCTCCCCTGCAGGATGATGTTATTCCCTGATGTCCCAGTCTCCAGCAGGTTTTCGTTGCTCTCTGGTGATTTTGGACTTCCCTCGGGAAGTGTAGTACCGGATGGTTGATTCCTGGGCCTTTGTGTGTTAACATGTCTGTTTGTCAGCATTCATCATACATTCCTCATGCATAATGCATACATGCATAATCATAACATTCAGATACTCATGTTGCATCTGTTGTCGTGTATCTGTTGATGGTGGTCTCCTGCTAGTCGGTGATGCAGATCTCCCCAATAGATCCTCCCCTAGCAGATGTGGGTGTGTCTGATCTCTCCATATAGAGTCGACCCCTTAGGCAGAAAGTGTCTGTCATTTCCTTCTGCGCTCCCCACTGAGTTATATCCTCGTGGATGACGGTTGTTTCCGTTCCCTCCCTGCACACATAACATGATGGGTTTTCCCTATTGAGTTCTTTCCTCATTAGGACGAGTCTTGATTCAGTATGCCTTTTGGATCGATCCTAAACTGGCTTCCTCGTGGCTGTCTCTTGTGCTTCCCTGTGGTATAAATGAATAGTTGCTCACTAACCGGCACTCATTCATCTTATCCTCAGTGGAATTGGTTGGCATCTACCTACGAACCGGTAGTTGTAAGTCCTATCTTTGCGGTTTTCTACCTACTAACCGGTAGTTATAAATCCCACTTTCATCCCCTAGCAGAGGTAACCTTTGTGGTTCATTCTGGTTGTTGGCGGATTTTGCGGTCTTCTACCTACTACTCGGTAGTTGTAAATCTTTTTTCTCACTCTGTTCCTCAGCAGATCGTTTTGCGGGCTTCTACCTACTACCCGGTAGATGTAAATCCTCTGTTCTCTCCTTTGTGGAGTCAACCTTTGTGCTCATCCTAGTCGATGATGGTTGCTTTTCTGTGGTTTTCTGCCTACTAATCGGTAGATGTAATCCCCTCTTTGTGGTTATCATTATTCAGTTGGTATTGATATTCCTTTCACCTTTCGGATATTTGCTGTGATTAAGCAACTTTATCCCCAGCGGGTCCTCTTTCATTCACCGTTTGCTGGTAATGTTGGTGGTTTCCCCTTTTGATTGGTCATCTTTGCATACCTAGTCTCGGTATCCCGATGCCTTTCGTTTTCGGTCGATCTATCCTTTAACGACCTACAACCCGGTTATGGATAATCTTCCATGCGAGTATATTATCTACGTTTTGACGGCTATAGATAATATATCTCATGCGCTCCTTGGTCGAAGTCTTGTCCTTCCCAGTTGAGTAAGATTCGTATTCCTTGTGGAATCGAATGTCCATCCTTTAACAAGTTTGCTTTCGCACTCTTCAGGATGATGAGTGTTTTGGAACACACACCAATTCACGATTTCGGTCGATTTATCCATTTAACAACCTACAACCCGGTTATGGATAATTTTCCATGCGAGTGTATTATCTACGTTTTGACGGCTATAGATAATATATCTCATGCACTCTTTGGTTTAACCCTTTGTTTGTTTCCCCAACTGAGTAAGATTCGTATTCCTTGTGGAATCGAATGTCCGTCCTTTAACAAGATTGCTTTTCTAGCCCTCTTCAAGATGTTGAGTGTTTAGGAACACAAACCAATTCACATTTTGGCCGGTCACCTGTTTCATGCCTACAACCCGGTATCCTTGGTGTTCCTTCCTGTTTGCTCTCTGTCGTGACCTTGATCCCCAGTGAGCTACCTCTCCGTTGGTTTCGATAAGCGTCGAGTTTTTCCTATTCTTCCGTTGACGTATAGTTGCATATGCCCCACAGATCATTTGCTAATATCTGTTGATTCCCCAAGGATTCTCCTCTCCGTTGGTGTCGATAAACGTTGAGTTTTTCCCTATGCGTCTGTTGACGTTTGGTTGAGTCATATTTCCTCCCCCCAGAAGGGTCACCTCTCCGTTGGTTTCGATAAACGTTGAGTTTTTCCTATTCGTCTGGTGACGTATAGTGATACCTTTCGCCTCAGAGTTACCTCTCCGTTGGTTTCGATAAACGTTGAGTTTTTCCTATTCGTCCTTTGACGTCTAGTTGTATCTTCCCAAGTAGAGCTTCTCCTTCTCCGTTGGTGTCGATAAACGTCGAGCTTCTCCTTCTCCGTTGGTGTCGATAAACGTCAAGCTTCTCCTTCTCCGTTGGTGTCGATAAACGTCGAGCTTCTCCTTCTCCGTTGGTGTCGATAAACGTCGAGCTTCTCCCTTTCGTCCGTTGACGTCTGGTCGAGTCTTCCCAGTCATCCGTTGATGTCTGGTTACCTCTCCGTTGGTTTCGATAAACGTTGAGTTTTTCCCATTCGTCCGTTGACGTCTGGTTGTCTTTCTTTCCAGTCATTCATTAATGTCTGGTTACCTCTCCGTTGGTTTCGATAAACGTTGAGTTTTTCCCATTCGTCCGTTGACGCATGGTGGTTCCCCTTTCTTTCCAGTCATTCATTAATGTCTGGTTACCTCTCCGTTGGTTTCGATAAACGTTGAGTTTTTCCCATTCGTCCGTTGACGTCTGGTTGTCTTTCTTTCCATTCATTCGTTGATGTCTGGTTACCTCTCCGTTGGTTTCGATAAACGTCGAGTTTTTCCTAGTTGTCCGTTGACATCTAGATGTATTTCTTTTCCATTCATCCGTTGATGTCTGGTCTCCTTCTCCGTTGGTGTCGATAAACATCGAGCTTCTCCTTCTCCGTTGGTGTCGATAAACGTCGAGCTTCTCCCGTTCGTCCGTTGACGTCTGGTCGAGTCTTTCCCATTCATCCGTTGATGTCTGGTTACCTCTCCGTTGGTTTCGATAAACGTTGAGTTTTTCCCATTCGTCCGTTGACGTATGGTGGTCCCCCTTTCTTTCCAGTCATTCATTAATGTCTGGTTACCTCTCCGTTGGTTTCGATAAACGTTGAGTTTTTCCCATTCGTCCGTTGACGTCTGGTTGTCTTTCTTTCCATTCATTCATTAATGTCTGGTTACCTCTCCGTTGGTTTCGATAAACGTTGAGTTTTTCCTAGTCGTCCGTTGGCGTCTAGTTGTGATTTCTATTCCCATTCATCATCTTTCGATGTCTGGATGTGATTGTACCTTTGAGAAAAAATCAAAATCCCCAGTAATAAATATCAGATCCCAGTGGAAGCGTTCGTTGGTGAATTTTCCTTTCTTGGATCCCCGCAGTTGTGCAAATTTCTACGTTTCTTTGTATTCAATCCCTGTTTACCCTGAAGGTCTGACAGCTGTTGCTCTCATCCGTTCGGGTTCCCAGTTGATTGAATAGGGGCAGCTGTAGCACCTCAAATTTGCACCTCCCATGTTGTATATACATTTTCATGTTTAGGTCATCAGCATTGCATTGTCCACTGCATAACATTGCATTATCATTTGCATAGTCAACAGTCATCAGGCAAGATTAGTCAAGACTGGTCAGGAGATCCAGTTGTACAAGCAAGCAAGAGCATTTTCCATGGAATCAAAGCCTTAGGGTTGGTATATTCAGCTCATGTGACCCAAGGATCATTTTGAAGTGATTTGGTCAAGCATTGAAGGCTCAAAGCTCATCAGTCAATGGGAAATTCATCTGAAACCCTAGAAAGTCAACAGAAGTCAACTGTCAATTCAATCATGGATTTGAAGGTGGGAGATGGTTAGAGAGGCCTCATTCATGTCCATACAAGTCTCATTTGACATTTCAAACATCAACATTGAAGAATTTGAGGTCAGATGAAAAGTTTCCAAAAATAGTAAGTGACCTGTAATTTGAAATTGTCAAAAATGGAAAGGTTTTCTCCTCAAGATTACATTATCAAGAAAGCTTCAAATGAAATTTTGTCCAACATGAAAGTTGAATATCTTTCTCTCCCCTTTCCAAAAAGTCCAAGAACATGAATTTGTCATGTATGGTTGAGAAGTTATGGATCAATCATGGTCAAAGGAATTTGAACTTCACAAGTGCATAACTTTCAAACCATAAGGCCAATTGGAGTGGTTCTTTTTGTAACATTTCTCTCTTGATCTGTACTATCCAATTCATGCATCATAAGCCATGCATTTTGATCACAAAAATATGTGCATTGTCATTTGAATTTTGGAGGGAAAATCCACATTTGAAAATTATGCATTGTTTTCACTTCCCACCAATTGCATTTGCTTCAAAACAGATTTTTGAATGAATTCCAAGCCAAACTCGGGTACTGTAGCATTTCTTTACATACATGAGGGTGAATTGGACTATTTGCATAAACACTTGGTTTTAGCTTAATCCACTTGCATTGGCTTAATTGTGATTAAGAGTTTCATTAGCACAACATATATATAGCATAATCATAACAGAAATTGGATTAACACCTCAGAATTCCCAGATCTAGATCCATTTGCACAATTTTCTTCATTTGGTTCTCTCACTTTTTCATCAAATTTCTTCATAAACCTTGCCTTGTTCTTGATCAATCCTTGATCCACAAGCATAATTGGACATTTTGGAAGCAAGATCCATCAATTTTCGAGCTGATTTGAAGTTGTTGAAGTTTTGCATCCATCAATGGAAATTGGTAATTCAAGCAAGATCGTGCAAGATTGAGTTATCAACATTCATCCATTCAATCATATGAGAGCTTAGGATCATCTGTTTCTGCATTGCCAAGTCTAAATCCATCAAATCCAGTTCTGCATCTCCTTGAAGGTTAGAATTCGACTCTCACAATTCATGAAATAGGTGTATGCATGTTGTAGATCTTTCATCCCAGAGTATATTGAACTTTGTTTCACTAATTTTCATGAAGAAATGAGTGAGATATGTTAGATCTAAGGTTGATGCATGAAACTTCTCTTGCTCGAAATTTTTGATGCATGTGGAATTAGGTTAAATTGAGCTTAGATTAGTGTTGTATGTTGAAAGACGAATCCAATGGTATGCTGGTTTTGAATTTCTGTGGATGTTTGTTCTTGAGCATATGAACACGTTGAATGTGCATGAAGAAATTAGGTTTTCGTTTCCCAGACTGTGTTTGATCTTCATGAGCGTTGTTTGCATGAGTTTCGATGTTTGTCGCCATGCACTGGTCCACGTGTGGCTAGCGTGGCATATTGGTTGGTCCAGGCGCGCTTAACTTGCCACATCATATTAATGAAACACGGAGTTTCATTGTTAGCGCGCGACAGTTCAAATCTACACTCCTTTCGATTCCCAGCGCATGACAAATCCACATATTGCCTTGCATTATTTTCATATCTTTCTCATCCATGTCCACACCATGCTTTCATGTGTTTTTTAATTTTTCATTCATTTAAAAAATTCATAACTCATTGATTATTGATCCAAATGACCTGGGAATTTTTGCATGTTGTTCCTCATCATGTCTAGTATTTTATGACTATTTTTCCAGAAATTTTGCACGGTTGAAAAATACTTTTGCCTAGGGTTTGTTCACATGTGTGCTTTCTTGACTTACCTTGCCATGTTTCTTGTGAAATGATGAGTTTTCATCCATTGATTGTGAAATTTGGTATGCTTAAACTAGACATCTTGCTGGACGTAGGTGTGACAATGTGTGTCACACCTTTGCTTGCTCATCTTGTTGATTTTCTTTGCCATGCCGAATAAATGCCAATTGATGTGATTTTTTGCATGATGCTACTTCTGGATGTTAGGATTGATCACGACGTTTTGTGGAATTATTGGATTCATTTCTGATTTGTTTGGTATTTTTCTTTCTGGATGACCATTTGTGGACTTTTGGATAGTCATGAACTTCAATGATTTGTAAAATGATGGTTGTTTATCATATGAACTTGAAATTTTGTACATTGTTTCTAGACACTTTGAAGTTTATTGTGGCTTTGGTTTGATGTCTTTATCATGTTTGGATTCTGTTTTAGGCTTGTGTGAAGTTGATGTACTAATTGTGGTCCTATTTGAGCTTGTTTATGCTTACCATGACTTGATGAATTTGATTACCATGCTTCTACTTGTCCAAATGCCTTGAATTTTGGTGGGATGATCATGTGATGTGTTATGTTTAGCCATGATTTTTCTTGGGATTTATTGAACCATTTTGGAATTAATGTGGATTTGTTCATTCTGTTGCTTCAATGAGCTTTCAACTTGCATGCTTTGCCTTATTTGATTTGTGAAATGAATTTGGTTGATGATATTGACATGGGACGACTTGGATATTATTCTTAATTGATTGAGCTTGATTCATGTCCATTTTCATGTTCTGTTTTGGATTATTTCTCCCACTTTGACCCTAGGCCTTATCCTAGTGGTTTGTGCTTATGTTTGAGCTTTGTTTTCAGGACAAGAAGCATATGGCCTTGAGGAATTGATTCATTGGTTTGAGTTGCCTATTTGGTTGATGTTGATTAACATTGAGTTGTTTTGTAGGTGATTTAGCTCATCTGAGTTGAGCTTGTGCCTTGCACATTGTAGCTTGCACTTGTTGTCTGTTTGACCATATCTGTTGACTTTTGGATTGTCTGTTTGACTTTGTGAGTTGTGTACTGACTGAGTTAGATTGTTTTCAGGTACATTAGTTGCTTAAGTTCATTGTGAACTTGATTCTGCTATTGCTTGATAGCTTAGGCATTGAGGTATAATTTCTCTGACTTCATGTAGTCTGGAAGACCTGTCCTGTTACTTGGGCAGGCACCTGTCTGAAGCCCTCCTTAAGAGGCAATGCTTGTGTTTGTTTATCTTTGTGCCAAGCAGGAAAAGACCTCTAAGAGGCAATTGGCAGATAAAAGAGATGTGCAATCCATCTCCTGCTATTCAGTTGAGTCATCCCTTTGCTCACACACCTTGTGTTGATGCATTGTGGATATTAACCCAAGATCTTTGTTGAGTCAGTCATATGTGGATAGAAGAGTTCCAACTTTCTGAACTCCCACACCTTCATTTGTCTAAAGCTCTCCCAGGCCAGGGATAAGAGCTGTGAAGTCTTATCTTTACTTCCCATTCCATCTGCTTCACCCTAACTCTCAATGTTAGGGTTAAGAGCTAACATCACCCTGTTACAGTGGCTTGTTTGTCGAGGTTGACATGACCCCTTGACTAAAGCTTAACCTTGTGTGAGCCCACTTTGTTTGTATATAGTGTGTGTTATTTGTGTGAATGTTTGCTTTGCCTGTGCTGTTTAGGATAGCTTGCTCCCTGTGCAAGTTAGATAGCAACCTTAACTTAGGGATGATATGCATGATAACTTCTAGGCTCGAGTCGTAGTCTCCCTAGTAGTTTGTGTCTCCCTTTGTATCTGGTTAGGCTAGTCCTTTATCCCTGCGTAGGGGAACTACGTCGCCCTGATCCTCATACCAGATGAGGTACGTAGGCAGGAGATGAGCTGATCTCTCCGGGCGCCCTTTTGTTTTGTTTGTGTGAGTTGTTTCTCCTTTTCTGGTTGGAGTCCGATGTAAGTCCAGCGATTGGCATTCGGTTTCCAGTTTCTTTGTTGGAGTCTGACGTAAGTCCAGCGATTGGCAGTCGGTTTCCTGTGTGTGTGTTTGTTGGTTCGGAGTCTGATGCAAGTCCAGTGATTGGCATTCGGTTTCCATGTTTGCCTGTTTGTGTGGAGTCTGACGTAAGTCCAGCGATTGGCAGTCGGTTTCCTGTGGTGGTTTTGTTTGGCGTGCGTTAGCCAAGCTACGAGTGCTCTGATTCTTCTTTAGTCCGAGAAGATACGTATGCATAGGATGCGACATCCTAGCAATCAGGTTTCCCCTGTCCCGAACTACGTCGACTCTGATGTCTGTACCTGACAGACTACGTAGGCCCAGGATGCGATATCCTGCCGAGTCAGTTTCTTTTGTTTTCTGTGTCTCTTTTCAGCTAGTGTTTGATGTTTGTCTGAGCAATTTTTAGCAACCTTTATCCTTCCTTTTGTGCGTGGATCCCGTCGCGTACGACGGATGCGTAGGGGTGCTAATACCTTCCCTTCGCATAACCGACTCCCGATCCTTGCAATCTCTGGTCGCGAGACCATGTCTTTTCCAGGTTTACTTCGAGCGTTTCCTTTCCCTTCTTTGGGATAAATAACGCACGGTGGCGGCTCTGTTGTTTTGTTTTCCCGCCGGTTTTTCGCGTAATGCGACACAAAGGTTGTTGTTTTTTTGTGAAAATTTATTTGTGCAAACATGATTGAAGGAATGAGAAAAGCAGGTATGTTTATCTAATGTACTAGTTACTAAAAGAAGGGTCAAAAGAAAATGACTCGCACGGATGTCGCATCCACTGCATACGTATCTCATCTGAATCTGAGAATCAGAGTCTTCGTAGCTCGACTACCTATGGGTTAAAGAGGAGTGTGCTTGCTAAGACATCGTGTCTTATGCCTACGTATCTCATCTGGGATGAAAATTAGAGCAAAACGTAGTTCGACTAACTACGGGGTAAGGGTTGAACGACGTTACTACGCAATCTACCAGATGCTCGACCTTTGGAGACTTACTCGCCTGTAGTAGAAGGAGTAAATGTGTTCTTAGGAGAAGAAAAATCAATGAGTTTGGGGAGTTAGGGACGCGCATGCAAAAAGGCAGTCCTAGATGAAGGGACCGCGCTACCTTAATTGACATGCCACGAGAGGCTATACAAAACCTAAGAAAGCGGTAAAATGCGGGAAAAATAAAGGTACCTGTAGCGGGGTATTCGTTACCATTAGAGATATTGACTAAATCCAAGGTAAATCATACAAGTCGAGTCGCCACCGCACTTCTATTTATCAAAGGAATGGTTAGAAAGCGAACAAAAACCTAAAAGTTTTATCGAATCAAAAACTAGTAAAAATGTCAGAGATCTGGGTAAGGGGGTTGGTTATGCAATGGGAAGGTATTAGGCACCCAAAGCATCCTAGGTACTCCTAGGGAGCCCTTTTCAAATTTGTTGCAAAGGTTGTTGTTTTTTTTTTGAAAATTTATTTGTGCAAACATGATTGAAGGGATGAGAAAAGCGTGTATGTTTATCTAATGTTCTACTTACTAAAAGAAGGGTCAAAAGAAAATGACTCGCACGGACGTCGCATCCACTGCATACGTATCTCATCTGAATCTTAGAATCAGAGTCTTCGTAGCTCAGCTACCTATGGGTTAAAGAGGAGTGTGCTCGCTAAGACATCGCGTCTTATGCCTACGTATCTCATCTGGGATGAAAATCAGAGCAAAACGTAGTTCGACCACCTATGGGGTAAGGGTTGTGTTTTGGGGTGAACAACGTTACTACGCAATCTACCGGATGCTCGACCTTTGGAGACTTACTCGCCTGTAATAGAAGGAGATAACGTGTTCTTAGGAGAAGAAAAATCAATTAGTTTGGGGTGTTTAGGGATGCTCATGCAAAAAGTCAGTCCTAGATGAAGGAACCGCGCTACCTTAAATGACATGCCACGAGAGGCTATACGAAACCTAAGAAATCGGTAACATGCGGGAAAAGTAAAGGGATCGAGAGATCTACCGTACGGATAAATATCCGAAGTAACAACAATTAAAGAGATAAGAAACCCAGAGATATCTCAAGCTAGCACCATCAAAGAAAGTGAGTCAGTACAGGTAATCGGATTAAACCTCTAGGTGGTATCCCACAAATAAAGTGGAACACCAGGCAAGCCATCTCTGCAAGATTCATATGAGCCCTCACAAAACAAAACTCAACAAACAGGTTAGAGAAACAAGATATGATAATCAAGAGTTGCCCCCAAATCAAAATGTAACCACATGAATCATGCCATTAAAATTCACAAAAAGCTCACAAAAAGCAACCAAGGGTGGGAGGCCTAAACCTCTTGTCAAACACATGCATCAAAAGGGTATCAAATTCACCCATAATACCTCATACATTCAGAGCATTCAAATTAAAAGCATAAAGTAATGGGAATAAGGCAAACCTGACTGGAGAGATCGAATGAAATTGAATTGCCTGGTTGGGTTTGCAAAGCACTCTTAGGGTTTATATGAGAGGGAATTGGTTCTTTGCCGATGAGTTCCCTTTAGTCTCTGGAGGTTGCTCTGAACTCTGTTAGCTCTTCTCTCACTATCTTTTTCCCTGCCAGGGTAATAGGAATAGAATTACCTTTTGTTTCACTGAAACTCTGAATTTATAACCTGGTTTTTGTGGACCTGTGGGCTCAAATGAGAGAGGCTCAAGTCCAAAAAATTTCTGTTATATTTTATTTATTTATTTATTTATTTATTTTCGTTTTTTTTAAACACGTGGGCTTCGCCTAGCGAGCATGACAGTTCAAGAAATTCCTCTGAGCGTAGGTGATTCTGGTGGCTTTTCTTGGGACTCGCTAGGCGACCCATTTTGCTCGCCTAGCGAGCATGACAGCTCATGAACAAACCTTTGCTCCTTCACCATTAACGTTTTGACTGACGAATAGACCCCATTTGAACCTGTTGGAAGTATCTCAAGCCATTCCCTTGTGTTGACTGATCATCTAAGTAGAACCCACAAAGTGTCTTGGATGATACTCAAGCTTCAAACAAAAGATGTTAGTGACACATTTTTGTGCTTTTGGTTAGTAAACAAAAGTAAGAGAAACAATGATATATAATTCAAGCATGCTTGGTGATCTCAAACCAATCACAAGGAGTCCCACACAAAGGCAAAGGGAACCAAGATGCTAAAGATCCTTGAGGCAATGCAAATGCAATGTTATGATGCCATGAGGGATCTTAGGGTCAAAATTGGGGTCTTACAATACCACGTGGATAAAGATACGAAGCAACAACAATTAAGAAATAAGAAAACCAAAGATCCTTCCAAGCTAAGCACCATCAAAGAAAGTCAGTCAGTACAGGTAATCGGAATAAACCTCCAGGTGGTATCCCACAAATAAAGTGGGACACCATGCAAGCTATCCCTGCAAGAGTATGTGAGCCCTCACAAAAACTCAACAAACAGGTTAGAGTAATATGACGGGATTAGGAAAAAAAACAATGCCATAACAAACACAAAACAGGTTAGAGCAAACAGGAAAAAACAACTACTGTCGCGATCGCTGCTGCATCGCCTAGCGAAAGCTTAGCGAAGCTTCACTGCAGGCTCGCCTAGCGAAGGTACTAGCGAGCGCCTGCAGGTTCTGGATTTCCCATTGATAACAGTACGATTTTAGGGACTCCAAACCCTATGGCATCTATCTCAGAAATTAAGTGATCAAAACATTCAAGGTATTGTTTACACATTCATGCATGTCTAAACCCGTGGGCAAAACTGAACGATACCTCATACATTTAGAGTATTCAAATTAAAGCATAGAGTAATGGGGATAAGGGCAAACCTGACTGGAGAGACCGATAAAACTCGAAAGGCACGGCTGGGTTTACAAGGCAATGTTAGGGTTTGCGTGAGGCAGAGGCGAAAGTGTGTGAGTCCGAGTGAACCTTTCAGAGTTGCCTGGAGGTTGCTGCAGATTAGTTCGTAGGTTTCCCTTCTGCCTCTTTTCTCTCTCTTTTTCTCCAGGGTTTGTAATAGTCTCCAGCCTGTTTTTCTCAAATGAAGCTCTGGTATTTATAGCCTAATATTGGTGACTTGGTGGGCTCAAAATCAAGCCCAAAATTTTCTGTTATTTTCCAAAATGCGCGCGCTTCTCCTAGCGAAGGATCTGCTCGCTTAGCGAGCATGACAGTTCAGTTCGCTTAGCGAATCCTGCTGCTCGCCTAGCGAGCATGACATCTCAGAGGCAAATTTTTGCTCCTTCAAGGTTAGCGTTCTGAACGATGAATAGGCCCCATTTGAACCTGTTGGATGATACTCAAGCTCCAAACATAAGATGTTAGTGACACATTTTTGTGCTTTTGGTTAGTGAACAAAAATAAGAGAAACAATGATATATAATTCAAGCATGCTTGGTGATCTCGAACCAATCACAAGGAGTCCCACCCAAAGGCAAAGGGAACCAAGATGCTATTGATCCTTGAGGCTATGCAAATGCGATGTTATGATGCCATGAGGGATCTTAGGGTCAAAATTGGGGTCTTACAGAACCCTGGAAACAATCTTCCAAAGCTCTCGAGACCGGAAGATAAGTTGCACGAAGCCTCTTCACCTCTCTCTCATAGGCTGCCTCCATATCTGCCTTCTCCTTGGCGAGTCGATCATATTTCCTCTTCCAAAACTTGGAAGACTGAGGAAGAAGAGAAGTAACCATGTCATTGTGCTCATCAATAATTTGATGCTCCAGAAATTCTATCACGGCATCTTTATCTCTGAGTTGCTGAAGCAGCTTCTTTCGCTCACGGACCCAAGCGCGTGAACGGTCTTTATCTCTCAACTCCTCTACTCCTTGGTCAGGGAGGATTGTAGGCCCAGCCATAACCATAGGTGTAGGTCTCGGGTAGTCATAGGGCATGCGGTACTCAGAAGCTCTCTTCCTCACCCATGAGGTGTAGGGTTCCAAAGCAATACAATTCTTCGGACCAAGCTCTTTCCTTCCCTTCCTATGAATCTTGCGCCAAGCGTGAACCATTATGCCCTTCAAGTTTTGGGGATCTTTACCCTCTTGAAAGAACACACCTTCCAACAGAATGTTGTTAGGTTTATACTTTAAGGCGAACCCAAGCTGACTGTGATCCAAAATAGGGTTGTAGTTAATTCCACCACATGTACCAAGAAGAGGCACATTGGAGAATTCACCACAGAAGTCAATAATCTGCACACCATCATATATACGGTTGTACAAAAAGATATCATCATTAGTGAGAGACATAAGTCTCGTGGACCACCGTAGACATCCTTTGTTCATCTTGAAGGCAATCGTCTGTTGCAAGTGTGAAATAAATCACTTGTACAACAGAGGCAAACAACATACAATGGTACCACCACCCTTTGCATTCCTCATATGCAAAGAGAAATAAGTGTCACCCAACGGAGTAGGAACGGGATTAAGAGTAGAGAAAATCCTAATGGCGTTCACATCCACAAAATTGTCGATGTTGGGGAATAACACTAGCCCATAGATGAGAAGTACAAATATAGCCTCAAAGGCATCCTCACTCATGGCCTTCCCAAATAAAGTAGCTTGGGCAATGAGGAAATCATATGGGAGACCTTGAATTCCACCTTTGGTGGTCATATGAGCACCAATATCAAATACATCTATGTGCAACAGATCATCAATCTCTTGGGAAGAAGGAACTCTTTCCAAGCCACTAAACGGCAACTGATCTAAGATAGGTATGCCCAAAAGATAGGCATACTCCCCAAGTGTAGGCAAGAGCTGGAAATCCGGAAAAGTGAAGCAACGGTACAAGGGATCATAGAACTGCACCAACACACTCATCAGACCTTCATCCACGTGAGTAGCAAGAATAGACAGAAGCTTCCCATGACGAGCTTTGAACTCCAAGGGATCTAATACATAGGATGTCAAACTCCTTAACTCTTTCAAGTCTGGTTGTTTGAAACTGTACTTCTTCGTATTCCTTCTTTGCTTATCCATGTCTGAAAATTTGCAAATAGACCTCTTAAGTTCCTTGAAAATTTTCATTGTTTATGATATGGATGCAAATGAATGCATGAATGCATGAATGCATGGATGCAACAATCACGGATCAAGCAAGTCACCACACAAAGGTCACGGGATTGATCAAGTCATCTTTAATATCAATCATCCATTTTGGTGGATTATGGTTTACACCTTATCAACACCCAAGTTCCATTGATATTAAGGATATACAAGAACGGATCAACCGCGAATCAAGGGTTTATTGCAAGTCATGAGCATGGAGTCTCCGTTAAAAACCACCCAATGGGAGTGTACTATGGTTAAACCTGACAATCATGTTCTATAAGAGGTTCCCATAGTCATCATCTCATCTTTCGAATATTATCGGATAAACGACAACTCGTATTCCAAAAATATTCTCAAGAGAGACTCTTATGAGTGTAGTATCGCGTAACAATCGTATCAAATCTTACACTTGAACGATCTTCGCACTACGTCCTAAAATAGGCCAAGATGGGCTAGGTAATCTAAGGTCCTTGGCTTCTAAGGTATATATATTGGAAAGAGTAATGCCTAACCACGACTACTCGTGTGACATTATTGATCCCAACAAGACCTCCACCAAGTAAATGGGCTTGCAAGTCAACTTGCTAAGGAATAACTCTACACAACTCAACAAGACTATGCCATTCTCCTATCATAAGTGCACTCGAGTTCGGGTATAGAACTCATCTCACAAGAGACTACCAAGCTTACAAGCAATTGATATATCAAGCAATTCATACATTACAAATAATACAGTCATCCCAAATTTGCACAAAAATATGCGACAAATAAATATAAACATACAATACAACAAAGGCAAAAAGTAGGTTGAACCCACTAGGAAGTGTTCTCATTCCCCAGCAGAATCGCCACTTTTCTGTAGCGGGGTATTCGTTACCTTTAGATTTATTGACTAAATCAAAAGTAAACCATACAATTCGAGTCGCCACCGCACTTCTATTTATCCAAAGGAAAGGTTAGAAAGCGAATAAAAACCGAGAATTTTTATCAAATCAAAAATTATAAAAATGTCAGAGATCTGGGTAAGGGGGTTGGTTATGCAATGGGAAGGTTTTAAGCACCCAAAATATCCTTAGTACTCATAGGGAGCCCTTTTTGCAAAGTTGTATGGTAGGTTGGTATTTGTGAAAATATTAGTCAAACATGATTGGGGGGATGAGAAAAGAATGTACAAATTATTTACAATTTTGTTGTTTGAATGGATGAACCCATTGCCTACGTACCATCACAAAGGTAGGATCAAAACCTTGTAGTTCGGGGTAAAAATCTCAAAATAAGTTGGTGAATTGATTCATCAAAAGCCTTAAGGTCGTTTGTTATCAAAGGGAGAAAACTCAACCTAAACCAACAATCCACCATGTGAGGAGAGCTTCAACTTACTAGTGAGGGATCCGCCCTATAATAAGTATGGAAGACTTATAGTCCAATCACTAAGGATAAGGTGAGGTTTACATCAACCATAATTCAAATCTATGGCTAATGTTTATGAAAAGTTATAACAAAGGTGGCCATTGGAACCACAAAAACAATTTGAAGTGAGTTGTATTTACCAATTAGAAGTATTCACAAAATGAAGTCAAAGTTGACTTAAGATTCAATTCAAAATAAGTATTAATGAAAAGACTTTGAAAAAATCAAAGGATATGGCCTAGGTTTCTAGTTTTAAAAAAAAACAATGTCAATGTTTGCACAAAATGAGTTTGGCTTGGGTTAGAGTGGAGAGAAGAAGAGAAGGGCTAGTCCTAAACATGCAAAGATGAGAGAAGAGAGTAAAACCCTTGGAGTTCCTTTCTTGAGATCATAAAGATGATCCAAGATGCTCCTTTCCTTTGGACTTAGCAATCAACTCAAGCAATTAAACAAATATTCAATCAAGCTCCTAGGATCTTCCAATTGGATTTGTCTCTCTTAACTTGGATGCTCATGACAATGATCCTTCTAATTAGCTCAAGTTTGGATTCCCTATCACACAAGAACAAACAATAAAAAAGTTCATAATGCAATAATAGAAATGGACAAAGAGAGAGTTTAGATTAGGGGTCCTTTCAAGTCAACATCAAGATGTAAGCATTCTAAAGGCATGAGGCCTAGTTGCTCTTCAACAAAAAAAAATTAGCATTCTAAAGGCATGAGGCCTAGTTGCTCTTGAACTCCATTAAGCATAGGTGAGGTCCTAATTCTAAGTCCTTTCTCCTTTTTGCATTGGGTTCACACAAACAAAGACAAAACAAGCACAAGGCAATAGTATATTTACACAATAATGTGCTCAAGTGAGCAAAAGGCAAATGACATAAACATAAACATGAGCTCAAATGAGCAAAGGGAAAAGACAATATGAATAAATGAGCAAGAAATTAAATTGCATTAAAGTAAATTGCAAGAATTAAATGCTTGAATTAAAAGTTAGTAATCAGTAATTAGTGTTAGTGTGCCATAAGGAAATTTATCGTTATGTTAAGCAATCGTAAGTGGACTAATGTAGTAGTCACACCTATCTGAGGCCGGTCAATAAAACTATAGACAAATAAACACAAGTTAGAGACCATGACTAGTAAGCCAAGCTCCTACAACTTGCCATGCCAAAAGAAAAGAAGAATGACCTTGTATAGATTTCAGGTTCTTTGCTTGACCAAGAAGCAACCTATCTTGGACACAAAGCAATTCACTTGATCTTTGATCAAGTTGAATTTGATTTGGATCAAAGAAGGTTAAGCCTCTCATATGTCAAGGCTAACCACAAATCATTAACTCATTGGTCAAAAGAAAAAGAAGAAGATGAGAGATGAAGATGAAATGTACAAAAATGAAAATTCAAATGACATAACCAAAACATAATGGTCAAATGTGAATGGAATCATCATCAACCAATGGTAAACAGAAGTGAAATGAAGATTAGAAGTCAAGAAAGGTCAAACATATTTTTGGTACTTTTTGGATTTAAAATAATACATAAAATAAAATGAACAAAATGAGGTCAAACTATAAATCCAATTCAAATCAACTTGGATAAGTCCAATTGGATCATCAAAAGTCTAACATGGTCAAACTAGGTTTGACAAATTTTCTCAACATTTTTTGAAAACAGAAACTATTTTTAAACAATTAAAAATGAAGAAAAATAACACAAATGGACTAAAAAACTCTCAAATCAATTAAGAAATTGATGAGAATATTTTTCATAGACTTATCATCATCCACATGTATTAAGAAAATATTTTTGGCATTTTTGAATATCTAAAAGTATTTTAAATGAATTAAAAACTATACAAAACAAAATAATTCATAAAAAATATTAAATGGAATCACAAAAATAATTAAAAATCAGATTATGAAACTAGAACTTAAGAGAAAATTTTTGCAATTGGTCTCATATTTTTTTGATTCCAAATAAAAGAGTTATGAATTTTTGAAAATAAAAGGAATTAAAGAAAATAAAACAGAAATTAAGAAAAATAGAAAAAATCTGGAGCGCATGATCAACACTTCATTAATTGACGGGGATCATCCAAAGGTCGTGAAGTGCGCGCTCATTATGTTCCCCAGTCAAACGGAAAGCAAACACAATTAAATAAAGTCAAACATAACAAAGGCCAAGATTAGATCACAGCAGTTGGATCCAATGGACACGAGGCCATCCACGTGGGGACGATGGTGGAAACCACCGTCTTCTCTGGTGAGCTCACTAAATCCGGCCACTAGTTGCAGGTTTTGCAACCTCAACCAAATCAAACGATCTTTATACCAAATTAAAGTTGGGGTGATGTACATCACCCCTGTAACCTTAGTTTTCACTCAAGATCCCTATGGAAGGAGAAATATGAGGTTGAAAATCTAGTTGTTCAATCTGCAGAGCAACAATTCACAAAATTAAATCCACCATTGGCTTGCCTCTCACACGAGGACTTCAGAAAGCCAAGCAAACTCAAGCAATACACAATATATGGTGAGATTCGAAGCAAAACAGTTGAGCTGTAAACCTTTGAAGTGCAACTTTGATGAACAAGATCCACCCCAATTCTTGATTGCAGCTTGATCTTGAGGTGTGGTATGAGTGCAAGGCTTAGGAATTAGTGTTGAAAATCAACCGATGTTGTTGAAAATCAAACTTGAAAAAGAGAAATGAAAATTTAAATTCTTTTGGTGAGAGGTTAGGATTCAATTCCAGCAGGGTTTCAGGCGCCTTCAGGTTGAGAATTGAATGAAGTAATGTGTTTATTTATAGTTGAGATCCAAGGCAAGGTGGATGGAAACCGTGTGCATGAGAATTGGATCCTCCATGCATGGGCCTGTACAGGCGCATGTGAGGCCCAAAAGCTAATGCAAATGAATGCTGAAATGATTTGGAGAAGGTTTGGACGTGTGGTTTGCATTACAATTGCTTGTGTATGAAGTTTCATCATGAAATGCATAAATGGTCACAATTGTTCCCTTCTTCGAAAGTCCCATTTGTAAAATCCAAACATAGGCATGTGAGTAATAGTTGGAAAGGTCTTGACATAAGGAACAAAATCTATGTTGAACAGAAATCCATTTGGAGTTTGGAAAATTATGAAAACTGGTCATGAAGTTTGATGTACAAAACATGTATTTGAAAATTTTGCCAAAAGTGACCAACTTCAAGCCCTTCTGTGTCAATGATTCAAGCCTCAAATGGAAAAACCTTCAACATCAAAGTTGTAGAGCTTTTCAAGACAATCAATTTGGACTTACAGTTTGCATCATTTGGATTTTTAATGAGAAAGTTATGGCCACTTGAAGTTGGACTTTTTCAAGATTCAATGGCTTTGGTCCAAAGTGACCTATAATGTTTTGGATTATCACATGTGTTTCTTTTAGGATTATGAAATTTTGTCAAACATAACATTTGAATTAGACATCTGAAAATTTCCAATGAACTTGGTCTCACCTCAAAATCATAAAAAATGACGTAGTTAGGTCCTTGGGAAGTTGACCCAAAATTAAGGTTTCAGTCAAAATGACCTATAATGTTTTGAAATGAATTATGACCTTACAAGTTTCAAATGATTTTTTTATGAACATGAAAGTTGTTAATATTGTTCTTAAGAACATTTTTTCTGTTGGGGTCATCTTCATTTGACAAACACATCAAAAGTTAGGTACCAGTGGATTTCAAAATAGTCAGATGACTTGACTGGTCAACTTCTCAAGTCCAAACTTCAAATCTTGATGAATGAATGATTGAGGACACTCACATAGGATCATATATGCATAAAATTATGAATGAAAGAACTTACCTTGATTTATTTTGATCATAGGTTGAGGTTGCTTCATGAGCAAGGCACAGTTAATGCACAGATGAATTAGGGTTTCCTTGGGAAATAATCCTCAATCCCTTTGGTTTATCTTGATCAAATTGACAAATTGAGATACTTGGGAGACATATATGATGATTTCGAGCTTTGGGAACCATTGTCATGCTTGCTTTCATCTTCATCTGGCCATTTCAATGATCATAGGAGCCTTCTAGGAGCCTTGGATCTCATGATTGCTTGAGCTTCAAAACAAAACAAGTTAGTGACATATTTTTGTGATTTTGGTTAGTAAACAAATATAAGAAAAGCAATAATATACAATTCAAGCATTCTTGGTGGTCTCAAACCACTCACACAAGTCCCAACCCAAGGGTTAAGAAGCCACACATGATGTGATCCTTTAGGTAATGCAATGAGCAAATGATATGATGCCATAAGGGATCTTAGGGTCAAAATTAGGGTCTTACACGGTGGTCTACGAGACTTATGTCTCTCACTAATGATGATATCTTTTGGTATAACAGTGTGTATGATGGTGTCTAGATTATTGACTCTTGTGGTGAATTCTCCAATGTGCCTCTTCTTGGTACATGTGGTGGAATTAATTACAACCATATTTTGGCTCGCCGTCAGCTTGGGTTCCCCTTAAAGGATAAACCTAACAACATTCTGTTGGAAGGTGTGTTCTTTCAAGAGGGTAAAGATCCCCAGAACTTGAAGAGAAAAATGGTCCGCGCCTGGCGCAAGATCCATAGGAAGGGAAGGAAAGAGCTTGGTCCGAAGAACTATATTGCTTTGGAACCCTACACCTCTTGGGTGAGGAAGAGAGCGCTTGAGCACCGCATGCCATATGACTATCCGAGACCTACCCATATGGTTATGGTGGGACCTTCAACCCTCCTTAACCAAGGAGTAGAGGAGTTGAGAGATGAAGACCGGTCACATGCTTGGGTTCGTGAGCGAGAGGAACTACTTCAGCAACTCAGAGATAAGGATGCTGTGATAGAATTTCTGGAGCATCAGGTTATCGATGAGCCTGATGATGTGGTTACTTCTCTTCTTCCTCAGTCATCCACGTTTTGGAAGAGGAAGTATGATCGACTCGCCAAGGAGAAGGCATATATGACAGCAGCTAATGAGAGAGAGGTGAAGAGGCTTCGTGCAACTTATCTTCCGGTCTTGAGAGCTTTGGACGATTGTTTCTAGGGCTCCATAGGATGTTATTTCTCCTTTCCTCCTGTATTGTGTTTGGTTACCAAAATTGTACTTCTTCATTGGTGTAAAACTTTTCCAAATATTATTGCTATGAGTATTCCATATGTATTAAAAGAGTAATATTTTCAAATATTTGCAAATAGATATCTACAAAGTTCCTCTGATTAAAAATAAATCATATGCACAAACATTGCATGCATCATATGCATAAGCAGGTTTTATTCAGCTCTGATCAGTGGTCTAACTCTTTGCTATTCATTTTTTTTGAAGACAAGCTGACGCATCGGTATAACACTAGAGCCAATCTTCCAAGACTGATGGATCATCTAGAGCAAGAGAATCGGGAACTGAAAGAGGAGGTAGTTAGGCTGACTGCCATGATGGAGTCATTGTTGGCTGCCCAAAGCCAATCGTCTCCAACTCCTGTAACTCCTCCCCAGAGGACGGTTATATCTGAGTCAGCTTCCTCAACTGTGCCTGCCGCAACAACTCACTTTGCGCCTACTATGCCAGTCGGGTTCCCTTGGGGAATTCCCGCCAATTTTGTACCTGAGGGTATTGCTCCAACCTTCGCTTCTCTGTCGGCATCTAGCCCGGTCCTTTCTGTGCCACCTGCCGTTGTGCATACTTTACCCAGAGTCGAGGATACCATCTATCATTCTTAGCCGTCTGAGGGCCCATATGTTTATGAGAAGATGGACGCGATGAATGACCAATTCCTTGGGCTGCGCAAGGAACTGAATACTCTAAGGGGTAAATACCTCTTCGGTAAGACTGCTGCTGAGTTGTGCCTCGTGCCCAATGTCAAGATCCCTGTAAAGTTCAAAGTACCTGACTTTGAAAAATATAAGGGAAACACTTGCCCTCTCAGCCATCTTGTGATGTATGCTCGCAAGATGTCGATGCAAACTGACAATGATCAACTCCTTATCCACTATTTCCAGGATAGCTTATCTGGTGCTGCACTCAGATGGTACATGGGTCTGGATAGTGCGAACATCCGCTTCTTCAACGATCTTGGCGAAGCTTTCGTCAAGCAATATAAATACAATGTGGATATGGCTCCCGATAGAGATCAACTGAGGGCGATGTCCGAGAAAGAGAATGAGACTTTCAAAGAGTACGCCCAGAGATGGCGCGAGTTGGCCGCTCAGATTGTGCCAACCCTGGAGGAGAAAAAAATGACCAAAATCTTCTTGAAGACTTTGAGTTCTTTCTACTATGAGAGGATGATAGCTAGTGCTCCCTCGGACTTCACCAAAATGGTGAATATGGGAATGAGGCTAGAGGAAGGAGTCCGTGAAGGACGTCTGTCTAGAGATGAAGGCTCTTCAGCAAAGAGATATGGGGGCTTTGCAAAGAAGAAGGAGGGAGAGGCACATGCTGTGTCTTCCCATATCAAGAGAAGACCCTCTGTGAAGAGGAAGATTGTTCGCCCTGCCATTAACCAGTACCAGGTGGCTCATATAGCACTTGCCTTTAGGGAAGCTCATCAACAACAACAACACCAACAATATCAGCAACAGCATCGTCCACAACAGCAGCTCTACCAGCCTCGAAACAACAATAACACCAGCACCAGCTACGATAGGAAGAGGGTCACTTTTGATCCAATTCCAATGACCTATGCTGAACTTTATCCGTCTTTGATTGATAGAAAACTGATCACTCCACGTGACCCTCCCGCTGTACCGACCAACCCTCAGTGGTGGTACAAGCCAGAGCTACATTGTGTATATCATTCCGGTGCTCCCGGACATGATGTGGAGAATTGCTATCCCCTGAAGACCAAGGTGCAAGACCTTGTGAGAAGTCGGATTTTGTTTTTCGAGGACGTAGGTCCTAATGTGAAGAAGAACCCATTGCTCGAGCATGGGAAAGCTGTTGTGAACATGGTCCAGGGTTGCCCTGGCAAATATAAAGTCTGGTATGTCAATGATATCAGGAAATCTTTGGTCGAGATTGTAGCGGGGTATTTGTTACCATTAGAGATATTGACTAAATCCAAGGTAAATCATACAAGTCAAGTCGCCATCGCACTTCTATTTATCCAAAGGAATGGTTAGAAAGCGAACAAAAACCTAAAAGTTTTAACAAAAACTAGTAAAAGAGAAACAGAGATCTGGGTAAGGGGGTTGGTTATGTAATGGGAAGGTGTTAGGCACCCAAAACATCCTAGGTACTCCTAGGGAGCCCTTTTCAAACTTGTTGTAAAGGTTATTGTTTTTTGTAAAAACTTTGTTTGTGCAAACATGATTGAAGGGATGAGAAGAGAATATACAAATTATTTACATTTTGTGTTTGGATGGATAAACCCATTGCCTACGTACCATCTTAAAAAAAGATTAGGATCAAAACCTCGTAGTTCAGGGTAAAAATCTCAAAATGAGTGGGTGAATTGATTGGTCCAAAAGCCTTAAGGTCTTTTGTTATCCAAGGGAGAAAACTCAACCTAAAACCACAAATACACCATGTGAGGATAGCTTCAACATGCTAGTGAGGGGTTAACCCTATAATAAGCATGGAAGACTCATTGTCCAACACTTAGGATATAGGTGAGTATTACATCTACCTCAAGGATAACTCAAACCTAATAGCTAAAGGTTATGAAAAAGTTTTGATTAAGAAAGTGGCCATTGAAATCACAAAAATATTTGAATGAGTGGTATTTACCAATGAAGAGTATTTACAAAATATGGTCAAAGTTGATTTAGAGGTTCAATTCAAAATAAGTGTTATGAAAGAAAGTTTTGAAATTCAAAAGCATAAGGCTTAGGTTTCTAATGTTTGAAAACAAGTGTTAAATGTTTGCACAAAAGTTTTGGCTTGGGTTAGAGTGGAGGGAAGAAGAAGAATGGCTAAGTCCTAAATAAAGCAAAAAGGTGAGGGATAAAGAAACAAAACCACAATGGAGTTCCTCTCTTGAGATCATATTCATGATCCAAGTAGCTCCCATCCTTTGGAATAAGCAATCACACAAAGCATAAACTCAAGCAATCATCAATCAAAGTGAATTCTTGGAAAGACTCCTCAATGCATCTTGGATCTTTCTCTCTTATAAGCTCATGGTAATGGTTCCCTAAATAAGCTCAAGTTAGACCTCCTAGCACAAGAAAACACACATCAAAAGATTCTATAATACAATCAAAGAATGGACAAGAGGGAGTTTAAAATATGGTCCTTTCAATGTTCATCTTCAAGCTTAAGCATTCTAAAGGCTCAATGCCTAGTTGCTCTTTGACTCCAAGTTTGCATAGGGATAGTCCTAAAGTCTAAGTCCATTTTGTCCATTTCTTTGCATTTTTTGTCCACATCAATAAAAACAAAACACAAGCACAATAGTATATACACAATTATGTGCTCAAGTGAGCAAAAGGCAAATGGCATTAACATAAACATGTGCTCAAGTGAGCAAAGAGAAAAGCAAATGGATAATATGTGCAAGAATAGTAAATTGCATAAAAGTAAAGAGCAATAAGTAAATGTTAATGGTTAATGGTTAGTGTTAGTAGTTAGTGTGACATAAGGCAAATTTAGCGCTATGTTAAGCAATCGTAATTGGACTTATGTAGAAGTCACAACTATCTGAGGCCGGTCAATAATAATGTAGGCAACAACACAAGTTAGAAGTCTTGATTAGTGAACCAAGTTCCAACAACTTTCCATGCCAAAAAAAGAAAAGAGAATTGATCTTGTATTGGTTTAAGCCTCTTGCATGATTTAGAAAACAACCTATCCCAAATGCAAAGCCATTCACTTGATCAATTGATCAAGATGAATTAGATTTTAATCAAGGAAGATTAAGTCTCCCTAATCAATGCTAACTTATCAACCTTCAACTCATTGATCAAAGAGAAAGAAGAAGAAGAAAAAGGAGATGAAGAATGGATAAGGAAATGGAAAGATCAAAATGCATAAGATGAAATAAGATGTACCAATCCATATGTATTGACCAAATGACATTGAAAGTCCAAGTCAAACAAATAAGAAATCAGAAATGGGATGAAGATTGGGGATCAAACAACAAGCAAAATATTTTTGGCATTTTTAATATTAAAATAAACTTGAATTAAAAATAAAAGAAAGGTCAAACTTCAAAATCACTTCAAATCAACCTTGAGAGGTCCAAGTGATTTATCCCAAGTTCAACAAGGTCAAACTAAGTTTGACAAAAAATTTCAGCATTTTTAAAAGTCAGAAACTATTTTTAATCAAATAAAAATGAAAAAAAACAACCTAATTGAACTAAAATCTCAAATAAATCTCAAATCAATTATAAAATTGATGAGAATATTTTTCATAGATTCATCATCATCCAAATAGGTTAGGAAAATATTTTTGTATTTTTTGAATATCAAAAACTATTTAAAATGAATTAAAAATAACCAGAAAAGAGAAAATTCACAAAAAATATCAAATGATGAAATAAAAAATATTAAAAATCAGAATTAGAAACTAGAAATTATTTGGAGAAGAATGCAATTGGTCCCATATTTTTTGGATTTAAAATGAAGAAGATATTGATTTTTGAAAATAATGGAAATAAAAGAAATCAAAATCAGAAAATAGAAAATAAGAAAAAACAAGGAGCGTTGGATTGGATCTCATTAATTGACGTGGCCAATCTTGAGGTTCAGAAGCGCGCGCTCATGGTAAGTCCAAGTCAATGAGAAACATCCAACATTAAAATAAGTCATAACAATGGAAGGCCACGATTAGATCTGGAAAATGAATCCAACGATCCAGATTCAAACTGGCAATGGGACGGCCACCGGAGCCACCTTCTTCTCCGGTGAGCTTGTGTTTTCCGGCCAAAATTGCAGGCAACCAAAACTTAACCAAAATACACGATCTATACACCGTTGGAAAGCTGGGATGATGTACATCATCCCTGTATCACTCAATTCCACTCTAGATCTCTATATTGAGAGAAATCAGAGATGTAAATTCTTCGATGTTCATAAGAACTTGATGGATTTCAAAAATTAAATGCACAGTAATGATGCCTCCATTGAGAGGGCTTCAGCCAACACAAAATCCAAGCAAATAAGTCAATAGATGATGAGTTTCGAAGAAAAAACCAATTGAAGAACAACCTTGGATTCTGGAGATTTGAGCTTGATTCCTTGCTTCCTTTATCAAAATAGAAGATCAATGAACTGAAGGATGAAGGCTTAGAAGCTTTAGCTCCAAAGATTCAACCAGATGTAGTTGAATTTTGGATCTGAAAAATTTGAAGAAAAGTGAAATAACTTCTATGGTGAGAGGTTGGGTTTTGATTTCTGCAGCAATTCAGGTTGATTCCAGGATGAATTTTGAATGGAATAGAGCTTCTATTTATAGAGGGAATGGCAAGGAGAGGGTGATTCAATCTTTGTTCATGAAGTTGGACATTCCTTGCATGGGCTTGCATGATCATGCACAAGGCCCAAAACCAAAGCCAAATGCAATATGAAATCATACCAAAGTGAAATGGACGTGTAATCTGAATGGTAATTGCTTGTGCATGGAATATTGAGGTGTTATGCATAATTGAACTAAAAGCTTCTCCTCTTCGAAAATACCAATTTCCAAATCCAAACATGAGCATGTGAGTAATGGTTGGAAAGGTTTTGATGTAAGGAACAATTGTTATGTTGGGCAAAAATCCATTTGAAGTGTGGAAATTGGTGAAATTGAAGTTTAAAGTGCAAGGTGCAAAACAGGAAAAGGCAAAGTTTCTAAATTTGGCCAATGTTCAAGCCCTTCTGGTTTGATGATGAAAGCCCCAAATGGAAAAACCTCCAACATCAAAGTTATATATCTTTTCAAGACAATAAAAATGGAATTACATTTTGCATCATTTGTATTTTTTGTGAAAGAGTTATGGGCACTTGAAGTTGGACTTTTTTGCCTTTCAATGCATTTGGCCTAAAATGACCTATAATGTCTTGCATTATCACATGTATTTCCTTTGAGATTTTGAAATTTTGTTCAACATAACATTTGAATTAAACATCGTAAGCTTTCCAATGCATTTGATCCCACCTCAAAACCATACAAAATGAATGAGTTATGTCCTTGGGAAGTTGACCCAAAATTAAGGTTTCAGTCAAAAAGACCTATAATGTCTTGAAATGGGAGATGACTTTCCAAGCTTCAAATAAATTTTTGATGAACATGAAAGTTGTTCCTATTGTCCTTAAGAACATTTTTTCTTTTGGAATCATCTCCATTTTACCAACACATAAAAAGTTAGGTCTCAGTGCATTTCAAAATAGTCAGATGAATTGACTGATCAACTTCTCAAGTCCATGACTCATATCTTGATGAATTGATGATTGAGGACACTCAAATAAGTTCAAATATGTATGAAATGAAGAATTAAAGAACTTCCCTTGATTGTATTTGACCATGGGCTGAGGTTGCTTCAAGAGCAAGGCATTATGGTGCACAAATGAATTAGGGTTTCTTTGGGGGACAAACCTCAAACCCTTTGACTTGATTTGATCAAAATGATGAATTGTGATGATAGAGAGGCATATTTGATGGAGGAGAGCTTTGGGAACCATTACCATGCTTGCTATCATCTTCTCTTGGCCATATCTTTGCACAAAGGATCTCCTTGAAGCTCTTGACCTTGTGATTGCTCAAGCTACAAACACAAGATGTTAGTGACATATTTTTGTGCTTTTGGTTAATAAACAAAAATGAGAAAAGCAATGATATACAATTCAAGCATGCTTGGTGATCTCAAACCACTCACAAGAGGTCCCGCCCAAAGGCAAAAGGAACCAAGATGCTAATGATCCTTGAGGCAATGCAAATGCAATGTTATGATGCCATGAGGGATCTTAGGGACAAAATTGGGCTCTTACAGATGCCCCTATTTAAGGTCATTGTAGCCGGAGAAGTGAAGGTTAAAATCTTCATTTCGACGAGGTAGAATGGGCTTAAATAATAACAAAGATACGAATTTTGGTCCCTAAGAGACCTCATGATGCAGATGTATGCATGTAAATGGTAAAACTCTATGGGGATATGTATCCACAAAGGTAAAGATCAGGAACAATTGAAAATCCACTAGAGTAACACACTCATAAATGGAACGGAGACTCTACCGGGGAGTAAAAGGATAGAAATACATGAGCAGGTCACGACTTAAAACTTACCGAGAGACACAGAGAGAATCCATGAAATAAATCAATGGAAGAACTCGAGCTGACTCGAAGATGCATGTATTGGGGAATATGCCAATACAGCAAAATTATCCGTGACGGATACCTCAGATGAAAATCCGGACTCAGGTGGGGATGTCCACTAAGGACTCAGCTGAGGAAAACAAATGAGGTATTACCGGTTACTGGGTAATAAGCTCAAAAAGAGATCATGTGATCCCACCGGTATAAGGGTGAGGGAAAAACATGCTCCGGGAGAATGAATATCTAAGACCGGTATAAGGGTGAGAGATATCAATCAACCAAATCATCTGAGGAAGACCTAAAAGGTGTATTTCAACTCAGGAAAATCTGACTCCACAGGGGACAAAAGTCATAATAGGGAGCAGAAGGAGGGGACACCAGGGATGCCGGTTACTGGGCATATAATAGGTGACCAACCAAAGCGTGAATTGGGGAATGTTCCCAAGACACTCATCATCCAAAAAGAGGGCAAAAAGCAAACTCGATTATGGGATGGACATTCGATTCCCAAAACAGGGATACGAATCTTACTCGACTGGGGAAGAACAAAAGGCTTCGACCAAAGAGTGCATGAGATATATTATCTATTACCGTCAGAACGTAGATAATATACTCGCATGGAAGATTATCCACAACCGGTTACTGGGTTAATAAAGGATAAATCGACCGACAAAGAAAGGCATCGGGATACCGAAACTAGGCATATAACGGTGACCATTCAAGGGGAGCAACAAACATTACCGACAACCGGTATATGAAAGATGACTTGTCGGGGATAAACTGCCTAATCAGAGCAATTCTCCAAGAGAATGAGGGAATATCAACACCGAATATTGGATACTGATAACCGTCAAGGAGGGGATTACATCTACCGGATACTGGGTAGAAAACCACGGAAAAGTAACCGTCATCAATCAGGTTAACTCTGCAAGGGGATGAAATAGGGTTTACAACTACTGGTATAAGGGTAGAAAACCACAGACTCCGCCGGGAATAAGATGAATGATTACTAATTACTGAGCAATTACTCATTTATACCACGGGGAAACATAGGAAACAGTCACAAGAGGCCAATTTAGGATCAAACCAAAGAGGAAAACTGAATCAAGATTCGTCCTAGTGAGGATATAACTCAATAGGGAAGCCTATCCCAATATATGTGTTGGGAGGAAGCAAAAACAACCGTCGTCCACAAGGATATAACTCAGTGGGGAATGCGGAAGGAAAGATAAACACTTTCTGCTTAGTGGACTGACTCTATATTGAGGGATCAGACACCGACATCTGCTTGGGAAATGTATTACCAACTAGCAGGGAATAAAAAACAAAGATATATGGCAAAAAATGCAATATGAATATCTGAATGTTTGAAAACTATGTGCACGCATGCATGGTTTATGTATGATGAATGCTGACAAACAGACATTTCTAACACAAACAGCTCCAAAGGCCACAAACATCTGGTACTACATCTCAAGAGAGAAAGCCAGGTTCACCGGAGAGTATCCAATATGATGAGGGCAAGATACCAAGAAGCAAAGATCTCTGTCGGGGGAGGATCATCAGTCATTCCAGCTGGGGACAAGAGTTATTGCACAGATAAAAATCTGCCGCATAAGCAACTCTACTAGGGAATCTATCCAAGGGATAAAGGGATTCTGGGGATCAAACACCAAGTATCGTACTTACCAAGGAGATCACATCTGCTGAGGAGGAAAGGTCGCTACTCTGCTGAAGGGAAGAGTGGTGGATATCTCACCAAGCACTCCACCCAGTAGGAAAACCACAAAAGGCTTCGGATGAGGAAGATACAGTCATGCCAGGAATATGAACAAATGTCTTACCCTGTTAGGGATCATACCATCCTTGGGAGAGCACTGAGGATCTCCTAAGTATCCTTTCGTCATTGTGAATGTTCACTTTATTTAAAAACAAGTTATAAAAAATTCGATTATTCAAAACAATGATATTTTCTCAATTAAAGCATGCAAAACGTTTGTTGAATAGAAACAAATAAGAGTGCAAATAATTGGATAAAAGGCTCAAATTTATTTAATGGAATGGTAGTCTGCAAATGGCAAGACTCCATAGATCTTTACCAGTTTGAAATTGGTGATATATATTGGAAAAGGGCTACATTGAACATAATGACCATTTCTCCACCAATTCTAAATCCGATATATTTGAGGCTTCGGTTGATGACGAATTAGCAAGAATCTCTGACGGATGACAGTTGTAGAACAAAGACTTGTCAGGATGCAGTTAATTGCCAAATCCCTAATTTTTGCCTAGATTGCCCCAGGATGAGGTCATCAATCTAGCGGGATACATATATTCATTTTTTTATGTCTCTAACTTTTTCCTGGACCGCCCTTACGGGTTTTCAATCCACCGAGACGCTCATTTTTGCCTAAGCCGCCCTTTCGGGTTTTCAACTTAGCGAGCTATTTTGTTTTTATTTTAGGCGAAGTATTTCTTGATTGCATATGAATTCATAGGACGAGTGAAATCCTCCCCATCCATAGTTGTAAGTATCAAAGCACCACCTGAAAAGGCTCTCTTAACAACATATGGACCTTCATAGTTTGGAGTCCACTTGCCCCTGGAATCGGGCGCGAAAGACAAGACTTTCTTGAGCACAAGGTCACCTTCTCGGAACATACGAGGCTTTACCTTCTTATCAAAAGCTTTCTTCATTCTTTGCTGATACAATTGACCATGGCACATGGCAGTCAATCTCTTCTCTTCTATCAAGTTCAATTGGTCATAACGACTCTAAACCCATTCAGCATCAGTCAACTTGGCTTCCATCAAGACTCTCATTGATGGGATCTCCACCTCTACTGGGAGTACGGCCTCCATGCCATAAACAAGAGAGAAAGGGGTTGCCCCTGTTGAAGTGCGAACAGATGTGCGATATCCATGTAAAGCAAATGGCAACATCTCATGCCAATCCTTATACGTGACAACCATCTTTTGGATAATTTTCTTGATATTCTTATTAGCAGCTTCAACAGCCCTATTCATCTTGGGTGTATAGGGAGAAGAGTTGTGATGCGCAATCTTGAACTCACTACACAGTTCTTTCATCATCTTGTTGTTCAAGTTAGATCCATTATCAGTAATGATCTTATCTGGCACGCCATAACGGCATATGAGTTGATTCTGAATAAACTTCACGACCACCTGCCTGGTCACATTTGCATATGATGTCGCTTCAACCCACTTGGTAAAGTAATCAATTGCTACGAGAATAAATTTGTGTCCATTAGACACTTTCGGTTCTATCATGCCAATCATGTCAATTCCCCACATAGAGAAAGGCCATGGTGATGAGATCACATTCAGAAGTGTCGGAGGAATATGAATTTTATCCGTATAGATCTGACACTTATGGCATTTCTTCATATATTTGCAGCAGTCGGACTCCATTGTCAGCCAATAGTAGCCTGCTCTCAATATCTTTCTAGCCATGGCATGTCCATTGGAATGAGTACCAAATGAACCCTCGTGGACCTCAGTCATCAACAGGTCTGCTTCGTGTCTATCCACGCATCTGAGCAGCACCATGTCAAAATTTCTCTTATAAAGCACATTGTCGTTAAGGTAGAAACTTCTTGATAATCTCCTCAGAGTTTTCCTGTCTTTCACAGACGCCCCAGGCGGGTAAGCCTGGTTCTAAAGGAAACACTTGATGTCATAATACCATGGCTTATCATCTTTCGCTTCTTCTACTGCAAATACATGAGTTGGTCTGTCCAAGCGCATCACAGTGATATTTGGGACTTCATTCCAAAGTTTAACCATGATCATCGAAGCAAGTGTAGCAAGAGTGTCTGCCATCCGATTCTCATCTCGAGGAATATGATGGAAGTCAACCTCAGTAAAGAACGTCGAAATCTTCCTCGCATAATCCCTATATGGAATGAGACCAGGCTGATTCGTTTCCCATTCACCCTTAATTTGATTAACAACGAGGGCCGAATCACCATATACATCAAGATGCTTGATCCTTAGATCAATGCATTCTTCCAATCCCATAATACAGGCCTTATACTCAGCCATATTATTCGTGCATTTGAAAGTTAGCCTTGCTGTAAAAGGAATATGTGTGCCCTGAGGAGTAATAATCACTGCCCCAATACCGTTTCCATATTGATTTACAGCGCCATCAAACACCATACTCCATCTGGAACCAGGCTCTGGCCCTTCATCGAGTGTAGGCTCATCACAATCTTTCATTTTCAAATACAGAATCTCCTCATCTGGGAAGTCATACTGAACTGACTGATAATCCTCAATCGGCTGATGTGCCAAGTGGTCAGCCAAAATACTACCTTTAATAGCCTTCTGAGCTCGATACTCAATGTCATACTCAGATAACAACATCTGCCAACGGGCAATCCTCCCTGTTAAAGCAGGTTTCTCAAAGATATACTTGATTGGATCCATTCTGGATATTAACCAAGTCGTATGATTCAACATATACTGGCGTAAGCGCTTAGCAGCCCAAGCCAAAGCACAGCATGTCTTCTCAAGTATTGAATATCGAGACTCACAATCGGTGAACTTCTTGCTCAAGTAGTATATTACATACTCTTTCTTCCCTGATTCATATTGCTGACCAAGGACACAACCCATAGAATCTTCAAGAACAGTCAGATACATAATCAAGGGTCTCGCTTCCACAGGCGGAGACAGAATCGGAGGTTCGGACAGATACTCTTTGATACTGTCAAAGGCTTTTTGGCAATCCTCGGTCCAATCATGACGCTGATCTTTCTGGAGGAGCTTGAATATCGGCGCACATGTGGCAGTCATGTGGGATATAAATCGGGAAATATAATTCAAGCGGCCAAGAAAACCTCGGACTTGCTTCTCAGTCTTGGGCGCAGGCATCTCTTGTATTGCTTTGACCTTTGCAGGATCAACCTCAATACCTCTTTCACTAACAATAAATCCCAATAACTTGCCAGAACGGACTCCAAATGTACACTTGTTGGGATTCAGACGGAGCTTATACTTCCTCAAACGCTGAAAAAGCTTCGATAAGTGCTCTACATGTTCAACTTCCATTCTTAACTTGGAAATCATATCATCAACATATACCTCGATTTCCTTGTGCATCATATCATGAAACAAGGTGGTCATAGCTCGTTGATCCGTGGCTCCGGCGTTCTTCAAACCGAAGGGCATCACTCGCTAACAGAATGTTCCCTAAGGTGTGATGAATGTTGTCTTCTCCATTTCCTCGGGTGCCATCTTAATCTGATTATATCCGGAAAATCCATCCATAAATGAGAAGACATTGAATTTAGCCGTATTATCTACCAACATATCAATATGTGGTAGAAGAAAATCATCTTTTGGACTAGCTTTATTCAAGTCCCTATAGTCCACACACATTCGGACTTTTCCGTCTTTCTTAGGCACAGGCACAATATTGGCCACCAATTGAGAATATATAGAAGTCACCAGAAACCCTACATCAATTTGTTTCTGAACCTCCTCTTTGATCTTCACTGCCATATCAGGATGAGTTCTTCTGAGCTTCTGCTTCACAGGCACGCACTCAGGCTTTAAAGGTAGAAAATGTTGCACAATATCTATATCTAGACCCGGCATGTCTTCATATGACCAGGCAAAGACGTCAACATATTCTCGTAGCAATTCAATCAACCCCTTCTTAACAGACTCTTCCAAGAGTGCCCCAATCTTCACTTCTCGCACACAATCCTCAGACCCCAAGTTGACTGTTTCTAGATTCTCAAGATGCGGCTGAATGATTTTCTCTTCATGCTCAAGTAGACGGGTAATCTCGTCAGGAATCTCTTTAATATCATCTTCTTCCGCCTCAAATACAGGGAATTCAAAGTTGGGAGATGGTGTTGGGTCATTATGTCCAATGGGTTTGATCAACCTGCATAATGATTTTGGATATGAAAAGCTTTAGAATTCAAACAAGGCAAATCATTATGCAGATGAAAAGATTGATTTTATCCTATTTTTAGGTTTTATGTGATCACCAATTTCATGCAAAAAGCGAAAAGGGAAAATAATTGGAAAACAAAAATTTAACATGAATCTATTGAATGAAAATATCATTGTATTTATGCGCCAACAATGTCATCACTCCTCCTTTTGGCATGGGAGGAGGGTTTTTAAACACAATTCACATTACTTTGACTTATGGATAACTGTTAGAATATCCACAGCGATCCAATTATTGCAGATTCCCCAGGGATGACGAAGTTGCCAGAATCCTCTTCGTCCTCTTCCAAGATGGCAGCAGCCTCTTCGTCTTGAGTGGTGTGGATGAACCCTCCACTCTTGAACAGCCCTCGCGTATTGGAAACCCCAGAAGAATAACCTATGCCAGCCCGAGACTTGTTGTCTTCTAGCTCAATCATCTTCCCTAAACTAGCGGTTGCACCACGCTCAATGGCCAACTTTGCATCTTTGTAGGAAGCAAATGAAGGAGTTCTCTTCTCAATAGGTTCAGCAATAGATAAAGCTTGGAAAGGAGTTCCAACTTCATCCTTAACATCTATATATGAGAAGGAAGACAAATGGCTAACCAGGAGAGCCTTTTGTCCCCCTACCACCACCAGCTTCTTATTCTTCACAAATTTCAATTTTTGGTGTAGGGTGGATGTCACGGCGCCTGCCTCGTGAATCCATGGTCTGCCTAAGAGACGGCTATACGATGGGTGGATGTCCATAACCTGGAAGGTAATCTGGAAATCACTTGGTCCGATCTTGATTGGGAGATCAACTTCCCCGATCACAGTTTTGCGAGACCCATCGAAAGCCTTCACAACTACCCCACTTTTCCTCATGGGAGGCCCTTGATATGACAGTTTTGAGAGAGTGGATTTTGGCAATACGTTTAATGATGACCCAGTGTCCACCAGCACATTGGACATGGCGTCGTCTTTACAACCCATAGATATATGTAATGCCAAGTTGTGGTCTCTTCCCTCTTCGGGGAGATCAGAGTCACAAAAACTCAAGTTGTTACAAGCAGTAATGTTTGCAACAATGCTATTGAATTGTTCTATCGTGACATCATGATCCACATATGCCATATCCAAAACCTTCTGCAGAGCCTCTCGGTGCGGTTCTGAATTCAAAAGCAAGGATAACACCGATATCTTGGAGGGCGTTTGTAGAAGCTGGTCTACAACATTGTATTCGCTCCTTTTGATGAGCTTCAGCATCTCATCACAGTCTTCTTTCATATTGCCACTTGGGCCAACAGAAGCAGGAGTTCTCAATATAGAGGAGGGCTTAACAACAAGTGCCGGATTCGGAGTGCTCACAGCATTCCCAACCGGGCATTCAACAGAAACATCATTAGCTTGGGGCTTTGGCGGTGCTGAAAATACACGATCGCTACGTGTCAGACCGCTAACATCAGCAATGTTAACAACAGCTGAAGATGGCAAGGACACCTCTTTCCCATTTTCTACCGCGACAGCATTGTAGCGATAAGGGACCTCTTTCTCAGAAGAGTATGGTACTGGTCCGGCTGGCTTGATGGTTAATGCGGGAGAAACCTTTTGCTTGCTACCATCATACTTAATGATAACAGGCTCGGGGATCTGAAATACTGGAGAAATTACGTTGACCTCATCAGCATCTTCGTCAACATTTTTGTTTTGAAGGATCTCAATAACTCCTTCATCCAGCATTTCTTGAACATCTTTGCGCACCTGGCGACAACCTCTTTGATTGATAGAACAGACTCGGCATCTATCGTGGTCATGCTCATAATGACTATACTCACATAGAGAACGATGCATCTCGACCAGAGATTGTCGAATATGACTGACATATTTGACTTTGTACTTGCCAGGGCAGCCCTGGACCATGTTGACAGATTTCCCATGCTCGGGCAATGGGTTCTTCTTTACATTAGGACCTACGTCCTCGAAACACAAAATGCCACACCTCACAAGGTCTTGAACTTTGGTCTTCAAAGGGTAACAATTCTCCACGTCGTGGCCAGGAGCACCAGAATGGTAAACACAATGTAATTCGGGCTTATACCACCATTGGGGGTTAGCAGGTATAGTCGGTGGGTCTCGCGGAGTAATCAACTTTCTCTCTATCAAAGAGGGATATAACTCTGCATACGTCATCGGAATAGGATCGAAGGTGACCCTTTTCCTCTCGTAACTCGTGTTGGTTTGATTACTGTTTCGAGGCTGGTAGGCCTGCTGTTGCGGACGGTGCTGTTGATGTTGATATTGCGGATGTGGTTGCTGATTGTTGTTATGTTGCTGGTACTGCTGATTATCTCTAAAGACAGGTGCTATATGAGCCACCTGGTGCTGGTTACCGACGGGACGCACGGTCTTTCTCCTCACAGAGGGTCTTCTTGGTTTCACATGGGAGGTCACAGCATGTGCCTCTCCATCTTTCTTCTTCGCAAACGCCCCATAACGTTTGGCAGAAGAGCCTTCTTCTCTGGTCAGACGTCCTTCTCTAACCCCTTCTTCTAGACGTATCCCCATATTTACCATCTCATTGAAGTCAGAAGGAGCGCTAGCAATCATCAACTCATAATAAAAAGAACTTAAGGTCTTCAAAAAGATCTTAGTCATCTCTTTCTGTTCTAGCGGAGGCACGATCTGTGCTGCTAACTCTCGCCACCTCTGGGCGTATTCTTTAAAGGTTTCCTTGTCCTTCTGGGACATGGCTCTCAATTGATCCCTATCGGGAGCCATATCCACATTGTACTTGTATTGTTTGACGAAGGCCTCGCCAAGATCATTGAAGGATCGGATGTTTGCATTGTCTAAACCCATGTACCAGCGCAGAGCAGCACCGGACAAACTGTCCTGAAAGTAGTGGATGAGCAATTGGTCATTGTCGGTCTGAGTTGACATTTTCCTGGCATACATGACCAGGTGGCTGAGAGGGCAAGTATTCCCCTTGTACTTTTCAAAGTCAGGGACCTTGAATTTCACGGGGATCTTCACATTAGGAACCAAGCAGAGTTCGGCAGCAGACTTGCCGAAAATATCCTTTCCTATGAGAATTTTCAATTCCTTGCGAAGCTCAAGAAATTGATCGTTCTTGCATCCATCTTCTCATAGACATCTGGGCCTTCAGACGGCTCATAATGATAGATGGTGTCATCTACTCTGGGCATAGTATGCACGACAGGGGGAGGAACAGCAAGGACCGGGCTAGATGCCGGTATAGAAGCAAAGGTGAGAGCAGGACCCTCGGGCATGAAATTGGGAGGCATCCCCCACGGGAATCCGGTTGGCATGGTCGTTGGAGCAAAGTGTGCACTGGCCGCAGGCACAGTCGAGGAGACAATCTCAGAGATGACTATCCTCTGGGGAGGAGTTGAAGGTGTCGGAGAAGACTGGCTCTGAGCAGCCATGAATGACTCCATCAAGGCACTTAATCTGGCCACTTCCTCTTTCAGCTCGCGGTTCTCTTGTTCCAAATGATCCATCAGTCTTGAAATGTTGGCTCTGGTGTAGTACCGGTGTATCTGCTTGTCTTTAAAATAAATGAAGAACACAGAGTTAGACCACAGGACAAGAAGCCGGGAACAAAACCTGCTTATGCACATGATGCATGCAATGCTCGTGCATATGATTTGTTTTTTATTTCAAAGGAACTTTAGGGTTCTATGTGCAAATTTTGGAAATATTAAACACTTTTATATGGAAACATAATATCTGAGAAATATTTTATACCAAAGAAGTACAACATTGGTAACCAAACATAATACAAGAGAGAAAGGAAATAAACATCTTATGGATCCCTAGAAACAATCATCTAAAGCTCGGGACACAGGAAGATAGGATGCACGAAGTCTCTTCACCTCCCTCTCGTAGGCTGCCTCCATATCCGCCTTTTCCTTGGCAAGTCGATCGTACTTCCTTTTCCAAAACTTGGAAGACTGAGGAAGTAGAGAAGTCCAAGCATCATTAGGATCATCAATAACCTGATGTTCGAGGTGTAAGACCATAATTTTGTCCCTAAGATCCCTCATGGCATCACATCATATCATTTCATTGCCTCAAGGATCATTGTACACCTTGTTTGCTTCTCTATGGGTGGGTTATCTTTTTGAGAGTGATTTATTGATCACCAAGCATGTTTTGCATTTGTATATTATTGCTTTTCCTTTCATCACTAACCAAAAGTACAAAAATATGTCATCTAACCTTTGTCTTGCAGATGAAGCAATCAACAGGTCAAAGCAATCAAAGGCAGTCATTGAGCAATAGATGGTGGCCATTCTTGAGAATTTGGACCCCACAATCATTATCAAGAGTTCATATGAGCTATGATATCATTTTGAATCAAAATCCCAAGTGGTAGAGGCTTGAATTTCATCAGAACATTTTCAGGTCAACTGAAGGCCTAGAAAGTCAACTGCCAAGTCAACTGCCAAGTCAACTTTGGATTTGGAGGTGGGAAGTGATTAGAAATACTTCATTCATGTTCAAACAAGTCTCATTTGACATTTCAAACATCAACATTGAAGAAAATAAAGTCAGGTCAAAACTTTCCAAAAATAGAAAGTGACCTATAATTCAAACTTGCCAAAAATGGAAAGGTTTTAACCTAACTTCAACTTCAAATTACATCATCAAGAAAGCTTCAAATGAAATTTTGTTGAACATGAAAGTTGTAGATCTTTCTCTCCCATTTCCAAAGAGTCCAACATCATCAATTTCTCATGTGTGGTTAAGGAGATATGATCAAAACATGGCAAAGTGTACTTGAAGATTCAAATGGGCATAACTTCTCAACCAAAACTTCAAATTGGATGGTTCTTTTTGCATTGTTCTTATTTTGACCTCTAAATTCCAAATCATGCATTGCATTTCATCAATTATCATCATATGAACATTTGCCATTTCACTTGATTTTTGGAGGGAAAATGTGAAGTTTAAAATTGGTGCATTATTTGAACATTCCACCATTGCCTTTAGCTCCAAAATGATGTTTTAAGTGAAAATGAATACCAACCCGTGCACTGTTCACCATGCATTTTCATGCATAGGGTGAAAATCCCAATTTGCACAAACACCTCATTTTGCTAATTCACTTACCATTTGGCTAAACATGATTAGAAGGATGATTAGCATAGCATATATAAATGAAACCCTAACTGTTTCAGCATAACAACAATCACAATTTCAGATCTAGAAAATTCTCAAAAAAAAATTCTCTCAAATTTTCTTCAAATTTCTTCATATCAAAGCACATTTTATGGCTTGATTCTTGATCCTGAAGTGTTATTGAGTAGAACTGCACGTGGAACTGAAGCAATCCATGCCATATTGAGCTACACTTGAAGATGGAAGCATCAATGGTGATTTCGAATTTTGCTGGATTCAGGTGTTGTTGAGCTTCCAATTCATCATCAATCATCTCAATAATCATTGTAGAGGAACTGTAAAGCATTGCCAAGGCTTGTAGCACGCGAAATCCAGTTCTGAACTTCAAGAGGTCACAATTCGATTCTCTTATTTTTGAAATTCATTATGATATTGTTGAAGATCTTTGCATGCTAATGAATTTGAGCTTTGAATCGTGCAAATCCATGCTATTTTGAGTGAGATATGATTGATTAAAGTCTTGATGATGAACTTTTGATTTCTTCGATCCATGCGTGTTTTGATGTTTTTACATGAAATAATTATGGATCCTTGATGTATATGACATGCTGATTCGAATGCTATGCTTGATTGAGATTTCTGGACATGTTTGAGATTTTCTGGAAAATCCAGATGAAGATCATGAAGATCTTCATCTTCAACTTTGAATGCTCATGCGTTTCCAGATTAGCCACGACCTTGCTTCCATTTTGCTACGAATTTTGAATTTAGCTACGAATTTGGTTCGCGCGATAGGGTTTAGTACAAAACGCACCGTTTTGAGTGAGGCGCCAATTTTGAAAATGAACATGGATCGAATCCAGGCGATGGCAATTTTTCAAATGCTTCATTATTTTTCTCATTTCCCTCCATTATTCCATGTATGCTTCTCATATGGTTTTTTTTAATTTTTCTCATCTTTAAAAAATCATAACAATTTGAAAAATCATCCAAAAATTACCAGGTTTTTTGCACTCTGGTCCTTATTCTCTCTAGTTTTTTACCATCATGATTTCACAAATTGTGCTTGGCTGGATTATTTTTTGTGTTAGGGTTTGTGAACATGTATCCATTTTGTACCTTGCCTGGCTATATCATTTGTGAAATGCTGGTTATTAATCCAATGAATCTGAAAATTTGCATGATGAAACTAGACTCTTTGCTTGACATTTTGGTGTTGATTTGGTATTTTTTCCATTTATCATTTCTGTTTTATGATCATGTGAAGTTGGTGTGACAATTTGTGTCACACCTTTGCTTGTCCAACTTATATGATGAATTTGCCATGCCAAATGATCTCCAATTATCCTGATTTTTTGTGTGATGCATGTTATGGATGTTGTGGATGAGCATGAATTTTCTTGGAATTATTTGATTGATTTCTGATTTAATTGAGATTTTTCATTCTGGTTGGTCACATTTGGGCCTTAAAATTGCTTTGAACTTCAATTGATCATGAAATACTTTTGGTATATGATATTGATGTGAGACCTTTTGGAATGTTTCAAGATGTGTTTGAAGTTGATTCATGTTAATTTTCAGCTTCTGTTTCAAATTTTTTCTAAATCTTTGACCCTAGGCTTTGACCTAGTGGTTTGACTCTCACATTTGAGCTTTGATTTCAGGTTGAACATCCAAGTTCCATAGTTGTTGATGCTCCATCATTTGAGTATTGATGTTTGCCTTTGATTACTAATCTTTGTGTGTTTTGTAGGTTGATGTTGACTCATTTGAGTTTGACTTTTGGCTTGCACATTGTGAACCTTGTCTGTTTGTTTGATATTAATTGTTGGTTGTTTGTCTGTATAGTTGTACTAATTTGTTTGATGTTTCCACAGGTACATTAGTTGCTTAAGTTCACTTTAAACTTGCTTTTGCTTTGTTGCTTAACCACTTAGGTATAACCTCTCTTCTTCATGTAGTCTGGAAGACCTACTGTTATTGGTAGGCACCTGTCTGAAGTCCTCCTTAAGAGGCAATGCTTGTGTTTGTTTATCTTTTGTGCCAAGCAGGAAAAGTCCTCTCATGAGGCAATTGGTAGACAAAAGAGATGTGTAATCCATCTCCTACTATTCAGTGTGTCATCCACTTTGCTCACACAATGTGTTGATGCATTGTGGATTATAACCCAAGATCTTATAGAGTCTATTTGTGGAGAAGAGTTCCAACTTTCTGAACTCCCACGCCTTCCATTGTTTAAAGCTCTCCCTGACCAGGGATAAGAGCTATGAGGCACACCCCTCATCTCCATTTCATCTGCTTCACCCTAAATCTCAATGTTAGGGTTAAGAGCTCAAATTACCCCATTCCAGTTGACTGTAAAGTCTAACCTTGTTTGAGCCTAATTGATTGTATATAGTGTGTGCTAATTGACTTTGATTGATTGCTTACTTGACTCATCTGTGTATATTTGCTTGAGTGTGATTTTGTGCATTTATCATCATCATTTGTATATCATTTCATAAACTTTGCTTTATAGCATTTTGCTTTGACCATGGAGGAGACAAGCATAAGACCATTGATTGGCAGTTGTATCCTATGATATGGTAGGAGACTAGTATAAGTCCATTGATTGGCATCTGGTATCCTTGTTATTTTGGTTTTGGGAGACTAGTATAAGTCCATTGATTGGCATCTGGTATCATTGTTTTTTTGTTTTAGGAGACTAGTATAAGTCCATTGATTGGCATCTGGTATCCATGTTTCATTTTGTTTTGTGAGATTAGTGTAAGTCCATTGATTGGCATCTGGTATCATTGTTTTGTTTTGGGAGATTGGTGTAAATCCATTGATTGGTATCCGGTATCCATCTTTGTTTTAGGAGATTGGAATAAGTCCATTGATTGGCATCCGGTATCCAGTTGCTTTGTTTATTTGTTATGTGCATTGTTGCCTTATTCCAAAGGAATCACTTGGATCATCTACATATGATTTCAAGAGGTGAACATCTAAGAAGTTTTACTTCCACACCCTCCCACCTTTTGTTTCTTTAAAACCTCCATGTGCATGTTAATCCAAACCTGAAAGATATTGTGCAAACATTTTCATTTCTTTTCAAATTAGAAACTTAGGCTTTAAGCCTTTGATTTGTCAAACTTCATTTTCATAATACTTCTTTTGAATTGAATTCTAATCATATCCTGACCATTTTGTGAATAATCCTAATTGGTTAATCTCACTCATTCAAATTGTTTTGTGGCTTTGTCCATTCTTGATAAGTTTTCATACATTAGTCATAGGTTTGATTTATCCTAGTTGGTTGATGTTAATCTCACCTTTTGTCCTTAGTGATTGAATTGTAAGACTTCCTTGCTTATTATAGGGTTAACCCCTCACTAGCAAGTTGAAGCTTTTCTCACATGGTGGACTTGTTGTTTGTATAGGTTGAGTTTTCTCCCGTGGATAACGAAAGACCTTAGGGCTTTTGTTTAAAATGAACCCACTCATATTTTGGAAATCTTTTAGCCGAACTACGGCGTTTTGATCCTTACCTTTCATGGAAAGGTACGTAGGCAACGGGTTCATTCGTTCAAACACAAAAATAATAACTTGTATATTCTTTTCTCATCCCTTCAATCCATGTTTGCACAATAAATATTTTCATAAACAAATAACATTTCGTACAACAAGTGTGAAAAGGGCTCCCTAGGAGTACCTAAGACGTTTTGGGTTCCTAACACCTTCCCATTGCGTAATTAACCCCTTACCCAGATCTCTGATCTTTTCATTAGTTTTCTATGTGTAAAACTTCTTAGGATTTTGTTCGCTTTTTTAGCCATTCCTTTGGATAAATAAAAGTGCGGTGGCGACTCGATTCTTTGTATGCTTTGCTTTTGATTTAGTCAATAAATCATAAAGTGACGAATACACCGCTACAGAAAAGTGGCGACTCTGCTGGGGACTACATCCTTGGTGGTTTTGCCTACTTTTCACCCTTGTTGTATGATACTGTTTATTTGTTATATGACATATTTTTGTACAATTTGGGATAACTGTATTGATTGTAATGTTTGAATTACTTGATATACAATTGCCTGTTTGCTTGGTGATCTCTGTGAAATGAGTTCTATACCCGAACTCGAGTGCACCTTAGGATAGGAGAATGGCGTAGTCTTGTCGACTTGTGTGGAGTATTCCTTAACAAGTTGACTTGCGAGTCCATTCACTTGGTGGAGGTCATGTTGGATTAATAATGTCACACAAGTTATTTGTGGTTAGGAATTATTCTTTCAATCATGTGTCTTAGAAGCCAAGGACCTTAGTTTACCAAGCCCATCTTGGCCTTTTTTTAGGACGTAGTGCGGAAGTCGTTCAGATGTAAGATCTGATGCGATTGTTACGCGATACTACACTCATAAGAGTCTCTCTTGAGAATATTTTTGGAATACGAGTATCCGTTCCTCCGATAATATTCAAAAGATGGGATGATGACTATGGGAACCTCTGGTAGAACATGTTCGGCAGGTTTAAACCCTAGTACACTCCCTTTGGGTGGTTCTTAACCAAAACTCCATGCTCGTGACTCTCAGCAAACCCGTGATTCGTGGTTGAGTCATTCAGACATCCTTAATATCAATGGAACTTGGGTGTTGATAAGGTGAAAACCATAATCCACCAAAATGGATGATTGATATTAAGGATGATTGAGCCGGTTCATGTATTGTTAATATCAATGGAACTTGGGTGTTGATAAGGTGAAAACCATAATCCACCAAAATGGATGATTGATATTAAGGATGCTATGAGCTTTCCCATGACCTTTGTCTGGTGTGCTTTGCCTGATCCTTGAGTGTGATTGTTGCATTTATACATTCATGCATTCATCTGCATTCATGTCATCAAAAAAAAATCAGAAAATTTTCAAGGAACTTAAAGGGTTTATTTGCAAAATTTTCAGACATGGAAAGACCAAAAAGGCATACAAAGAAGTACAACTTTAGACAACCCGATGTGAAAGAGTTAAGGAATCTGACATCCTATGTATTAGATCCCTTGGGTTTCAAAGCTCGTTATGGGAAGCTTCTGCCTCTGTTGACTACTCAGGTTGTCGAAGGGTTGATGAGTACTTTGGCGCAATTCTATGATCCTCTGTATCACTGTTTCTCTTTTCCGGACTTCCAGCTGTTGCCTACGCTCGAGGAGTATGCTCATCTTGTGGGTATTTTCCTATTCTGGATCAGGTGTCGTTCAGTGGCTTGGAGATTATTCCGACTTCTCGAGAGATCGCAGACTTGTTGCACATAGATGAATCCCTGATTGAAGCACATATGACCACCAAAGGTGGAATTCGGGGTCTTCCTTCTGATTTCCTCATCGCTCAAGCTACCGTTTATGGGAAGGCCATGAGTGAGGATGCCTTTGAGGCTTTATTTGTGTTGCTCATCTATGGTTTGGTATTGTTCCCCAACATCGACAAATTTGTGGATGTGAACGCCATTAGGATCTTTTCTGTTCTTAATCCCGTTCCGACTCTGTTGGGTGATGCCTATTTCTCTTTGCATCTGAGGAATGCAAAGGGTGGAGGAGCTATTGTGTGTTATTTGCCTCTGTTGTATAAGTGGTTTATTTCTCACTTACCGCAGACGGTTGCTTTCAAGGAGAACAAGGGATGTCTACGGTGGTCTACGAGACTTATGTCTCTCACTAATGACGATATCTCTTGGTATGATCGCGTGTATGATACTGTTCAGATCATTGATTATTGTGGTGAATTCCCTAATGTGCCTCTTCTCAGTACATGTGGTGGGATCAGCTACAATCCTATCTTAGCACGTCGTCAGCTTGGGTTCCCCCTAAAGGATAAACCTCATAACATTCTGTTAGAAGGTGTATTCTTTCAGGAGGGTAAAGATCCCCAAGGCCTGAAAGCCAGGATGGTCCGCGCTTGGCGCAAGATTCACAAGAAGGGTAGGAATGAGTTGGGTCCGAAGAACTGCATTGCTTTGGAGCCATATACTTCTTGGGTCAGACAGAGAGCTTCTGAGTATCTTATGCCATATGATTATCCGAGACCTACACCGTTGGTTGTGGCTGGGCCTTCAACCCTCCCTAACCAAGGCGTAGAGGAGTTGAGAGAAGAAGACCTTTCACGTGCCTGGATCCGTGAAAGAGAAGAGTTGCTTCAACAGCTTAAAGAGAAGGACGCTCTGATCGAATTCCTCGAGCATCAGGTGATAGATGATCCTAATGATACCTGGACTTCCCTGCTTCCTCAGTCTTCCAAATTCTGGAAGAGGAAGTATGATCGACTTGCTAAGGAGAAAGCGGATATGGAAGCAGCATATGAGAGAGACATCAAGAAGCTTTGTGTTTCTCGTCTTCCAGCATCTCGAGCTTCTAGGGATCCATAGGATGTTATTTTCCTTTTCCCTTGTAATATAATCAAAAATGTTGTACTTCTTTGTCTCGAATATATATTTGATGAGATATTTTCCATATGCTATTAAATGCTTAATATTTCAAAATTGCAAATAGAACCCTAAAAGTTCCTTGAAATAAAAACAAAGCATATGCACAAGCATTGCATGCATCATCTTGCATAAGCAGGTGTTGTTCTGGTCTTCTTGTCTGTGGCCTAACTCTGTGATCTTCATTTATTTTGAAGATAAGCTGACTCACCGGTACTATACCAGAGCCAATTCTGCAAGAGTGATGGGTCAACTTGAATAAGAGAACAGAGAGCTGAAGGAAGAGGTCGCTAGATTGAGTGCTCTGATGGAGCAGTTTCTGTCTGCCCATAATCAACCTTCTCCGCCTCCTGCAACTCCTCCCCAGAGGACTGTCATATCAGAAGTGGTTGCTCCGACTGTGCCAGCTGCTAGTGCCCATTTCATGCCGAATGCCATGCCAGCCGGGTTTCCGTGGGGTATGCCTCCTGGTTTCATGCCAGATATTCCAGCTCCTACCTTTGCTTCCATGCCGGCATCTAGCCCGGTCCTTGCAATGCCTCCTCCTGTCGTGCATACCACTCCCAGGGTAGACGACACCATCTATCATTCTGAGCCGTCTGAGGGCCCAGATGTTAATGAAAAGATGGAAGCTATGAATGACCAATTCCTCGAGCTCCGTAAGGAATTGAAGACCCTCCGAGGGAAAGATCTGTTCGGCAAGTCTGCTGCCGAGTTATGCCTAGTTCCCGGTGTGAAGATTCCGGTCAAGTTCAAAGTTCCTGACTTTGAAAAATATAAGGGGAACACCTGCCCTCTCGCTCACCTGGTCATGTACGCCAGGAAAATGTCTATGCAAACCGATAATGATCAGCTTCTGATCCATTATTTCCAGGATAGTTTGTCCGGTGCGGCTCTTCGTTGGTATATGAGCCTTGATAGTGCAAACATCTGATCCTTCAACGATCTTGGCGAAGCCTTCGTCAAGCAGTGCAAGTACAATGTTGATATGGCTCCTGACAGTGATCAACTCAGGGCCATGTCTCAGAAGGACAAAGAGACATTTAAGGAGTACGCCCAGAGGTGGCAAGAATTAGCAGCTCAGATTACTCCTCCGCTGGAAGAGAAGGAGATGACTAAGATCTTTCTGAAGACTCTTAGTTCATTTTATTATGAGCGGATGGTAGCGAGTGCTCCCTCTGATTTCACCGAGATGGTGAACATGGGGATGCGTCTGGAGGAAGGTGTCCGTGAGGGACGTTTGTCTAAAGATGAGAGCTCTTCTAAACGGTATGGGGCGTTTAAGAAGAAAGATGGGGAGGCACATGCTGTGCAATCTCATGCTAAACCTAGAAGACCCTCTGTCAAGAGGAAGCCAGTGCGTCATCAGCACCAGGTGGCTCATATAGCACCTGTCTTCAGAGACAACAACCAGCATCAGCAACAACCTCAGTATCAACAGCAACATCGTCCACAGCAACAGGCTTACCAGCCTCGTGGCAGCACCAGCAATCAGGCTAATTTGAATTATGATAGGAATAAGATCAGTTTCGATCCCATTCCTATGTCATATGCTAAGCTATATCCCTCTTTGATGGAGCGGAAACTGGTTACTCCCAGAGAGCCTCCGGTTGTGCCTGCTAACCCGCAATGGTGGTACAAGCCAGACCAGCATTGTGTTTATCATTCTGGTGCTCCGGGTCACAATATTGAAAACTGCTATCCATTGAAGACCAAGGTTCAAGACCTTATGCGATGCGGCATTCTGAGCTTTGAGGACTCAGGCCCGAATGTTACGAAGAACCCATTGCCCGAGCATGGGAAGTCGGTTAACATGGTCCAGGGGTGCCCTGGCAAATATAAAGTCAAATATGTGAGCCATATTCGACAGTCATTGGTCGAGTTGCATCGTCTGTTGTGTCAGTACAGTCATATGGTGCACGACCATGACAGATGCCGTATCTGTTCTGTTAATAGACTGGGTTGTCGCCAAGTGCGAAGAGAGCTTCAAGAGCTGTTGAATGAAGGTACCATTGAGATTCTGCAGAATCGGAATGTTGATGAAGATGAACCAGAAGTAAATGTTATTTCTCCTGTGTTCAAATTGCCTGAGCCTGTTGTCATTCGTTACGATGGTAGCAAGCCGAAGGTTTCTCCTTCTCTGGTAATCAAACCTGCAGGCCCTGTGCCTTATTCTTCGGACAGAGCTATTCCTTTCCGATACAATCCAGTTGCTGTGGAAGATGGGAAAGAAGTGCCTTTGCCTTCAACTTCTATTATTAATATTGCTGATGTGAGTGGATTGACCCGTAGTGGTCGCGTGTTTTCAGCATCTAAGCCTCAGGCTAGAGCTGTTGTTTCTGATTCTGCTGAGCGTCCGGTTGGGACTGCTGTGAATGTTCAGAATACGGCACCTGTTGCTAAACCCTCCTCTGTACAAAAGACTCCTGCTTCTTCTGTTGGCCCGAGTGGCAATGTGAATGAAGAATGTGATGAGATGTTGAGGCTCATCAAGAAGAGTGAGTACAACGTTGTAGACCAGCTTCTACAAACGCCGTCCAAGATCTCCGTGTTATCTTTGCTTCTGAATTCAGAACCCTATAGGGAGGCTCTGCAGAAAGTATTGGACCTGGCTTATGTTGATCACGATGTCACGATTGAACAGTTTGACAGTATAGTTGCAAACATCACTGCTTGCAACACTTTGAGTTTCTGTGACGCTGATCTTCCTGAGGAGGGAAGAAACCACAACATGGCTTTACATATTTCCATGAACTGCAAGACCGACGCCATGTCCAACATGCTGGTGGATACTGGGTCATCTTTGAATGTATTGCCAAAGACCACTCTTTCGAGATTGTCATATCAGGGGCCTCCCATGAGGCAGAGTGGTGTTGTTGTGAAAGCTTTTGATGGGTCGCGTAAGACCGTGATTGGGGAAGTTGATCTCCCAATCAAGATTGGACCAAGTGATTTCCAAGTCACCTTTCAGGTTATGGATATCCATCCATCTTATAGCTGTCTCCTTGGTAGACCATGGATTCACGAGGCTGGCACCGTGACATCCATCCTACACCAGAAGCTAAAATTCGTCAAGAATAAGAAACTGGTTGTGGTAGGGGGAGAAAAGGCTCTCCTGGTTAGCCATTTGTCTTCTTTCTCATATATTGATGTTGAGGATGAAGTTGGAACTCCTTTCCAAGCTTTGTCTATTGCTGAGCCGATTGAGAAGAAGTCTCCTTCATTTGCTTCCTATCGTGATGCGAAACTGGCCATTGAATGTGGTGCAGTTGCTGGTTTGGGGAAGATGATTGAGCTTGAAGACAACAAATCCCGGGCTGGCATTGGCTATTCTTCTGGGACATCCAACGAGCAAGGTCTGTTCAAGAGTGGAGGTTTCATCCATGCTGATCAAGCTGAGGAAGCTGCTGCTATCTTGGAAGAGGATGCAGAGGATTTGAGCAACTTCATCATACCTGGTGGTGTCTGCCATAATTGGGTCGCTGTGGATGTTCCTACAGTCATTCATAGATCATAGTAATGGTTCTATTGTTCAAAACCCTTCTCCCATGCCAAAAGGAGAAGTGATGACATTGTTGGCAGCATTTATGCAATGATATTTCATTCAATTAATGCATTGTTAAACATTTGTTTTTCCATTTGTTTTCACTTTTTGCTTTTGCATGAAATCAGTGATTACAAAAAACCCTAAAAACAAGAATAAAAGCAATCTTTTCATCTGCATAATGGTTTGCTTGTTTAAATTCTAAAGCTTTTTATTCACCAAAATCATTATGCAGGTTGATTCTAAAACCCATTGAACATAATGATCCAACGCCATCTCCCAATTTTGAATTCCCTGTATTCGAGGCAGAGGAAGATGATGTTGAAAGGATTCCTGATGAGATTACCCGTCTCTTTGAGCATGAGAAGAAGATCATTCAGCCGCATCTCGAAGATCTAGAAACAGTCAACTTGGGGTCTGAAGATAGTGTTCGTATGGTGAAGATTGGGGCGCTCCTTGAAGAGTCTGTCAAGAAGGGGTTGATCAGTTTGCTACGAGAATATTCTGATATCTTTGCTTGGTCGTATGAAGACATGCCGGGTCTAGATACAGATATTGTGCAACATTTCCTGCCTTTGAAGCCTGAGTGCGTGCCTGTGAAGCAGAAGCTCAGAAGAACTCATCCAGATATGGCAATGAAGATCAAAGAGGAAGTTCAGAAGCAAATTGATGCGGGGTTTCTGGTGACTTCTACACATCCTCAATGGGTGGCCAATATTGTGCCTGGGCCTAAGAAGGACGGAAAAGTCCGTATGTGTGTTGATTACAGAGATTTGAATAAGGCTAGTCCGAAAGATGATTTTCCTCTACCACACATTGATATGTTGGTAGATAATACAGCTAAATTCAAAGTCTTTTCCTTTATGGACGGATTTTCCGGATATAATCAAATCAAGATGGCACCCGAGGATATGGAGAAGACAACATTCATCACACCTTGGGGAACATTCTGTTATCGAGTGATGCCCTTCGGTCTGAAGAACGCCGGAGCCACGTATCAACGTGCTATGACTACCTTTTTTCATGATATGATGCACAAGGAGATAGAGGTCTATGTTGATGATATGATTGCTAAGTCCCGAACGAAAGTTGAACATGTTGAGCATTTGTTGAAGCTTTTTCAGCGTCTGAGGAAGTTTAGGCTTCGTCTGAATCCGAACAAATGTACATTTGGAGTCCGTTCCAACAAGTTTTTGGGTTTCGTTGTCAGGGAGAGAGGTATTGAAGTTGATCCTGCCAAGTTCAAAGCAATACAAGAGATGCCTGCACCCAAAACTGAGAAGCAAGTCCGAGGTTTTCTTGGCCGCTTGAACTATATTTCCAGATTTATATCCCACATGACTGCCACATGTGCGCCGATATTCAAGCTCCTCCGGAAAGATCAATCTCATGATTGGACCGAGGATTGCCAGAAAGCTTTCGACAGTATCAAAGAATATTTGTCTGAACCTCCGATCTTGTCTCCGCCTGTAGAAGGAAGACCTCTGATCATGTATTTGACCGTTCTTGAAGACTCGATGGGTTGTGTACTCGGTCAACAAGATGAATCAGGGAAGAAAGAATCTGCTATATACTACCTCAGTAAGAAGTTTACTGATTGTGAGTCTCGATACTCTATGCTTGAGAAGACGTGTTGTGCTTTGGCTTGGGCTGCTAAGGGTTTGTGCCATTACATGATAAATCATACAACTTGGTTGATATCCAGAATGGATCCAATCAAGTATATTTTCGAGAAGCCTGCTTTAACCGGGAGGATTGCCCGTTGGCAGATGCTGTTGTTTGAGTATGATATCGACTATCGAGCTCAGAAAGCTATCAAAGGTAGTATCTTGGCTGACCATTTAGCGCACCAGCCGATTGAAGATCATCAGTCTGTTCAGTACAACTTCCCAGATGAGGAGATTCTGTATTTGAAAATGAAAGATTGTGATGAGCCTACACTTGATGAAGGTCCGGAACCTGGTTCCAGATGGACGATGGTGTTTGATGGCGCTGTGAATCAGTATGGAAATGGAATTGGGGCAGTAATCATTACTCCTCATGGCACGCATATTCCGTTTACAGCAAGGCTAACTTTCAAATGTACGAATAATATGGCTGAGTATGAGGCCTGTATTATGGGATTAGAAGAATGTATTGATTCGAGAATCAAACATCTTGATGTGTATGGTAATTCGGCCCTAGTTGTCAATCAGATCAAGGGTGAATGGGAGACGAATCAGCCAGGTCTCATTCCATATAGAGATTATGCGAGGAGGATTTCAACGTTCTTTACAGAAATTGACTTTCATCATATTCCTCGAGAAGATAATCGGATGGCAGATGCGCTTGCTACGCTTGCTTCCATGATTGTAGTCAAGTATTGGAATGAAGTTCCCAACATTACCGTGATGCGCTTGGATAGACTAGCTCACATGTTTGTAGTTGAAGAAGTGAATGATGACAAGCCTTGGTATTTTGATATCAAGAATTTCCTCCAGAACCAGGTCTACCCGCCTGGGACATCTGTGAAAGATAGGAAAACTTTGAGAAGGTTGTCAGGCAGTTTCTACCTCAGTGGTGAAGTGTTGTACAAGAGAAATTTTGACATGGTTTTGCTCAGATGCGTGGATAGACACGAAGCAAACCTGTTGATGACTGAGGTCCATGAGGGTTCATTTGGTACTCATTCCAATGGACATTCCATGGCTAGAAAGATGCTGAGAGCAGGCTACTATTGGCTGACAATGGAGTCTGACTGCTGCAAATATGTAAAGAAATGCCACAAGTGTCAAATTTATGCGGATAAGATTCATATTCCTCCGACACTTCTAAATGTGATTTCATCACCATGGCCTTTCTCTATGTGGGGAATCGACATGATTGGCATGATTGAACCGAAAGCGTCCAATGGGCACAGGTTTATTCTCGTAGCAATTGATTACTTCACCAAATGGGTTGAAGTCGCTTCGTATGCGAATTTGACCAGGCAGGTGGTCGTGAAGTTTATCAAGAACCAACTGATTTGCCATTATGGTGTGCCAGATAAGATAATTACTGATAATGGATCTAATCTGAATAATAAGATGATGGATGAGTTGTGCGCTGAATTCAAGATTGCACACCATAATTCCTCTCCTTACAGACCTAAGATGAATGGGGTTGTTGAAGCTGCTAATAAGAATATCAAGAAAATTATCCAGAAGATGACAGTTACGTACAAAGATTGGCATGAGATGCTGCCATTTGCTTTGCATGGATATCGTACATCTGTCCGCACTTCAACAGGGGCAACCCCTTTTTCTCTTGTTTACGGCATGGAAATTGTTCTCCCAGTAGAGGTGGAGATCCCATCAATGAGAGTCTTGATGGAAGCCAAGTTGACTGATGCTGAATGGATTCAGAGTCGTTTTGACCAACTGAATTTGATTGAAGAGAAGCGATTGACTGCCATGTGCCATGGTCAGTTATATCAGCAGAGAATGAAGAAAGCATTCGATAAGAAGGTCAAACCTCGTGTGTTCCGAGAAGGTGACCTCGTGCTCAAGAAAGTTTTGTCTTTTGCGCCCGATTCCAGGGGCAAGTGGACTCCAAACTATGAAGGTCCATATGTTGTTAAGAGAGCCTTTTCAGGCGAAGCTTTGATGCTTACAACAATGGATGGGGAGGATTTCACTCGTCCTGTGAATTCAGATGCAGTCAAGAAATACTTTGCCTAAAAAAAAAAGTATATGCAAAAGAAAAACAGAATAGCTCACTAAGTTGAAAACCCGAAAGGGCGGCTTAGGCAAAAATGAGCGTCTCGGTGGAGAACCCGCAAGGGCGATCCATGAAAAAGTTAGAGACATGAAAAAAGAATATTTGCATCCCGCTAGATTGAGTACCTCACCCTGGGGCAATCTAGGCAAAAATCAGGGATATGGCAAGTAACTACATCCTGACAAGACTTTCTGTTCCGCAGCTGTCTTTTCGTCAGAGGATTCTCGATTCGTCGTCGACTGAAGCTTCGAATACATCGAGATTCAAATTGGTAGAAAAAGGATCATTATGTTCAATGTAGCCCACTTCCAATATATATCACTGATTTCAAATTTGTACAGATCTATGGAGTCTCGCCATTTGCAGGCTACCATTCCATCAAATCAATTTGAGCTTTTATCCAATTATTTGCAGTCTTATTTGTTTCAATTCAACAAATGTTTTGCATGTTTTAATTGATAAAATGTCATTGTTTTAAACAAATAAATTTTTCAAATTTTTGTTGTTTTAAACAAAGTGAACATTCACAATGATGAAAGGATACTTAAGAATTTCTCAGTGCTCTCCCAGGGGTGGCATGATTTCCAACAGGTAAGACATTTGTTCATATTCCTGGCATGGTTGTATCCTTTTTCTCTAGATTGTTGTTGGGGTTGTTCCCCAAGCAGAGCTTTTGTTGGGGTTGTTCCCCAAGCAGAGTGTTTGTTAGGACTTCATGGTCCTCTCCAACAGTATTCTCTCCTCAGCATGGGTGTTTGTCCCTTGGAAGATTCAGTGGTTGGTGGGTTGACATCCCGGTATTTTACCACTTTCCTCAGCACAGTTGCTAGCAGAGTTGTTGATATAATATACTGAACTTATGCTATATTCCTCCCCATCAGAGCGCTTGTTGAGGTTTTCACCTCTTATCTCCTTCAGCAGAGCAGTGTTTATTTTCCTCCTCCGCGGTTGTTGGGTTTCTCTTGGAAGGTTCAGCATTTGGTGGTTGATCCCCAGCTCTCCTCCATCTCCCCAGTGGAGCCACCAGTAGATTTGTGGTATAGTGGATTGTAGCTGTGATTTCCCCAGAGTCCCCAACAGAGTCAGGATCCCCGCCGGAGTTGTTTTCCCCAGTAGGGTCGGTTGGTGATCTATCATCCAGAGATTTGGTTGATTTCCTGATGCTTTTGATCCCCAGTAGAGTGGCTTGTTGCAGAAACTACTTGCGTGATCTATTTGTCCCTCAGTGGGTGTATTCCCCAATGGAATGGCTGATAGTATGCCCAGTAGAGTTGCTTGTGCAGTTAGATTCTACATGGATGATCTGTTCTCCCTTTGTGGGTTGTTCCCCAGCGGAGTTATTTGGAGTTGCTTTCGCAGTGGTTTTTGCGTGTGCAGTGAACTCTTGTTTTCCAGTTGATACTGAGAATCCCCCTGCAGATATCTTGGGATTTCTCTAGTTCCCCAACAGGTTTGCTTTTGTGGCGGTTTATGCCTGTTGTGAACTTTTGTTCCCGAGTTGGGTTGATTGATGATCCATCACTCAGAGATTTTGTGATATCTCTGACCTCTTTTGCCTCCCCGCAGATCTTTGCTTTTTAGCATATAGATCTCCAGCAAATTGGCTTTCCAGTTGGATTTTTTCTCTGGAAGTGTAGTACCGGGCGTTTGATTCCTGGACCCTGTTTGTGTTAGATATGGTTGTTTTGTCAGCATTCATCAAACATAAATCACACATATTCATGCATAATCATAAACATTCAGATATTCATGTTGCATTTTTTGCCATATATCTTTCGTTTGTCGTCTCCTGCTAATGGGTAATATAGATCTCTCCTATAGATCTTTTCCAAGCAGATGTCGGGTGTTTAATCTCTCAATATAGAGTCAGCCCCATAAGCAGAAAGTGTCTGTCTTTCCTTCTGCAGTTCCCCACTGAGATATATCCTCGTGGATGACGGTTTCTTCCGTTTCCTCCCAACACATATATTGGGATGGATTTTCCTATTGAGTTATATCCTCATTAGGACGAGTTTTGATTCAGTTTGCCTTTTTGGTTTAATCCTGAATTGGCATTTTTCAACTGTTTCTTGTGCTTCCCTGTGGAATAAATGAATGAATTGCCCAGTAACCGGCAATAATTCTTTTTATCCCCAGCGGAATCTTTTGGGCCTCTATCCTTATATCGGTAGTTGTAAGTCCTATGTTCCTTTCCTCTTGGCGGAATTTGTGGTTATATACCTTTTATTCCTCCGCAAGAGTCGTTGGTTTTCTACCCAGTAGTCGGTAGTCGTAAATCCTAGTTTTTCTGCTCCTCAACAGTTAGTGGTTTGTTATAAACCCTATTTTTGTTCCCGTGCGGATTTGTGATTTCCTTCATTCCCCACGCGGAGTTGTTGGTTTTCTACCCAGTATTCGGTAGATGTAAACCCTACTTTTTATCCTCATCAGAGGTGTTGGCTACTACCCAGTATTCGGTAGTTGTAAGTCCTATCTCTTTTCCCCTAGCAGAGGTAACCTTTATGGTTCATTCTGGCTGATGGTGGATTTTGTGGTCTTCTACCCAGTATTCGGTAGTTGTAAATCCTATGTTGTTGTGGTTTTATCCCCAACGGAGTCTGTGTCTCCCTGTGGAATAAGTTGAATAATTGCTCAGTATTTTGCATTCATTCACCCTACCTCCAGTTGAGTCTTTGGTTTTCTACCCCGTATTCGATAGTTGTAAACCCTAATTTCTCCCCTTTGCAGAGTTAACCTTGTTGTTCATCCTAACCGATGATGGTTACTCTTTGTGGTTATCTTCATTCAATATTCGATGTTGATATTCCCCCTCTTGCTTCTGGGTATTTGCCGTTTGCTAGCAATTGTATCCCCAGTAAGTCCTTGTGGATAATTGCTGTTTTTGCAATTCATCCCCAGTGAGTCATCTTTCATTTACCCTTTTGTTGGTAATGATGTTGCTCCCTTTGATCGGTCATCTTTATATACCTAGTTCGGTATCCCGATGCCTTTCTTTTCGGTCGATTTATCCTTTGTTAACCCAGTAACCGGTTGTGGATAATCTTCCATGCGAGTGTGTTATCCACGTTCTGACGGTAATGGATAATATATCTCATGCACTCTTCAGTCGAAGCCTGTTGTGTTTCACCAGTCGAGTAAGATTCGTATTCCTTTGTGGAATCGAATATTTGATATGTCTCTTGGATAATTGTCGGATGCTTGCAATTTATCCCCTGTGAGTTATCTTTTGTATACCCTGTTGTTGTTGGTAACGATTGTCTCTCTTTTTGGTTGGTCACCTATTATATACCCAGTAACCGGTATCTCTGGTGTCTCTTCCTTTTCGAGTATATTATTCACGTTCTGACGGTAATGGATAATATATCTCATTCACTCTTTGGTTGGAATCCTTTGTTGATTTTCCCCAGCGGAGTAAGATTCGTATTCTTTGTAGAATCGAATATCCATCCTTTGATAAGTTTGCGTTTTGCTCTCTTCAGGATGATGAGTGTTTTGGCATATATACCAATTCACGTTTTCGGTTGGCCACCTATTATATACCCAGTAACCGGTATCCCTGGTGTTTCCTTCCATGCGAGTATGTTATCTACGTTCTGACGGTAATAGATAATATATCTCATGCGAGTATACTATCCACGTTCTGATGGTAATGGATATTATATCTCATACGCTCTTTGGGTTTGTGTCCCCAGCTGAGTAGGATTCGTTTTCCTGTTGCGGATTCGAATGTCCATCCTGTAAGTCGATTTGCTTTTTTAAGCCCTCCTTTCGGATGATGAGTGTTTTGGCATATATACCAATTCACGCTTCGGTCGGTCACCTATTATATACCCAGTAACCGGTATCCCTGGTGTTCCTTCCTTTCTGCTCCCTATTATGACCTTGGTCCCCTGGGGAATCAGATTTTCCTGAGTTGATGTACCTTTTTCAGGTCTTTCTCAGATGTTTGGTTGATTGATATCTCTCACCCTTATACCGGTCTTAGATATTCTTTCTTCCTGAGCCTGTTACCCTTATACCGATAACACCTCTTTTTTTTTTGCTTCCTCAGAAGAATCTTTTTGTTAGACCTTCTCTAGTGGAGTTTCCTGTGGTGATATTTACCCTCTTACTGTATTGGCGTTTTCCCCAATATATGCAATTTTTCCTCGGCAGGGAGGTTCTTTGTGAATCTTTTCCCCAGTCCGAGTCCGGATTTTCATCCGAAGTATCCTTCATGGATAGTTGGAGCCAGCTTGAGTCTTTCCAATGGATGTGTCTTCCTTTGGAATTCCTTTTTCCAGTTTGAGTCCTTTACTCCCCAGTGAGGTCTCTAGTCCAGTCGTGCTTTGTTCGCGTAGTGTCAGTTTGTCCCATAATTCAGAGTCGTGTACTGCTCACGCATTCTTTCTCTTTTTCTTATCCCCATGAGGGTCATATTAGAGTCTCTGTTCCTGGTGAGTGTATTACTCCGATGGATCGTCTTTTTCTTTGTGGACCCATATTCCCCACAGAGATAAATTTTCTTTTACATGCATACATTTGCATCATGAGGTCTCTTAGGGACCAAAATTTGTCTTATTACTGTTATTTAAGCCCATTCTACCGCGTCGAGATGAAGATTTCTAAACTTCACTTCTCCGGCTAGAATGACCTTAAATAGGGGCATCTGTAAGACCCTAATTTTGTCCCTAAGATCCCTCATGGCATCACATCATATCATTTCATTGCCTCAAGGATCATTGTACACCTTGCTTGCTTCTCTATGGGTGGGTTATCTTTTTGAGAGTGATTTCTTGATCACCAAGCATGTTTTGGATTTGTATATTATTGCTTTTCCTTTCATCACTAACCAAAAGTACAAAAATATGTCATCTAACCTTTGTCTTGTAGATGAAGCAGTCAACAGGTCAAAGCAATCAAAGGCAGTCATTGAGCAATAGATGGTGGCCATTCTTGAGAATTTGGACCCCACAATCATTATAAAGAGTTCATATGAGCTATGATATCATTTTGAATCAAAATCCCAAGTGGTAGAGGCTTGAATTTCATCAGAACATTTTCAGGTCAACTGAAGGCCTAGAAAGTCAACTGCCAAGTCAACTCTGGATTTGGAGGTGGGAAGTGATTAGAAATACTTCATTCATGTTCAAACAAGTCTCATTTGACATTTCAAACATCAACATTGAAGAAAATAAAGTCAAGTCAAAACTTTCCAAATATAGAAAGTGACCTATAATTCAAACTTGCCAAAAATGGAAAGGTTTTAACCTAACTTCAACTTCAAATTACATCATCAAGAAAGCTTCAAATGAAATTTTGTTGAACATGAAAGTTGTAGGTATTTCTCTCCCATTTCCAAAAAGTCCAAGATCATCAATTTCTTATGTGTGGTTAAGGAGATATGATCAAAACATGGCAAAGTGTACTTGAAGATTCAAATGGGCATAACTTCTCAACCAAAACTCCAAATTGGATGGTTCTTTTTGCATTGTTCTTATTTTGACCTCTAAATTCCAAATCATGCATTGAATTTCATCAATTATCATCATATGAACATTTGCCATTTCACTTGATTTTTGGAGGGAAAATGTGAAGTTTAAAATTGGTGCATTATTTGAACATTCCACCATTGCCTTTAGCTCCAAAATGATGTTTTAAGTGAAAATGAATACCAACCCGTGCACTGTTCACCATGCATTTTCATGCATAGGGTGAAAATCCCAATTTGCACAAACACCTCATTTTGCTAATTCACTTACCATTTGGCTAAACATGATTAGAAGGATGATTAGCATAGCATATATAAATGAAACCCTAACTGTTTCAGCATAACAACAATCACAATTTCAGATCTAGAAAATTCTCAAAAAAAAATTCTCTCAAATTTTCTTCAAATTTCTTCATATCAAAGCACATTTTATGGCTTGATTCTTGATCCTGAAGTGTTATTGAGTAGAACTGCACGTGGAACTGAAGCAATCCATGCCATATTGAGCTACACTTGAAGATGGAAGCATCAATGGTGATTTTGAATTTTGCTGGATTCAGGTGTTGTTGAGCTTCCAATTCATCATCAATCATCTCAATAATCATTGTAGAGGAACTATAAAGCATTGCCAAGGCATGTAGCACGCGAAATCCAGTTCTGCACTTCAAGAGGTCACAATTCGATTCTCTTATTTTTGAAATTCATTATGATATTATTGAAGATCTTTGCATGCTGATGAATTTGAGCTTTGAATCATGCAAATCCATGCTGTTTTTAGTGAGATATGATTGATTAAAGTCTTGATGATGAACTTTTGATTTCTTCGATCCATGCGTGTTTTGATGTTTTTACATGAAATAATTATGGATCCTTGATGTATATGACATGCTGATTCGAATGCTATGCTTGATTGAGATTTTTGGACATGTTTGAGATTTTCTGGAAAATCCAGATGAAGATCATGAAGATCTTCATCTTCAACTTTGAATGTTCATGCGTTTCCAGATTAGCCACGGCCTTGCTTCCATTTTTGAGATGTTATATCAGATATCCGTCCATTGATTCTCGGACCTGTTTATGTTAGATATGTCTGTTTGTCAGCATTAATCATACATAAACCACGCATATACATGCATAATTATAGCATTCAAATATTCATGTTGCATTCTTTGCCATATATCTTTGCTTGTTATCTCCTGTTATTGGTGAAATGTTCTTCCCCAAGCAGATGTTTGTGTCTAATCTCTCCATATAAAGTCACCCCCATAGACAGAAAATATTTATCTTTCCTTCTAGATTCCCCACTGAGTTATGTCCTCGTTGATGATTATTGTTTCAGTTTCCCCCCAAAATATGTATTGGGATGGAATTACTCCCCTGAGTTATATCCTCATCGGGTTGAGTCTTATTTGATTGTGTCCTTCTAGTTTGTTCCTAGATTGACTCCCTTCTTGTTATTCCCCTGCAGTTCCCTGTGGTTTAGTTGTTTGATTGCTCAGTAACTAGTAATTGTTCATCCTTTTCCCCAGTGGATCTTGTGGCTTTCTACCCAGTAACCGGTAGTTGTAAGTCCTATTTTTGTGGTTTTCTACCCAGTAACTGGTAGATGTACTCCCCTCTTTGTTGGTTATATTTATCCAATATTTGGTATTGATATTCCTTCATTTTTTGAGTATACCACCCAGTAACCGGTGATATATCTCTCGGGTGATTGTTTCTGTCAAGCAATTTATCCCCCCGCGAGTCATCTTTCATTTTCCCTTATTTGGTAATGATTGTTTCTCCTTTGGATTGGTCATCATTTTATACCCAATAACCGGTATCCCGATGTCCTTTCTTTTCGGTCGATTTATCCTTTATTAACCTAGTAACCGGTTGTGGATAATCTTCCATGCGAGTATGTTATCTATGTTTTGACGGTAATAGATAATATATCTCATGCACTCTTCAGTCGAAGTCTTTTTCTTCCCTAGTCGAGTAAGATTCGTATTTCCTTGTGAAATCGAATGCCCATCCTGTAAATTGAGTTTGCTTTTTCAGCCCTCCTTTTCGGATGATAAGTGTCTTGGATGTGTTCCCAATTCACGCCTGTTTGGTCACCTATTATATGCCCAGTAACCGGTATCCCTGGTGTTCCTTCCTTCTGCTCCCTATTATGACTTTTTGTCCCCCGTGGAGTCAGATTTTCCTGAGTTGAGGTATGCCTTTTTAGGTCCTCCTCATAAGTTTCGGATGATTGATATCTTTCACCCTTATACCGGTCTTAGATACTCTTTCTCCCTGAGCGTGTTTTTCTCTCACCCTTATACCGGTGTTTTGATAACATGTCTCTTTTTGAGTTTATTACCCAGTAATCGGTAATAGCTCGTTGTTTTCTTCCTCAGCTGAGTCCTTTATGGATTTCCCCATCTGAGTCCGGATTTTCATCCGAAGTATCCTTTGTGGATAGCTTGTTGTATTGGCATATTCCCCAATACATGCATCTTTGCGTCAGCTCGAGTCTTTCCATTGATTTATTTTCATGGAATCCCTTCGTGTCTCCTAGCAAGTTGTTAAGTCGTGACCTGCTCACGCATTTTACCCTATCTTCCCTAGAGTAGTTGTCGCCTTAGTGAGTGTGCTACTCCATTGGAATTTCGGTCTCTCTCTGATTTCTTTTTCCTTTGTGGCCATATTTCCCCACAGAGTATTAACTTTTGCATGCATACATCTGCATCATGAGGTCTCTTAGGGACCAAAATTCGTCTCTTTGTTATTATTTAAGCCCGTTATACCTCGTCGAGACGAAGATTTTAACCTTCATATCTCCGGCTAGAATGACCTTAAATAGGGGCATCTGTAAGACCCTAATTTTGACCCTAAGATCCCTCATGGCATCATACCATTGCTCATTGCATTGCCTCAAGGATCATAGCATGTGTGGCTCCTTAACCCTTGGGTTGGGACTTGTGTGAGTTGGTTTGAGACCACCAAGCATGATTGAATTGTATATTATTGCTTTTCTTATTTTGTTTACTAACCAAAAGCACAAAAATATGTAACTAACCTTTGTTGTTTTGAAGCTCAAGCTATCATGTGCCCTTGCTCCTAGGAGGAACCTATGCTCAATGAAATGGCTAGATGAAGATGAAAGCAAGCATGAAAATGGTCCACAAAGCTCTCAATCATCATATATGTCTCCCAAGTATCTCAATTTGCCAATTTGATCAAGATAAACCAAAGGGCTTGAGGATTGTTTCCCAAGGAAACCCTAATTCAAATATGCATTGACTATGCCTTGCTCATGAAGCAACCTCAACCTATGATCAAATTAAATCAAGGTAAGTTCTTTAATTAATAATTTTATGCATATATGATCTTATGTGAGTATCCTCAATCATTCATTCATCAAGATTTGAAGTTTGGCTTTGAGAAGTTGACCAGTCAAGTCATCTAACTAATTTGAGATCCACTGAGACCTAACTTTTAATGTGTTTGTTAAATGAAGATGGCCCCAATATAAACAATGTTCTTAAGAACCATATTAACAACTTTCATGTTCATCAAAAATCCATTTGAAACATGTAAGGTCATCATTCATTTCAAAACATTATAGGTCATTTTGACTAAAACCCTAATTTTGGGTCAACTTCCCATGGACCTAACTTCCTTATTTTTTATGATTTTGAGGTGTTACCAATTTAATTGGAAAGCTTAAGATGTCTAATTCAAATTTTATGTTGGACAAAATTTCATAATCCTAAAAGAAACACATGTGATAATACAAAACATTATAGGTCACTTTGGACCAAAACCATTGAAAGTGAAAAATGTCCAACTTCAAGTGCCCATACCTTTCTCATAAAAAATCCAAATGATGCAAAATGTAAGTCCAAATTCATCATCTTGAAAATATCTACAAATTTTATGTTTAAGGTTTTTCCATTTGAGGCTTGTATCATTGAAATAGAAGAGCTTGAAGTTGGTCATTTTTGGGAAAAAATTTCAAAGGAAACTTATACATGTTTTGTACCTCCAACTTTAAGGTCAGTTTTCATAAATTTCCAAACTCCAAATGGACTTTTTCCCAACATAGCTTTTGTTCCTTATGTCAATACCTTTCCAACCATTACTCACATGCCTATGTTTGGATTTTCTATGTGTGACTTTCAAAGAGGTGAATATTTATGTCCAATTATGCATTTCACTTTGAATCTTCATGCACAAGCAAACACAAAGCCAATTGCACATCCATTTCACTTCAGAATGATATCAGCTTGTGATTACACTCAAGTTTGGGCCTCACATGCGCCTGTACAGGCCCATGCATGGAGGATCCAAAGCTTTATGCACACGAATTCTACACTTGCTTGCTTGCAGCTCAGCTATAAATACAATGCCATGCTCATTCAAATCTCAACCTTAAGGAAACCTGAAACTCTGCATAAGTGAAAACCCAACCATACCAAAGGAATTCTTATTTTTATTTCTCAATTTCAAATTTGAATTTCAACTTCCTTGGTTAATCTTCAAGTTCCAATTCCTAAGCCTTGCATCATCATCATCTCCTGATCAAATTGGAAGCAAGAGTTTGAGTGGATCGTGTTGCACAAAGTTATTCTTCAAAGGTTTATCCTTTAACTGTTTTGATCTATATCTTGCTCCATGATGTGAATTGCTTGTATTCAAATGGTTTTCTGAAGTCCTTGTGCAAGAGGCAGGCCAGTGGTGGTCTTGATTTTGTGTTTTGAAGCTTTTCAGTTTGCATACCTGGATGTTCAAGCTCAGATTTCTCACTTGATAGAGATCTTGAGGACAATCCAAGGTTACAGGGGTGATGTACATCACCCCAACTTCATTTTGGTACCACGTTTGCGTATTTTCATTGAGGTTCAAAAACCTGCAACTGGTGGCCGGAGTTGGTTGGTCCATCAGAGAAGATGGTGGTTTCCACCACCATTTCCACGTGGATGAGTCTGATCCTTTAGATCTCCTTCCAACGTTCTAATCCTAACCTTTGATTTATTTGACTTATTTAAATCACTCATGTTGCGCTCTTGACTAATGCCTACCATGGAAACGCGCTTCTGAGCCCTTGGATGTTGCCACGTCAATTAATGAAATTGATCCAAGGGGCGCTGATTTTTCTCTTTTTCTATTTTATGTTTTATTTTCTTTTAATTCCATTTATTTTCAAAAATTCATAACTATTTTATTCGGAATCACAAAAATATGAGACCAATGGCAAAAAAATTCTTGAAAAATCTAGTTTCATAATCTGATTTTTAATTATTTTTGTGATTCAATTTAATATTTTTTGTAATTATTTTGTTTTTAATAGTTTTTAATTCATTTTAAATACTTTATGATATCCAAAAATTCCAAAAATATTTTCTTAACACATATGGATCATGATAAGTCTATGAAAAATATTCTCATCAATTTCTTAATTGATTTGAGATTTATTTGAGATTTTAATTCATTTGTGTTATATTTTATTGCTTTTAATTGATTTTAAAATAGTTTCTGTTTTCAAAAAATGTTGAGAAAATTTGTCAAACCTTGTTTGACCATGTTAGACCTATGATGATTCAATTGGACTTATATTAGTTGATTTGAATTGAATTTGAGGTTTGACCATATTTTGTTCATTTTATTTTATGTTTTATTTTAATTCCAAAAAATACCAAAAAATATATTTGACTTTGTTGACTTCTAATCTTCATTTCTCTTCTGTTTTACATTGGTTGATGATGATTTCATTCACATTTGATCATTGTGTTTTGATTATGTCATTTGAATTCTCATTTTTATTCATTTCATTTCATCTTCATCTTCTTCTTTTTATTTTGGCCAATGAGTTAATGATTTGTGGTTGGTCTTGACCTATGAGAGGCTTAACCTTCTTTTATCCAAATCAAATTCAACTTGATCAAAGATCAAGTGAATTTCTTTGTGTCCAAGATAGGTTGCTTCTTGGTCAAGCAAAAAACCTAAAATTCATACAAGGCTCTCCTTCTTTTCTTTTGGCATGGCAAGTTATAGGAGCTTGGCTTACTAGTCATGATCTCTAACTTGCGTTTATTTGCCTATAGTTTTATTGACCGGCCTTAGATAGGTGTGACTACTACATTAGTCCACTTACAATTGCTTAACATAGCGCTAAATTGTCTTATGACACAGTAACATTAACTACTAACTACTAACTACTAACTTTAATTCAAGCATTTAATTCTTGCAATTTACTTTAATGCAATTTACTTTCTTGCTCATTTATTCATATTGCTTTTCCCCTTTGCTCATTTGAGCACATATTTTATGTTTATGTCATTTTCCTTTTGTTCATTTGAGCTCATTATTGTATATAAATATATTGTTGCTTTGTGATTGTTTTGTCTTTGTTTGTGTGAACCCAGTGCAAAAAGGAGAAAGGACTTATAATTAGGACCTTACCTATGCTTAAAGGAGTTCAAGAGCAACTAGGCCTCATGCCTTTAGAATGCTAAATTTGTTGAAGAGCAACTAGGCCCCATGCCTTTAGAATGCTAAATCTTAAAAGTTTACTTCAATGGACCCCTAATCTAAACTCATTCTTTGTCCATTTCTCTTATTGTGTTGTGAACCTTTTGATTGTTTGTTCTTGTGTGATAGGGATTCCAAACTTGAGATAGTAAGAAGGACCATTGTCATGAATAGCCAAGTTAAGAGAGACAAGCCAAATGGAGATCCTAGGAGCTTGAATATAATATTTGTTTTGATTGCTTGAGTTGAATGCTAAGTCCAAAGGAAAGGAGCATCTTGAATCATATTTATGATTTCAAGAAATATAACTCCAAGGGTTTTATTTCTTCTCTTATCTTTTCATGTTTAGGACTAGCCCTTCTCTTCTTCTCTCCACTCTAACCCAAGCCAAAATCATTTTGTGCAAACATTGACATTATTTTCAAATTAGAAAGAAACCCAGGCCTTATGCCTTTGGTTTTTTCAAACTCTTTTCATTAATACTCATCATGAATGAACCTTAAGTCAACTTTGACCTCATTTTTTCAATACTTCTAACTTGTAAATACAACTCACTTCAAATTGTTTTTGTGGTTCCAATGGCCACCTTTGTTAAAATATTTTTTCATAATCATTAGCCATAGGTTTGAGTTATCATAGTGGTTGATGTAAACCTCACCTTATCCTTAGTGATTGGACTATAAGTCTTCCATAATTATTATAGGGTGGCTCCCTCACTAGTATGTTGAAGCTCTCCTCACATGGTGGATTGTTGGTTTAGGTTGAGTTTTCTCCCTTTGATAACAAAAGACCTTAAGGCTTTTGATCAAATCAATTCACCAATCTTTTGAGATTTTTACCCCGAACTACGAGGTTTTGATCCTACCTTTGTGATGGTACGTAGGCAATGAGTTCATTCATTCAAACAATAAAATTGTAAATATAATGTATATTCTTTTCTCATCTCCCCAATCTTGTTTGCACAAATATTTTCACAAATACCAACCTATAATACACACTTGAAAAAAGGGATCCCTTAGAGTACTAAGGATGTTTTGGGTGCTTAAAACCTTCCCATTTCATAACCAACCCCCTTACCCAGATCTCTGACATTTTTATTAGTTTTTGATTTGATAAAACTTCTTACTTGGTTTTTGTTCGCTTTCTAACCTTTCCTTTGTATAAATAGAAGTGCGGTGGCGACTCGAATTGTATGCTTACTTTTGATTTAGTCAATAAATCATAAGGTAACGAATACCCCGCTACACCTAGTTGGAAACATATTACGAAGTAGTTTTCTAGAGAACACTACAAATTTTGAAGGCGCACAAATCTTTAAAATCTTAGCAAGGCCCCACCACACCCTATACGACCTAACTTCGCTTGTACCAGTTGTCAAATCCAAAATAATATCATGAGAAGATCTCAACGAAAATCCTGATGTCATATTTGGTTTCCAAACCCAAGCATCTTCCCAAACTTATCTAGCCACACCCGAGATGGTGACGAGAAAATTATCAAAAAGGCTCTTCTTCCCACATAAGAAAAACTCATGTCCACCTAAAATTCCAAACCAATACCTCCACCTCCAAATAACCCAATGCTCCCACCACCTAGGACTTTTGCTCAGAGATTAGACATCATGACCAAGAATGTCAATATTTTTAATGCATCTAATAGATGATACTCCTCATTATTTTCATGGGAGATAGAACAACTACCTTCTATGCTTCCATCCACTATATCTTTTTCAGAATAGTTTATTGGATTTCTATTTTATTGGTATATTAAAGTCGTCTATGTCAATATCCACATCATAAAAAGAACAATAATACACAAAACATAATCATTTGTTCCAATCACAAGTAAACGCCCACCATGATCATTTTTTCCAATGAATTCTACTAATATATCATGGCATTCATGTGGAAAAAAGGAACCTTCACTGGTCTTTTCAAGCAACGAGTCCTACAACACAAATAAAAGTTCGATACCAAAATGAAGTAACCTTCAAATAATATTATTCACAAACTAACCTACTTAAAATATTCTCAACAACAAAGAGTGTAGCCTCATATGTGTACTCTCTTTCTTACTTTTGTCGTGCTCTCTAACATTTCTCATTGTGTGGTAGTAGAGATGGACTGCAATGAAGTTTAAGGAAGCATCTCCTAGATCTTGTTGTATCTATTTTATTTTTTCACTTGTAATTATCTACTCAAATATATCATAAGACAATTTATGTGGATATATATTCTTATCCACCTTATGAATCTTAATTTGTAATAAATATAGTTAAAATTTTAATTTACAAAGATGTATTTGTTGGAACCACATCCCTTAGATTTTGATGATAACAAAGTACTTTAAGAACAACTGGGTATACTTATATATGTTCAAGTGTGCAGGATCATATGCTTAAATTCAACTCATAATTGTCCTTGATGAAAGCATATGTAGAGAAGTTGAATGTCTCATATTCTGATGGATTAGAATCTAATGACTCTGAAAGTGGTGTTTCAGCTCCTGAAGGATCAGACTCTAAACGTGGTGTTTCAACCTCTGATGGTTCAGACTATGATCATTGTTTCTCTACCTCTAGTGACGGCTCAGACTCTAGATATCTTAGCTGGAAGGGTTCAGCATTTGGTGTGTACTCTATCCCCATAGCAGATTTATCTTGTCAACACCTGACTTATGGAAAAAGTCAACTAGAGTCTCTTAGTGCAAGGGTCAAGAACAACTTATGTGACTTCTCTAGTTCTCCTAGTATGATAAATAAGTAGTGGACTATGTTATTACACATCGTTTGAAGATCTTCACAAGATTCATCTTCCAACATCTCTCTTAGAGTTGCTGCATTTCAAAGATCACGTGTGCAAAAAACTTTCCAACGACTATGTGATGCCTCTATAAAAGGGAGCTGAATATTTGAAGGAAGCTTAACAACTCACAAACAACTATCAAACAATCTAACATAACACGTTTAGTACAAATTTTGAGCTAAAGTTTCTCTGTTTATTTGCACAAGCTCTTAAAATTTCTTATCTTTGTATATCTTAAAAATCTTAAGAGTTAAGAATCATTGTGGTTGTTGTAACACTTTTATACTTATGATTATACATAAAAGTATAGTTGTAATCATTTCTACTAAACTGTTTGTTTAAAGTAGAGGAAGTCTCTTGCAAGGTTCCTTGAGCAATGAAGTGTCTTGCAAGTGTGCTTGAGCAATGAAGCATCTTGCCTGTGAGCTTGAGCAGAAGTCTCTTACATGATTGCTTGAGAGAAAGTCTCTTTCTAGTGTGATTAAGCAAGTTGAAGTCTCTTGCTAGTTTGCAGGAGCAGAGTGTAATCAATTTGATTATAGTGAAAATCTCTTGTTGGATAAGGGGACTATCTCTCTAACATGCATTAACACCAAAGTTCTATTGCCCGGCCTCAAATAGTTGTGACTTCTACATAAGTCCAATTACGATTGCTTAACATAGCGCTAAATTTTTGACACAAAAGGCATAGCATTCTAGTTAGTGAGATTGTAAGTCTCCCCTCTTTCATGGTATTGTATGGAAACTTGGCCTTTTTTCCTTCCTTTGGAAGATGTCTTGGTTCAAGGATCCATGCTTGTGATAAGTGGGTTGAGTGTTCTCCAAAGAATGACTTAAAAGAAAAAGAAAAAGCAATACTAACTTCTAACTCATTAACAACTAACATTTACTTTCAAGTTATTTACTTTAATGCACTTTATTTTTAAGCCTTATCCATTTGCCATTATTCATATCATTCTAATTGTTTATGTTAATGTCCTTTTCACTTTGTCCATTTGGACCATATTTTGTGATATATTTTGTTTGTGTATATTGTGTTTGTTTGTGTGGTCTTTGGCCATTAATGTACATAATAAGAACAAAAACCCTAAAAAACATCTTGTGTGGACTGTTGGTTTGATTTGAGACAATTGGACTTAGAATTTAGGCAACACTCCCTATGCAAAGGACTTGGCCAATGCCAAATTTCATGTAACCAAGTTCTTGAAATCTGAAACTTCATCTGATACATCATTGAAGATCCATTTGAGTTCATCTGCAACATGATCATTATGAAGCTGTTATTTTGAACCTGTGACTTATGGCATCATGGAATTCATCTGTTACATAGGCAAATTTGAAGAAGATCATGGAATGGCTAAGCTTGGGTGTGGCTATCTTTATTTGATGTCTTGCTCTTCAAGTTAATATTGTATGCATTGTTTATTGCTTGATCCTAATGTCCAAGGGAATTTGGGTTTCTATATGACATTCTTGTCTATTGGATTGAAGCCCATTGGTCAGATCTTTTCAACTCTTAACTTTTAAATTTATGCTTAGGATTAGCCTCTTCATCTCCTCCCCATCTCTTTAATTTCAAAATCTCTCCCTTCTTTTAAAAACTTCTTTGTTTGTACTTGTTTTTTTCTAAACTTAGACCCTTTGCAAATTAGAAACTTTGGCCTTATGTCATTGCATTTTCAAATTTCTTTTCCTAAATCAAACATGTAAATAAACTTAACTATACTTGACTTAAAATTTTCAAAAGGCAAAAAAGAACTAACTCATTCAAACCATTTTTTTAGGCCTTTGTGCCTTTCAAACCTAATTTTTGTTAAAAGCAATGCATCCACTTTGAAATTTATATCACGAACTACGAGGTTTTGATCCCTCATTTTTATGTTGGTACGTAGGCACAAGTCCGAAGGTCTTGTCAAACACAAAAATATAATTAATGAATTATTTTCTCATCCCCCATTCTATTTGATTGCTAACATCATTTGTACAAAATACATATGCACACAAAAAAGGGCTCCCTAGGCGTACCTAGGACACTTTGGGTGTTAACACCTTCCCTCTGTGTAACCAACCCCCTTACCTGTAATCTCTGACATTTTATTAGTTTTGATTTGAAAACTTCTTACTTTTTGGATTTTGTTCGTACTTTTCCCTTTTCCCTTGGAAACAATAAAAGCCTAGTGGCGAATCTTGGTATTTGATGTCTTGCTTACCCATAGCTTGATGATCATGAATTTACCACTACAACATATTTAAAAACCCTTAGCTACTGAAATATTTAACTTTATCAAAACGAATATGAACATGGTCTTTCTTGAAGAATAATGATTCCTTTTGGATAAAGCATCAAAGTTTGAAGTTGATAAGAAGTAGCTTCAGTCAGAGTTTTGGAAATATACTTTGATGAAGAGTGGCTTCTGAAAGACCTCAAACTCTGAGACTTTGGAGTGGATTATTGATCACACTAAAATTTACGTATTTTCGACTCCGATTTCGCATGCATTCTAGTTATTTTATTATCGTTTTGTTGTGTTATCACTGTGTTTTCCTTTGTTTTCAGGTTTTTACCTTAATAGGAGCCCCGATCGAGAAAAGGAGCGAAAAAGAGCCAAAAACCCTAAAAGTCAGCATTTTATTCTTATGGCCTACCCAATGGCGGGCGCCACAGTCCAAGCCATGACGTGTCCAATTCAAACTTCCATCAACTCCCACGTTTTCCCACCACTTCCACTAAGGCGCCCCACTTTGTGCTTGTGGCGGGCGCCATGGTCTTGTGGCGGGCGCCACAAGAGGAAAACGGTTTCCTCTATTTTCAAGTTGAAGGGCATCCAAGTAAATTCCACCTTTTTTATTTTCCTATAAATAGAAACGCGAATTCAGTTTTACAATCACCCAAACTTAGAGCAGACAAAGATCCGAACGTTGGAACAAGGCGAAATCAGAAGCAACTTTGTTTCACTTAGGCATATATTCAGTTTTATAAAGTGGTAATCGCTTCGCATTAGAGTGTCACCACGATTGTGTAATTGAGTCTGTGATAGAGTCTGTATTCGAGTTTGGAGCACTTTGGAAGGAAGTTAATCCTGCCGCCATTTTCTTTTCCGCATTGCAATTTACTCAGCCCTCCGATTGGAGCAGGTTTTTATTACTCGCCTTTACTTTATTTATTTTCCGCACTCGCTTTACTTTATTTATTTCCCGCACTCGCTTTTACTTTATTTCTTTCCCGCACTCGCTTTTACTTTATTTATTTCCCGCACTCGCTTTAAATTATTTATTTCCCGCACTCGCTTTAAATTATTTATTTTCCGCACTCGCACTACTTTCATTTATTTTTCGCACTTGCTTTAAATTATTTACTTTCCGCACTCGCACTACTTTTATTTATTTTAATGCACTTTTACTTTGCCATGTCTAGCTAAATTTATAAGGCTAGAATGTAAGGATCGTAATCAAACCGGTAATCCATACAATTGTTCATAGAAACACTTATAGGGCTATTTTAACTTTCAAATTAAGTTTTCCCGCACTTCAATTCCGTTGGGTAAGATCGAAAACCATCCAACGTCTTTTTAAATTTAATCGTTTTTAACTATTTCAAAAACAGCGAAAGCACTTTGTCTAGTTCATTAGGAGTTTTTAACATCAAGAAGAAAAGAGATTTTGAAACTATTTTCGGACGCGTTTATAAGTTTAGAGTCTGGTTCGTGAGAACCTCTTTTGGTTAAGAAATCCAGGTTATAATACTTTTCAACTTAGTCAAGATACTATATTTCTTAAAAATAGGTTTACTACTCTAACCCAATGCGCGCCTTTTTATAAGTGACAATAAGAGGGTTCGATTAGGGAGTACAACTCGGTTCTGAATACGCGAAAGCGACAGTTCCTGTTAAATTAGTTCTTTTCAAAGTAGGAAACATTGCCCATAAGTAGTTCTATTAGCAAGTACTTGGATTATCATTTAATTATGTGAATTACATTTGACCCTGTCTTTATTAATTAAATTTATTCTAAAACTTTACTTTTCAATTGCACACTACAAAAACACCTATTTTAATTGCCTTTGATAAACACCATAACAATAGATAACGATAGATTGACACTTGGTCTCTGTGGTTCGATAATCTTTTATATTACTCTGACGCGTTCGTATACTTGCGAACATCAAGATTTACAACGCATCAAGTTTTTGGCGCCGTTGTCGGGGATCAATTTAGTCAAATTTCATTTTCCTGTTGTTATATCGTTTAGACTTAGGTTATTTCCCGCCGGTCGATGCGAAGAACTCGCAGCACCGGAAGTTTAAGCTTTGTAAACCCTCTGGCGGAACCTGAACGTTACGCTCGCGCACGTTTTTTCATAGGATTAAGAGAGCTATGACCGAAGATCAAAACCAAAGACCTCTTAAGGACTTCGCTCAACCATCTAATGAAGAACCTAGTTCTAGTATAGTAAATCCAATCATCCCAGCCAATAATTTTGAACTTAAACCATCCCTGTTGCAACTAGTGCAACAGAGACAATTCGCGGGTCTCGCTACCGAGAACCCAAACCAACATTTAAAAATATTTCTTCAATTAGCAGATACTTTTAAAACCAATGGAGCTTCTCCTGAGGCAATACGTTTAAGATTATTTCCTTTTTCCCTCAGAGATAAAGCTCTATCATGGTTAGATTTCCTTCCACCCAATTCCATTACGACTTGGGATAACCTTGGAAGAGTTTTTCTTGCTAGATACTTTCCCCCGAGTAAGACCGCCGTTCTTCGAAACCATATAACTAGATTTACCCAAAACCAAGGAGAATCGTTGTTCGAAGCTTGGGAGAGATATAAAGAGTTGTTACGAGCATGCCCACATCATGGCTTAGAAAATTGGTTAATCATTCAAACCTTCTATAATGGACTTCATTATAACACAAAGATGACCATCGACGTTGCCGCAGGCGGTGCTCTGATGAACAAACCTTACCCTGAAGCTAGTGCCCTCATCGAAGACATGGCTCAAAACCATCAATCATGGGGAGTCGAACGAGCGACAGTTGAGAAAAAGGAAGCCCAAGGAGGAGTGCATGAACTAAGCTCTATAGACATGATGCAAGCTAAAATGGACGCATTAGCCCTTAAGGTCGAGCATATGTACACGAACCCGAATACTGTAGCCACAGTTTCGTCGAATTGTGAGATATGTGGAACCCAAGGACACCAGTCCGCAGAATGCAGTCTATTAAACGAAACCCACTCTGAGCAAGTGAACTACACCCAAGGGAACCCATATTCGAATACCTATAACCCTGGATGGAGGAATCACCCTAACTTCTCCTATAAAAACAATAACCCTATTCAAAATAATGCACCTCCGAGACCTAGTTATCAAGCCCCTAGATCAAATCAACCTATGCAACCTGTACCACCAAAGTCGAGCCTTGAGAAAATTATGGAAAATTTTATCACGGCTCAAACCCAACAAAACAAGGAGTTCATGAACCAAAACATTCATGTTAACAAATTGATTACTCAGTTAGGAACCAAGGTTGATCAAATAGTTATTCGTACCAAGATGCTTGAAACCCAGATCTCTCAGGTAGCTTTAAACCAAGCCCCTCAGACTACACCTGGAGGAAAATTCCCTGGACAACCTCAACAAAATCCGAGAGGACAAGCCAATGCCATTACCCTACGAAGTGGGAACGCTTATGATGAGCCACCAAACCCAAGATTAAGTGAACCCGAAACTTCTAAGGAATGTACCAAACCCCCGGACGAAGTAAAGGAACCAGAGGAATCTGAAAACCAGGAAGGTCGAGAGAAAGGAGAAGAACCAAAAGATAAAATTTACGTACCGCCCCCGCCATATAAACCACCTATACCATATCCGCAAAGACTCAAACAAACCCAGACCAATAAACAGTATCAAAAATTTATTAAAGTTATAGAAAAACTTCATGTAGAAATCCCTTTCACAGAAGCCATCACCCAAATACCTTCTTATGCAAAGTTTCTGAAAGACATCCTTACCAACAAACGTAGACTTGACGATCCGAAGCCTTTGGAATGTAATGCTATTTCCAAGGACAAATTAGCAAAGAAAGATAAAGATCCTGGAAATTTCTCCATTCCTTGTCTTTTGGGTAATCATGTCATCGAAAAAGCTTTTCTAGACTTAGGAGCTAGTGTGAGCTTAATGCCTCTAACAGTTTGTGAGAGGTTAAACTTAGGAGAATTACAACCCACTAAGATGTCACTTCAGTTAGCCGATAGATCTGTCAAATACCCGATAGGCATTTTAGAAGATGTCCCTGTTAGGATAGGTCAACTATTTATCCCTACTGATTTTGTCGTCATGGACATCAAAGAAGATAATGATATACCAATTCTTCTAGGTAGACCATTCTTATCAACTGCAGGAGCCATAATAGATGTCAAGAAAGGAAAATTGACATTTGAGGTAGGCGACGAGAAAATAGAATTTATACTTTCGAAATTTCTTATGGCACCTGTGATGGGAGACTCGTGTTATGCCTTAGATATCATTGATGAATGTGTTAGAGAATTAGAACAAAAAGAAATTTACCATCAACCCCCATAAAGGAAGATGATGACTTTAAAGAACCTTACATCGATGATAACCTTTACGGATGTTTATCCCTTACTCCAGATCCTATGCCATGCCCTAAGAAACCAACCTTAGAACTTAAGGAACTGCCTAAGAACCTGAGATAAGAGTTCCTCGATGAAAAGATGAACCGTCTAGTTATAGTCAGTGCTACCTTGAGCCAAGAGGAAACGAACCAACTTTTAGATGTTTTACGAAGATATCCCTCAGCCTTAGGATATAATATCTCTGACCTGAAAGGTATAAGCCCATTCGTATGCATGCATCGGATCTCGCTCGAAGAAGATTCAAAACCCTCTAGGGAGCATCAGAGAAGAATAAACCCTATAATGAGTGATGTTGTTAAGAAGGAAGTTCTTAAGTTGCTTGAGGCAGGTATAATCTACCAGATCTCGGATAGTAAGTGGGTGAGCCCTGTGCATGTAGTACCTAAAAAGGGAGGCATCACAGTCGTGCAAAATGATAAAGGCGAACATGTAGCAAAACATTTAGAAGGAGGATGGCGGATGTGTATAGATTATAGAAAATTAAATAAAGCAACTAGGAAGGATCATTTCCCTTTACCATTTATAGACCAGATGTTGGAGCGTCTAGCCAGACACTCTTACTTCTGCTATCTAGATGGATACTCTGGATTCTTCCAAATACCTATTCACCCCGAAGATCAAGAAAAAACTACCTTTACATGCCCCTATGGAACTTTTGCCTACAGATGAATGCCTTTCGGCCTCTGTAACGCCCCAGCTACTTTCCAACGCTGCATGATGTCAATCTTCGCAGATTACCTAGATGGTATCATGGAAGTGTTTATGGATGATTTCTCGGTTTGCGGATTCGATTTCCACAATTGTCTTGCTAACCTTGAGAAAATCCTGGAGAGATGCGTGGAGGTGAACCTCGTGCTAAATTGGGAAAAATGTCATTTCATGGTGACCGAAGGAATAGTTTTAGGACATATAGTTTCTGAAAAAGGTATAGAGGTAGATAAATCTAAAATAGAAGTTATAGAAAACCTAAAACCACCAAAAACAATCAGAGAAGTCCGAAGTTTTCTTGGACACGCTGGATTCTACCGGCGTTTTATTAAGGACTTCTCCAAAATAACTAAACCGTTAACCGGACTTTTAATGAAAGATGTTGAATTCTTTTTTGATGAAAAATGTAATGACGCATTTAATCTTTTAAAGGAAGCATTAATCTCAGCACCCATTATGAAATCGCCCGATTGGTCGGAACCCTTTGAGATAATGTGCGATGCTAGTGATTATGCAGTTGGAGCCGTTCTAGGACAAAGAAAAGATAAAAAGTTACATGCCATTTATTATGCCAGTAGAACCCTAGATGCTGCCCAACTTAATTACGCAACAACCGAAAAAGAATTACTCAATGTAGTTTTCACTATAGACAAATTTAGATCTTATCTAGTAGGAGCAAAAATTATTGTTTACACCGATCATGCTGCCATTCGTTACCTATTAAGTAAAAAAGATGCCAAGCCCAGGTTACTCCGATGGATTCTATTACTACAAGAGTTTGATTTAGATATAAGAGATAAAAAAGGCACTGAAAATGTAGTAGCCGATCACCTTTCTAGGCTAGAACATCTAAAACCTGAACTAGTACCCATAAACGATGATTTCGCCTATGATAGACTGATAGCTAAAGTAGAAACCATTGAAGCAAATAACCTAGATCCTTGTTAGCATTCCCAAAATTCCTTAGCAATAAATAACGTACCCTGGTATGCAGATTTCGTTAATTACCTAGCTGTTGATATAGTACCCCCTGATCTTGACTACCACCGCAAGAAGAAATTATTCCACGATGTGAGAAACTTCTATTGGGACGAACCGCTCCTTTTCAAAAGGGGTAAAGATGACATCTTTCGCCGTTGCATCCCAGAAGAAGAAGTAAATAATATTATCGAGCATTGTCATTCTGGACCTTATGGTGGAAATGCGAGCACCTCTAAGACATACGCCAAGATTCTTCAAGCTGGCCTATTTTGGCCTACCATGTGGCGCGATGTCTATGCTTTCATTGTCAAATGTGATAGATGCCAACGCACTGGAAACATTTCAAGACGTGATGAAATGCCTCTAAGAAACATTCAGGAAGTAGAACTCTTCGATGTATGGGGTATAGATTTCATGGGACCTTTTCCACCATCCTTAGGAAATAGGTATATCTTAGTAGCTGTAGACTACGTGTCTAAGTGGATTGAAGCTATAGCTGCACCCACAAACGACACTAGGGTAGTAATCAAATTATTTAAAAACTATATATTCCCTAGATTTGGAACACCACGTTTAGTCATAAGCGATGGAGGATCACACTTTATATCGAGAATATTTGACAAACTTTTAAGAAAATATGGAGTTAGGCATAAAGTAGCAACACCATACCATCCACAAACTAGTGGCCAAGTAGAAGTATCTAATAGGGAGATAAAACAAATCCTAGAGAAAATTGTTTCTATTTCTAGGAGAGACTGGTCTCAGAAGCTTCAAGAAACATTATGGGCCTATAGAACCGCTTTCAAAACCCCTATAGGAACTACTCCTTACCAACTAGTTTATGGAAAATCTTGTCACTTACCATTTGAGTTAGAGCATAAGGCCTATTGGGCCATTAAAACATTGAATTTAGACTACTTAGCCGCTGGAGAAAAGCGTATCCTGGACATTCATAAATTAGAAGAGCTTAGGCAATCTGCCTACGAAAATGCAAATATATATAAAGAGAGGACAAAAGCCTATCATGACAAAAGAATAGTAAAGAAAAACTTCAATGTAGGCGATTCTGTTCTCCTTTTCAACACTAGGTTACGACTTTTCCCTGGAAAGCTACGTTCAAGATGGACTGGCCCTTTCGAAGTATCCAAGATTCTGAGATCCGGAGCCGTAGAAATCAAGAACGATACATGTAGTCCATTCCTTGTAAATGGACAAAGACTGAAGCTCTACAAAGGAGGAGACATTCCAACATACTACTCAAGCCACACCCTGATTGATCCACCAATTACCACTACTACAGGTGTATAAATTCTAACCGTCAAGCTAATGACGTTAAACAAGCGTTGTGGGGGAGGCAACCCATGGTTTTTCTTTTCATTTTACTTTTTTCGCATTTATTTACATTTTTTTATTTTATCTTATTTTGCATTGAGACTAAAGTTTGAATGGTTTGTATTTTCAGGATCACTTTCCTAACTTTTACAGGATGCAGGGTTTTGATGACATGCATGTCGCCTATAGAGACAATGCTCAGAGGGAGCGCTACATTGCTTTATACCAGCGCCCTATGGCACCCACAGGCTACCCCGATCAGCATTGTATGGAGGCACTGGGTATCGAGCCTAGTATCTGATTCCTTAGCCACCAGCTCCACTGGGACGAATTTGCTGATGACTTGAGCAACACATATAGGAACCTGACTTTGGAGTTCCTGAGTTCATTTGACTACAACCCATATTCTGGACCAGATGGGTATGCTGCTTTCAGGCTCTTTGGAGTTGAGTACTCCTTCATCCAGAAAGAGTTCGGCGACTTATTAGGTTTCCAGACTACTCCTGATGCTATCCCGGAGACACCTTTGGGATATTTCCTGGGTAAGGAAGTGGAGAAGTTTTGGAGTGATATATCAGGCGGCGGAAGCCAGGATCCATCTACACAGTTATCTTATGTCATACATAACCCAACCTTCAGGTATTTTCAGATGATATTAGCACATTCCTTCTTGGGAAGACAGGATGCAGAGACTCTACTGAGTGAAGAGGATATCTTCCTATTATTTTGCGCATCCCAGTCTCGCCCAGTAGCATGTGGGAACTTTTTATTGAATAATCTCATCGGTATCTCTAGATCCACCGAAGGAGTCATCCATGTTGGTGGAATCGTCACACAGATTGTTGTCGCTTTGGGTCTGTCTCGTAAGCTGTTGCATCTTCGGACCTACTGTGGATATACTACCATGGACATCGATTTCTGTTTGACCAGAGGATTGATGAGGAGAGCCTCTTTCCATCCATGTCAGTTCCGACTACTAGTCGACAGCGAGGCCATTCATTACTTCACATTGCCAGACCCTATGATGACCAGTGTGCATGATCCAGCGAATTGGAGTTATGCTCTAGAGGGCCAGGGAGAGACCGTTGAGGAGCCGAGATCGCCCCCAGTTGCTGAATACACACCTGCACCACCATCTCCTAGAATCACTGTTCTCTCTAATAATCATTCATTGCAGACACCCGACATACGCACCCAGATTGCTGAGTGTCGTAGAGAGATTGCAGCGCTTAGACAGGAAGTGGCGGATCTAACTTTATAGATTGGAGTGTCTGATCTCACCCACGCTACTGAAGCCGATTGTCTATATCAGGAGATCGCCGAGCTCAGATAGGAGATAGCCGTGCTCCGTGAATCCACTCGGGCAGACGACCACCCTAATACCTGATTTCACCATTTCATTTCACTTTATTTCTCTTTCATATATTTATCGTATTTGCATTACTCATTTTACATTATCGCATTTGGATATTATATAAACTACTACCGTACATTAGTATTTCTATTTTTATCTATATATGTTTTATATTTTATTTGCATTTTAATTTTTTCAGTTATTTATTTATATTTATATTTAATTTCTGTTTTTGTTTTTGTTTCAGTTTCACTTTTTATTTTCGTTTTTACTTTTATAAAATTATGCAAGTCAAAGAAACTAGGAGAATCACAAGACAAATGCTATCCAGACCCCCTCAAAGCCAAAAGACAAGCAAAGCCCAAACCAAAGGACCAAAATCTGGCCCAGCCGGATTTTGCCTTGTGGCGCCCTCCATAGGACCTGTGGCGCCCGCCACATGTCTGTAAATGGTCAGGGCAGACCTCTCTTCTTCACTATTTTTGCAACTTACAACCTTCAAAACCCATTTTTTCACCTTGGAAAAAAGCCCTTGAACCCACAAAAAGCTCATACTTTCCTAACCATCATACCACACAAATCATTAATCCACTTTCCGTTTTTGATTTCATCCGCCGGATTTTGTAAAAATCCAACCTTTTCACCAACCACTTCATCTTCTTCATCCACATTTCAAGAGCATTCAAATGGAGTTCAACGGATTCGTTCTTCGAGGAGGGAAACCAGGGGAAAGACAAAGAAAAATCATTGAACGGTTGCAAAATCGGGAGCTTCTCCCGACGAGGTATGTTGACGAAGATTGTCTATATACTTTAGGCATCTACCATAGCATTTTCCATTTATTAGACTTCTTAGGTTTGCATAATTTCTTTATCAACAAAGAACCCACCTATGAGCGGCTGACAATTGAATTTTTAAGTTCTTTAATTTATGTTGTCCGCCCTAACACTGCTAGCACAGTCGGTACTGTTCAATTTAGAATGTTTGCTGTTGAATACCAATTCAGTACAGATGAACTAGTCAGTCTGTTAGGGATCCCTCATGGGGAGGGTGCTATTTGTGAGGCCCCTTTGGATTCCGAATGGGCTGTTGAGGTATTTTCCTTTTGGGAGCGTCTATCAAACACTTCCATTAACTCTTTTGAAGGAGTTCTTGCCTCAACCATCCATAACCCGGCCATCAGAGTTTTTAGATATCTGTTGGCATGCACTGTTTTTGGCCAGGAGAATCCAAATAAGGTTAACGCTAGAGAGCTTCTATTTTTGCAAGGAAGCCTCACAAATAGGAAAATTAATTCGGTCCCGTTTATGCTCGCCCATATGATGTTAACTCTGAATAAGGCGGGACCGATTTCTTTTGGTGGATTGATTACGTCTATTGCTCAGGCACTTAACCTGAACAATGAGATGGCTACCCTAAACCCCTTACCTCCTCGCACAATTAATTTAAAATTTCTGAGAGACATGAAATTGTGCCGCTCAAGGAGAGAAGGAGGTTATACACTTATGATTCATGGTGTGGCCATCCCATCTGTTATTCTACCTTGCACTAGACGTATAGATATACGTGATGAGAGGAATTGGACCTACGATTTAGATGCTCCACCTGTTTTGGGTCCTCTTCCTCCTAACATCCCTGATGAGGCGGGACCAGACACTGATGATGAATATGATCGGAGAGAGAGATCTCACGTACCACATGTGTCCCCCCATCATCCTTCACCACCACACACCGCACCATTTTCTTCTTCTGCAGGTACCACTCCTGGCTTCTATATTACATAGGAGATGTGGCGTGACCACCTGGCTAGAGAGAAAAGGCGTGACGACCTACTCTCTACCCTTCAGCAACAAATAACGGGTACTATGAACTTCATGCAAGAATCGCAGCGGAGAACAAACAGGTCCTATGACACTGTTCTACAGTCTCTGCAAGTGATCACCGATACACAAGCCCGTCAACAACAATACAACCAGAGACACATGGCACTAATTGAAGCCACCCAAGGTTCCATTATTGGTAACCTTCGAGACGTGAGGACCGCTCAGGATGCCCTGCAGGCGAGGATGGATCAGAGAGACCGTCGTCGTACCCGATCACGTCGTCCACCTCAGGATGGCGAGGGCACTAGTGGTCAGCAATAGGTTGCCAGGTAACTCTTCCCTTATCTTATTTCGAAACATTGGGGACAATGTTCGATTTAAGTGTGGGAGGAGCATTTATCGTTTTCCTTTTATTTTCAGTTTATTTGCTGTTTTTAGACTGTTTGTTTCCTTTTAGTTGTTTAATTTCCCTTTCAGTTGTTTATTTTGCTTTTTAGTATAATGCATGAGTCTGACGAGTCACCAAATATAGTAGATCCTTAGTACAATCCTACCTCCCCATACCTTTAGCCCCACCAAAAAAATTTTGCAAAAAGAAAATAGTGTTATTTCGAAAGTTTTCAGGTTTTAAGGACATGTTTTGAGTAAGGATGCGGTGACTTGGGAGAACTTTGCGAAACATCAGTATCTGTTTTAGCACCATAGACTTCGTAAATATAGGAATCATTCCCGAAACCCCATATACCATGGCCTTAATCATCATTTCCGTATAATTCCTTAGTAGTTTATCTCAGCAATCAGCTCCGGCCTACGCATCCTCTACGTAGGGGACCGATGCAAATAAGTGAATGATCTAGAAAAAAAAAAGTAAAAGAAAGCAAAAAGGCAACTCCGGTATAGGTGACCCTCACAAAGTCATTTAAACCAAAGAATTGTAAAAAATTGCTACAAAAAGAAAAAGAAAAAGAAAAGCAGTACTCACTATTAGCTGGTTCAGAGGTATCTGGCACTGAACTCGGTAGGGAGGATTACGATCCGATCCCCCACAACTACAGTTGGATCCAGAAAAGGATTTACACATATTTATGTGCCAGAAATCCCATGCTATGATCATAATCACTAACAGGCCACTCTACTATGAAGTATGTACGGATAACGGGCTTAATGTGATTGCGCCTGAATGAAAAGGACACAAAAGAGATGAAGAGGCAAGCCTAGGTATTGTGGGATAATATGGGTTGGTTAATATAGGAATGAAGTTTATGTCCGTATTTACGGATTAGTGCCATCATGATACCCTTAGTTCACTCAATTAGTACCTATCACTGCATCCCGACTTGAACTTAGAATTTTTACCTGAAGCACTCGTTTTCACAAATTTTCTTTTATGAGCTTTTCAATGTTTTGCTTGAGGACAAGCAAAGGTTTAAGTGTGGGAGAGTTTGATCACACTAAAATTTACGTATTTTCGACTCCGATTTCGCATGCATTCTAGTTATTTTATTATCGTTTTGTTGTGTTATCACTGTGTTTCCCTTTGTTTTCAGGTTTTTACCTTAATAGGAGCCCCGATCGAGAAAAGGAGCGAAAAAGAGCCAAAAACCCTAAAAATCAGCATTTTGCTCTTATGGGCTACCCAATGGCGGGCGCCACAGTCCAAGCCATGACGTGTCCAATTCAAACTTCCATCAACTCCCACGTTTTCCCATCACTTCCACTAAGGCGCCCCACTTTGTGCTTGTGGCGGGCGCCATGGCCTTGTGGCGGGCGCCACAAGAGGAAAACGGTTTCCTCTATTTTCAAGTTGAAGGGGATCCAAGTAAATTCCACCTTTTTTATTTTCCTATAAATAGAAACGCGAATTCAGTTTTACAATCACCCAAACTTAGAGCAGACAAAGATCTGAACGTTGGAACAAGGCGAAATCAGAAGCAACTTTGTTTCACTTAGGCATATATTCAGTTTTATAAAGTGGTAATCGCTTCGCATTGGAGTGTCACCACGATTGTGTAATTGAGTCTGTGATAGAGTCTGTATTCGAGTTTGGAGCACTTTGGAAGGAAGTTAATCCTGCCGCCATTTTCTTTTCCGCATTGCAATTTACTCAGCCCTCCGATTGGAGCAGGTTTTTATTACTCACCTTTACTTTATTTATTTTCCGCACTCGCTTTACTTTATTTATTTCCCGCACTCGCTTTTACTTTATTTATTTCCCGCACTCGCTTTTACTTTATTTATTTCCCGCACTCGCTTTAAATTATTTATTTCCCGCACTCGCTTTAAATTATTTATTTTCCGCACTCGCACTACTTTCATTTATTTTCCGCACTCGCTTTAAATTATTTACTTTCCGCACTCACACTACTTTTATTTATTTTAATGCACTTTTACTTTGCCATGTCTAGCTAAATTTATAAGGCTAGAATGTAAGGATCGTAATCAAACCGGTAATCCGTACAATTGTTCGTAGAAACACTTAAAGGGCTATTTTAACTTTCAAATTAAGTTTTCCCGCACTTCAATTCCGTTGGGTAAGATCGAAAGCCGTCCAACGTCTTTTTAAACTTAATCGTTTTTAACTATTTCAAAAACAGCGAAAGCGCTTTGTCTAGTTCATAAGAAGAAAAGAGATTTTGAAACTATTTTCGGACGCGTTTATAAGTTTAGAGTCTGGTTCGTGAGAACCTCTTTTGGTTAAGAAATCCAGGTTATAATACTTTTCAACTTAGTCAAGATACTATATTTCTTAAAAATAGGTTTACTACTCTAACACAATGGGCGCCTTTTTATAAGTGACAATAAGAGGGTTCGATTAGGGAGTACAACTCGGTTCTGAATATGCGAAAGCGACAGTTCCTGTTAAATTAGTTCTTTTCAAAGTAGGAAACATTGTCCATAAGTAGTTCTATTAGCAAGTACTTGGATTATCATTTAATTATGTGAATTACATTTGACCCTGTCTTTATTAATTAAATTTATTCTAAAACTTTACTTTTCAATTGCACACTACAAAAACACCTATTTTAATTGCCTTTGATAAACACCATAACAATAGATAACGATAGATTGACACTTGGTCTCTATGGTTCGATAATCTTTTATATTACTCTGACGCGTTCGTACACTTGCGAACATCAAGATTTACAACGCATCAATTATTTACTTCAGATAACATTTACATCTTTAATAATTATCTTTCACAGTAGTTGCATGGGAAAAGACTGATGGGTAATGACGTCAAACCTCTTTGATATATGTGATTTTTCACCTCTTTCATCTCTTCAAGTTTTTCTATTTGTTTATTATTTGTTTTGTTTAACTGTTTCGTTTCTCTAAAAGATTATCTTTGAGTGGTCTTAAATCAAAGATAGTTGTCTTGCATCTTTCTGACAATTCATCGTCTATATCTTTGGGAACTTCTTTTAGTTTTTTTATTTTGTTTCTACCTTCTCTCTTTCATGTTATTCCTTTTCTGATACCACCTCCAGGTCTAATCTTGGTATGGAAAACCAGTTGGTAGTTATCATTGAAGAACTTGTTGACTTTGAAGAAATGATGGTTCATGGCTTTGATCTTCAAAGTATTGGGCCCGTTAGTGTAAAAAAAAATTACAACGAAACTTTTCATAAAAGCTTCAAATGAAAATTTTGTTTGAATAGTTATTCTTAAAATGTTATTTTAGGTACTTTATCATTTTATCGAAACTGTTTTTGGATATCAAAATTTCAAAAAATCACTTAATTTTGAAGCTATTTCAAATAGCTTTTTCTAAAAATCATTTTTGAGATACAATTTTAAAAAAAATATATGATTTTGACTATGTTTTTATCTTCAATAATGTATATTTATGTTATACAATGAACAATTCAATCTTTTAATATATAAAAAATAAATTTAGAAAAAATTGTAATATTTTGAAAAACATTTTTGTAAAATCCATTTTCAAAAATACAAAGAAAAAATCTATTTTTTTAAAGCTAAAACAAATTGGCCCATTGTCTCCCAAAATGGTTGGATGATTTATTTGATATGCTTTATGCTCCTACCTACCATAATCTGATCAAGGAATTCTAGGTGAGTGCATCTGTCTAAGAACTAAATCTAGACTATGCCATTCTTTCGGTTGTATCTGGTGTTCCTATCACCATTACTCCCACCTCTATTGCTAATGCAATAAAATATGAGGATGAAGGTGTTATTCCAGATATGCTCTTTTGGGAATATTCTCTTCCTCCTCACCTTATCTTTGATATTCTGTCTGCCCTATCTAAGGTCTCTAATATTAATTACATGGCATCGGTCTGGTATCAAATTTTGATCTCAAACTTTATGCCATAGAACAAAGATCTAGAATCTTTAGATATTGATGAAAAGGATTTTATGCGTCTTCTCAACTCATATATGATGATTAACCTCCCTCATGTCATGTTTGAATATCTGAAGATGACTCTCATATCCTTTCACGAGGGAAAGTCATGTTTCAATCCTTATGGACGGGTTCTTTCAGAACTCTCCATTTAACAAGGATTAGAGGAAAAAATGATTAAGGTTACTTCACAAATCGGGGATGATAAGTTGAAGATACCAGAAGCTTTAAAAGCCATTGATCCTTTTATGGTCAAGGTGGTCTCTTTGGATGGCTCCTCTTCTTCTGCTTGAGTTTATCTTGTTATTTTCTTTTGTTGTCAATGTACTCTATCTTTCGCTTTCAATGAAATGTTTTCTATATTTACTTTTTGGTTTGTTGTTTCTTATTTATTGCTTTCTAGTTTTTCTTACTAATTGATTGATAAGCATTTCTACAAACCTCATAAATATATGGCAAAGAAAATTTCTTGGCTAAAATAGTTGCATAATTTCATTACTGATTAAGGAGTCATTACCTGATCTGGACCCAAAGGCTATTACATTCATTTTACTTCAAAGACAGTTGGAATTCTCAGACTTGATCATTTGTACTTCCTTGTGCTTCCAAATAAGCCTTCAAGTAATCATGCCAATCCTTGTTCTTGAGAGTTGTCATATTTGTTTCTGAGTTCTTGCCCTTTTTGGAGACTTAGTAAACGAGCCTTCATCTTCTGCAACTCTAGATCTCTGAGCCTTTGCTTGTTTTTAAGACTTCTATTTTTCCTTCCTTGTCTGCCTATTCATTGGGTAACATATCTCCTTTGTAAAATTTCTCTTTTCAGCCTTGAATGATTTTATTTTTCCCATTCTTTTGTTGCACAAAAAACCTCTAGAGAAACGTGATCAAGGTATTAATTCAACATCTACTTTTATAGAGGTATTTCTAAGTCAAACTGTTTCTTGAGTCTTGCTTCCTATACTATGCTGTCAGAACCTATCTTTGACCATCTTAGAACTTGTGGAATCAATGCTTATCTATCAATATTTTTTCTCTTATTATTTTTTCTTCAGTATCTTTTCTCTCTCTCTCTCTCTCTCTCTCTTTCTCTCTCTCTCTCAATGTTTCCTTGTTTACTTGTTAACTTTTTATTGATGATAAAAGGGAACTACTACAAATAACACATGTCATGTCGGACACAAAATGAATTTCTCCTTGGTATCAATGTTGAGGTAACGAAGGGTAACATGAAAAGTGGAAACTTTACCCCTCGGTTAAAAATTAACCGAGGGGTTAATTTAAATGGTCATGGGTTCGAACCCTAACAATAATTTTTTTTTAAAACTAGCACCATATATATATATTTAAATACTTATTACATTGTTTACATAGTGATAACTCAGACTCTAGAGACCTCAGCTTGAAGAGCTTAACTTCTGGTATGTACTCTGTCCCCATAGCAGGCTTATCTTATCAATACCAGACTTATGGAAAAATTCAACTATAGTCTCTTAGTGCAAGGCTCAAGAAAAGCTGACGTGACTTGTCTAGTTTGCCCCCATGTCTGGTTTATACCTAGTATGATAAAGAAGTAGAGGATTATGTTATTACACATTGTTTGAAGATCTTAACAATATTCATCTTCCAACATCTCTCTCTTGGAGCTTCTTCATTTTAAAGTTCACATGTGCAAACAACTTTCCAAATACTTTTTTCTGCCTCTATAAAAGGGTGCTGAAGATTTGAAGGAAGGTTAACAACTATCAAACAATCTAACATAACGCATTAAATACAAACTTTGAGGTGAAGTTTATCTGTTTATGTGCACAAGCTCTTAAGATTTCTTATCTTTGTATATCTTATAAATCGTAAGTGTTAAGAATCATTGTGGTTTTGTAGCACTTATATACTTTTGATTGTACATTAAAGTATAGTTGTAATCATTTCTACTAAACTATTTGTTTAAAGTAGAGGAAATCTCTTGCAAGGTTGCTTGAACAGTGAAGTCTCTCGCATGTGTGTTTGAGCAATGAAGCATCTTGCATATGTGCTTGAGCAGAAGTCTCTTGCAGGATTTCTTGAGTGAACGTCTCTTTCTAGTGTGATTGAGCAAGTTGAAGTCTCTTGCTAGTTTGCTTCAGCAAAGTTAATCAATTTGATTATAGTGAAACTATCTTGTTGGATAAGAGGACTGGACTACTCTCAGTTTATGAGAGGAACCATGATAAACTATGTATGTTAATTAGAACTTGCTTCTTAACTCTATTTATTACCCTACTATTAACATTCTGATATTAGACTCTGAACTTGTTCAGATTCTGAAGTTGTTCATCATAAGTGAAAAATAAATTACATACACAATTCAACCCCCCCCCCCCTTCTTTTGTATTTTTCTCACCTTCAGTATTTAAAAAGGAGCAGCACAACACACAAATTTACTTCACAACATAAGACTCCTACTAACCTTGAATGCATAAGAATTGCGAGACTTCACAAACTTATCACAAACATTCAAATCAATAAAATTATACTTCACAATTGGATGAATAAGATTAGACTCTATCTTTGTAATGTAATATGATGTGAGTTGGATCTTAAATCCCCTCAAACGCTTACCGGCTTAAGATATCATCCTTTTTTTTTGTAAAATGTCACTTTTTAGAACATAAAAATTATCTACATTTACATCAAAAAGTTGGTATTAGTATATAACAAAAAATAAATAAATGGTTATACTTCAACATATAAATTAAAATTAATACCTTAATATCCTCCCATATACTTGTGTTCACATCATCTAATACCTTGTCCCAATCTTCTATCAAAACACTAACTTTTTTTTTTCAAACGAATGCCATATAAATATTGAAGCATTTTCACCATAAAATCTCTTAGTTTGCCTATCAAATTTGACCACAACTTAACACCTCTATTAATAAATGATTAATAACATGAAGTTATAATAACTAAGTGAATCATAATGTCAAAAAATTATGGAGGTAAATACATCTCCAATTTACACAAGATAATTGCAGTCTCATGTTAGAATTCATCAAAATTGTATGGATCAATGACTTTATTACGTATAACATTGAATAATAATAAAAATCTAATTATAGTTTCTCTTATATACTTTAGCAAGATACCATGAATAGCAACAAGTAGAATTTGTTTCATCAAGACATGACATTCATGAGATTTTAAGCCAATTAATTTGAGTTTTTTCACTGATACAAGTTGTTTAGCATTTGATGAATATTCTTGGGGAACTTTGGTATCGTGCAAACATTCACAATTTTATTTTTCTTTTCTAGTCAAATTGTGACATGTTGGGAGCAAATATGTTATTTTAACTATTTCTTTTGGGGATAAATATTGTCATATACTCATCTCCACCATATCTAGACAAGCATTCTTACCCTCTCTTTTTTGGCTTATCTTGAATGTTGAGAAGTGTTTCAATTACACTAACACACACATTTTTCTCCACATGAATCACATCAATACAATATCTTACATCGGGGCTAGATCAATATGTAATATCAAAGAACACCAAACTCTTTTTTCATATATTTTTCTCCAATAGATATTTTGGCACTACGCCAAATAAGGGAAAAGAGGGCGCTTTTTTTGGCCTATAACAACGCTTTAAAGCGCCCTCTAATCTGGCGCTGGCATAGGTAAAGACAGCGCTTTTTTTCCTGGTGAAAGCGCTCTCTAAAGTGACTCTTTAAGGGCCACTTTAGAGGGCGCTTTTTAAAGAAAGCGCCCTCTAAAGTGGAAACTTTTAAGGGTTTAGAGGGCGCTTTTACTGGAAAGCGCCCTCTAAAGTGGAAATTTAAAGGGTTTAGAGGGCGCTTATTTTGGAAAGCGCCCTCTAAATTGGGTGGTTATTTAAATTTTTTTTTTTAAAAAGCGCTATATTTTTTTATTTATTTTAGACAACCTGTATATTGAAGCAGTACACCTAAAACTGTATAATTTGAAGCCCTTTTTCACACATTGCATTCAACAAGCCTTATATACAACAATCCATACATATACAACAATCCACTGATATATAATCGTTTAACTTCTAAAGATTCTAAATATACAACCAATTCATAACTTAAAAAGAAATAAAACTAAAGATTCTTCTTCAACAACTTGAAAGTTATGAGAGAATCACATGCCATAAACCTTAAGTAGTAAAGAATGAATGAGAGTGGAGAATTCTATTAACTCATTCTGAATATCTTTGGGTAGGGGACGAATGACCCAATTGCTCATCGTATTCACCTTTACTCATAAACTTTAGTGTGGTTCATATCTAATGAATGACAAGTCTTATTCCTTTTCTATTATCATATAATCTCTCTTGCCTCAGTCTCTTTGTTGTCTCATACAGGAAACCTCCTGTCTCCTCAGCCATGGTTAGCCTCCCTGTCTCTTTCAGCAGAGATTTTTGTCATGTACAACATGTATAGCTTGTAGTTAGCATAAACATGGCTATAAGTCAAAAGCCAAAATAAAAGAGAAAATGCAGACTATCACAACATCAACACAACAGGATTTGTACATGGAAATGTTAAAACAAACTCTCACACTTCAAAAGTAACCAACTTCATATCCAATTATGTCATTGAACAACAACTACTACAAATCCTAATCCAAAGCATGGGAAATCAGTATAAATTCGAGTTTTTTTCTTAAACAGAGGGAGAGAAAAAAAATTCAAAATTTTTTTTTTGAGATAAGAGTTACAAAGTCACTAGAGATTAGTTTTTTTTTACAAAAACCTAAAACCTTCAACCAAACTAGCAACCATCAAGAATAAAAATCCCAGCAATTACCAAACAACACCAAGAGAAAAAAAATCAGTAAATCGAAAAAACTCAGTAAGAAACCATAGCAGTCGAAAAATCCTCATTCACAAACAACAATCTTTCACCTTAGAGGAAACAGAATCGTCCAAAAGAAGTCGAAGCAGACGAAATCAAAGAGAGAGATCCGTAAGCGTTTACCTTTGAGGTTGGTCAGAGAACCTCGTCGGAGTCTCAAAACTCCAGAGAAGTCATTTTTCCCCTGCCTTCGTGCTTTCCTTTCTTTTCCTTGCTGCATATTACTCATTCCATTTTGAATTGAGGTCTGCTTAGCATTTAGGCCACTATTTGGTAGTTTGTTAGGTTAGTGTATTGAGAACACTTAATAAATGTATGAACCAAGAAAAATGAAACCAAAAATGAACAATAGCGAACGTCAGAAGAGAAACCAAGTAATATGAAGATTAGAAAAATACCTATGGTGTCAAAATCGAATAGCTAACAACGAATTAATAGAAGGAGGAAACGTCGTAGATCTAACAGAGGTGGAAGGAGAACGCCTTAGAAGTAGCGAAAATCGTAGCAGTGAGAACCCTAACGTGAAAAAGAACGAAAATAACAGAGAGTGAAATAACAAAACGCGTAGTATGTTATAATTTTAATGTTTACTAAAGGGGACCTTAGAAGGCGCTTGTGGAAAAAAAGCGCCCTCTAAAGGGGGCCTAAGAGGGCGCTTATGAAAGCGCTCTCTAAGGCTTTCCAAAAGCACTTTATAAATTGGAAATGCACATGGACTTATAGAGCGCTTTTTTAAAAGCGCCCTCTAAGGGTAACCTTAGAGGGCGCTTTCTAAAAAGCGCCCTGTATTGTTGTCCCTCTATCTCCTCCTTATTTTTTCGCTTCACCTTAGAGGGCGCTTTATTACAAAAGCGCCCTCTAAAGTGCGCTGTCTATTCCAGTTGTTCGCTCCTTATTTTTTCGCTTCACTTTAGAGTGCGCTTTTGTAATAAAGCGCCCTCTAAGGTGCGCTGTCTATTCCAGTTTTTGGCGTAGTGTGGGTTCTTTCCAAATACAACATTAATGTGTTGTTGATAAATTTCATCCTCGGTTAAGAGTTTTTTGAGCGATATTAAACTCCTACTATCCATTAAAATAATTCCATAATCTACAATATGAATGATTGAGTCTTAGAAATTTTCAATCTCCAAGGTAAATAATTTTTTTTTGTCTTTAGTTCATGGTAGCATGTATCGGCTTCACATATATGAAACACTTTATGTCTCTTAACATTGTTCCCGATAAATTACGGTATGCTACAAAGTTATTGATTTTTCTAAACAACATGGCACATACATCTTGTATAATTCACTTCAATATCATGGATCTCCTAAAAGAATGTACTTCAATATCATGAATCTTATCTTCTAGTCGATCATCAATATCTACATAAACTTCAATTCCATGTGAAAGACTTGGGTTTTTATCACTTCACCACGCCACATACATCTCGTATAATTTTGAAAAAATTCTATCACAACATAGATCATTCAATATTTTTTGTCTTTCCATGTTTTTTCGTATTCCCACAAAAAACTCAAAGAAAATAAAAAAAATCATTATTGTTAGGAAGATTTCTCTTAGCGAATTGAAAAAAAAAAATCAACCATTTAATTATCATACTCCACACTTAATCTATTAACTTTTCTCCGACTATGATCCATAACCACTTGAAAAATAAAACGATTTACTTAAATTAGACACCTGCAGTTTAAGAATTTTTGCCAAATTAAGGCATTACATGTTGAAAATATATCAAAACTACTAACACTTATGTTTTTCACAAACTTTATTGAAATTATCAAATACCAAATTTTCGTATAGTTTCTAAACAGCCCAAAACATTTATAAACAAATTTCAAAGTTAAAAACCATTTACTTTATGAACAAAGTCTTAAGTTTCTCATGAATTTCCAAAAAAATATTTTCTTCAAATATATTTCATCATATATATGTTGCTAAAGAGGTCTTCTACCCCACTTTTCCTAGAAATCAAAATTATGCAACAATCAAGATTCAATTAAAATTTCTCATCACCTTTAAGAAAGATGTCAAGATTGTTAAGTTAACATTACAACAACAATCTTAAACTTTTTACTTAACACAACAACAGTAACAACAACAAAAGTTTAATAAAATAGTTAAACCTTCAATCTCAACAACAACATTAAACATTTTACTCAACACAACAATAACAATAACAATAAACATTTTACTCAACACAACAACAACAATAACAAAAAAATAAAATCAATAAAATCGTTAAACCTTCAATCTAAAAAAAACAAAAAAAAACAACAACAACCGTAACCCTTTTACTTAACCAACAACAACAAAATTAACAAAATCGTTAAACATTCAATCTCAACAACAATAACATTAAATATTTTACTTAACAACAACATCAACAATAACAACAACAAACACTGGTAAGTTAGATGCATGGAGAAAGCATTTATGATGAAGAAGATATAGAAATGAGTTTCTTTTGAGTTTCGTTGCTATTTTTTAGTTTTCTTCCATCAAGTTTTATTCTAAGTTTGTAAGTTTGCTTCCTCATTTTCGTTGCTTCGATCCGATTGGAGAAGAGAAGATGGTGGTTTCAAGTTGAATTCCAAAATGGGTTTATGGAAGAAATGATACTTTAGAATTTGGTTTAGTGGATAAATACAATTTCGTTTATGAAAGATGAAGATTTGAAGGAGACGATGAAGAACATCTAGGCTCATCTAAGAATGAGTGATATAATAATGTTGTGTTTTGGAAATGCTAAACTGTGAGGATTTTCATATTGGTTGGGAGGCCCAACTAGGGGTGTACACGGGTTGGGTTGGATCAAGTCTGGCCTAACCCGTTCAAACTTTAATGGGTCGGATCCGTCGTTCAACCCGCCATTTTATTGTCAAAACCGACCCGAACCGACCCGTTCATTAATGAATTGGGTTGAGTTGGGTTCGCGGGTTGTGTTTCAAATAAAAAATTTATTTTTTATAATTATTTGTGTCGGTTTTAAAAAAAATGAAACACATAAACAAGACAAAACACTTTATAATAGTATAAAATTTAACAAGACACGTTATTTCCATAAAATACATAAGTTGGAAATGATATAAAAGAAAATAAGAAACAACATTTAATCTTAGAATTACATAAACTCATTGGTCTAGTAGTATTATTGGTGGAGAATAATTTTTTTTTTGAAAAAATTATAGTTATTAATATTTTTATTTAAAATAGTAATCAAAATAATAAGAAATTACTAAAGTCAAATTAATGGGTTGGGTCAATGGGTCCGCGGGTTGCAAAACTCAATATCCGATACTCAAATCAAAATTATACAAGTTATTATGGGTTGAATTGGATATAGCCGTAAATGAATGGGTTCATATAATTTATGAGATTGGTTGGTTTGAGTCAGCGAGTTTGTGGGTCGACTCGCACTAATGAACACCCGTATGTCCAACCGAGAGGATATCAGAGTATTTTTCCATCAGTTGCTTGCCCATTTAAAGAAATAAATAATTTTTAATTTTAATTTAAAATATAAAAAAAAACAAATAGAAATTATTTTCCATAGATTTTTGTCCAACCGAAGGAATAAGTAGAATTTTTTAAAATAAATGTATAAATATAGTTATGCATGTGGTTATTAACTAGAAATTAATTAGATAATAATATGATCTTATTAAGACATATTTATAAAAATTTAATTCAATCAGTTTCATTTTAATAGTACTTTTTCTCTCTGTTGTTCTTTATTTTTCTCAATTTGTAAATAACTTATAATTCAAGATATCCAACACGCTGCAACAGAATTCGATCAACCTCACATTCTCATCAAATTGATTACTCAATGAATTACAACTCAAACATATATTCTCTCAGTTTTTTATTATAAATCGTTTTTTACTTTTCACACGTATTAAAAAATATAATAATTATGATATGAAAAAGATAAATTATAAAAGATTTTACAAAATTATCCTTCATTAATGGTATTGAAAATTGACAAAATTAAAATGAGAGAGAATAATAAATATTTAAGGGTATAGTAAAAAAATAACATTAATGATTCATTGGTATTATAAAACGATTTATATTGTGATACAAAAGATTTTTTCAAAGTGACATGTAATAAAAAACGGAGGTACTATTTTAAAATTTGAAAACACATGTTTGATAGAACTTGTGCTCAACGGAGGTACTATTTTAAAATTTGAAAACACACGCCAATAGCTCATTACTAAATAAATTAAAGTTATATACCAAAGAGTCAGCTACAATGTGATGCCATTACGTACTAAATTAAGAAAGGATGTTGTAAAATATTGAAGGGAGGTGGATATATATTTGTAGAAATGGTACAAGTGGTGGGGATCAAAGGTAATATTGAGAGTATCATAGAAATTTGAATGGCCCTCAAGCAAGAAGAAGACTTCTGGAAGCAAGAGCAAAAACTCATTTGAAGCTGGCCTACACATGCTATGAAGGGTGAGGTATGTGTTAATGAAAATTTTCAGGATGGTGTTGATTGGTTATTTCAGGGACAATTTTCTCAACTAAAAAATAATAGTCAAAGGACATGCAAACATATTGAAGTCGATTCATTGAAGGTATATCTCCATTGAAAAATTAACTTTTTTTTTCTTTTATTTTAAAAACTGTTTACTTTTGACAATGTGATGTTTGCTATGGAAATTGTTGAGTAATGTGCAATATCATAAATGTTAGCATTGGACTCATTCACCTAGATTAATAGAGAAGGGTGCACCTAGGCTAAGGTGAGTTAATGTGCAATATTATAAATACTAGTATTGGAATAATGTATCTAGGTTATTATAGAAGCATGCACCTAGTCTATGCGTTAATATTTTAGTTATTAATGCTTTTTAAGTATATTTTTAAAACTAGGTCTTGACCGACGGATCATCCAATTGATTAAATTGAAAATGAGAGGGTAAAGCGGTCTAATAAGATCAGAGAATCGTAGTTACAATTTATTTAGAGAAAATTAGTATGATTTATCCTATTTATTTATTAAAATATTGAATGAGTGAATTCTTTTAAATTGATAAGTTGATATTTTATATTTATTTCTTTAACTAGTCAAAATAATATCAGAAAAAAAGTCTCTAAAACTTAAAAGAAGAAAAAAAATTCCCACTATTATATTACTCCTCTAATCCTATTTATAATTTTTTAATTCATTCAATAAAAACGTATTTGGATAAAATATACTTCAAATACATAATTATTGAATGAATTTACAAAGTAATTTTTTTTAGAATTTAATTGATATACACCGACAGTGTAAAGATTTTTTACACCGTCAATTAATCACAATCATTGATTTATTTAAGATGTTTGACTTTTATTTTAATCATTTAAAAAGTAATGTAAATGGATGATTGTGATGCATTGATAGTGTAAAACTTTTTACATTGACAGTACATAATAATTAATCTTTTTTTTTATAAATAAAAAAAGAGGTAGTATACTATATTATAACTTATTTGAAATTGTGTTATTACGGATGTCAGAATATGCTTAGGATAAAATAATTTACTTCGAATGATTGACAATACTAATTAGTATAATTTATTTATTAAGTTTTTTAATTAAAAAATTAAAAAATTATTAGTATTTTAATTAATTATTAATATTTTATAATTATATTTTTATTTTTTAATATTTTAATTAGTTATTAAATATATATAATTATGTTTTTATTTTAAAATAAATAAATTAAAAATATATAATAAAAGCCCATCCTATTGGCCCATATTCATATGGGATCTATTCAATTCAAAAGCCATTACTTGTATAACCTTTAAATACACTAAAATGTTTTTTAAATAAAACCATGTTTGACATTTCTCATTGATGCTAGCTTGAAGTCTTCTAGCTGATTTCTCACTGCTTCATTTTATTAGATTTAATTATTAGATTTAATTCATATTTAAATTGTATTATTTTCTTAGTCCCTAAGTTTGTTAGAGGGTATTTTAGTATTTTATCCTATTATAGTAACCCTAGTTTTAGCTTATAAATAGGGTGTCAATCATTGTAACTTTTAATCCTTTTTGTAGCCGTCATTCTCTTAATAGAATATTCATCTTTTATTCTACCTTTGCACCAACAATTGGTATCTAGAGCTCCGGTTCGGATTCATTGGGAAACACGGGAAACACGAGTGAACGTGAGGTCTTGTGTGCTTGATTTTGATTCTTAGATTCGTGTTGAATTTTGAACAAAATCTGATCAGAATTTTAATTCTGTGGGTTGGGAAACACTGTGTGAGAAATCTGAGTGTACTGTGCAAGGTAGAAAGATGAACGGAAACGGCAACATGAACACCAAACTTCCAGTATTTGACGGCAAAAACTGGAATCGTTGGATGATCCAAATGCGTGTACTGTTCGGTGCTCAAGATGTTCTAGATCTTGTCACTGATGGTTATGTTCAGGTAGCAGCAGATGCGACGGATGAACAGAAAAACGCGCAGAAGGAAGTAAGGAAGAAGGATCAGAAAGCATTGTTCTTCATTCATCAATGTGTTGATGTAAATGTGTTTGAGAAGATTGCAGATTCAACGACAGCAAAGGCTGCGTGGGACACACTGGTTAGATGTTATGGTGGTGACGCATCAGTGAAGAAGGTGAAGCTTCAGTCCTTGAGAAAGCAATATGAGAATCTCAACATGAAGAATAATGAGAAAGTTTCTGAATACATCTCCAGAGTGATTCTGATCACTAATGAGATGAAAGCGTGTGGAGAAACTCTTTCTGAAGAAACAATCATGGAGAAGGTATTGAGATCCCTTACCTCTCAATTTGATTACATTGTGGTAGCAATAGAACATTCCAAAGATCTGAGCACCATGAGAATTGAAGAGCTGCAGAGCAGTCTAGAAGCGCAAGAGTTGCGTTTGACTGAGAGAACTTCTGAAAGGGAAGTAGAGCAGCAGGCTCTGAAAGCAACTTCTGATAGGAGGTATCAGAAGCAGTCAGAAGCCAGGAGAAGATCTGATGGTGGTCAGAAGTCAGAAAGCTCAACCTCTGATAGACAAAAGAATGCTCAGAAGGGAAAAGAGAAATATGACAAGAAGAAAATCCAATGTTACTGCTGTAAGAAGTTTGGTCACTTTGCTAGAGATTGTTGGTCAAACAAGGAGAGAAAATCAGAAGAAGCAAATATAGCCAGAAGTTCTGATGACGAATCTGTGCTATTGATGGCCTCTGAATCTGATAATATGGATCTGATAGACTGGTGGTATATGGACACTGGCTGTTCAAATCATCTTACTGGAAACAAGAAATGGCTGGTTGACTTTGACTCTGAAAAGAGGACAAAGATCAGATGTGCTGATGACAAATATCTTAATGCAGAAGGTATGGGAAATGTCAGAGTGACTCTGAACAATGGGAAAACAGCATTGATTCAGAACGTGTGGTATGTACCTGGCATCAGAAGCAATCTGATGAGTGTGGGACAATTAATTGAGAAAGGTTTTTCAGTTACCATGAAGGACAATCTTCTGAAGCTGTATGACTGCAATCAGAAGTTGATTATGGAGTCAGAACAGGGAAGGAATAGAACATTCAAGGTGAATGTCAGAACTGCAGACTCAGAATGTCTTAGTGCAACACTTGCTGAGAAGGAGAGTGAGCTGTGGCACAGAAGATTTGGTCATTTGAATTTCAGAAGCTTAAAACATTTGAATTCAAAGAAGTTGGTACATGGAATTCCTGCAATTAAGAAGCCTGAAAAGTCATGCAAAGTTTGCATGGAAGGAAAACAACCACGATTGCCATTTGCGTCAGAAACTGCTCCAAGAGCAAAACATGCCTTGGGAGTTGTACATTCTGATGTGTGTGGTCCATTTCCAGTAGCATCGATTGGAGGGAATAAATACTTTGTGTTATTTGTTGATGAATTCACAAGAATGACATGGGTATCCCTTATTAAGTTTAAACACGAGGTGTTTGATGAATTCAAGAAGTTCAGAATGAAGGCTGAGAATCAGAGTGGTCAGAAGTTGAAGATTCTTAGAACTGACGGTGGAGGTGAGTATAACTCCAAAGAGTTCCAGAAGTTCTGTGAGGAGAATGGAATTGAGCATGAGGTTACTGCTCCTTATACCCCTCAACACAATGGTCTTGCTGAAAGAAGAAACCGCACTTTGCTTGATATGGTGAGAAGCATGCTAAAGGAGAAGAAGCTTCCTCAGAAGCTCTGGGGAGAAGCTGTTGCCACCGCAACGTATGTACTCAACCGATGTCCTACGAAGAAGTTGAAGGAAATAGTTCCAATACAGAAGTGGACTGGAGATAAGCAAAGTGTTAGTCATCTGAAGGTGTTTGGTTCTGTTTGCTATAAACATGTTCCAGAAGCCAGAAGACAGAAGCTGGATGATAGAAGCAAAGTGATGATTCTGATAGGGTACCACAGTACAGGTGCATACAAGCTCTATTGTCCAAGAACCAATAAAATTGAATTCAGCAGAGATGTGATTGTGAAGGAATCAGAAGTTTGGAATTGGGATAAGTCTCAATCTGATTCTGATGTTAGAACTTCTGAAGAAAGGTCAGAGTTCAGAATTTCTGAGGTTGGAGTAAACTCTGACGTTGATTCTGACTCTGATAGTGATCCAGAATCTGATGTTCCAGACTCTGATGTTCCAGACTCTGATGTTTCAGACTCTGATGATCCAGACTCTGATGATCCAGACTCTGATGACCCAGACTCTGATGGTAATCCAAATTCTGGTGGCAATTCAGACTCTGGAAATATGCCAGAACCTTCAGATGGTCAAAGCTCTGGAGGAAGTCAACCATCTGAAGGTAGAAACTCTGAAGTTGAAGACTCTGAACAAGTTCAGAGACCACAAAGAGTCAGAAACATCCCCAGAAGATATGCAGAATTTGACATGCTGCAAGACACTGAAGTAGACTCTGAAGGAGAAGTTATTCAGTGTGCCATGTTAGTAGACTCTGAACCCATAAGTACAGAAGAGGCTCTTAAGCAGAAGCTCTGGCTGAAGGCCATGAAAGAAGAACTTGATGCTATAGAGAGGAACAAGACTTGGAAGCTAACAGAACTTCCAAAAGACAAGAAAGCCATCAGCGTCAGATGGGTTTTCAAGCAGAAGTTAAAGCCAGATGGTTCAATTGGCAAACATAAAGCAAGGTTGGTAGCCAGAGGATTTCTACAGAAACCTGGGCTGGATTACTCTGAAGTGTTTGCACCTGTAGCAAGACATGAAACAATCAGAATGGTGATTGCAATAGCTGCTAACAGGAATTGGCCTCTGATGCATTTAGATGTAAAATCTGCATTTCTGAACGGTCCATTAGAAGAAGAAGTTTACGTGTCACAACCTCCTGGATTTGTGAAAAAGAATCAGGAAGGGATGGTGTATAGACTATACAAAGCTCTATATGGATTGAAACAAGCGCCCAGAGCTTGGAATAAGAAGATTGATTCCTTTTTCAAGAAGCAAGGCTTTCAGAAATGTGAGATGGAGTACGGTGTCTATGTTCAGCATACTTCTGAAGGAAATATGACTCTGGTATGTTTATATGTTGATGATATACTGCTGACTGGAAGTTCTGAACAGGAGATAGCCAAGTTCAAGAAAGTTCTGATGAATGAATTCGAAATGACTGATCTAGGCAAAATGACATACTTTCTAGGGATGGAGTTCAGATACTCTGAGAAAGGTATTATTTTGCATCAGCTCAAGTATGAATTAGAACTTCTGAAGAGATTTGATCTGAAGAATTGTAAGATTGCTGTTACTGCATGCCAAGCTGTGTGGATTCTGAATCTATTGCAGGATCTGAAGATTAAAGTAAACAAACCTTTGAAGCTGATGATTGACAACAAGTCTGCAATCAATCTTGCCAGAAACCCAGTGTTGCATGGGAGAAGCAAGCACATTGAGACCAAGTATCATTTTCTGAGACATCAAGTTCAGAGGGGAGTGTTAGAAGTTGTACACTGTAGCACTCAGAAGCAGTTGGCAGATGTTCTGACGAAAGCTATCAAGACTGATCAATTTCTCAGATTAAGGGATGGAATTGGTGTTACAAGTTTTGATGGAATATGAATTAAGGGATGGTATTAGATTTAATTATTAGATTTAATTCATATTTAAATTGTATTATTTTCTTAGCCCCTAAGTTTGTTAGAGGGTATTTTAGTATTTTATCCTATTATAGTAACCCTAGTTTTAGCTTATAAATAGGGTGTCAATCATTGTAACTTTTAATCCTTTTTGTAGCCGTCATTCTCTTAATAGAATATTCATCTTTTATTCTACCTTTGCACCAACACATTTCTCATTTCTCATTCCTGCACAACTTTGAATGGAAGTTGTGATGTTATATGTTGATTAGCCATTAGTACAATCACTTAGACACAAGATATTTATACAAGCTTTGAATTCCACATGCCAAAACTAAAAAACTGTGAATGGATGTTGCGATGTTATTTGCTGATTAGGCATTAGTGCAATCACTTAGACAATTAATAAATAAGATAAACATTTTTTTTATATATAGAAAAAGTCAAGATGCATTAAAAAAATGTTGTAATATAAACTTGTTAATATAAGCACGTTTACTAGACCTGTCAAAGTTGTTTTTTTTTAAATAATAAGTATTATTTCCTAGTTAATTCTGATCAAACTATGCAAATGATTTTTATCTTAAGTGTTTTACATTATTCACTTTTCAGAGGAGGAAAGGTCTCCCAAGTCTCAAATCACAACAAAGTTTGTTTTTTCTGATTAATAATCTCCCAAGAGTTTTAGTAATTTTACTCCACTTTTCTATTTCAATGTTCCACATCAACATTGTGATTGAATGTATATATAGATCATCACCATGAATGGATATATAACTCATCAACGTGATCACAGTATCACATACTACTACATAAACTATCTCCATCAATGTGAAATGGTAGAATTTTGTTCATTTTCGCAGATGCATATGATTGTCATCTTAGCTGTTGGGTTGATGCCGGAAAGAATTGGGTATTGGGCCCATAAACTTATTTTAAATATTTTAATTAAGTAATTATTAATAAAAACTAATTATAATTGTTGAATATTAACTAATTTTGTAAAAAAAAAATAGTAATTAATAAATTATTCTACGTCATTAAAAAGAATTTTTTAATTCTAATTATGGCTTTCGTATTTGTAAATTGGAGGACAACCAATTAAATCCGGGATGTAAAATTGAAGATCAAAAATTTGATTTTTAAAATAGGGGAATTAAAAATTAAAAACATCAAATTAGAGGATCGAAAATGTATTTAAGTCTATTTTATAATTGTGTTATATTTTAATTTTTAAAATATTTGGAATTTGTTATTCAACTTATTTGCATGGATAATTTCATAGAATTTTTTTTTAAATTTTATATTTATGAAATTTATATCAAGAATTTTATTTCATGAATATTTTTTTTTATTTGTATAATTCGGTATCAGTGCGGTGCGACTAGTGATTCACTAATTCGATTAATAATCATTTTATCCAATAAATTGATTGGATCGATGAACAGTCCAAATTTTAAAATATTGTTTTTCAAACAGCTATATTACTCATTATAAATATAAAGCTCTTGATGAATCATAAAAAATTCAAAGAAACATTATTCAACTATAATTATTTTTCGTCTTATTTTTTGTGGAATCTAACCATTTAATCCTCTATGGAATACCATAAACTTAGTGGTTTCAGAGTTCTAAAACGCTAAAAATAGAGAGAAGATTAAAGGTGAAGAGTTGTGGTTTCCTCAAGTAGTGGCTCAACAACTCTACTTAGAACAATGTTCATTTCCTTTTATTTGTATGAGAATATTTTGATTTCAAACAGTAAAAATATAGATTTATTAACATCGGATGTCGTGGAGTTCGTCAAGGAAGGATTCAACGAACCCACGACTACAGCCGAACGTACGACAACACAAAATAAATAATTAACGAAAAAGAAGAAAATCATAGATAAAAGCAAAAAGAGCATAGGAAGTATGAGAAACTCTAGAACAAGTATTTGAAGGAGATTCAAAGTTAAAAAAAGTCCAACATATGTCTCTTAAAAGAGATGTTAAGAATGAAAAATGAAAGAAAATAAAAGTTTGATCGAGTACTTTAATAAACTAAATTATTTAGTGAATCAAATGAAGTCTCGTAGAGATACAATTGAATAACGTAGAATTGGGGATAATTTTAATTAGTTCGATTGAAAAATTCGATCAATGGTAGTTGTTATAAAAGAAACCAAGGATTTGAAAATCATAACAATTCAAGGGTTGTTGAGGTCACTTATATCCTACGAGTAAAGATTGTTACATCGCGATGAAAATATAGTTAAAAGATCATTTTAGTCAAATCTCACCATTCATCAATCAAATAATGACAAAAATAAAGAAGAGTATTTTAGAGGTGGCAAATTTTCTTGAGACCAAGGAAGAAGCAAAGATTTGAATGGAAGAGGAAAAAACACTTATGAAGGGCGAGAAAATTTCGTAGACTTAAATAAATGGTGGGGAATTTGTAAGAAAAGCACTCATGAAAAGAAAGATTGTTAGAATAAAGGAAAACCATAATGACATAATTGCAAAAGGTTTTGGCACCTGCAGAAAGAATGTTGCATGCAAAATCAACACCGTCTGTAATTTGCATAAATAGAGAAAGTGAAGCCAGCTTGTTCTTTGCTTGTCAAAAATCAAATCAAGAGTATAACAATGTGTGCTATTTGGATAATGGGTGCAACAATCATTTGACAGACGATAAATATGCTTTTATTAACATAGATCTTTCATTTGGCTCAAAAGTCAAATTAGGAAATGGATAGTATTTGAAGTTAAAAGTATTATTACAAGTTGATAGGCTAATTTTATAGGCAAGGTGTTAAGTAATGTGTCTTAACTTATTTGAGACATCTTGTCTCTATTTGACTCTGACACACACATTTTTGTGATTTAAATCACTTCAGTTTTTATTTAAGATTTGTTTCGTTTTAATTCTTCTAAAACTCTGCAAAACTTGCGTTTAGAAGAAGTATTTTCAATAAATTAATTTTAAGAATATTTTTTAAATCATATATTTGAAGAAGATTATAATTTTATATGATTTAATTTTAGGTTTGATGTTAATGAAGATTCCATTTGTTGTTTTTGGAGATGATAATTATCCTTCTTAACCCTTTCTTCAAGTCCGTTATGATGGAACACGTCATCTCACGCTTTGACTGGGCTGAAGCTAGCAGAAATACACCTGAACTCATCGCACGCTCGAACATCCAACAGAGTTGTCATCGAACTTTATTTATTCCTGAAGGAAAGGGAAAACATCGATAAAATCTGGGAGAAAGAGATATGTTGGGTAAGGAAGTCGGTTATGTAAGGGGAAGGTATTAACATTCTTAACATCCATGGTACTCCATGAGAACCGTTTTGATTGTTCTTGCTCTAATAGGTGTAATATCTAAATATTACTCGCAAAAGAATGAGGTAAAAGGAAAAAAATAGATAAAATGCTCGGTGAGGACTATATTTAAAGATAAAATATCCAAATTAATCCAAAAAATAATTAATTTATGAAAAATTTCCAAATCAATTCCAAAAAATAATTTTAATTTAGAAAATGAAAGAGGAAAATATTTAAGGATTTTTGGTGAAAGTCCCATATTTTTTGGATTAAAAATGGAATTAATATGAATTAATCAAAATAAAACATTTAAATGAAAAATCAGAAAATATGGAAAATCAGGGGCCATCAGATCTCCCTCATTAATTGAGGTGACAGATCTGATGGCCACATGCGCGCATTCTACCATGCACTAAGTCAAATGCGTTGTACACGTGGTAATCAGAACCAAGGGCTAAGATTAAAACATTTTGAATGGATCCTGTGGTTGAGAGGTGTGACAACACATCACCGGAGCTAGGGCTCCGGTCTTCTTCTCCGGTGGACCTCATCGGACTGGTCCACCATCAACCATCACCACATTGAAAAATAAAGACATGGATTTAAAGAAAAAATGCTTAGGAGTCCGAATCTGGCCTCAATTTTCTCCAATTCCAAGTATATAAACAGATACGGGGATTTGAATTTTGAGGATCATGAACTGAGTCGCTTCGATTTGACCTCAAAACAACTCAATATTATTGCCTAAATTGGTAGGACTTCAGCCAACCAAAAATCATAAAGAATGGAGAAGAAATGAGAGAGAATCGAAGAGATGAATTTTTTGAAAAATCACCATCGAGTTGATCCAATTTCACTTGATCTTGATCTTGATCTGGATTTGCTTGCTTTCTCTTCCTCTTAGTTACATAAGCCAGTTGAGATGAAAAGGGAAGTGAATTTCTGGAGTTTGAACTTCCAAACAGAAGGTGAAGTTCAAGCTCGATTTCAAGAGAAATCTTCACAAATTCTATGGAAGTGAGGGTTTGGATCAGTCTAGCAGAGCTTCGGCAGGGTGTTCATGAAGTTTTGATCTCATTCCTCTTGTATTTAAAGCCAATGCCATTGCTTTCTACAGACTTTCATTTCGATGTTCAAAAATAGCAACCTTCATCATGAGCTTGCATGGGCGTGTATAAAGCCCAAAGAATGATTTTCAAAGGTCCAAAATTTTGCACATATCATGCTAAAGGTGTTGCATTAAGCCATGCATTGTTGAATTGAATTGGATCATGAATTTCTTCCAAATGGTACCTCACATTGCATCCATGTGCAAGTCCTTCAATTTTGATCCAAATGGGATGATCTTGGACTTTTTGGAAAGGTGAGATCAAGGGGAAAAAATTTCATGTTAAACACTTTTTCATTTGAAGCTTTAATCATGATGAATTTTGAGGTGGAAGTTTGGGAAATCAAACATATTTGAAACTTTTTCCAAGTCCCAAGTCAAATGTTCACTTCTTCCATCTTGAATAACTTTTGCTATGGACTTCAAATGAAAAAAGTTCCTTCACCAAAGTTGTAGCTCTTTAAAGCCTCTTCAATTAAGGTAAAAAATTTGACCTCATTTGTGTAGCGGTAAATTCATGACCATTAAGCTATGAATAAACTTAACGTCGATAAAACCAGAGTCGCCACCGCGCTTTTATTGTTTCCAAAGAAAAAGGGAAAAGTACGAACAAAACCCAAAGATAAGAAGTTTTCAAATCAAAACTAATAAAATGCTAAATATTACAGGTAAGGGGGTTGGGTACACAGAGGGAAGGTGTTAGCACCAAAAGTGTCATAGGTACTCCTAGGGAGCCCTTTTTTATGTGTGTATGTGTTTTTGGTTTAAAAAGATGTTTGCAATAAATAGAGTGTAGGGATGAGAAAAGAATTCATCAATTATATTTTTTGTGTTTGACAAGACCTTCGGACTTATGCCTACGTACCAACATTTAAATGAGGGATCAAAACATCGTAGTTCGTGGTATCAATTTCAAAGTGAATGGATTTACTTTTTTTCAAACAATTTAAATTTAAAAGAGGCACAAAGGGCGTAAAAGAGTTTGAATGAGTGTTAGTTCTTTTTGTCTTTTGAAATTTTAAGTCAATGTGGTTAGATTCATTTTCAAGTTTGATTTAAGAAAATAGTTTAAAAATGCAATGGCATAAGGCCAAAGTTTCTAATTTGCAATAAAGTCTAATTTTAGAAATCACAAGCAAAGAAGGTTTTTAAAAAGGGGGAGAGATTTTAAATTTAAGAGAATGGGAGGAGATGACGATACTAATCCTAAGCAAAAACTTAAAAGTTAAAAGTTGAAATCCACTTTTCCTTTGGACTTTTTAATCAAGCAATATCAATAAGCAAGTAGCAAGGCATCAAATAAAGCATGAATCCTTGAACCAAGACATCTTCCAAAGGAAGGAAAAAATGCCAAGTTTCCACACAATACCATGAAAGGGGGGAGACTTACAATCTCACTTACTAGAATGCTATACTTTTGGGTCAAAATTTAGCGATATGTTAAGCAATCGTAATTGGACTTATGTAGAAGTCACAACTATCTGAGGTCGGGCAATAAATTTTTTGGTGTTAAGGCATGTTAGAGATATGGTATAATAAACCATACTCCTAAAACATACCACACACAAAAAGAAAATGATCAAAGGGTGGACCTAATCTCATCTAGACTTGTATTGGTTCATCTAACACAAAGTTATTGATGAACCAATTAGCCTTGGGATATTGAGACTTCATTGGTCAATGAAAGGGATGGGATAGAATGAGATTAAAGATGAAGAAGGAGGGGAGATGAGAGAAACACAAATTGGTCATGGGAGGAATTTTATCAAATTAAAACCATTCATTCATTTTGGGAGATGAAATGTACATTTCATCAATCCCCCAAATCCAATGATTTTAATCCAACAAATGTCAAATCAACCTTGACCAAGGCCCAAACACATAGTCAAACTTCACAAGTCAATAAAAATAGCTCAACATAATTTCTACACAATTAATCAATTAAAAATCAAATAAAAATGCATTTAAATTGAATTATGTTTGATCAAAAACCTAAAACCTCTTCAAAACGTTAGATAAATGGCCAAGAGATTTATCCTAGGTTACACAAGGTCAATGGACCTTAGACAAAAAAAATCATAATTTTTGAAAAGTCAGAAGTATTTTTAAAAAATTAAAAATATGCACAAAAATATTTAAATCATAAAAAATATCAAAATTAATCCAAAAAATTATTTTAATTCAGAAAATGAAAGAGGAAAGGATTAGAAATTTTGTTGGTGAAAGTCCCATATTTTTTGGATTAAAAATGAAATTAATATGAATTAAACAAAATAAAAGGATTAAATGAAAAATCAGAAAATATAATATAAATAAAAAAAACAAGGGCCATCAGATCTCCCTCATTAATTGAGGTGCAAATCTAATGGCCAAGCGCGCGCATTCCACCAACGCCTCAGTCAACTATGCCACACGCGTGGTAATCAAATTGGATGGATGAGATTAAAATGTGAGAACCAAACCAGATGGTCTGGATTGATCCAACACATCACCGGAGCCCTAGCTCCGGTCATCTTCTCCGGTGAGCACCACCGGTCTGGTCCAAGCTCAACTTAATGGAAAATGAAAAGTGAATACACTAATTTGAAGAAAAAGTTCCCAGGAGCACGAATCTAGCCTCAGTTTTCTCCAATTCCAAGTATATAAAAAGATATATGGATTTGAATTTTGAGGATCATAAACTTAGTTGCTTCAATTTGAGCTCAAAGCAACTCAATCTTCTTTCCTACATTGATAGGACTTCAGACAACCAAAAATCAACAAGAATGATGAAGAATTGAGGGAGAATCAAAGGGATGAAAATTCTGAAAATTCACCTTCAATGGAGCTTCAGATTGGCACGATCTTGCTTTCAATTATGCTTGGCCTTGCTTCAGATGCTTGTTGGAAGTAAAATGGATCAAGGAAAGGTATGGACTCTTGGAGTTTAAATCTCAAAACAGATGGAGAATTGAAACTCGTTTTTCAAAGAAAATATTCAAGCTTATCCTTCGATGGTGAGGGTTTGGGGTTGCAGGTTCAAATCTTGGGCATGATGTCCTTAATTATGAGAAATGAGGGTCTTATTTATAGGCCATGAGATTGATTTCCACACACTTCCAATTTTGGCAAAGTTTGAAAATTCTCTTTGCATGCTTGCATGGGCGTGTGGTAGGCCCATTAAATGATGCAATTAGGTCCATAAATGAATGTGAATCATGCTGAAACCATGTTACAAATCCATGCAATCGTGTATGTAAAATGGAAGTGGAAAACATCCAAATGGTTTTTCAAGTTACACCCATGCACAAGTCCTGCATACTTTGGCCAAATGAGATGATCTTAGACTTTTTGGAAAGGTGAAATCAAGGGGAATAACTTTCATGTTGAACACCTTTTCATTTGAAGTTTAGGTCATGATGAATTTTGAGTTGGAAGTTCGGGAAATCAAACATATTTGAAAATTTTCTAAGTCCCAAGTCAAATGTTCACTTCTTCCACCTTAAATATCTTTTCTATGGACTTCAAATGAGAACCATTTCTTCATTAAAGTTGTATCTCTTTCAATCCGAATCAACTTAGTCACAAATTTGACCTCATTTGGATTAGGTATGAAGGAGTTATGCATTTTAGAAGTTAAGGAATATCACTTGTTCAATGGTATTGGCCCAAAATGACCTATAATTTTCCTCTTTGAACATGCATTTTCAAGTTGAATTTGCACTTCCTCTAAACATAAAAGTTGAATTATACATATTTAATTGGATCATGGAATTTTAATGTATTTCATTTCATAAAAATTGAGCAAGTTATGATCTTGGGAAGTTGACCTCCAAACTAGGGTTCAGACAAAATGACCTATAATATTTCACCATAAAAAAATGACTTTCCATGCAAAATTAGCTCTTGACTTCAACATGAAAGTTGTTTCTAATGTCATTTTTAGTAACTTTTCTCTTGGAATAATTTTCATATGACAAAAAGTGTAGGAGATAGGGTCTAGGGAACCCCAGTTTTGACCAGTTGACTTTCTCTAGTCAACCACCATGAACCATCTTGCTAGCTTGATATTATCTTGACTTTTGGGACTCATGGAGGATCATATATGCATAAGATGATGTAATGTGAAGTATCCCTTGAAATATTTGATCAATTGTTGAAGAAGTCACACAAGATACCCAGATGAATTAGGGTTTCTAAGGCAAACAAATTCCCAACTCTTGATGATTTATTGATCAAAATAACATGTGAAGATCATGGGGTTACATATATGATGCTTAAAGCCAATGTGAACTATTTATTGATTTCACTCCTTGCATTGAGGGTCTTAAACCCTAGATATGAGCTTGATAGAGCATAGGTGCGCATGCACACTACCTACAAAAGCAACAAACTATACATTGACATATTTTTGGTACTTTGGTTAGTAAACAAAGAAAAAATAAAGTATGATACAATCAAATTTCCTTGGTGATCTCTCCCAATGCAAACCCAATGGATGAGGGGTAAGGAGGATGCCAAGGTGTGATCCAATGCCAATGCATATGATGAGATAGCATGAGGGATCTTAGGGTCAAAATTGGGGTCTTACAATTTGGATTTGGCATGAAGGAGTTATGCATTTTATAAGTTGAGGAAAATCACTTGTTCAATGGCAATGGCCCAAAATGACCTATAATGTTTCCTTTTGGCACATGCATTTACAAGTTGAATTTGAACTTTCTCCAAACATAAAAGTTGAAGTAGACATCTTGAATTTGATCATGGAATTTGAATGGCTTTCATATCATAAAAATTGAGTAAGTTATGGTCTTGGGAAGTGGACCTCAAAACTAGGGTTCAGACAAAATGACCTATAATATTTCATCATAAAAAATGATTTTCCAGGAAAAATTAGCTCTTAACTTCAACATTAAATTTGTTTGGAATGTCATTTTGAGTAACGTTTATCTTTAAATCATTTTCATATGACAAATATTGTAGGAGATAGGGTCTAGGGAACCCCAGTTTTGACCAGTTGATTTTCTCTAGTCAACCACAATGAACCATCTTGCTAACTTGACATTCTCTTGACTTTTGGGACTCATGGAGGATCATATATGTGTAATATGATGTAATATGAAGTATCCCTTGAAATATTTGATCAAATTTTGAATAAACTTGTTGAGGAAGTCACACAAGATACCCAGATGAATTAGGGCTCCCAAGGAAAACAAGCTTCAAACTCTTGGTGATTTCTTGATCAAAATGACACGTGAAGATCATAGGGGTACATGTATGATGCCTAGAGCCAATGTGAACCATTTATTGATTAAACTCCTTGCATTGAGGGTCTTAAACCCTAGATATGAGCTTGATGGAGCATATGTGAGCATACACACTACCTACAAAAGAAGTAAATCTATACATAAACATATTTTTGGTATTTTGGTTAGTAAATAATGAAAAACAAAGTATGATACAATCAAATGTGTTTGGTGACCTCTCCCAATGCAACCCCAATAAATGAGGTGTAAGGAGATTGCCAAGGTGTGATCCCAAAGCTAATGCATATGATGAGATAGCATGAGGGATCTTAGGGTCAAAATTAGGGTCTTACAGTTGCTCCTATTTAAGGACATTCTAACTGAGGAGATGAAGGTTAAAGTCTCTGTATCAACTTAGTAGAATGGACTTAAATAATAACAATAAAGACAAATTTTGGTCCCTAAGAGACCTCATGATGCATATGATATGAATGTTAAAAGGAATCTCTATAGGGGAAAATATTGCTACAAAGGAAAAGAATTCGGAGAGACTGAAAGTCCACAGGGGCATAATGCATTTCATAAGGAAAACTCATTGGGGAGACAGAGACTATGGGGATAAAAGGTTGTGCATATGCCAAGCTATGACTTAAAACTACTGGAGACACAAGGAGAATTCCATGAAAATAAATAAATGGAAGGACTCGGCTGGGAGTAGAGGAAAATCTACAGGGGAAGCGGGTAAATCAGAATAAAACTGAAATACTCGAACCAAACAGGGGATTGACGACTTCATTGGGGAAATGCGCACTCAAACTCAACTGGGGAAGAATGAACTTCAACGCAGGAGTACCAAAAGTATATTATCCATTACCGGTTACTAAGTAGGAAAATAAAATACCCTAATAGAGAGGTGTCCGTTACCGGTTAGGGTACACATATCAAGGATGACTCGATGGGGAAAATGAGGTATGTTCGTTACCGGTTACTGGGTAAGAACAACTTGTTGGGGAAAGTATCAAATATGATTTACAACTACCTATTACTGGGTAGAAGACCAAAGCAAGAGAATATCTGTCACTAGTTAAAGTGAACATATCAAGGATAAACTCAAATGAAGAATATCCGTCATCAGTTAAGATGAACATATCAAGGATAGACTGTCGGAGAAAAGTTGGAATTATATCTATCAGTTACTAGATAGAATACCAAAAAGAGAATATCCATCACCAGTTAAGATGAACATATCAAGGATAAACTCAATAGGGGAAAGCAGGATTTACAACTATCGGTTACTAGGCAGAAGACCGCAAAGGGGAGAAAATCTATCATCAGTCAAGAAGAACATATCAATGATTAACTCTCTGGGGAATGAAAATAGGGATTACAACTACCTTTTTACTAGGTAGAAAACCACAAAGAGGATAATATCCGTCATCGGTTAAGATGAACATATCAAGAATAGACTCAAAGGGAAGAATATCCGTCATCGATTAGAATGAACATATTAAGGATATACGATCTGGGGAGATGTAAAACAAATCCACTGGGGAAAATTAAGAGGAAGTAGATTACTTTTACCGAATATTGGGTAAGAGTAAGGTAATCGCAAACCAAAAAAGAATATTACCAGTTACTGGGTAATACACTTTCGGGGGACCAAAAGTATCCATCTAGGTAAGAGCTAGAAAGAAACAGTCAAACAAAAACTCGACCCGATGAGAACATAACTCAGGGGGAGTGGTTCCATCCAGACAATCAACTAGGGAGGAAGCTGGAATAATAATCGTCCACGAGGAAATAACTCATTGGGGAATGAGAAAGGTTAAACTCTTTCAAGCATAGAATATCGAGTCTCACAGTCGGTGAATTTCTTACTGAAGTAGTAAATAACATATTCTTTCTTTCCAGTTTTGTCTTGCTGACTAAGAACGCAACCCATACTTTCTTCAAGCACAGTCAAATACATGATCAATGGTCTTCCTTCAACAGGTGGAGACAGAATTAGAGGCTCAAGTAAATACTCTTTGATACTGTCAAAAGCTTTCTGGCAATCTTCGGTCCAATCATAAGACTAATCTTTCCGAAGAAGCTTGAATATAGGCGCACACATGGCAGTCATATGCGATATAAATCTTGAGATATAATTCAGGCGACCGGCAAAACCTCTGACTTGCTTCTCAGTTTTGGGCGCAGGCATCTCTTGTATTACTTTGACCTTGAGAGGATCAACTTCAATACCCTTCTCGCTGATAATAAAGCCCAATAATTTACCAGAACAAACACCAAAAGTACACTTATTGGGATTCAAGTGGAGTTTGTACTTCCTCAAATGTTGGAACAAATTCAACAAATGCTCAACATGCTCTTCTTCATTACTAGATTTGGAAATCATATCATCAACATAGACTTCAATCTCTTTATGCACCATATCATGAAAAAGAGTGGTCATAGCTCTCTGGTATGTTGCACCAGCATTCTTTAAACCGAAAGGAATCACTCTATAATAGAATATTCCCTAGGGTGTAATGAATGTGGTCTTCTCCATATCTTCAGGTGCCATTTTGATCTGATTATAACCGGAAAATTCGTCCATAAACGAAAAGACTTTGAATTTAGCTGTATTATCTATCAATATATCGATGTGTGGTAGAGGGAAATCATCTTTCGGACTAGCTTTGTTCAAATATCTATAATCAACACACATACGGACTTTTTCATACTTCTTCAGAACAAGCACAATATTGGCCATCCACTGCGGATACTCAGCGGTAACAAGAAAACCAACATCAATATGTTTCTGCACTTCCTCTTTGATATTCACTACCATATCAGGATGAGTTCTTCTCAACTTCTACTTGATCGGAGGGCATTATGGATTCAACGGAAATCTATGCTCCACAATCTCAGAATCTAACCCAGGCATGTCTTGATAGGACCAAGCAAACACATCAGAACACTCTCTAAGAAGATCAATCAACCCCTTCTTAGCCTCTGGACATAGTTGAGACCCAATCTTGACTTCCTTCACATCATCTTCGGAACCCAAGTTGACTAACTCAATCTGCTCTTCGAACGATTGAATGGCTTTTCCCTCATGCTCAAGTAGACGAGATAATTCATCAGATACTTCTTCATCAGTCTTTTCCTCAGCCTCAAACACAGGGAAATCAAAGTTTGGAGAGGGAGTATGATCATTGTATTCAATGGGTTTGGGAACCAACCTGCATAATGATTTGATATTTTGATTTTAGAGAAGTGAATTATGACCAAATATTATACAAATGGACAATTATTATTTATTTATTTATGTTTTTTGTGATTACCATTTTTAGAAAGGCAAAAAGTAAAAATAAAACATCATAGATGTGGATGAATAGAATTGCATTTTATTAATGATAATTGGAAATGCCTAATAATGTACACTTCTCCCTTAGGCGTAGGAGAAGGATTTTTTTCTTAAAACATGAAAACAAATTACTTAGAGCGGTGAACGATAACAGGAATATCGACAGCAACCCAATTGTTGCAAGTCTCGCCATGCGTCACAAAGTTGGCGCAGTCTTCGTCTTTATCATGTTCTATCATAACAACTGAGTGTTGTTCATTACCAAGGATGAACCCTCCACTGTGAAAACTCGGTTCCACATCTTCAGCTTTGATGTTGAACGACCTTATTTGAAATCACAATTCGGCCCTATTCTTATTCTCAGCAATTTCTATCATATGACCCCACTGATCTGTATTGCACGCCTCCATAGCTTTCTAAGCATTCTTGAAAGAAGACATGGGTGCCCCGGTTTACTTCACTTCAGCACTAGACAAGGCTTGGAACGGAGTCCCAACCTCTTCCTCATCTTCAACATAAGAAAAGGATGAAATATGGCTCACTAAGAGCGCCTTCTCTCCACCAACAACGACAAGTTTTCCGTTCTTCACAAATTTAAGCTTTTGGTGCAGAGTGGATGTTACAGCTCCAACTTCATGAATCCATGGCCTTCCCAATAAACAGCTATAGGCTGGATGGATATCCATTACTTGAAAAGTAATCTGAAAATCACTCGGACCTATCTTGATTGGAAGGTCCACTTCTCTAATGATGGTTTTACGAGAACCATCAAAGGCTTTGACAATCACGCCACTGTACCTCATCAAGGTGCCTTGGTAGGACAAAGTTGATTTCGGAAGCACGTTCAGAGATGAACCAGTAGTGACCAATATGTTGGACAATGCATCCTCTTTGTAGTTCATTGAAATATGGAGTGCTAGGTTGTGATTTCTACCTTCCTTAGGAAGATCTTTATCACAAAAGCTCAGATTATTGCAAGAAGTGATGTCAGCAACAATGTGGTCGAACTGATCGACAGTAACATCATGCCCGCCATAGGCTTGCTCTAGTACTTTTTGCAATGCTTCTTTATGTGCTTCAGAATTCATCAACAGAGACAACAATGAAATCTTTGACGGGGTTTGGAGCAGCTTCTCCACCACATTAAACTCACTCCTCTTGCATTCACTACAGGCACATCCACTTTCTTACTGACTGCAACCTCCTCTGCCTCTTTCTGAAAGACCAGGCCGAAGACACGACCACTACGGGTCACCTTCGCGATATCAGCTATATTTATCACAGAATTTATCATAGGCAACGAAACCTCCTGACCATTCTCCACCATGGTGGTATTATATTGATAAGGTACAACTTTATCGGATGCATACGAGACATGGCCCTCTAACCGTATTACCAACGGTGATACCGATCTGTTGACGTTGTTGGTGCTGCTACTATCAAATTGAATTACTACCCGCTCAGGGTCTTGAACACTGGTACTATCACATTCACATCATCTACTTCCCTTGATAGACAGACTTGGATAAGCCCTTCATCCATTAATCTCTGAATGTCCCTCTTGACGATGACACATCCTTGAGGGTTCACGCTGCATATTGTAGTGGGGTATTCGTTACCATTAGACATATTGACTAAATCCAGGGTAAACCATACAAGTCGAGTCGCCACCGCACTTCTATTTATCCAAAGGAATGGTTAGAAAGCGAACAAAAACCTAATAGTTTTATCAAATGAAAAACTAGTAAAAATGTTAGAGATCGGGGTAAGGGGGTTGGTTATGCAATGGGAAGGTGTTAAGCACCCAAAACATCCTAGGTACTCCTAGGGAGCCCTTTTCACACTTGTTGTAAGGTTGGTATTTTGTGAAAAATTTATTTGTGCAAACATGATTGAAGAGATGAGAAGAGAATATACAAGTTATTTACAATTTGTGTTTGAATGGATAAACCCATTGCCTACGTACCATCTTAAAAAAAGATTAGGATCAAAACCTCGTAGTTCGGGGTAAAAATCTCAAAACAAGTGGGTGAATTGATTGGGTCCAAAAGCCTTAAGGTATTTTGTTATCCAAGGGAGAAAACTCAACCTAAAAACGACAAATCCACCATGTGAGGATAACTTCAACATGCTAGTGAGGGGTTAACCCTATAATAAGCATGGAAGACTCATTGTCCATCACTAAGGATATAGGTGAGTATTACATCTACCTCAAGGATAACTTAAACCTAATAACTATTGGTTATGAAAAGTTTTTGATAAGAAGTGGCCATTGAAACCACAAAAAGTATTTGAATGGGTTATATTTACCAATGAAAAGTATTTACAAAATATGGTCAAAGTTGACTTAAAGATTCAATTCAAAATAAGTGTTATGAAAAGAAAGTTTGAAAATCAAAAGCATAAGGCTTAGGTTTCTAATGTTTGAAAACAAATGTTAAATGTTTGCACAAAAGTTTTGGCTTGGGTTAGAGTGGAGGGAAGAAGAAGAATGGCTAAAGTCCTAATCATACAAGAGATGAAGGATAAGAAATAAGACCACAAATGGAGTTCCTCTCTTGAGATCATATTGATGATCCAAGTAGCTCCCATCCTTTGGAATGTGCAAGCAAATAAGTAAAAGCTCAAGCAATCAAATCAATCAAGCAAGCTCTTAGAAGATCCCCAATGGCTCTTGTATCTTTCTCTTTTGAAGCACATGACAATGGTTCTTCAATTTGGCTCAAATAGGATTCCCTAGCACAAAAGCACACACATCAAAGAGTTCCATGAAGTAAATCAAGAACGGACAAGAGTGAGTTTAGAGATTTGGTCCTTCTAATCCATCTTCAACATTGAGGACTTTTCACTCCATTTTTGCATAGGGAATGTCCTAGAATCTAAGTCCATTTATCCATTTTTTGCATTTGGTCCACAACAATCAAAACAAAACAAAAGCACAATAATATATACACAATTATGTGCTCAAGTGAGCAAAAGGCAAATTGCATTAACATAAACATGTGCTCAAATGAGCAAAGGAAAAAGCAAATGAATAATATGTACAAGAATAGTAAATTGCATAAATGTAAAGAGCAAGAATTAAAGGTTAATGGTTAATGGTTAGTGTTAGAGTTAGTGTGCCATAAGGCAATTTAGCGCTATGTTAAGCAATCGTAATTGGACTTATGTAGAAGTCACAACTATCTGAGGCTGGTAAATAATAATGTGGGCAACAACACAAGTTAGAGGTTTTGATTAGTGAATCAAACTCCTACAACTTGCCATGCCAAAAAAAAGATGAGAAATGATCTTGTATTCATTTAGGTTCTTTGCTTGATTAGGAAGCAACCTATCCTTAATGCAAAGCCATTCACTTGATCCATGATCAAGATGAATTAGATTTGAATCAAGGAAGGTTAAACCTCCCATGTATCAAGGCTAACCACCAATCTTTAACTCATTGATCAAAAAAGAAAAGAAAAGAAGAAGAAGAAGATGATGAATATTAAACTACATTAATGGAAACGAAATGAGATAATCAACAAGCATTGACCAAAGATAGAGAAGATCAAGGTCAAACAATGGTAAACAGAAGTAAGATTAAGATTAGAAGTCAAGAAACAAATAAAATATTTTTGGTATTTTTCAATATTAAAATAAAACTTGAATTAAAATAATAAAGAAAGGTCAAACTTCAAATTCACTTCAAATCAACTTTGAAAAAGTCCAAGTGAATTATCCCAAGTTCAACAAGGTCAAACAAAGTTTGACAAAAAATTTCAGCATTTTTAAAAGTCAGAAACTATTTTTAATTAATTAAAAATGCATAAAAATAACCTAATTGAACTAAAATCTCAAATAAATCTCAAATTAATTAATAAATTGATGAGAATATTTTTCATAGATCTATCATCATTCAGAGGTTAGAAAAATATTTTTGTATTTTTTGAATATCAAAAACTATTTAAAATGAATTAAAAATAAGAAGAAAAGAGAAAATTCCTAAAAAATATCAAATGATAAAATAAAAAATATTAAAAATCATTTTTAGAAACTAGAAATTAAATGAAGAAAAATGCAATTGGTCTCATATTTTTTGGACCAACAATGAAGGAGATATGAATTTTTAAAATGAAAAGGAATTAAAAGAAATAAAAGGAAATTAAAATCAGAATTAAAAATGATGGAAAAGCGTCGACCGTCTGATGCCCTTTCATTAGTTACATGGATCATCACGTGGCCAGGAAGCGCACGTTCACCATATGCACGAGTCAATTGAATCACATAGTGCCTATGGAAAAGTCATAACAATGAATGGATGGGATCTGATCTGGAAAATGAAATGGATGGTTCAGATTAAATCTGGAGACCAGACGGTGACCAGCGCCACCGTCTTCTCCGGCCAGCTCCGACGAGGCTCAAAATTTGCAGAGAAAAAAATGTTAACCAAATGCCACGATCCTGGTACCAATCGAAAGCTTGGGTGATGTACATCACCCCTGTACCAACCAAATCCACTCTAGGTTTCTACATTAAGAGAAATCAGAGATGGAATTTCTGTGGTGTTCAACTGAACTTAATGGAATTTGGAAATTCAAAGCTCTAAAATGTTGCCTCTATGTAGAGGACTTCAGATCACACAACAACAACAAGAAACAATCAGTATATTAGCTGATTCGAAGAAAATGAAAACAGAAGTAAACCTCTGATTTGCAGAGCTTGGAGTCACAATTTCTTGATGTTAATGCTTGCAGTACACTCTATGAATCAAGGTGATGAGGTTTAGGAACTTTTAGATCTAAGAAAACAATCGATGCAATTGAATTCTAGATCTGAAAATTGAGAGAAAAATTAGTGAGTTCCTTTGGAGTGAGGGTGAGGATTCAATTCCACAGCATTTAGGGCGCCTTCAGGTTGCTGAAATGAGAGGCATGAGCAATGTATTTATAGCCAAAGCAAGCTGATATGCATGAATATTCCATTGAATGAATGGAAAGGGCCTCCATGCAGGGGCCTATACAGGCGCATGGAGGGCCCAATTCTACTTGGATTTGGTAGCTAAGTATCAACATATGCAAACTGGATGTGCAGATTATGTGGTAATGGCTCATGGAATGCAAATTTTATTGATTTTCAAAAATGTATCAATATGTTCAAGTCTTCGAAAATGCCATGTCCAAACTTGAAACACAACCTTATGAGTAATGGTTGGAAAGCTTTTTGCATGAGGATTATTTGTTATGTTGATCAAAACTCCATTTGAAACTTGGAAATTGATGAAAAGTGGACATGAAGTGTAGGGTGCAAAACATGTACATGTGAGGTTTTCAAAAATAGCCAAACTTTAAGCACCTCGATTTCAATGTTGTAAGCTCCAAATGACAAAATCCTAAACAACAAAGTTGTAGATATTTTCAATAAAATCAATTTGGACTTAAATTTTGCATCATTTGGATTTTTGATGAAGAAGTTATGGGTACTTGAAGTTGGACTTTTTCACATTTCAATGCATTTGGTCCAAAGTGACCTATAATGTTTTGCATTATCACATGTATTTCTTTTAAGATTTTGAAATTTTGTGAAACATAACATTTGAATTAGACATCTTAATATTTCCAATTCATTTGATCCCACCTCAAAATCATGAAAAATGAAGGAGTTATGTCCTTGGGAAGTTGACCCAAAATTAGGGTTTCAATCAAAATGACCTATAATGTTTTGAAATGGATGATGACCTTCCAAGCTTCAAATCAATTTTGATGAACATGAAAGTTGTTCATATGGTTCTTAAGAACATTGTTTCTCTTAGGGTAATCTCCATTTAACAAACACATAAAAAGTTAGGTCTCAGTGTATTTCAAAAGAGTCAGATGAATTGACTGATCAACTTCTCAAGTCCATGCCTCATATCTTGAATAATTGATGATTGAGGACACTCAAAGAAGTTCCAATATGCATGAAATGATGAATTAAATAACTTCCCTTGATTGCATTTGATCATGGGTTGAGGTTGCTTCATGAGCAAGGCACAGTTGATGAACAAATGAATTAGGGTTTCCTTGAGAAACAAGCCTCAAACCCTTTGGTTTGCTTTGATCAAAATGGTGAATTGAGACACTTGGGATGCATATTTTATGGATAAGAGATTTGGGGAACCATTGTCATGCTTGGTTTCATCTCTTCTTGGCCATATCAATGCACATAGGATCTCCTAGAAGCTTTGGATCTTGTGACTACTCAAGCTACAAACAAAAGATGTTAGTGACATATTTTTATGCTTTTGGTTAGTAAATAAAATGAGAAAAGTAATAATATACAATTCAAGCATGCTTGGTGATCTCAAACTAACTCTCAAAAGATCCCACCCAAAAGTAAGGAGCCAAGATGCTATGGTCCTTGAGGCAAGATGCAACTGCAATGTTATAATGCCATGAGGGATCTTTGGGTCAAAATTGGGGTCTTATAGATGCCCTTGTTTAAGGTCATTCTAGCCGGAGAAGTGAATGTTAAAATCTTCGTCTCGACGAGGTAGAATGGGCTTAAATAATAACAAAGAGACGAATTTTGTTCCTAAGAGACCTCATGATGCAAATGTATGTATGCAAAAGGTAATACTTTGTGGGGATATGTGTGCACAAAGAAGGAAAGAAATCAGAAGAAACTGACAATCCATATGAGTAATATACTCAATGGGACAGAGACTCTGGAGACTCTTATGGGGATAAGAAAGGGAATAAAAATGCGTGAGCAGGTCACAGCTTATAAATTGCTGAGAGACACGAGAGGAATTCCATGAAAATATATCAATGGTAGGACTCGAGCTGACCCAAAGATGCATGTATTGGGGAATATGCCAATACAGCAAAACTACCAACAAAGGATACTTTGGATAAAAATCCGGACTCAGACAGGGAAAATCCACTAAGGGACTTCACTGGGGAATGTCCAAAAAGGACTCATCTGAGGAAACAACAGAATGAGGTATTACCGGTTACTGGGTAATAAGCTCAAGGAAACATGTGATCAAAACACCGGTATGAGGGTGAGAGAACAACATGCTCGGGGAGAATGAATATCTAAGACCGGTATAAGGGTGAGAGATATCAAACATCCAAAAACATCTGAGGAGGACCTAAAAAGGTATATTTCGACTCAGGAAATCTGACTCCATAGGGGACAAAAAGTCACAATAGGGAGCAGAAAGGGAAGGAACACCAGGGATACCGGTTACTGGGCATATAATAGGTGACCAACCAAGGCGTGAATTGGGGAATATTTCCAAGACACTCATCATCCAAAAGAAGGGCTAAAAAAAAGCAAACTCAATTTACAGGATGGACATTCGACTCCATAAAAGGGGATACCAATCTTACTCGACTGGGGAAGAACAAAAGACTTCAACTGAAGAGCGCATGAGATATATTATCTATTACCGTAAGAACATAGATAATATACTCTCATGGAAGATTATCCACAACCGGTTATTGGGTTAATAAAGGATAAATCGACCGAAAGGAAAGGACATCGGGATGCCGAATACTAGGTATAAAATGATGACCAATCAAAGGGAGAAACGATCATTACCAGCCAAGGGTAAAAATGAAAGATGACTCACTGGGGATACATTGACAAAGGCAATGATCCGGGAGTTATATCGCCGGTTACTGGGAGATATACTCAAAAAGTGAAGGAATATCAATACCGAGTATTGGATAATAATAACCAACAAAGAGGGGATTACATCTACCAGGTACTAGGTAGAATACCACAGAAGAGTAACTGTCATCGGTTAGGATGAACAAAATAAGGTTAACTCTGCAAAGGGGATAAAATGGGGTTTGCAACTACTGGTATGAGGGTAGAAAACCGCAGAAATAGGATTTACAACTACCGGTTACTGGGTAGAAGGCCACAGACTCCGCCGGGGAATAGATGGACAATTACTGGTTACTGAGCAATCATTCATCCAGACTGCGGGGAACTGCAGGGGAATTCAGAAGAGCAGTCAGTCTAGGAACAAACTAGAGAGACACAATGAAACAAGACTCATCCCAATGAGGATATAACTCAGGGGAAAACTTCATCCCAATATATGTGTTGGGAGGAAACTAAAATAACAATCATCCACGAGGACATAACTCAGTGGGGAGTATGGGAGAAAGGGTAGACACTTTCTGCCTATGGGGATGACTCTACCTGGAGAGATCAGACACAAACATCTGCTCGGGGAAATATATCACCAACTAGCAGGAGACAACAATCAAAAGATATATGGAAAAGAATGCAACATGAATATCTGAATGTTAGTAATATGCATGTATATGCGTAGTTTATGTATGATGAATGCTGACAAACAGACATATTTAACACAAACAGGTCCAAGAAATAATGGACAAACATCCGGTACTACATCTCAAGAGAGAAAGCCAGACCCACTGGGGGAACATCCAAACTGATGGGGGCAACAGATACCAGGAAGCAAAGATCTTTGCAGGGAAAGGAGAACCAGTTACTCCAGCCGGGGAAAGGATCAACACATCTTCCTCAGAAGCTCTCATGCCACTCTGTAACCAGGCAGAGCCTTGGCCGGGGGATCTACACACGGATAAAATCCTCCGTAGAATCAACTCTACTGGGGAAATCATCGAAGAGGGAAATGAAACCCTGTGGGGAACAACCACCCATCAGAAGGTTCCAATGCCACCACATTTCTTGCACTGCTGAAGAAATCACATCTTCCGAGGAGAAAGGGACACTACTCCGTTGGGGATGGAAGGATAAACATCTTCATCAACCACTCTGCCTGGGAGGAAATGGTAAACGGGCTCTGATCAGACGATTCCAATAGGGAAACACTTCTGTTGACCGAATCAGGGAGTACCCGTAGGCAAACTACTAGGGATACCCTGATGAGGACCATACTGGGGAGTAAAAGGGGGATCAACCCTGCCGAGGATGGTCGAGGAGCAAATTCGCTGGAGATTAAAAGTAGACAAGTCCGCAGGGGAAGAGCTACAAATCAAACTTGATGATGACTCCGCTTATGCTGGGGAAATTCCGGCTTACTCTGGCGGAGAAATTTCTAACTCGAAGTGAGGGATGACCAACTCCTTCGAAAAGATTAGCATATTCAATTTATCAATCTACAAGGGATTTTAGGTCAATCCACGCAAGGGATGACAACCATATAATTGATAACACAAATGCTAAATCCATACTCACTGGGGAATCTAGAAAATTGAGATCACACCCAAAACTCCAAGATCTCTGGGGATTTGGTGGGATGTACAACTTTCTTCTGTGCTCGCGGGGGAGATAACCTGAAAGATAATGAAGAGGATACAAGTATGCTGGGAATATGAACAAATGTCTTACCTTTTTTGGAATCATACCATCCTTGGGAGAGCACTGAAGACGTCCCAAGTATCCTTTTGTCATCGTGAATGTTCACTTTGTTTAAAAACAATTTATGAAAATTTTATTTATTTAAAACAATGATATTTTTCAATTAAAACATGCAAAAAATTTGTTGAATAGAAACAAATAAGAGTGCAAAGAATTGGATAAAGGCTCAAATTTATTTGATGGAATGGTAGTCTCAAATGGCAAGACTCCATGGATCCTTACAAATTTGAAATTGGTGATATATATTGGAAAAAGGCTACATTAAACATAATGACCATTTCTCCACCAACTTTGAATCTGATGTATTTGAAGGTTCAGTTGACGATGAATGAGCGAGAATCTCTGACAGATGACAATCGTAGGACAAAGTCTTGTCAGGATGCAATTACTTGCCAAATCCCTAATTTTTGCCTAGATTGTCTCGGAGTGAGGTACTCAATCTAGCAGGATATATATTCATTTTTTCATGTCCCTAACTTTTGCCTGGATCGCCCTTTCGGGTTTTCAATCCACCGAGACGCTCATTTTTGCCTAAGTCGCCCTTTCGGGTTTTCAACTTAGCGAGCTATTCTGTTTTTATTTTAGGCGAAGTATTTCTTGACTGCATCTGAATTCACAGGACGAGTGAAATCCTCCCCATCCATAGTTTTAAGTATCAAAGCACCGCCTGAAAAGGCTCTCTTAACAACATATGGACCTTCATAGTTTGGAATCCACTTGCCCCTGGAATCGGGCGTGAAAGACAAAACTTTCTTGAGCACAAGGTCACCTTCTCGAAACACACGAGGCTTGAACTTCTTATCAAAGGCTTTCTTCATCCTTTGCTGATATAACTGAAAGTGGCACATGGCAGTTAATCTTTTTTCTTCTATCAAATTCAGTTGGTCATAACGACTCTGGACCCATTCAACATCAGTCAACTTGGCTTCCATCAAGACTCTCATTGATGAGATCTCCACCTCTACTGGGAGCACATCCTCCATGCCGTAAACAAGAGAGAAAGGGGTTGCCCCTGTTGAAGTACGGACGGATGTGCGATATCCATGCAAAGCAAATGGCAGCATCTCATGCAAATCTTTGTGCGTAACAACCATCTTCTGGACAATCTTCTTGATATTCTTATTAGCAGCTTCCACAGCCCCATTCATCTTGGGTCTGTAAGGGGAATAATTATGATGTGCAATCTTGAACTCACTACAAAGCTCTTTCATCATCTTATTGTTCAAGTTAGATCCATTATCAGTAATGATCTTGTCTGGCACACCATAACGACATATGAGTTGATTCTTGATAAACTTCACAACCACCTGCCTGGTCACGTTTGCATATGACGCCGCTTCAATCCACTTGGTGAAGTAATTAATTGCTACGAGAATAAATTTGTGACCGTTGGACGCTTTCGGCTCTATCATGCCAATCATGTCAATTCCCCACATAGAGAAAGGCCATGGTGATGAAATCACATTCAGAAGTGTTGGGGGAATATGAATCTTATCCGTATAAATCTGACACTTGTGGCATTTCTTCACATATTTGCAGCAGTTAGACTCCATTGTTAGCCAATAGTAGTCTGCTCTCAACATCTTTCTAGCCATGACATGTCCATTGGAATGAGTACCAAATGAACCCTCATGGACCTCAGTCATTAACAAGTCTGCTTCGTGTCTATCCACGCATCTGAGCAGAACCATGTCAAAATTCCTTTTGTAAAGTACATCGCCATTGAGGTAGAAACTGCCAGATAATCTCCTCAAAGTCTTCTTATCTTTTACAGATGCCTCGGGCGGGTAAATATGACTATGAAGAAAGCACTTGATATCATAATACCATGGCTTATCATATTTTACTTCTTCTACTGCAAATACATAAGCTGGTCTATCCAAGCGCATCACAGTGATATTGGGGACTTCATTCCAGAGTCTCACCACGATCATCGAAGCAAGTGTAGTAAGTGCATCTGCCATCCGATTCTCGTCTCGAGGAATATGATGGAAGTCAACCTCAGTAAAGAATGTTGAAATCCTCCTCGCATAATCTCTATATGGGATGAGGCAAGGCTGATTCGTCTCCCATTCACCCTTAATCTGATTAACAACAAGGGTCGAATCACCATAAACATCAAGATGTTTGATCCTAAGATCAATACATTCTTCCAATCCCATAATACATGCCTCATACTCAGCCATATTATTCGTGCATTTAAAAGTTATCCTCGCTATAAAAGGAAAATGTGTGCCCTGAGGAGTAATAATCACTGCCCCAATACCATTTCCATACTGATTTATAGCGCCATCAAACACCATGCTCCATCGGGAACCAAGCTCTGGCCCTTCATCAAGCGTATGCTCATCAGAATCTTTCATTTTCAAATACAGAATCTCCTCATCTGGGAAGTCAAACTGAACTGACTGATAATCCTCAATTGGTTGATGTGCCAAATGGTCAGCCAAGATACTACCTTTAATAGCTTTCTGAGCTCGATACTCAATATCATACTCAGATAACAACATCTGCCAACGGGCGATCCTTCCAGTTAAAGCAGGCTTCTCAAAGATATACTTGATTGGATCCATTTTGGATATCAACCAAGTCGTATGATTCAACATATACTGGCGTAAGCGCTTAGCAGCCCAAGCCAAAGCACAACATGTTTTCTCAAGCATCGAGTATCGAGACTCACAATTAGTGAACTACTTACTCAGGTAGTAACTAGCATATTCTTTCTTCCCTGTCTCGTCTTGCTGACCAAGGACACAACCCATTGAGTCTTCAAGAATAGTTAGGTACATAATCAATGGTCTCTCTTCCACAGGCAGAGACAAAATCGGAGGCTCATACAAATACTCTTTGATACTGTCAAAGGCTTTTTGGCAATCCTTGGTCCAATCATGACGCTGATCTTTCTGGAGGAGCTTGAATACCGGCGCACATGTGGCAGTCATGTGGAATATAAATCTGGAGATATAATTCAAGCGGCCAAGAAAACCTCAGACTTGCTTTTCAGTTTTGGGCGCAAGCATCTCTTGTATTGCTTTGACCTTTGCAGGATCAACCTCAATACCTCTCTCACTAACAATAAAGCCCAATAACTTGCCAGAACGGACCCCAAATGTACACTTGTTAGGACTCAGACGAAGCTTATACTTCCTCAAATGCTGAAATAGCTTCAACAAGTGCTCTACATATTCAACTTCCGTTCTTGACTTCGCAATCATATCATCAACGTATACCTCGATCTCCTTGTGCATCATATCATGAAACAAGGTAGTCATAGCACGTTGATACGTGGCTCCGGCATTCTTCAAACCGAAGGGCATCACTCGATAACAGAATGTTCACCAAGGTGTGATGAATGTTGTCTTCTTCATATCCTCGGGTGCCATTTTGATCTGATTATATCCGGGAAATCCATCCATAAACGAGAAGACATTGAATTTAGCTGTATTATCTACCAACATATCAATATGTGGTAGAGGAAAATTATCTTCCGGACTAGCTTTATTCAAGTCTCTATAGTCCACACACATTCGGACTTTTCTATCTTTCTTAGGCACGGGCACAATATTGGCCACCCATTGAGGATATGTAGAAGTCACCAGAAACCCCGCATCAATTTGCTTATGAACCTCTTCTTTAATCTTCACTGCCATATCGGGATGAGTTCTTCTGAGCTTCTGCTTCATAGGCACACAGTCAGACTTCAACGGCAGGAAATGTTGCACGATATCGGTATCTAGACCAGGCATGTCTTCATATGACCAGGCAAAAACGTCGATGTATTCTCGTAGCAACTCAATCAACCCCTTCTTAACAGATTCTTCCAGGAGTGCCCCAATCTTCACTTCTCGCACACAATCTTCAGACCCCAAGTTGATTGTTTCCAGATTCTCAAGATGCGGCTGAATGATCTTCTCTTCGTGCTCAAGTAGACGGGTAATCTCGTCAGGAATCTCTTCAACATCATCTTCTTCCGCCTCAAATACAGGGAGTTCAAAGTTGGGAGATGGTGTTAGATCATTATGTTCAATGGGTTTGATCAACCTGCATAATGATTTTGATATAAAAGAGATTTTAGAATTCAAACAAGGCAAATCATTATGTAGATGAAAAGATTGATTTTATTCTATTTTTAAGGTTTTATGTGATCACCAATTTCATGCAAAAAGCAAAAAGTGAAAACAATTGGAAAACAAACATTTAACATGAATTTATTGAATGAAAATATCATTATATTTATGAGCCAACAATGTCATCACACCTCCTTTTGGCATGGGAGAAGGGTTTTTGAACAAAATGAACATTACGTTGACTTATGGACGACTGTTGGAACATCAACAACGACCCAATTATTGTAAACCCCTCCAGGGATGACAAAGTTGCCAGAATCTTCCTCTGCATCCTCTTCCACAATAGCAACAACTTCCTCGTCTTGAACTGTGTAGATGAATCCACCACTATGAAACAACCCATGCTTGTTGAAAGCGCCAGAAGAATACCCTATGTCAGCCCGAGATTTATTATCTTCCAACTTGATCATTTGCCCCAATCCAGTAGTTGTACCATGCTCAATGGCCAACTTAGCATCATTGTAGGATGCAAATGAAGAAGTTCCTTTCTTAGTAGGCTCAACAATAGATAAAGCTTGGAACGGTGTTCCAACTTCATCCTCAGCGTCTATGTAAGAAAAGGAAGACAAATGGCTAACCAGGAGAGCCTTTTCTCCCCCTACCACCACCAGCTTCTTGTTCTTGACAAATTTCAGTTTCTGGTGTAGGGTGGATGTCATGGCGCCTGCCTCGTGAATCCATGGTCTGCCCAACAGACAGCTATATGACGGGTGGATATCCATGACCTGAAAAGTGATCTGGAAGTCACTTGGTCCAATCTTGACTGGGAGTTCAACCTCTCCAATCACAGTTTTGCGGGATCCATCAAAAGCTTTAACCACTACTTCACTCTGCCTCATGGGAGGCCCCTGGTATGACAATCTCGCAAGAGTGGATTTTGGCAACACATTCAGTGATGATCCAGTGTCCACCAGCACATTGGACATGACATCATCCTTGCAGCTCATAGAAATGTGTAGAGCCAAATTGTGGTCTCTTCCCTCCTCAGGGAGATCAGCATCACAAAAACTCAAATTGTTACAAGCGGTAATGTTTGCAACAGTACTATCAAATTGTTCTATTGTGACGTCATGGTCTACATACGCCATATCCAACACCTTTTGCAGAGCTTCACGGTGTGGTTCTGAATTCATCAATAAAGATAACACAGAGATCTTTGATGGCGTCTGTAGAAGCTGATCTACAATGTTGTATTCACTCCTTTTGATGAGCCTCAACATCTCATCATAGTCTTCTTTCATGGTGCCACTCTGGCCAACAGAGACAAGAGTTCTTACAACAGAGGCAGGTTTATTGGCAACAAGTGCCGGATTCGGAGAAACAACAGCATTCCCAACCGAGCGTTCAGCATAATCAGCAACATCAGCCCTTCGAACATCCGCTTGGGGTTTCGGCGGAGCCGAGAAAACACGACCGCTACGGGTCAGGCCGCTGACATCAACAATATTAACAACAGAAGTAGAGGGCAGGGGCACCTCCTTACCATCCTCCAATGCCATAACATTGTAGCGATAGGGGACAACCTTATCGGAAGAATATGGCACAGGGCCAGCTGGTTTAATAATCAAAGAGGGAGAAGCCTTCTGCTTGCTGCCATTATATCGGATGACAACAGGCTCAGGGATCCGAAATACCGGAGATATCTCGATTCTGAAGTATTTCAATTACACCTTCATCCAGCATTTCTTGGATGTCTTTACGGACTTGGCGACATCCCCTCTGATTAACAGTGCAAACACGACATCTGTCATGGTCATGCTCATAATGACTATAATCACACAACAGTCTGTGCATCTGGACCAACGATTGTCGAATATGGCTGACATATTTGACCTTATATTTACCAGGGAAACCCTGGACCATGTTGACAGAGGATTTCCCATGCTCGGGAAATGGGTTCTTCTTCACATTAGGACATACGTCCTCGAAAAATAAAATACCACTCTTCACAAGGTCTTGAACCTTGGTCTTCAGCGGGTAACAGTTCTCCACGTCATGTCCGGGGGCACCGGAATGATAAACACAGTGTAGCTCGGGCTTATACCACCACTGAAGGTTGGTAGGTATAGCCGGTGGGTCTCGTGAAGTAATCAGCTTCCTCTCTATCAAAGAGGGATAAAGCTCTGCATAGGTCATAGGAATAGGATCGAAGGTGACCCTTTTCCTCTCATAGGTTGTACTAGTCTGATTATTGTTTCGAGGCTGGTAGGCATATTGTTGAGGACGATGCTGTGGTTGTTAATATTGTTGATGTTGCTGTTGCTGGTTATTGTTGTGCTGATAGTGCTGATTATCTCTGAAAACAGGTGCTACGTGAGCCACCTGATACTGATTACCGGCAGGACACACAGTTTTCCTCCTTACTGAGGGTCTTCTAGGTTTAATATTGGAGGTCACAGCATGTGCCTCACCATCTTTCTTCTTTCCAAACGCCCCATATCATTTGGTAGAAGAGCCTTCTTCTCTGGTTAGGCGCCCTTCCCTGACTCCTTCCTCCAGACGCATCCCCATGTTCACCATCTCTGTGAAATCAGAAGGAGCGCTGGCAATCATCCACTCATAGTAAAATGAGCTCAAGGTCTTCAGGAAGATCTTGGTCATTTCTTTCTCCTCCAGCGGAGGCACAATCTGTGCTGCTAGCTCTCGCCACCTCTGGGCGTACTCTTTGAAAGTTTCCTTGTCCTTCTGGGACATGGCTCTCAATTGATCCCTATCGGGAGCCATATCCATATTATACTTGTATTGCTTGACGAAAGCCTCGCCAAGATCATTGAAGGGTCGGATGTTCGCGCTGTCCAAGCCCATATACCATCTCAGGGCAGCACTAGACAAACTGTCCTGGAAGTAGTGAATAAGAAGTTGGTCATTGTCGATCTGAGTCGACATCTTCCTCGCGTACATGACCAGGTGGCTGAGAGGGCAAGTATTCCCCTTGTATTTTTCAAAGTCAGGTACTTTGAATTTTATAGGGATTTTCACATTTTGGGACTAAGCAAAGTTCAGTAGCAGACTTGCCGAAGAGGTCCTTTCCTCTGAGAGTTTTCAATTCCTTGTGGAGCTCAAGAAATTGATCGTTCATAACATCCATATTTTCATAGACATCTGGGCCCTTAGACGGCTTAGAATGGTAGATGGTGTCATCTACTCTGGGCATAGTATGCACGACAGGAGATGGGACGGCAAGGACCGGGCTAGATGCCGACAGAGAAGCAAATGTGGGAGCAAGACCCTCAGGAACGAAGTTGGGAGGCATCCCCCAAGGAAACCCGGCTGGCACGGCAGTTGGTGCAAAGTGGGCGTTGGCCGCAGGCACTGTTGAAGAGGCAATCTCAGAGATGGCTGTCCTCTGGGGAGGAGTTGAAGGTGTCGGAGACGACTGGCTCTGGGCGGCCATGAAAGACTCCATCAGGGCAGTCAATCTGGCCACTTCCTCCTTGAGTTCACGGTTCTCTTGCTCTAGATGATCCATTAGTCTTGAAGTGTTGGCTTGAGTGTAGTACCGGTGAGTCAGCTTGTCTTCAAAATAAATGAAGAACACAGAGTTAGACCATAGAATAAGAAGCCTGGAGCAAAACCTTCTTATGCACATGATGCATGTAATGCTTGTGCATATGATTTATTTTATTTATCAGAGGAACTTTAGAGTCCTATTTGCAAATATTTTGAAAGCATTAATCATTTAGACATATATGAAAATATCATATCAATAATATCTGAAAAATATTTTTTTACACCAAAGAAGTACAATCTTGGTAACCAAATACAATACAAGAGAGAAGGAAAATGAACATCCTATGAAACCCTAGAAGCAGTCATCTAAAGCTCTGGAGACTAGAAGATAAGCTGCACGAAGCCTCTTCACCTCCCTCTCATAGGCTGCCTCCATATCTGCCTTCTCTTTGGCGAGTTGATCGTACTTCCTCTTCTAGAATTTGGAAGACTGAGGAAGAAGAGAAGTCAATGCATCCTCAGGCTCATCAATGACCTGGTGCTCAAGGAACTCTATCAAAGCATCCTTCTCTGTAATCTGCTGAAGCAACTCCTCTCGTTCACGGATCCAGGCACGTGAACGATCTTCGTCTCTCAACTCCTCTTCTCCTTGGTCAGGGATGGTTGAAGGCCCAGCCACAACCAAAGGTGTAGGTCTTGGATACTCATAAGGCATGAGGTACTCGAAATCTCTCCTCCTAACCCAAGAGGTATAGGATTCCAAAGCAATACAGTTCTTCGACCCCAGCTCCTTCCTTCCCTTCCTATGGATCTTGCGCCAAGCGCGAACCATCCTGCCCTTCAAGCCTTGGGGATCTTTACCCTCTTGGAAGAACACACCTTCTAATAAAATGTTATTAGGTTTATCCTTTAGGGGGAACCCAAGCTGACGACGTGCCAAAATAGGGTTGTAGTTAATCCCACCACATGTACCAAGAAGAGGCACATTGGAGAATTCACCACAAGAGTCAATAATCTGCACACCATCATATACACGGTTGTACCAAAATATATCATCATTATTGAGAGACATAAGTCTCGTGGACCACCGTAGACATCCTTTGTTCTCCTTGAAGGCGACCGTCTGCGGCAAGTGCGAAATAAACCACTCGTACAACAGGGGCAAACAACACACAATGGTACCACCACCCTTTGCATTCCTCATATGCAAAGAGAAGTAAGTGTCACCCAACAGAGTCGGAACGAGATTAAGAGTAGAGAAGATCCTAATAGCGTTCACATCCACAAACTTGTCGATGTTGGCGAATAACACTAGCCCATAGATGAGAAGTACAAATATGGCTTCAAAGGCGCCCTCACTCATGGCCTTCCCATACATAGTAGCTTGAGCAATGAGGAACTCAGAAGGGAGACCTTGAATTCCACCTTTGGTAGTCATATGAGCACCAACCAGAGATTCATCTATATGCAACATATCAGCTATCTCTTGAGAAGTAGGAACACTCTCTAAGCCACTGAACAACAACTGGTTTAGGATAGGAATGCCCACAAGATAGGCATACTCCTCAAGCGTGGGCAAAAGCTGGAAATCCGGAAATGTGAAGCAACAGTACAAGGGATCATAGAACTGTACCAATACACTCATCAAACCTTCGTCCACTTGAGTAGTCAGAATAGATAGAAGCTTCCCATAACGAGCCTTGAAACCCAAGGGATCTAGTACATAAGGTGTCAAATTCCTTAAGACTCTTTCAAGTCGGGTTGTCTGAAACTGCACTTCTTCGTATTCCTTCTTTGTCTTTCCATGTCTGAAAATTTGCAAATAGACCTCTTAAGTTCCTTGGAAATTTTCTCATTATTGATGATATGGATGCAAATGGGTGCATGAATGCATGGATGCAACAATCGCACTCAATGATCAAGCAAAGCACACCACACAAAGGTCATGGGATGGATCATGTCATCCTTAATATCAATCATCTATTTTGGTGGATTATGGTTTACACCTTATCAACACCCAAGTTCCATTGATATTAAGGATACAAGAACGGATCTACCATGAATCAAGGGTTTGTTGCAAGTCACGAGCATGGAGTCTCGGTTAAGAACCACCCAAAGGGAGTGTACTAGGGTTTAAACCTGCCAAACATGTTCTACAAGAGGTTCCCATAGTCATCATCCCATCTTTCGGATATTATCGGATAAACGACTACTCGTATTCCAAAAATATTCTCAAGAGAGACTCTTATGAGTGTAGTATCGCGTAACAATTGTATCAAATCTTACATTTGAACGACCTTTGCACTACCTCTTAAAAAATAGGCCAAGATGGGCTTGGTAAACTAAGGTCATTGGCTTCTAAGGTCTATATTGGAAAGAGTAATGCCTAACCACGACTACTCGTGTGACATTATTGATCCCAACATGACCTCCACCATGTGAATGGGCTTGTAAGTCAACTTGCTAAGGAATAACTCCACACAAGTCAACAAGACTATGCCATTCTCCTATCCTAAGTGCACTCGAGTTTGGGTATAGAACTCATCTCACAAAGATCACCAAGCATACAAGGAATTAATATTCAAGCAATTCAATCATTACATACAATACAGTAATCCCAAATTGCACAAAAATATGTCACAAAATAATATACAATACAATACAACAAACATGAAAAGTAGGCAAAACCCACTAGGCAAATATGTCCCCAACAGAGTCGCCACTTTTCTGTAGCGGGGTATTCCTTACCATTAGACATATTGACTAAATCCAGGGTAAACCATACAAGTTGAGTCGCCACCGCACTTCTATTTATCCAAAGGAATGGTTAGAAAGCGAACAAAAACCTAATAGTTTTATCGAATGAAAAACTAGTAAAAATGTTAGAGATCGGGGTAAGGGGGTTGGTTATGCAATGGGAAGGTGTTAAGCACCCAAAACATCCTAGGTACTCCTAGGGAGCCCTTTTCACACTTGTTGTAAGGTTGGTATTTTATGAAAAATTTATTTGTGCAAACATGATTGAAGAGATGAGAAGAGAATATACAAGTTATTTACAATTTGTGTTTGAATGGATAAACCCATTGCCTACGTACCATCTTAAAAAAAAGATTAGGATCAAAACCTCGTAGTTCGGGGTAAAAATCTCAAAACAAGTGGGTGAATTGATTGGGTCCAAAAGCCTTAAGGTATTTTGTTATCCAAGGGAGAAAACTCAACCTAAAAACCACAAATCCACCATGTGAGGATAGCTTCAACATGCTAGTGAGGGGTTAACCCTATAATAAGCATGAAAGACTCATTGTCCATCACTAAGGATATAGGTGGGTATTACATCTACCTCAAGGATAACTCAAACCTAATAACTATTGGTTATGAAAAGTTTTTGATAAGAAGTGGCCATTGAAACCACAAAAAGTATTTGAATGGGTTATATTTACCAATGAAAAGTATTTACAAAATATGGTCAAAGTTGACTTAAAGATTCAATTCAAAATAAGTGTTATGAAAAGAAAGTTTGAAAATCAAAAGCATAAGGCTTAGGTTTCTAATGTTTGAAAACAAATGTTAAATGTTTGCACAAAAGTTTTGGCTTGGGTTAGAGCGGAGGGAAGAAGAAGAATGGCTAAAGTCCTAATCATACAAGAGATGAAGGATAAGAAATAAGACCACAAATGGAGTTCCTCTCTTGAGATCATATTGATGATCCAAGTAGCTCCCATCCTTTGGAATATGCAAGCAAATAAGTAAAAGCTCAAGCAATCAAATCAATCAAGCAAGCTCTTAGAAGATCCCCAATGGCTCTTGTATCTTTCTCTTTTGAAGCACATGATAATGGTTCTTCAATTTGGCTCAAATAGGATTCCCTAGCACAAAAGCACACACATCAAAGAGTTCCATGAAGTAAATCAAGAACGGACAAGAGTGAGTTTAGAGATTTGGTCCTTCTAATCCATCTTCAACATTGAGGCCTTTTCACTCCATTTTTGCATAGGGAATGTCCTAGAATCTAAGTCCATTTATCCATTTTTTGCATTTGGTCCACAACAATCAAAACAAAACAAAAGCACAATAATATATACACAATTATGTGCTCAAGTGAGCAAAAGGAAAATTGCATTAACATAAACATGTGCTCAAATGATCAAAGGAAAAAGCAAATGAATAATATGTACAAGAATAGTAAATTGCATAAATGTAAAGAGCAAGAATTAAAGGTTAATGGTTAATGGTTAGTGTTAGAGTTAGTGTGCCATAAGGCAATTTAGCGCTATGTTAAGCAATCGTAATTGGCCTTATGTAGAAGTCACAACTATCTGAGGCTGGTCAATAATAATATGGGCAACAACACAAGTTAGAGGTTTTGATTAGTGAATCAAACTCCTACAACTTGCCATGCCAAAAAGAAGATGAGAAATGATCTTGTATTGATTTAGGTTCTTTGCTTGATTAGGAAGCAACCTATCCTTAATGCAAAGCCATTCACTTGATCCATGATCAAGATGAATTAGATTTGAATCAAGGAAGGTTAAACCTCCCATGTATCAAGGCTAACCACCAATCTTTAACTCATTGATAAAAAGAAAAGAAAAGAAGAAGAAGAAGATGATGATGAATATTAAACTACATTAATGGAAATGAAATGAGATAATCAACAAGCATTGACCAAAGATAAGATCAAGGTCAAACAATGGTAAACAGAAGTAAGATTAAGATTAGAAGTCAAGAAACAAATAAAATATTTTTGGTATTTTTCAATATTAAAATAAAACTTGAATTAAAATAATAAAGAAAGGTCAAACTTCAAATTCACTTCAAATCAACTTTGAAAAAGTCCAAGTGAATTATCCCAAGTTCAACAAGGTCAAACAAAGTTTGACAAAAAAATTCAGCATTTTTAAAAGTCAGAAACTATTTTTAATTAATTAAAAATGCATAAAAATAACCTAATTGAACTAAAATCTCAAATAAATCTCAAATCAATTAATAAATTGATGAGAATATTTTTCATAGATCTATCATCATTCAAAGAGGTTGGAAAAATATTTTTGTATTTTTTGAATATCAAAAACTATTTAAAATGAATTAAAAATAAGCAGAAAAGAGAAAATTCCTAAAAAATATCAAATGATAAAATAAAAAATATTAAAAATCATTTTTAGAAACTAGAAATTAAAAGAAGAAAAATGCAATTGGTCTCATATTTTTTGGACCAACAATGAAGGAGATATGAATTTTTAAATTGAAAAGGAATTAAAAGAAATAAAAGGAAATTAAAATCAGAATTAAAAATGATGGAAAAGCGTGGACCGTCTGATGCACTTTCATTAATTGACATGGATCATCACGTGGCCAGGAGGCGCACGTTCACCATATGCACGAGTCAATTGAATCACATAGTGCCTATGGAAAAGTCATAACAATGAATGGATGGGATCTGATCTGGAAAATGAAATGGATGGTTCAGATTAAATCTGGAGACCAGACGGTGACCAGCGCCACAGTCTTCTCCGGCCAGCTCCGACGAGGCTCAAAATTTGCAGAGAAAAAAATGTTAACCAAATGCCACGATCCTGGTACCAATCGAAAGCTTGGGTGATGTACATCACCCCTGTACCAACCAAATCCACTCTAGGTTTCTACATTGAGAGAAATCAGAGATGGAATTTCTGTGGTGTTCAACTGAACTTAATGGAATTTGGAAATTCAAAGCTCTAAAATGTTGCCTCTATGTAGAGGACTTTAGATCACACAACAACAACAACAAGAAACAAGTAGTATATTAGTTGATTCGAAGAAAATGAAAACAGAAGTAAACCTCTGATTTACAGAGCTTGGGGTCACAATTTCTTGATGTTAATGCTTGTAGTACACTCTATGAATCAAGGTGATGAGGTTTAGGAACTTTTAGATCTAAGAAAACAATCGATGCAATTGAATTCTAGATCTGAAAATTGAGAGAAAAATTAGTGAGTTCCTTTGGAGTGAGGGTGAGGATTCAATTGCACAGCATTTAGGGCGCCTTCAGGTTGCTGAAATGAGAGGCATGAGCAATGTATTTATAGCCAAAGCAAGCTGATATGCATGAACATTCCATTGCATGAATGGAAAGGGCCTCCATGCATGGGCCTGTACAGGCGCATGGAGGGCCCAATTCCACTTGGATTTGGTAGCTAAGCATCAGCATATGCAAACTGGACGTGTAGATTATGTGGTAATGGCTCATGCAATGCAAATTTAATTGATTTTCAAAAATGTATCAATATGTTCAAGTCTTCGAAAATGCCATGTCCAAACTTGAAACACAACTTTATGAGTAATGGTTGGAAATCTTTTTGCATGAGGATCATTTGTTATGTTGATCAAAACTTCATTTGAAACTTTGAAATTGATGAAAAGTGGACATGAAGTGTAGGGTGCAAAACATGTACATGTGAGGTTTTCAAAAATAGCCAAAATTTAAGCACCTCTGCTTCAATGATGCAAGCTCCAAATGACAAAACACTCAACATAAATGTTGTAGATATTTTCAAGACAATCAATCTGGACTTAAATTTTGCATCATTTGGATTTTTGATGAAGAAGTTATGGGTACTTGAAGTTGAACTTTTTCACATTTCAATGCATTTGGTCCAAAGTGACCTATAATGTTTTGCATTATCACATGTATTTATTTTAAGATTTTGAAATTTTTCTCAACATAAAATTTGAATTAGACATCTTAATATTTCCAATGCATTTGATCCCACCTCAAAATCATGAAAAATGAAGGAGTTATGTCCTTGGGAAGTTGACCCAAAATTAGGGTTTCAGTCAAAATGACCTATAATATTTTGAAATGGATGATGACCTTCCAAGCTTAAAATCAATTTTTGATCAACTTTAAAGTTGTTCATATGGTTCTTAAGAACATTATTTCTCTTGGTGTCATCTCCATTTAACAAACACATCAAAAGTTAGGTCTCAGTGTATTTCAAAATAGTCAGATGAATTGACTGATCAACTTCTCAAGTCCATGCCTCATATCTTGATGAATTTATGATTGAGAACACTCAAATAAGTTCAAATATGAATGAAATGATGAATTAAAGAACTTCCCTTGATTTCATTTGATCATGGGTTGAGGTTGCTTCATGAGCAAGGCACAGTTGATGAACAAATGAATTAGGGTTTCCTTGAGAAACAAGCCTCAAACCCTTTGGTTTGCTTTGATCAAAATGGTGAATTGAGACACTTGGGATGCATATTTGATGGATTAGAGATTTGGGGAACCATTTCCATCCTCGCTTTCATCTCTTCTTGGCCATATCAATGCACATAGGATCTCCTAGAAGCTTTGGATCTTGTGACTGCTCAAGCTACAAACAAAAGATGTTAGTGACATATTTTTGTGCTTTTGGTTAGTAAATAAAATGAGAAAAACAATAATATACAATTCAAGCATGCTTGGTGATCTCAAACTAACTCTCAAAAGATCCCACCCAAAGGTAAGGAGCCAAAATGCTATGATCCTTGAGGCAAGATGCAAATGCAATGTTATAATGCCATGAGGAATCTTAGGGTCAAAATTGGGGTCTTACAGATATCACACAACCATCATGGTCATGCTCACAATCATTGACCAAAGAGATGTACCTATGAATTGCAATCAATGACTGCCTGATATGGCGAATATCATAAACCTTATACTTTCCAAGACAACCATCTACCATATTGACCGAAGCATTACCATGAGCGGGCAACGGATTGGCTTTCACATTTGGTGCACGGTCCTCAAAGGATACCATCCCACTCTTCACAAGATTTTGTGCCTCGTACTTTAATGGGTAGCAATTTTCAATGTCATGGCCAGGAGCTCCTTGGTGAAAGGCACAACGGATTTCAGGCTTGTACCACCATGGAAGTGGCTCGGGAATTTGAGGTGGATTTCTTGGTTGGAGTAGGTTCCTGAGAACCAAAGATGGATACAGTTCGGCATATGACATAGGAATAGGGTCAAAATATATCTTCTTCCTCTCGAAGTTCTGTTGTTGATTATTGTTGTTATTGTTGTAGTTGGTTCTTTGTTGCGGTTGTTATTGACATTGTTGTTGCAGAATAGAGATAGATTGATTGTTGGAATTATTGGAAAATACTAAAATTACTGATGACACTTGATGTTGATGCTGACGTGGTTGAGGGTTCCTTCTGACATGAGGCCTCCTTTGCCTCCCTACAGATACTGAATTGGTTTCCCCTTCCTTCCTTTTTGCATACCCACTCCCATATTTCTTATTGGATGACACTTCTTATTTAGACAGACGTCCTTCACAGACTCCTTCCTCTAATCTCATCCCCATATTTACCATCTCGGTAAAGTCACTAGGGGCGTTGGCAATCATTCGTTTGTAATAAAACAAACTCAGGGTCTTCAAGAAAATCTTCGTCATCTCCTTCTTTTCAGCAAGTTCTCTCCTTCTAAAACATAGACCTCAGCTGGTCTCTATCAGGCGCCATATCCATATTATACATGTACTGCTTCACAAAAGCTTCACCCAAATAGTTGAACGTGCGAACACTTGCACTGTCTAGCCCCATATACCATCTCAGGGAAGCACCAGTCAAACTGTCTTGAAAGTAGTGAATCAGTAACTGATCATTATCAGTTTGAGTTGATATCTTTCTAGCGTACATAATTTAAGACCCTAATTTTGACCCTAAGATCCCTCATGGAATCATATCATTGCTCATTGCATTGCCTCAAGGATCATTGCATCTTGGTTCCTTAACCCTAGGGTGGGACTTGGGTGAGTTGGTTTGAGACCACCAAGCATGCTTGAATTGTATATTATTTCTTTTCTTATTTTTTTTACTAACCAAAAGCACAAAAATATGCCACTAACATCTTTTGTTTTGAAGCTTAAGCAATCATGAGATCCCTTGCTCCTAGGAGGCCCCTATGCTCAATGAAGTGGCTAGATGAAGATGAAAGCAAGTATCTCAATTTGCCAATTTGATCAAGATAAACCAAGGGGCTTGAGGATTGCTTCCCAAGGAAACCCTAATTCAACTGTGCATTAACTGTGCCTTGCTCATGAAGCAATCTCAACCTATGATCAAATTAAATCAAGGTAAGTTCTTTAATTCATAATTTTATGCACATATGAGCTTATGTGAGTGTCCTCAATCATTCATTCATCAAGATTTGAAGTTTGGCCTTGAGAAGTTGACCAGTCAAGTCATTTAACTAAACTGAGAATCCCTGAGACCTAACTTTTGATGTGTTTGTCAAATGAATATGACCCCAAGAGAATAAATGTTCTTAGGAACCATATTAATAACTTTGATGTTCATCAAAAATTCATTTTAAACTTGGAAGGTCATAATTCAGTTCAAAACATTATAGGTCATTTTGACTGAAACCCTAATTTTGGGTCAACTTCCCAAGGACCTAACTCCTTCATTTTTTATGATTTTAAGGTTAGACCAATTGATTTGGAAAGTTTGGGATGTCTAATTTAAATGTTATGTTGGACAAAATTTCATAATCCTAAAAGAAACACATGGTGATAATACAAAACATTATAGGTCACTTTGGACCAAAGCCATTGAATCTTGAAAAAGTCCAACTTCAAGTGCCCATAACTTTTTCATCAAAAATCCAAATGATTCAAAATTTAAGTCCAAATTGATCATCTTGAAATGATCTACAACTTTGATGTTGGAGGTTGTGTCATTGGAGGCCCTTATCATCAAAACAAAAGGGCTTGAAGTTGGTCATTTGTGGCAAATTTTTCAAAGGCATGTTTTGTACCTCAAACTTCATGGCCAGTTTTCATAAATTTCCAAACTCCAAATGGATTTTTGTCCAACACAACTTTTGTTCCTTATGTCAATACCTTTCCAACCATTACTCACATGCCTATGTTTGAATTTTCCATATGGAACTTTCAAAGAGAGGAACATTTATGACCATTTATGCATTTCACATGAAATCTTCATGCACAAGCAAACACCATTCAAATTGCACGTCCAAACTTGCTTCAAATGAGCTCAGCATTCATTTCCAATTGCTTTTGGGCCTCACATGCGCCTATACAGGCGCATGCATGAAGGACCCAAAGCTTCATGCACACGGATTCTACACCTCATTGCCTTGCATTCCATCTATAAATAGCATGCTCACTTCATTCAAATATCATCCTTGAATCAACCTGAAGCTCTGCAGAAATTGAAACCCAACCACACTAAAGGAATTTTGATTTTACTTTCTCAAATTCAAACTTGAATTTCAACTTCCCTGGTTGATCTTCAGTTTATAATTCCTAAGCCTATCATCCTCATCATCTCAAGATCAAGCTGCAAGTAAGAATTGGAGTGGATCGTGCTCATCAAAGCTACACTTCAAAGGTTTACATCTCAATTGTTTTGATCCATATCTCACCATATATTGTGATTTGCTTGTGTTTGTTTGGTTCTCTGAAGTCCTCGTGTGAGAGGCAAGCCAATGGTGGCTTTGATTTTGTGAATTGATGCATTTCAGATTGAACACCTGGATTTTCCATCTCAGATTTCTCCTTCCATAGAGATCTTGAGAGAAATCCAAGGTTACAGGGGTGATGTACATCACCCCAACTTTAATTTGGTATAAAGATCATGCAATTTGGTTGAGGTTGCAAAACCTGCAACTGGTGGCCGGTTTCTGTTGGCTCACCGGAGAAGACGGTGGTTTCCACCACCGTCCCCACGTGGATGAGTTCTGGCCTTTGGATCTCACTTCTCCGTTCTAATCTCAGCCATGCATTGTTTTGACTTTTTTAAATCCAGCGTGTGTTGCACTTGACTTGTGTCCATGATGAGCGCGCACCTCTGATCCCTTGGATTGTCCACGTCAATTAAGGAAAGTGGATCCAAGCGCTGTGGATTTTCCAGATTTTTTTAAATTTCTGTTTTATTTTCTTTAATTCCTTTTATTTTCAAAAATTCATAACTCTTTTATTTAGAATCACAAAAATATGGGACCAATTGCAAAATTTTTCTTTTAAAATCTAGTTTCATAATCTGATTTTTAATTATTTTTGTGATTCCATTTAATATTTTTTGTGAATTATTTTGTTTTTAATAGTTTTTAATTCATTTGAAATACTTTTTGATATTCAAAAGTTCCAAAAATATTTTCTTAACATATTTGGATCATGATAAGTCTATGAAAATATTCTCATCAATTTCTTAATTGATTTAAGATTTATTTGAGATTTTAATTTTTTGTGTTATATTTTAATGCTTTTAATTGATTTTAAAATAGTTTCTATTTTCAAAAAATGTTGAGAAAATTTGTCAAATCTTGTTTTACCATGTTAGACTTATGATGATTCAATTGGACTTATCCAAGTTGATTTGAATTGAATTTGAAGTTTGACCTTACTTTGTCATTTTATTTTATGTATTATTTTAATTCCAAAAAAATGCCTAAAATATGTTTGACCTTTCTTGACTTCTAATCTTCATTTCACTTCTGTTTACCATTGGTTGATGTTGATTCCATTCACATTTGACCATTGTATTCTGATTATGTCATTTGAATTCTCATTTTCTATTCATTTTATTTCATCTTCATCTTCTTTTTCTTTTGACCCATGAGTTAATGATTTGTGGTTAGCCTTGACATATGAGAGGCTTAACCTTCTTTGATCCAAATCAAATTAAATTTGATCAAAGATCAAGTGAATTGCTTTGTGTCCAAGATAGGTTGCTTCTTGGTCAAGCAAAAAACCTAAAATCCATATAAGGCCTTTCATTCTTTTCTTTTGGCATGACAAGTTGTAGGAGCTTGGCTTACTAGTCATGATCTCTAACTTGTGTTTATTTGCTATAGTTTTATTAACCGGCCTCAGATAGGTATGACTACTATATTAGTCCACTTACGATTGCTTAACATAGCGCTAAATTGCCTTATGGCACACTAACACTAACTACTAATTACTAACTTTTAATTCAAGCATTTAATTCTTCCAATTTACTTTAATGCAATTTAATTTCTTGCTCATTTATTCATATTGTCTTTTCCCTTTGCTCATTTGAGCTCATGTTTATGTTTATGCCATTTTCCTTTTGCTCATTTAAGCTTATTATTGTATATAAATATATTGTTGCTTTGTTTTTGTTTTTGTGATTGTTTGTGTGAACCCAATGCAAAAAGGAGAAAGGACTTAGAATTAGGACCTTACCTATGCTTAATGGAGTTCAAGAGCAACTAGGCCTCATGTCTTTAGAATTCTAAACTTGTTGAAGAGAAACTAGGCCTCATGCCTTTAGAATGCTAAATTTTGAAAGTTGACTTCAAAGGACCCCTAATCTAAACTCATTCTTTGTCCATTTCTCTTATTGTGTTATGAACTTTTTGATGTTTGCTCTTGTGTGATAGGGATTCCATCTTGAGATAGTAAGAATAACCATTGTCATGAGTAGCCAAGTTAAGAGAAAGACAAGCCAATGAAGATCCTAGGAGCTCGAATGTTTAATTATTTTGATTGCTTGTTGCTTGCTAAGTCCAAAGGAAAGAAGCATCTTGAATCATCTTTATGATCTCAAGAAAGGAAATCCAAGGGGTTTATCTCTTCTCTCATCTTTGTATGTTTAGGACTAGCCCTTCTCTTCTTCTCTCCACTCTAACCCAAGCCAAACTCATCTTTGTGCAAACATTGACATTGTTTTCAAATTAGAAACCTAGGCCATATGCCTTTGATTTTTTCAAACTCTTTTCATTAATACTTATTTTGAATTGAATCTTAAGTCAACTTTGACTTCATTTTGTGAATACTTCTAATTTCTAAATACAACTCACTTCAAGTGATTTTTGTGGTTCCAATGGCCACCTTTGTTAAAACTTTTTTTCATAAACATTAACCATAGGTTTGAATTATCATAGTGGTTGATGTAAATCTTACCTTATCCTTAGTGATTGGACTACAAGCCTTCCATACTTATTATAGGGTGGATCCCTCACTAGTATATTGAAGCTCTCCTCACATGGTGGATTGTTGGTTTAGGTTGAGTTTTCACCTTTTGATAACAAAAGACCTTAAGGCTTTTGCTCAAATCAATTCACCAATCTTTTGAGATTTTTACCCCGAACTACGAGGTTTTTATCCATTCAAACAACAAAATTGTAAATAATGTATATTCTTTTCTCATCTCCCCAATCTTGTTTGCACAAATATTTTCACAATTACCAACCTACAATACACATTTGCAAAAAGGGCTCCCTTAGAGTACTAAGGATATTTTGGGTGCTTAAAACCTTCCCATTGCATAACCAACCCCCTTACCCAGATCTCTGACACTTTTATTAGTTTTTTATTTGATAAAACTTGGTTTTTGTTCGCTTTCTAACCTTTCCTTTGGATAAATAGAAGTGCGGTGGCGACTCGAATTGTATGATTTACTTTTGATTTAGTCAATAAATCTGAAGGTAACGAATACCCCGCTACAGAAAAGTGGCGACTTTGCTAGGGATTTCCATGATGATGTAGTCTTTCCTAGTGGGTTTAGCCTACTTTTGCCTTTGTTGTATTGTATGTTTATATTTACTTGTGACATATTTTTGTGCAAATTTGGGATGACTGTATTGATTGTAATGTATGAATTGCTTGATATATTCAATTGCTTGTGTTCTTGGTGGTCTCTTGTGAGATGAGTTCTATACCCGAACTCGAGTACACTTATGATAGGAGAATGGCATACTCTTGTTGACTTGTGTGGAGTTATTCCTTAACAAGTTGACTTGCAAGCCCATTCACCTGGTGGAGGTCTTGTTGGGATCAATAATGTCACACGAGTAGTCGTGGTTAGGCATTACTCTTTCCAATATATACCTTAGAAGCCAAGGACCTTAGATTACCTAGCCCATCTTGGCCTATTTTAGGACGTAGTGCGAAGGTTGTTCAAGTGTAAGATTTGATACGATTGTTACGCGATACTACACTCATAAGAGTCTCTCTTGATAATTTTTTTGGAATACGAGTAGTCATTTTATCCGATAATATCCGAAAGATGAGATGATGACTATGGGAACCTCTTTTAGAACATGTTTGTCAGGTTTAACCATAGTACACTCCCTTTGGGTGGTTCTTAACCGAGACTCCATGCTCGTGACTTGCAACAAACCCTTGATTCGCGGTTGATCTGTTCTCGTATATCCTTAATATCAATGGAACTTAGGTGTTGTTAAGGTGTAAAACATAATCCACCAAAATGGATGGTTGATATTAAGGATGACTTGATCCATCCCGTGACCTTTGTTTGGCGTGACTTGCTTGATCCTTGAGTGTGATTGTTGCATCCATGCATTCATTCATCCATTTGCATCCATATCATCAATGAGAAAATTTTTAAGGAACTTAAGAGGTCTATTTGTAAATTTTCAGACATGGATAAGCAAAGAAGGAATACGAAGAAGTACAGTTTCAGACAACCCGACATAAAAGAGTTAAGGAGTTTGACATCCTATGTATTAGATCCCTTTGAGTTCAAAGCTCGCCATGGGAAGCTTCTGTCTATTCTTTCTACTCAAGTGGATGGAGGTCTGATGAGTGTGCTAGTGCAGTTCTATGATCCTCTGTATTGTTGCTTCACTTTCCCGGATTTCCAGCTTTTTCCTACGCTTGAGGAGTATGCCTATCTTATGGGTATACCTATCTTAGATCAGTTGTCGTTCAGTGGCTTGGAGAGAGTTACTTTTTCCCAAGAGATTGCTGATCTGTTGTACTTAGATGTATCTGATATTGGTGCTCATATGACTACCAAAGGTTGAATTTAAGGTCTCCCATCTGATTTTCTCATCGCCCAAGCTACCTTGTTTGGGAAGGTCATGAGTGAGGACGCCTTTGAAGCCATATTTGTACTTCTCATCTATGGGCTAGTGTTATTCCCCAACATCGATAATTTTGTGGATGTGAACGCCATTAGGATTTTCTCTACTCTTAATCCCGTTCCAAGTCTGTTGGGTGACACTTATTTCTCTTTGCATATGAGGAATGCAAAGGGTGGTGGTACCATTGTGTGCTATTTGCCTCTGCTGTACAAGTGGTTTATTTCGCACTTGCCTCAGACACTTACCATTGTGACCTTTGTAGGAGCTTGGCTTACTAGTCATAATCTCTAACTTGTGTTTATTTGCCTATAGTTTTATTGACCGGCCTCAGATAGGTGTGACTACTACATTAGTCCACTTACGATTACTTAACATAACGCTAAATTGCCTTATGGAACACTAACACTAACTACTAACTACTAACTATTAATTCAAGCATTTAATTCTTGCAATTTACTTTAACACAATTTAATTTCTTGCTCATTTATTCATATTGTCTTTTCCATTTGCTCACTTGAGCTCATGTTTATGTTTATGCCATTTTCCTTTTGCTCACTTGAGCTCATGTTTATGTTTATGCAATTTGCGTTTTGCTCACTTGAGCACATTATTGTGTAAATATACTATTGCCTTGTGCTTGTTCTGTTTCGTTTGTATGAACCCAATGCAAAAGGAGAAATGACTTAGAATTAGGACCTCACCTATGCTTAATGGAATTTCAAGAGCAACTAGGCCTCATGCCTTTAGAATGCTAAAATTGTTGAAGAGCAACTAGGCCTCATGCCTTTAGAATGCTTACATCTTAATGTTGACTTGAAAGGACCCCTAATCCAAACTCTCTCTTTGTCCATTTCTATGATTGCATTGAGGAACTTTTTGATTTGTTTGTTCTTGTGTGATAGGGATCCCAAACTTGAGCTAGTTAGAAGGACCATTGTCATGAGCATCCAAGTTAAGAGAGACAAGCCAATTGGAAGATCCTAGGAGCTTGATTGAATATTTGCTTGATTGCTTGAGTTAATTGCTTATTGCTTGCTAAGTCCAAGGGAAAGGAGCTCTTGAATCATCTTTATGATCTCAAGAAAGGAACTCCAAGGATTTTATTTCTCATCTCTCATCTTTGCATGTTTAGGACTAACCCTTCTCTTCTTCTCTCCACTCTAACCCAAGCCTTTCCCTGTATTTGAGGCTGAGGAAGATAATGTTGAAGAGATTATTGATGAGATTACCCGTCTGCTTGAGCACGAAGAGAAGATCATTCAGCCACATCTTGAAAATCTGGAAACAGTCAGCTTGGGGTCTGAAGATTGTGTTTGTGAAGTGAAGATTGGGGCACTCCATGAAGAGTCTGTGAAGAAGGGGTTGATTGAGTTGCTACGAGAATACGTCGACGTCTTTTCCTAGTCATATAAAGACATGCCGGGTCTGGATACTGATATCGTGCAACATTTCCTACCTTTGAAGCCTGAGTGTGTGCCCGTGAAGCAGAAGCTCAGAAGAACTCATCCGGATATGGCAGTGAAGATTAAAGAAGAAGTTCAGAAGCAAATTGATGCAGAGTTTCTGGTGACTTCTACCTATCCTCTATGGGTGGCCAATATTGTGCCCGTGCCTAAGAAAGATGGAAAAGCACGAATGTGTGTGGACTATAGAGACTTAAATAAAGCTAGTCCGAAAGATGATTTTCCTCTACCACACATTGATATGTTGGTAGATAATACAGCTAAATTCAATGTCTTCTCATTTATGGATGGATTTTCCGGATATAACCAGATTAAAATGGCACCCGAGGATATGGAGAAGACAACATTCATCACATTTTGGGGAACATTCTGTTATCGAGTGATGCCCTTCGATTTGAAGAACGCCGGAGCCACGTATCAACGAGCTATGACTAACTTGTTTCATGATATGATGCACAAGAAGATCAAGGTGTATGTTGACGATATGATTGCAAAGTCGAGAGCGGAAGTTGAACATGTAGAGCACTTGTTGAAGCTTTTTCAGCGTTTCAGGAAGTACAAACTCCGTCTGAATCCGAACAAGTGTACATTTGGAGTCCGTTCCGGCAAGTTATTGGGCTTTATTGTCAGTGAAAGAGGTATTGAAGTTGATCCTGCCGAGGTCAAAGCAAGACAAGAAATGCCTACGCCTAAAACTGAGAAGTAAGTCCGAGGTTTTCATGGCCGCTTGAATTATATTTCCAGATTTATATCCCACATGACTGCCACATGTGCGCGTATATTCAAGCTCCTCCGGAAAGATCAGCGTCATGATTGGACCGAGGATTTCCAGAAGGCCTTGGACAGTATCAAAGAGTATATGTCTGAGCCTCCGATTCTGTCTCCGCCTATGGAAGGGAGACCCTTGTGAGTCTCGATACTATATACTATATGAGTAAGAAGTTCACTGATTGTGAGTCTCGATACTCAATGCTTGAGAAAACATGTTGTGCTTTGGCCTGGGCTGCTAAGCGCTTACGCTAGTATATGTTGAATCATACGACTTGGTTGATATCATAAATGGATCCGATTAAGTATATCTTTGAGAAGCCTACTTTAACTGGGAGGATTGCCCGTTGGCAGATACTATTATCAGAGTATGAGATTGAGTATCGAGCTCAGAAAGCTATTAAAGGTAGTATCTTGGCTGACCACTTGGCACATCAATCAATTGAGGATTATCAGTCAGTTCAGTACGACTTCCCCGATGAGGAGATTTTGCACTTGAAAATGAAAGATTGCGATGAGCCTACGCTCGATGAAGGGCCAAAACCTGGTTCACGATGGAACATGGTGTTTGATGGCGCTGTAAATCAATATGGAAATGGTATGGGGGTAGTGATTATTATTCCTCAGGGCACACATTTTCCTTTTACAGTAAGGTTAACTTTCAAATGCACAAATAATATGGCGGAGTATGAGTGCTATATTATGGGTTTAGAAGAGTGTATTGATCTTTGGATCAAGCATCTTGATGTTTATGGTGATTCGGTCCTTGTTGTTAATCAGATTAAGGGTGAATGTGAGACGAATTAGCCTGGCCTCATCCCATATAGAGATTATGCGAGGAGGATTTCAACTTTCTTTGCTGAGGTTGACTTCCATCATATTCCTCGAGATGAGAATAGAATGGGGGACGCGCTTGCTACACTTGCTTCAATGATTATGGTGAAATTCTGGAATGAAGTTCCCAATATTACCGTGATGCGCTTGGATAGGCCAGCTCATGTAGTTGCAGTTGAAGAGGTGAAAGATGATAAGCCATGGTACTATGACATCAAATGTTTTCTTCAGAGTCAAATTTACCCGCCTGGGGCATCTGTTAAAGATAGGAAGACTTTGAGGATATTATCTGGCAGTTTTTACCTCAATGGCGATGTGCTTTATAAGAGGAATTTTGACATGGTTTTGCTCAGATGAGTGGATAGACACGAAGCAGACCTGTTGATGACTGAAGTCCAAGAGGGTTCATTTGGTACTCATTCGAATGGACATGCCATGGCAAAGAAGATGTTGAGAGCAGGCTACTATTGGCTGACAATGGAGTCAGACTGCTGCAAATATGTGAAGAAATGCCATAAGTGTCAGATTTATGCGGATAAGATTCATATTCCCCCGACACTTCTGAACGTTATTTCATCACCATGGCCTTTCTCTATGTGGTAATTGACATGATTGGCATGATAGAGCCCAAGGCGTCCAACGGTCATAGGTTTATTCTCGTAGCAATTGATTACTTCACCAAATGGGTTGAAGCGGAATCATATGTAAATGTGACCAGGCAGGTGGTTGTGAAGTTTATCAAGAATCAACTCATATGCCGTTATGATGTGCCGGACAAGATCATTACTGATAATGGATCTAACTTGAACAACAAGATGATGCAAGAGCTGTGTAGCGAGTTCAAGATTTCACATCATAATTCTTCTCCCTATAGATCCAAGATGAATGGGGCTGTTGAAACTGCTAATAAGAATATCAAGAAGATTATCCAGAAGATGGTTGTTACGTACAAAGGTTGGCATGAGATGCTGCCATTTGCTTTGCATAGTTATCGTACATCTGTTTGCACTTCAATAGGGGCAACCCCTTTCTCCCTTGTTTATGGCATGGAGGTTGTGCTCCCAGTGGAGGTTGAGATCCCGTCAATGAGAGTTTTGATGGAAGCCAAGTTGACTGAAGTTGAATGGGTTCAGAGTCGTTATGACCAGCTGAATTTGATTGAAGAGAAGAGATTAACTGCCATGTGCCATGGTCAGTTATATCAACAAAGGATGAAGAAATATTTTGATAAGAAGGTCAAGCCTCGTGTGTTCCGAGAAGGCGGCCTCGTGCTCAAGAAAGTTTTGTCTTTCGCGCCCGATTACAGGGGCAAGTGGACTCCAAACTATGAAGGTCCATATGTTGTTAAGAGAGCCTTTTCAGGCGGTGCTTTGATACTTACAACTATGGATGGGGAGGATTTCACACATCCTGTGAATTCAGATGCAGTCAAGAAATACTTCGCCTAAAATAAAAACAGAGTAGCTCGCTAAGTTGAAAACCCGAAAGGGCGACTTAGGCAAAAATGAGCGTCTCGGTGGATTGAAAACCCGAAAGGGCGGTTTAGGCAAAAGTTAGAGATGTAAAAAATGAATATACATATCCCGTTAGATTGAGTACCTCACCCTGGGGTGTCGCAACCTGAAAAATACAGTGTGCGAAAAAAACAACCGGCGAAAGGAAATGACAGAAGAGTCGCCACCGTGCGTTATTCATCCCAAAGGAGGGAAAGGAAACGCTCGAAGTAAACCTGAAAAAGGAAAGGACAAGACGGGGTCTCGCAACCAAATCTTGGGTTCGGGAGTCGGTTATGCGAAGGGAAGGTATTAGCACCCCTACGCATCCGTAGTACTCTACGGGATCCACTTTTGTAGTTCTTGTCTAAAGGGTGTGGGTTTATCTTGTGCTGTTTGACAAAAAAAACAAAAAAGGGTTAAATGAAAATGACTCGCGCGGATGTTGCATCCACTGCATACGTATCTCATCTGAATATGAGAATCAGAGTCTTCGTAGCTCGGCTGACCTATGGGTTGGGGGGATGTGTGCTCGCTAAGACATCGCGTCTTATGCCTACGTATCTCATCTGGAATGAGAATCAGAGCAAGCCGTAGTTCGGCTAACTACGGGGTTATGGATTGGGTTTTGGACGAACGACGTCACTACGCAATCTACCGGATGCTCGACCTTTGGAGACTTACTCGCCTGTAGTAGAAGGAGTAAACGTGTTGCTTTGGGTTTTAGGGTTTGGGATGCTCAAGATCAAACAGGCAGTCCTTGACGAAGGAACCGCGCTAGATGTGGGGATATGAATACAAAACACAAAACATGTATCTCAAAGTAAAATGCCACCAAGGGGCCCAAACATTGCCTCCTATCGAGGTCTTCCAGCTAAGAAAGCGATAAAGTACGAGAAAAGGAAAAAATTACCACACGGATAAAGATCTGAAGTTACAGCAATTAAAGGATTAGCAACCCTGAGATCTCTCCAGCTAGACCATCAAAGAAAATCAGTCAATACGATTAATCAGGATAAACCTTCGGATGGTATCCCTGCAAGAGTATGTGAGCCCTTGCGAAAACTCAACAGAAAGGTTAGACAAACAAGGTGAAATCCAGGGAAAACAATGTCATGGCAACACAAAGACAGGTTAGAGAAACAAAATAGGGTAACCCAGAGTTGCCCCTAAATCAAAATGTAACCACATGAATAATTCCATCAAAATTCACAAAAGGCTCACAAAAAAGGTATCAAATTCACCCATAATACCTCATACATTTAGAGCATTCAAATTAAAGGCATAAAGATGATGGATATAGGGCAAACCTGATTGGAGAGCTTGATTGAAATTGAGTTGCACCCGTGAGGTTTACAAGTTGAGTTCCCTTCAGGGTTTGGAGGCTGCTCTGAGTTCTCTGTCAGATCTTCTCTCACTATCTTTTTCCTCAGGGTTTTGTTCCAATGAAACCTCAGAGTGTTTTGTTTCTCCTCAAAATCCCCCTTTGTTCTGTCTTCTTTCTCTCACTATCTTTTTCCAGTGAATCTCCCAGTGTAACTCCAAGTGTGTTTTCCTCTACTGAAACTTAAGTATTTATAGACTGATTTTCGTGGGTAGTGGGCTCAAATGAGGGAGACCCAAGTCCAAAATAATTTGTTATATTTTTTTTATTTATTTATTTTATTTATTTATTTAATTAATTAATTAATTTATTTATTTTTTCGTTTTTTTTTTTTTCGTTTTTTTTTTCGTTTTTTTTTCAGGAAAAATGAAGGGTAAATTTTGGGGTATTACAGCTGCCCCTATTCAATCAACTGGAGACCCGGAAAGAAGATGGCAGCTGCTTTCGTGCTTTCGAGGTATCAAGGGATTGAATACAATAAAAGCCCAAAAATTTGCACTGAAGTGAAGTGAAGTAACAATGTCTGTCAGAATCGGCAAAGAGGTGGTCTTGAAAGAAGAATCCGTCTGGTACGGTGAAAGTCAGTCTGAATACCGAAAAAGAATGTTAACTTGGATACCAAAATAAATGGTAACACATAAATAACCATGGCCTGAATGCCGCTCATCAGTCTGAATACTGGAAATGACTTCGATCTGAACATCAAAAAATTGGCCTGAATGCCACAAGTTGCATCGACCTGAACGTCGGAAACTTCTTTGATCTGAACATCGGAAAGACTTGGCCTGAATGCCACTTCGATCTGAATATCGGGAAAACTGGCCTGAATGCCACTTCGATCTGAATATCGGAACACTAGCCTGAATGCCACTTCGATCTGAATATCGGAACATTGACCTGAATGCCACAAGTCGCATCGACCTGACCGTCGGAAACTTCTTCGATCTGAACATCGGAACACTGGCCTGAATGCCACTTCGGTCTGGATACCGGAAAACTGGCCTGAATGCCACTTCGGTCTGGATATCGGGAAAACTGGCCTGAATGCCACTTCGATCTGGATACCGGAAAACTGGCCTGAATGCCACTTCGGTCTGGATACCGGAAAACTGGCCTGAATGCCACTTCGGTCTGGATACCGGAAAACTGGCCTGAATGCCACTTCGGTCTGGATACCGGAAAACTGGCCTGAATGCCACTTCGGTCTCGATACCGGAAAACTTCATGCCTGTCAGCATTGGCAGAAATAGGGAATGATAACAGAGGCGGCGCATGGGCCAATGACACTTGCTGGGGATAACAAAGGTAAGTCATGAACAATCTTCAGTCTGAGTACTAGAAACAAGTTCTAACTTATCACTTGGGATACCGAGAATGTTTTATGCTTACATGCGTATGTTTGAATTTTTCAATGGCGTAATGCTCCATGAAAATGGAAATGCTACGCGATTTGGAAGGATGCAATGCAATATGATTCTACATGCAGGAATGCGAAATACTGGGTAGAATGCCAAGCTGAGGCAAGGGGATCTACTGAGGAAATGATCACCATCTTCTGGACCCTGGCAAGGCTGTTGGAGATGCACAGCGCAAAGAACTCTGTGGGGAGATGACTAGCCATGCGGTGTTCTGGCCATACCGAGACTCTGATCGGGGAAAGAATGACATTGGAAGCCTGCTGCTGAGGAAAGCTACAATGGTTCTGGCAACCACGATTTGCGAGAGATGACTCAGCAGGGGGAGCAAACACTGATATGGTACCGAGGTTCTGCTTCAAGGAAAGAAACCATGGATCTGGCATTGGGATTATCGATCTAGCATCGAACTCTAAGGAGCAGCCACTTCTGCTGGGAAGATAAAGTCTGGCACTGTCAACCCCGTTGGGGATATGTAGTCTGGTACTATCAACTCTACTGAGGAGTGTATGTCCTGAAACAACCGCTTGGGGAAGTACGGTGGTGAGAAACTGCTGGGGATTGAAGAATCCAACGCTCTGATCAGCTCTGCAGGGATAAGACACCGAATTTGTCTGTTGGTGACTTCACTGGGGAAGATATTCACGATCATCTGCAGGGAATTTTAAGGAAATGCCCCGAGGGTATCTGTTCTGAATAGACGATCCAAAGCACTTAAAATTTACAGCAATTTTAAATGTTTATTAAGCATGTACCTGTAAAGCCCTTATGTGTCATGATGCAATGTTTATCAAAAATTCGGACGTCATTTTTGCAAACAAAACAGTAAAATGAAAATGAAAACAGAGATATACTGAATAACATGATTTTATTGATTGAATGGCCTCTGAATAGGCATTTACATTAAGAAGCAATCCCTGGAAAGAGGTAATCGCACAATAGATAAAAACAGAAATTAATCTAATGGCAATGTGAAATGGATTTCTATTGGGTTCCAATTCTGCTATGACTTGCCCGTCTTCAAGATCCTCCAGATGATCAGCTTTCTGAAAGAGTGATTGGACTGTTTCCTATCCTTCAAAAATTTCCAGTCATTGGCACGAGATGAGATTCAGAACGACTCAGAATGCAGTCATTCGCTTAATCCCTATCTTTTGCCTGGATCGCCCTTTTCGGGTTTTCGATCCACCGGGATACCCATTTTTGCCTAAGTTGCCTTTTCATGTTTTCAACTTACCGGGTGTACAATCTTTTTTTATTTTTGTCCCTAATTTTTGCCCGAACCCTTTCATTTTCTTGGTTCGCCGGGACGCCCATTTTTGCCTGGACTACTCTTTTTTACTGTCCAGCGGGTCTATTTTATGCGAAGTATTTTTTAACTGCGCCTGAGTTCACAGGGGAAGTGAAGTTTTCACCATCCATAGTTGTAAGCATTAAAGCCCCACCATCAAAAACCTTGGTGACAATATACGGTCCATCATAGTTAGGAGTCCACTTGCCCCTGTGATCTGTCTGAGGAGGAAGGATCCTTTTCAACACTAAATCTCCGACTTGGAAACAACGAGGACGCTGTAAGACCCCAATTTTGGCCCTAAGATCCCTCATGGCCCATATCATATCATATCATGGCCTTAAGGATCATTGCATACCCTAGTTGCCCTCCTAGTGGGTGGGATACCTTGTGAGTGTGGTTCTTGATCACCAAGCATGTATTGCATTTGTATGTCTTTGCTTTTCATATGTTTACTAGCCAAAAGTACAAAAATATTGTCATTTAACCATGTTTCTTGCAGCTGAAGCAATCATCAGTTAATCAGTCAAATCAGGCCTTGAGCAATTGATGGTGACCATTCTTGAAGAATTTGGACACCATGATCAGTCATTAAGAGTTCATATAACTTGTGACATTATTTGGGATCAAGATCTCACGTGAAAGAGGCTTGAAATTCATCAGAACATGGCCCAGTCAACAAAAGTCGACTGTGGTCAACTGTGCATTTAATCAGTGATTTGATGATTGGAATTGGTTGGAAAGGTCTCATTCATGTCTATATAAACTTCATTTGGCATTTCAAAGGTCAAGGTTGAAGGAATTGAAGTCAGACAGACAGTTTCCCAAAATGGCAAGTGGACCTGTAATTTCAGCTGCCCAAAATGGAAGGTTTTTCCCCCTCAAAATAACTTCATGATACAAGCTTCAAATCAAAATTTGTCCAACATGAAAATTGAGGATCTTGATCTCACCTTTCCAAAAAGTCCAAGAACTCAAAAATCCAATGTGTGGTTTGCAAGATATGGTCAGATGAATTTCAAAAAAGACCCGTAATCGGGAGGGCATAACTACCGCATGGTTTATCCAAAATGCAAGTTCTTTATATGCACAAACTCCATTTAATGTATACTTCAAAGTTGCATAATTGGATTTTTTGGAAAAGGCTCCGTGCAAAATGCCATTTTTGAAGTGAATCAATTTAAGGAGAGGGGCAAAATGGTCCATTTTTGGAAATATTGAGAATTTGGAAACAAGGTCAATGCAACTAGCTCCCAATGGATATTTTTGACTTGTGTCAAGTGAAAAATTCTGCTGAATGTGCTTCTAACCATTCAAAAGAGCTTAACTCCAAATTTCACAAAAACCATTTTTGCACTAATCCATTTTTCACTAATTATGATTATGCTTGGTATTAGTAATCCATATATAACGTTAATCTCTAACAGAATTGGAGCTAATCACATTTTCCAAATCACGATTTCACAAGATCCAAGAGCAAAAATCCCAATTCTCTCAAAAAACCTCACAATTTTTCTTCTTCACATTTTTTGATAATTCATCAATAACCTTTCTCTCTTTCTGGAATTTTTTGGTTGGAATCATGATTTGCAGGTGAATTTGCGTTTCTGTTCCAGCTACTTGTGGCAAGAATCATCAAGATTGAACTGCTGCGAAATCCTTCGCTTCCATGACAGCCGGTGATTCGTGTTGATCGAAGCATCGTCGAGCTGAAATCGCATCATCACGCATCTCCCACGACACTTTGCACCATCTGTTTCATACCTTCGAGCTCGAATTCGCGCGAATCCATCATTGCCGTCACGGTTTCAAGAAAAGGTTGGGAATCGAATTTCAAGATAGCTTAAATTGAGTTAGGGATGTGTCAGATTATGCTGTGTAGAGTGTATATCAAATTGTAGCATTAGAAATTGTTGGAAATCGGTTGAATTATTGCCAATTTTAGGTTTTCGAAGCGTTTTCTTTTTTCCTTCGATTCGTCTTGTACAGCAATCTATAGGTGAAATTGGTTACATATTTGTGTTCCTGATAAGAAACCGGTTCGACCGGTATGCGATTCGTCAATTTCCGTCGCCGTTTGCGCGTGACCTAGATTCCCAGGCGAAGAACTGATGAACGCAGGCGATGAACATGATGAAGTTCATCATTTTCTGGAAAATTTCCAGCGATAGATCCGTTCCGTCCGCATTGCCTTTGCATTTCCGTGTTTTTCATTGCCAGATGCAATCCCAGCCGTTCACCTCATCTAATTGAAACGGTGGCGTTTTAAGCTGGACTTTAAGAATTACAAACGTGCCACTGTCACCATAATAATTTAATAAATCCAAATAAATCCAATTTAATTCAAAATAATTATTAAATAAATATTTAGAATCTTAGAAAATTCATATAATATTCAAAAATGATCCAAAAATACCATTCATTTTTTTGTTAATCATAATTTTTTCCCTATTATTTTATAAAAATCAAAAAGGAAATAGTGCTTGGGAAAAATATTAATGGACCTAGAGATGTTATTAATGTGTATTATTTCCATATACTTTGCCATTTTAATTCTAGAAACCACATACTATACTCAAATTAATTGAAAATTGAGACATTGATTCTTGACATCCTGCTGGATTTTTTGACATAGGTTTGGGAATTTTTTAGCCTATGGTCTATTATATATGAATTATTGAAGTTGGACATGTATGTATGTGACATAGTTTGGTATGCTGAATTCCCCAAATATTTTCCTATGCTTCCCATTGGCCAATGGCCCTAATTTTTTGCAGGAAGTTTATTTGACATGTTTACTACCACTGTTAATTTTTGTGGATTTTTGCAATCCATTTTCGATTTGATTCATATTTTTTCTTGCTGCCTAGCATGTTAGAATTCCATTGGTGTAACCTTTAGCATCTATATTGCCATATCCTCATAATTAATCCAATGGACATGAAACTTTGTAGGATAGTTCTTAACATGTTAAGGTAGCTTTTGGCTTTGGTCCCATGAATTTTGAATGTAACAATTGCTGTTTGCCATTAGATGGAAGTTGGTGTATAATTTTTGACTTCATTTGATGTAGTTTTTGCATGCTGTACCATGTTTAATTAATTCCTATTGATCTATTAGTCCAAATGACTTGAAATTTAATATGTGACTTGCTGAATGCCTTCTGGTTAGGATAGAATTTTTGTGGATTTTTTGGTGCCATTTTGGCATTTATTTGAATGTGATCTTGCTGGTTGCTTGTATGAGGCTCCACATTGCATCTTTTGCCTTCCATGTTGCATAAATAGAAATAGGAGCATAGTTTGAATATGGGACCAATTGGGATCCCTTTGTTATTGATATTACTTGAATTTGATCATGAATTGGCTGCTGTTTTAAGATTTTTCCATCTTTTTGACCCTAGGCTAGTCCTAGTGGTCATGTTACTTACATTTGAAGTTGATTGTGCCTTTTCAGGTTAAGAAGTTAAGGATCAAAGAAATTATTTCATATTTGGGATTGTGTTACTTGACACATATGACTAACCTATTTGTTTTGTAGGATGTTTGGTTCATGTGAGCCTTGTGCTATGCATATTATTGTATGATTGAACATTGTTAATTGATTCTTATGTTGTTATCTGCTTATGAATGGGATGCTGATTTTATTGGATTGTTTCCAGGTACCCTTTAGTCGCTCAGTTCTCTTAAGAACTTGCTTTGCTTTGCTTAAATAGCAACTTGCATTGAGGTATAGAACCTTCTTCTTCATGTAGTCTGGAGACCCGGTCTGTTATTTGACCGGGCAAATTGTCTGAAGTCCTCCTTAAGAGGCATTGATTGTGTATGTTTATATTTGTCCTAAGCAGGAAAAGTCCTCATTCGAGGCAATTGGTGGAAGGTAGAGATAAGTAGCCTATCTCCCACTATTCAGTGAGTCTTCTCATTGCTCCCATTACATGGTTGTAGCATTGAGATCCATACCCAAGATCTATCGAGTCCAATCGGGGAAAGAGTTCCTACTTTCTGAACTCCCCCACATTCTTATATTTACATGCTCTCTCGGACATGAGATAGAAGCAATGAGGCACACCCCTCATACCCTTTCATCTGCTTCACCTGAGCCCCTCAATGGCCAGGTTAAGAGCGACTTTGACCCTATTCCAGATGGCTTTAATGCCTTACCTTTGCTTGAGCCCAAATTGTGTGGTTATAGTGCGTGCTCCTTGATTATATGGTTTGATTATTTGATTCATCATACATGATTACTTGATTGCCATTGTGCATTTTACCTTTGATTGCTATTAGTGCATGTTCATGTCCTTGTCCTTGTGACATTGTTTGCTTACCCATTGAGGAACCAGTTATAAGTCCCTGTGAGGTGGCATCTGTTCCCATGACATGGAAGGGGTAGAGTGTAAGACCTCATTGGTCACTCATACCCATTGCCTAGTGCATTTATTTGTGTATGTGAGGATTCATTGTAAGTCCCTGTGATGTGGCATTTGTACTCCTAGGATCATACTGTGGAGGTTAACATGAGTCCAGATAGATTGGCAGTTGACTTCCCTGTTTTGTTTCTGTTTTATTCTGATGGAGATTAGTGTAAGTCCATAGAGTGGCTTCTGATATCCTTACTTGTTTTAGGAGACAGGTATAAGACCATTGAGTGGCCTCCAGTATCCGCTTTTATTTACTTTCATCTGTTCATATTATTGCTCATCTGTAGCCTATTCCTAAGGACCCACTTGAATCATCTTCTATATGATTTCAAGAGGCGAACCGCTTAAGAAGTTTTACATACACACCATTCCATTCACCTCATTGTGTCCTACCTTTTCACACATGTTTTAAAACTTGAGATAAGTGTTGTGCAAACATTCTCACCTCTTTCCAAATTAGAAACTTGGACCTTAAGTCCATGGTTTTCAAAACTTCATTTTTGTAAATACTTCTTTGAATTGACTTTAATCATACTTTGACCCCACTTTGTGAATAATTCCAAATCAATTAACTTCACTCATTCAAATGATTTTGTGGCTTTGTCCATGTTTGTTAAGTTTTCATACATTAGCTATAGGTTTGATTTACCCTAGTTGGTTGATATTAATCTCACCTATTTGTCCTTAGTAGATGAATTGTAAGTCTTCCTTGCCTATTATAGGGTTAACCCCTCTCTGGCAAGTGGAAGCTTTTCTCACATGGTGGACTAGTTGTTATACAAGGTTGAGTTTTCTCCCGTGGGTAACGTAAGACCTTTAAGCTTGTGTTTTAAAATTGAATCCACTAACTTTTGGAAGTTTTTAGCCGAACTACGGCGTTTTGATCCTTACCTTTGATGGAAGGTACGTAGGCAGCGGGTTCATCCGTTCAAACCCAATAATTAATTTGTACATTCTTTCCTCATCATCCCACTCATGTTTGCACATTACTTATGTCATAATAAATAATAATTTCCAAACAACAAAGTGTGAAAAGGGCTCCCTAGGAGTACCTAGGACGCATTGGGTGCCTAACACCTTCCCTTTGCGTAATTTACCCCTTACCCCGATCTCTGATCTTTTTCATTAGTTTTCTACGTGTAAAACTTCTTAGGTTTTTGTTCGCTTTTTAACCAGTCCTTAGGATAAATAAAAGTGCGGTGGCGACTCTATGTTATTGTATACTTTGCTTATGATTTAATCAATAGATCATATAGTAACGAATACACCGCTACAGAAAAGTGGCGACTCTGCTGGGGATCAAATAATCCTTGGTGGTATTGCCAACTTTTCACCTTTGTTGTGTGATATATTATCATTTGTTATTTGACATATTTTTGTACAATTTGGGATAACTGTATTGATTGTAATGTTTGAATTGCTTGATATACAATTGCTATTTGCTTTGGTGATCTCTGTGAGATGAGTTCTATACCCGAACTCGAGTGCACCTTAGGATAGGAGAATGGCATAGTCTTGTTGACTGGCGTGGAGTAGTCCTTAGCCAGTTGACTTGCGAGTCCATTCACTTGGTGGAGGTCATGTTGAATTAATAATGTCACACAAGTTATTTGTGGTTAGGCATTATTCTTTCAATCATGTGCCTTAGAAGCCAAGGACCTTAGTTCACCAAACCCATCTTGGCCTATTTTTAGGACGTAGTGCGGAGGTCGTTCAGATGTAAGTTCTGATGCGATTGTCACGCGATACTACACTCATAAGAGTTTCTCTTGAGAATATTCTTGGAATACGAGTATTCGTTCCTCCGATAATATTCGAAAGATGGAACGATGATTATGGGAACCTCTGATAGAACATGTCTGGCAGGTTTAAACCCTAGTACACTCCCTTTGGGTGGTTCTTAACCGAGACCCCATGCTCGTGACTCTCAGCAAACCCGTGATTCGTGGTTGAGTCGTTCAAACATCGTTAATATCAATGGATCCCGGATCAGGTGTAAAACCTAAAATCCACCAAAGCGGCTGGTTGATATTAAGGATGTTTGAGCCGGTTCATGTACCGTTAATATCAATGGAACTTGGGTGTCGATAAGGTGAAAAACCTAAATCCACCAAAATGGATGATTGATATTAAGGATACAATGAGCTTTCCCACGACCTTTGTTTGGTGTGCCTTGCTTGATCCTTGAGTTTGATTGTTGCATTCATGCATTCATACATTCATCCGCATCCATATCATCAGATAAAAAGAAAATTTTCAAGGAACTCAAAGGAGTTTATTTGCAAAAAATTTCAAACATGAAAAAACCGGAAAATTTTTTCACCTGATATATCTGATGAGATATTTTCATATACGATCAAAATGCTTAAATATTTCAAAGTCTGCAAATAAAACCCTCGAGTTCCTTTGAAATAAAAAACAAGCATATGCATAAACACTTCATGCATCATGTGCATAAGCGGGTGTTTTGTTCCGGTCTCCCATCCTGTGGTCTGACCCTGCGATCTTCATTTATTTTGAAGACGCACATCGCCGGTACTACACCAGAGCCGATTCTTCGAGATTGATGGATCAGTTTGAACAAGAGAATTGTGAACTCAGAGGAGGAATATTCCCGACCGAGTGCTTTTGATGGATTAAATCCCGGGCTGGCATTGGCTTTTGTTCTGGGGCATATAGTGAGCACGGTCTGTTCACGAGTGGAGGATTCATCCATGATGACCAGTCTGTAGAAGAGGAAGCTGCTGCTATCTTGGAAGAAGATGCAGAAGATATGAGCAATTTTGTCATTCCTGGTGGTGTCTGCCACAATTGGGTCGCTGTGGATGTTCCAACAGTTATCCATAGATCAAAGTAATAATATTCACTTTGTTTAAAACCCTTCTCCCATGCCAAAAGGAGAAGTGATGACATTGTTTGGCTCATATATACAATGATGTTTTCATTCAATTAATGCATTGTTAAACATTCGTTTTTCCATTTGTTTTCACTTTTTGCTCTTGCATGAAATCAGTGATCACAAAAAACCTGAAAAACAAGAAAACAGCTTTTTCATCTGCATAAATGATTTGCTTGTTTAAATTCAAAAGCTTTTCATTATCCAGAATCATTATGCAGGGATTTCTAAACCCATTGAACATAATGATCCAACGCCATCTCCCAAATTTGAATTCCTTGTATTCGAGGCAGAGGAAGATGATGTTGAAGGGGATTCCTGATGAGAGTACCCGACTTCTTGAGCACAAAAGGAGCTCATTCAGCTGTACCATGAGAATCAGCAAAACAGTCAAACTGGGGCATTACAAATGTAATGTAAAAAAAAAAATGAAAGAAGAGAGGGTGGAAAAAGATGAAAAAATCAAAAATCAGCAAAATTTTTTCAAGATTTCTTCAAAAGAAAAAAAAGAAAAATTATACCCTCAAGTCCCTAGTTGACTGATGCTGAATGGGTTCAGAGTCGTTATGACCGGTTAAATTTGATTGAAGAGAAGCGTTTAACTGCCATGTGTCATGGTCAGTTGTATCAGCAGAGAATGAAGAAAGCATTCGATAAGAAGGTTAAGCCTCGTGTGTTCCGAGAAGGTGACCTTGTGCTCAAGAAAGTTTTGTCTTTCGCGCCTGATTCCAGGGGCAAGTGGACTCCAAACTACGAGGGTCTATATGTTGTTAAGAGAGCCTTTTCAGGCGGTGCTTTGATGCTTACAACAATGGATGGGGAGGATTTCACTCGTCCTGTGAATTCAGATGCAGTCAAGAGATACTTTGCCTAAAAAAAAGTATATGCAAATGAAAAACAGAATAACTCGCTAAGTTGAAAACCCGAAAGGGCGGCTTAGGCAAAAAATGAGCGTCTCGGTGGAAAACCTGCAAGGGTAATCCAGGCAAAAGTTAGAGACTTGATAAAAAAGCATATTTGCATCCCGCTAGACTGAGTACCTCACTCTGGGGCAATCTAGGCAAAAATTAGGGATTTGGCAAGTAAACTGCACCCTGACAAGACTTTCTGTTTCACCAGCCGTCTTTTCGTCAGAAGATTCTCGATTCGTCGTCAACTGAAGCTTTGAATACATCGAGATTCAAATTGGTAGAGAAAGGATCATTATGTTCAATGTAGCCCTCTTCCAATATATATCACTGATTTCAAATTTGTACAGATCTATGGAGTCTTGCCATTTGCAGGCTACCATTCCATCAAATAAAATTGAGCTTTTATCCAATTATTTGCACTCTTATTTGTTTGAATTCAACAAATGTTTTGCATGTTTTACTTGATAAAAATATCATTGTTTTAAAAACAAAATTTTTCAAAATTATTGTTTTAAACAAAGTGAACATTCACAAAGGATAAAAGGATACTCAAAGAATTTCTCAGTGCTCTCCCAAGGGTGGCATGGTTTCCAACAGGTAAGACATTTGTTCATATTCCTGGTTTGGTTTGTATCCTTCTTCTCCAGATTTGATTGTTGGGGTTGTTCCCCAAGCAGAGATTTGTTGTTGGGGTGGTTCCCTAAGCGGAGCTTCTGTGGATTTTGATTCTCCGAAGCAGAATTGTGTATTGAAGACTCAGTCTGTTCTCCAGCAGTAGTCTCTCCCCGGCTTGATTGCTCAGGTATTCAGAATTTGCGGTTAGTGGGTTGATATCCCCGTATCCCGTATTTCTCCCCAAGTGAGTTGCCAGCATAATTACAAGTCGAGTTGTTGGTGGGGTTGTTCCCCAAGCGGAGTGTTGTTGAAGACTCAGTTTTCTCCAGCAGCAGTTTTCCCCGGCATGGGTGATTTCCTTGTGGAAGATTCGGCGGTTGATGGTTTGCCACCTTGGTGCCTCGCCACTTTCTCCAGTGGACTGCTATCCCCAGACTTTATTGGTCTCCTTGGCACAGTAGAACAGTTATTGATATCCCCATTGCAGTCGCGAGCAGAGTTGTTGTCACTCTCCCCAGCGCAGTTGCCAGCGGATTTGTCTGTTTTCTCAGCATGGTCGCTTTCCTTTTGGAAGACTCGGTAAGTCAGTGGTTTGATACCCGGTACTTTACCTTTTCCCCGGCGAAGTCGTCAGTGGATTTGTTGCTTTCTCTCCGTCAGAATGGTTGTTATTCTCAGCAGAGCAGGATTTATTTTCCTACTCCATGATTGATTGGGTTGATATCCCAGTATTTTCATCCATCTTTCTCCAGCATTTGTCTGCAGAGCGGTTGTTGTGGCAATATTGCCTGTTGAACCTCTTTCAATCCCCCGTATGGTCGGTCGATAGCTCCGTCATCCAGAGATCGTATTGATTTCTTGATCACTTTTCGATCCTCAGTAGAGCGGATTTTGTTGCAGAATCTGCTGATGTGATCCATCAGATGTGTGTTCGCCCCGAGTAGAGTGGTTTGGTGTAGAATCTACTTGTTTGGTGCTTTCCTTCCTCAGTGGGTTGTTCCCCAAGAGAGTAGTTGATGATATCCCCAGTAGAGTTGCTTGTGCAGCCAAACTCTATCCGGGTGACCTTTGCTCCCTCAGTGGGTTGTTCCCCAATGGAGTTATGTTGGATCCGTTCCCATAGCAGTGTTTGCTAGGATCCCCTGCAGGACTTTGAGATTCTCTCATTCCCCGACGGATTTGTCTTTGTGGCTCTTTGCCTGTTGTGACTTTCTGTGCCCTAGTTGGGGTGATCGCTGATCCGTTGCTCAGAGATTTGGTGTTCTCCAGATATCTCTGATTCTCTTGCTTCTGCTTCCCAGCAGTACCCGCAGATCTTTGCTTTACGGCATGTAGATCTCCAGCAGAATTGGCTTTCCAGTTGGTTTTTCCCCTGGAAGCATAATACCGGACGTTTGATTCCTGGACCTGTTGTGTTAGAAATGTCTGTTTTGTCAGCATTCATCAAACATAAATCGCGCATATTCATGCATATTCATGAAACATTCAGATATTCATGTTGCATTTTTGCCATATATCCTTTGTTTGTTGTTCCCTGCTATGGTAATATAGATCTTTATAGATCTCCCTAAGCAGATGTCGGGTGTTAAATCTCTCCATATAGAGTCAGCCCATAAGCAGAAAGTGTCTGTCTTTCCTTCTGCAGTTCCCCACTGAGATATTCCCTCGTGGATGACGGTTTTTTCGTTCCCTCCCAACACATATATTGGGGTGGATGTTCATATTTGAGTTATATCCTCATTAGGACGTGTCTTGATTCAGTCTGTCTTTTCGGATCTTTCCCGGATCGTCGTTTGTCGTCTGTTTCTTGTGCTTCCCTGTGGTGATTTTTATCCCCAGCGGAGTTTCGGGCCTCTACCCTTATACCGGTAGTTGTAAGTCCTATTGTTCCTTGTCCTCTTGGCGGAATTTGCGGTTATATACCTTTTATTCCTCCGCAAGAGTCGATTTCTGGCCTCTACCCTTATACCGGTAGTTATAAGTCCTATCTTTCCTGGCTTTCTTGGCAGAACTTGTGGTTATATACCTTTTAATCCCCAGCCAGAGTTGTTGGTTTTCTACCTGATAGTCGGTAGTCGTAAATCCTAATCCCCTACTCTCCAACAGAGTTTGTGGTCTGTTATAAACCTCATTTTTGGTTTCTCGTGCGGATTCGTGATTTATTCTATCCCCACGCAGAGTTTTGGTTTTCTACCCCGTATTCGGTAGATGTAAACCCTAATTTGTGGTTATCCTCACCAGAGTATGGCTACTGCCCTCATACCGGTAGTCGTAAGTCCTATCTCTTTTCCCCTAGCAGTGGTAACCTTTGTGGTTCGATCTGGTTGACGGTGGATTTTCTGTTGTTGTGGTGTTATCCCTAACAGAGTTTGGTTCCCGGTGGTGATCTATATCCCCAGTGGAGTTTGTGGTTTTCTACCCCGTATTCGGTAGTTGTAAATCCTATGTCGCTGTGATTTTTCTCTCCAGCGGAGTGGTATCTTATGATACATATGGATAATTGTCGGTTGCTAGCAATTTTATCCTCAGCTGAGTCTTTTGGTTTCTTGCCCAGTAGTCGGTATTGTTAACCCCTTGTTTTCTCAGCCAGATTTTTGGTCTTCTGCCCCGTATTCGGTAGATGTAAACCCTAATCTCTCCTTTATGGTTATCTTCATTCAATATTCGATGTTGATATTCCTCCCTGCTTTGGGTAGTTGCTCTTGAGTAAGCACTTGTATTCCCAGCAGTCTTCTGGATCATTGCCGGATGCTTGCAATGTTATCCTTTTGAAGTCGCCAGTGGGTCTTTTCACCGGTTGTTAGTGATTTGTTCCCCGGATCATTGATTGTATATCAATGCATTCCCAGCTTTTGTGGATAATTGCCGGATGCTTGCAATTAATCCCCAGTGAGTCTTTCATTTACCCATTTTGTTGGTAATGTTGTTACACTCTTTGATTGGTCATCATTATATGCCTGTTTGGTATCCCGATGCCTTTCGTTTCGGACGATTTATCCTTTATTAACCCTTATACCGGTTGTGGATAATCTTCCATGCGAGTATACTATCCACGTTCTGACGGTAATGGATAATATATCTCATGCACTCTTCAGTTGAAGCCTTTTGTGTTTCCTTGGTCGAGTAAGATTCGTTATTTCCCTTTGCGGAGTCGAATACTCTTTGTTGTTGGATGATTGCCGGATGCTTGCAATTTATCCCTTTGAGTTGTCTTTCGTTTACCCGGATGCTTGGTATCGATTGTCTCTCTCCTTTTGGTTAGTCACCTATTATATACTTCGGTATCTCTGGTGTCTTTTCCTTTCGAGTATATTATTCACGGTCTGCCGGTAATGAATAATATTTCTCATGCGCTCTTTAGTTGGAATCCTTTGTTGATTTTCCCCAGCTGAGCAAGATTCGTATTCTTTGTAGAATCGAATATCCATCCTTTAACCTGTTTGTGTTTCGGATGTGTGTTTTGGCATATATACCAATTCACGTTTTCGGTAGATCACCTATTATATACTTCGGTATCTCTGGTGTTTCTTACCATGCGAGTTTATTATCTACGTTCTGACGGTAATAGATAATATGTCTCATGCGAATATTCTATCCACGGTCTGCCGGTAATGGATATGGTATCTCATGCACTCTTTGGGTTTGTGTCCCCAGTCGAGTAAGATTCGTTTTCCCGTTGTGGATTCGAATGTCCATCCTGTAAGTCGATTTTGCTTTTTCAAGCCCTCCTTTCGGATGATGAGTGTCTTGGCATATGTACCAATTCACGTTTCTGTCGGTCACCTATTATAGACCTCGGTATCCCTGGTGTTCCTTTCTGTCTACTCCCTATTATGACCTTGGTCCCCTGTGGAGTCAGATTTCCTGAGTTTTGTACCCCCTGTTGGTTTGTCTCAGATGTTGGTTGATTGATATCTCTCACCCTTATACCGGTCTTAGATATTCATTCTTCCCGAGTTTGTTACCCTTATACCGGTAACACCTCATTTCCTGTTGCTTCTCCCAGGAGAGTCTCTTTGTTAGACATTCCCCTGTGGAGTTTCCTTTGGTGATTTTTACCCTTTGCTATATGGGTGTTTATTCCCCAGTATATGCATTTCCCGGCAGGGAGGTTCTACGTGAATCTTTTCCTGGTCCGAGTCCGGATTTTTATCCGAAGTATCCTTGATGGATAATTGAGTCAGCTTATGTCTTTCCAAGGGATTTATTTTCCTCTGGAATTCTTTATTCCCCGGTGTGAGTCCTTTGCTTCCCCAGCAAGTTCTCCATTCCGATGTCTGTTATCCCCACTCGGAGTCGTGTCTAGTTCACGCTGTGTCAGTTTTGTTTTCACTAATCAAAGTCGTGTCCTGCTCACGCATTCTTTTTTTTACTATCCCCTAATAGAGTCCAATAAGAGTCCTATTAGTAGAGTCTTTGTTCCCGGTGGGTATATTACTCCGATGGATCGTCTTTTCTTCTGTGTGAACCATATATTCTCCACAGAATTTGCTTTTGCATGCATACATCTGCATCATGAGGTCTCTTAGGGACCAAAATTCGTCTCATTACTATTATTTAAGCCCATTCTACCGCGTCGATATGAAGATTTCTAAACTTCACTTCTCCGGATAGAATGACCTTAAATAGGGGCATCTGTAAGACCCCAATTTTGGCCCTAAGATCCCTCATGGCCCATATCATATCATATCATGGCCTTAAGGATCATTGCATACCCTAGTTGCCCTCCTAGTGGGTGGGATACCTTGTGAGTGTGGTTCTTGATCACCAAGCATGTATTGCATTTGTATGTCTTTGCTTTTCATATGTTTACTAGCCAAAAGTACAAAAATATTGTCATTTAACCATGTTTCTTGCAGCTGAAGCAATCATCAGTTAATCAGTCAAATCAGGCCTTGAGCAATTGATGGTGACCATTCTTGAAGAATTTGGACACCATGATCAGTCATTAAGAGTTCATATAACTTGTGACATTATTTGGGATCAAGATCTCACGTGAAAGAGGCTTGAAATTCATCAGAACATGGCCCAGTCAACAAAAGTCGACTGTGGTCAACTGTGCATTTAATCAGTGATTTGATGATTGGAATTGGTTGGAAAGGTCTCATTCATGTCTATATAAACTTCATTTGGCATTTCAAAGGTCAAGGTTGAAGGAATTGAAGTCAGACAGACAGTTTCCCAAAATGGCAAGTGGACCTGTAATTTCAGCTGCCCAAAATGGAAGGTTTTTCCCCCTCAAAATAACTTCATGATACAAGCTTCAAATCAAAATTTGTCCAACATGAAAATTGAGGATCTTGATCTCACCTTTCCAAAAAGTCCAAGAACTCAAAAATCCAATGTGTGGTTTGCAAGATATGGTCAGATGAATTTCAAAAAAGACCCGTAATCGGGAGGGCATAACTACCGCATGGTTTATCCAAAATGCAAGTTCTTTATATGCACAAACTCCATTTAATGTATACTTCAAAGTTGCATAATTGGATTTTTTGGAAAAGGCTCCGTGCAAAATGCCATTTTTGAAGTGAATCAATTTAAGGAGAGGGGCAAAATGGTCCATTTTTGGAAATATTGAGAATTTGGAAACAAGGTCAATGCAACTAGCTCCCAATGGATATTTTTGACTTGTGTCAAGTGAAAAATTCTGCTGAATGTGCTTCTAACCATTCAAAAGAGCTTAACTCCAAATTTCACAAAAACCATTTTTGCACTAATCCATTTTTCACTAATTATGATTATGCTTGGTATTAGTAATCCATATATAACGTTAATCTCTAACAGAATTGGAGCTAATCACATTTTCCAAATCACGATTTCACAAGATCCAAGAGCAAAAATCCCAATTCTCTCAAAAAACCTCACAATTTTTCTTCTTCACATTTTTTGATAATTCATCAATAACCTTTCTCTCTTTCTGGAATTTTTTGGTTGGAATCATGATTTGCAGGTGAATTTGCGTTTCTGTTCCAGCTACTTGTGGCAAGAATCATCAAGATTGAACTGCTGCGAAATCCTTCGCTTCCATGACAGCCGGTGATTCGTGTTGATCGAAGCATCGTCGAGCTGAAATCGCATCATCACGCATCTCCCACGACACTTTGCACCATCTGTTTCATACCTTCGAGCTCGAATTCGCGCGAATCCATCATTGCCGTCACGGTTTCAAGAAAAGGTTGGGAATCGAATTTCAAGATAGCTTAAATTGAGTTAGGGATGTGTCAGATTATGCTGTGTAGAGTGTATATCAAATTGTAGCATTAGAAATTGTTGGAAATCGGTTGAATTATTGCCAATTTTAGGTTTTCGAAGCGTTTTCTTTTTTCCTTCGATTCGTCTTGTACAGCAATCTATAGGTGAAATTGGTTACATATTTGTGTTCCTGATAAGAAACCGGTTCGACCGGTATGCGATTCGTCAATTTCCGTCGCCGTTTGCGCGTGACCTAGATTCCCAGGCGAAGAACTGATGAACGCAGGCGATGAACATGATGAAGTTCATCATTTTCTGGAAAATTTCCAGCGATAGATCCGTTCCGTCCGCATTGCCTTTGCATTTCCGTGTTTTTCATTGCCAGATGCAATCCCAGCCGTTCACCTCATCTAATTGAAACGGTGGCGTTTTAAGCTGGACTTTAAGAATTACAAACGTGCCACTGTCACCATAATAATTTAATAAATCCAAATAAATCCAATTTAATTCAAAATAATTATTAAATAAATATTTAGAATCTTAGAAAATTCATATAATATTCAAAAATGATCCAAAAATACCATTCATTTTTTTGTTAATCATAATTTTTTCCCTATTATTTTATAAAAATCAAAAAGGAAATAGTGCTTGGGAAAAATATTAATGGACCTAGAGATGTTATTAATGTGTATTATTTCCATATACTTTGCCATTTTAATTCTAGAAACCACATACTATACTCAAATTAATTGAAAATTGAGACATTGATTCTTGACATCCTGCTGGATTTTTTGACATAGGTTTGGGAATTTTTTAGCCTATGGTCTATTATATATGAATTATTGAAGTTGGACATGTATGTATGTGACATAGTTTGGTATGCTGAATTCCCCAAATATTTTCCTATGCTTCCCATTGGCCAATGGCCCTAATTTTTTGCAGGAAGTTTATTTGACATGTTTACTACCACTGTTAATTTTTGTGGATTTTTGCAATCCATTTTCGATTTGATTCATATTTTTTCTTGCTGCCTAGCATGTTAGAATTCCATTGGTGTAACCTTTAGCATCTATATTGCCATATCCTCATAATTAATCCAATGGACATGAAACTTTGTAGGATAGTTCTTAACATGTTAAGGTAGCTTTTGGCTTTGGTCCCATGAATTTTGAATGTAACAATTGCTGTTTGCCATTAGATGGAAGTTGGTGTATAATTTTTGACTTCATTTGATGTAGTTTTTGCATGCTGTACCATGTTTAATTAATTCCTATTGATCTATTAGTCCAAATGACTTGAAATTTAATATGTGACTTGCTGAATGCCTTCTGGTTAGGATAGAATTTTTGTGGATTTTTTGGTGCCATTTTGGCATTTATTTGAATGTGATCTTGCTGGTTGCTTGTATGAGGCTCCACATTGCATCTTTTGCCTTCCATGTTGCATAAATAGAAATAGGAGCATAGTTTGAATATGGGACCAATTGGGATCCCTTTGTTATTGATATTACTTGAATTTGATCATGAATTGGCTGCTGTTTTAAGATTTTTCCATCTTTTTGACCCTAGGCTAGTCCTAGTGGTCATGTTACTTACATTTGAAGTTGATTGTGCCTTTTCAGGTTAAGAAGTTAAGGATCAAAGAAATTATTTCATATTTGGGATTGTGTTACTTGACACATATGACTAACCTATTTGTTTTGTAGGATGTTTGGTTCATGTGAGCCTTGTGCTATGCATATTATTGTATGATTGAACATTGTTAATTGATTCTTATGTTGTTATCTGCTTATGAATGGGATGCTGATTTTATTGGATTGTTTCCAGGTACCCTTTAGTCGCTCAGTTCTCTTAAGAACTTGCTTTGCTTTGCTTAAATAGCAACTTGCATTGAGGTATAGAACCTTCTTCTTCATGTAGTCTGGAGACCCGGTCTGTTATTTGACCGGGCAAATTGTCTGAAGTCCTCCTTAAGAGGCATTGATTGTGTATGTTTATATTTGTCCTAAGCAGGAAAAGTCCTCATTCGAGGCAATTGGTGGAAGGTAGAGATAAGTAGCCTATCTCCCACTATTCAGTGAGTCTTCTCATTGCTCCCATTACATGGTTGTAGCATTGAGATCCATACCCAAGATCTATCGAGTCCAATCGGGGAAAGAGTTCCTACTTTCTGAACTCCCCCACATTCTTATATTTACATGCTCTCTCGGACATGAGATAGAAGCAATGAGGCACACCCCTCATACCCTTTCATCTGCTTCACCTGAGCCCCTCAATGGCCAGGTTAAGAGCGACTTTGACCCTATTCCAGATGGCTTTAATGCCTTACCTTTGCTTGAGCCCAAATTGTGTGGTTATAGTGCGTGCTCCTTGATTATATGGTTTGATTATTTGATTCATCATACATGATTACTTGATTGCCATTGTGCATTTTACCTTTGATTGCTATTAGTGCATGTTCATGTCCTTGTCCTTGTGACATTGTTTGCTTACCCATTGAGGAACCAGTTATAAGTCCCTGTGAGGTGGCATCTGTTCCCATGACATGGAAGGGGTAGAGTGTAAGACCTCATTGGTCACTCATACCCATTGCCTAGTGCATTTATTTGTGTATGTGAGGATTCATTGTAAGTCCCTGTGATGTGGCATTTGTACTCCTAGGATCATACTGTGGAGGTTAACATGAGTCCAGATAGATTGGCAGTTGACTTCCCTGTTTTGTTTCTGTTTTATTCTGATGGAGATTAGTGTAAGTCCATAGAGTGGCTTCTGATATCCTTACTTGTTTTAGGAGACAGGTATAAGACCATTGAGTGGCCTCCAGTATCCGCTTTTATTTACTTTCATCTGTTCATATTATTGCTCATCTGTAGCCTATTCCTAAGGACCCACTTGAATCATCTTCTATATGATTTCAAGAGGCGAACCGCTTAAGAAGTTTTACATACACACCATTCCATTCACCTCATTGTGTCCTACCTTTTCACACATGTTTTAAAACTTGAGATAAGTGTTGTGCAAACATTCTCACCTCTTTCCAAATTAGAAACTTGGACCTTAAGTCCATGGTTTTCAAAACTTCATTTTTGTAAATACTTCTTTGAATTGACTTTAATCATACTTTGACCCCACTTTGTGAATAATTCCAAATCAATTAACTTCACTCATTCAAATGATTTTGTGGCTTTGTCCATGTTTGTTAAGTTTTCATACATTAGCTATAGGTTTGATTTACCCTAGTTGGTTGATATTAATCTCACCTATTTGTCCTTAGTAGATGAATTGTAAGTCTTCCTTGCCTATTATAGGGTTAACCCCTCTCTGGCAAGTGGAAGCTTTTCTCACATGGTGGACTAGTTGTTATACAAGGTTGAGTTTTCTCCCGTGGGTAACGTAAGACCTTTAAGCTTGTGTTTTAAAATTGAATCCACTAACTTTTGGAAGTTTTTAGCCGAACTACGGCGTTTTGATCCTTACCTTTGATGGAAGGTACGTAGGCAGCGGGTTCATCCGTTCAAACCCAATAATTAATTTGTACATTCTTTCCTCATCATCCCACTCATGTTTGCACATTACTTATGTCATAATAAATAATAATTTCCAAACAACAAAGTGTGAAAAGGGCTCCCTAGGAGTACCTAGGACGCATTGGGTGCCTAACACCTTCCCTTTGCGTAATTTACCCCTTACCCCGATCTCTGATCTTTTTCATTAGTTTTCTACGTGTAAAACTTCTTAGGTTTTTGTTCGCTTTTTAACCAGTCCTTAGGATAAATAAAAGTGCGGTGGCGACTCTATGTTATTGTATACTTTGCTTATGATTTAATCAATAGATCATATAGTAACGAATACACCGCTACAGACGCACCTTCTGATCAAAAGCTCTCTTCATCCGACTCTGATACAACTGCCCATGACAAATGGCTGCCATTCGCTTCTCTTCGATAAGACTCAACTCATTGAACCTTGTCCGAATCCATTCAGCTTCATCTAACTTGACATCCAACATGACTCTTAGAGAAGGAATCTCCACTTCAACAGGTAGGACTGCTTCCATACCATACACCAGGGAGTAAGGGGTTGCCCCGGTCGATGTACGTACTGAAGTACGGTACCCATGCAAGGCGAAGGGTAGCATCTCATGCCAATCTCTGTACGTGACGACCATCTTCTGCACAATCTTCTTTATGTTCTTATTTGCCGCCTCAACAGCGCCGTTCATCTTAGGGCGGTAAGGGGAAGAATTGTGATCTTGAATGTTGAAGTTCTGACACAACTCCTTCATCATTTTGTTGTTGAGATTAGAACCATTATCAGTAATGATTCTTTCGGGAATCCCATAGCGACAAATGATTTCTTTCTTGATGAAACGGGCAACCACATGTCGGGTGACATTCGTGAACGACGCTGCCTCGACCCACTTGGTGAAATAGTCGATGGCAACAAGGATGAAGCGATGCCCATTGGAAGCAGTCGGCTCAATCTTTCCAATCATGTCAATGCCCCACATGGCAAACGGCCACGGCGAAGACATCACATTCAGAGGATTCGGCGGTACATGCACCTTATCAGCATAAATCTGGCATTTATGACACTTCCGAGCATACTTGAAACAATCTGATTCCATGGTCATCCAATAATAACCCGCTCTCAACAATTTCTTAGCCATTGCATGTCCGCCGGCATGAGTACCGAAGGAACCCTCATGAACTTCCTGCATTAACATGTCCGCCTCATGTCTGTCCACACATCTGAGCAAAACCATGTCGAAGTTCCTCTTATACAGCACATCGTCTTTGTTCAAGAAGAAACTGCCTGCCAATCTTCTCAAAGTCTTCCTGTCATTGTTGGATGCCCCTGCAGGGTACTCTTGATTCTTCAGAAAGCACTTGATATCGTGATACCAAGGCTTGTCATCGACTACCAGTTCAACAGCAAACACATACGCGGCCCTGTCAAGACGCATCACATCGATCCTGGGAGCATGGTTCCAACGAATTACCTTGATCATGGAGGATAGAGTAGCAAGTGCGTCTGCCATCTGGTTCTCATCACGAGGTATATGATACAATTTTACCGTTGTGAAGAAAGTCAAAAGTCTTCTCGTGTAATCTCTATAGGGGACCAGAGTGGGCTGGAGAGTATTCCAATCACCATTCACTTGATTGATCACCAGAGCTGAATCTCCGAAGATGTCCAGAGTCTTGATTCTCAGATCAATGGCTTGCTCAATACCCAAGATACAGGCCTCGTACTCAGCTTCATTATTTGTGCACTCAAAAGTCAAACGAGCGGTGAAAGGCATGTGGGCACCCTTCGGAGTAGTAATGGCAACGCCAATTCCACTACCTCTAGCATTGACAGCCCCATCAAACAACAAAGTCCACTTTTCGTTTGGATCAGGTCCCTCCTCAACAACTGGCTCTTCACAGTCTTTCATCTTGAGGAACATGATGTCTTCATCAGGGAATTCAAACTTCATTGGCTCATAATCATCAATCGGTTGCTCGGCAAGGTAGTCTGACAGAATACTCCCTTTGATGGCCTTCTGTGACGTATACTGGATATCATACTCTGTTAAAATCATCTGCCAACGGGCAACACGTCCGGTGAGAGCCGGCTTCTCAAAGATGTACTTCACTGGATCCATCTTAGAAATCAACAAGGTAGTATGGTTCAACATATACTGTTTCAGTCGGCGAGCAGCCCAAGCCAAAGCACAACAAGTTTTCTCAAGCTGCGAATATTTGATTTCACAGTCGGTAAACTTTTTGCTAAGGTAGTATATGGCATGCTCTTTTCGACCAGACTCGTCATGCTGTCCCAATACACACCCCATCGAGTTCTCGGTCACTGACAGGTACATTATCAGAGGTCTCCCAGGAACTGGAGGTATAAGGATTGGAGGTTTCTGTAGATACTCTTTTATCTTCTCGAAAGCCCTTTGACAATCTTCATTCCACCTGATAGCCTGATCTTTCCTCAGCAATTTGAAAATTGGCTCACACGTGGTTGTTAGGTGAGAGATGAACCTTGCAATGTAGTTCAACCTCCCTAAGAAACTACGAACTTGCTTCTCTGTTCTTGGCTCAGGCATTTCCTGTATTGCTTTCACTTTGTCAGGATCCACCTCAATTCCTTTTCCGCTAACAATAAAACCCAGCAATTTTCCCGATCTCACCCCGAAAGTGCACTTATTCGGATTAAGTCTCAGTTTGAATTTCCTCAAACGCTCAAACAGTTTCTGCAAATTCACCAAATGTTCTTCTTCTGTCTGAGATTTCGCAATCATATCATCCACATAAACCTCGATTTCATGATGAATCATATCATGGAACAGAGTTACCATAGCTCGTTGATATGTTGCTCCGGCATTTTTCAGACCAAACGGCATCACCTTGTAGCAGAAGGTGCCCCATGGGGTTATGAAAGTTGTCTTTTCCATGTCTTCTGGTGCCATCTTGATTTGGTTATAGCCAGAAAAGCCATCCATGAAGGAGAATACCGAGAACTGAGCTGTATTATCCACCAAAACGTCGATGTGAGGTAATGGGAAATCATCTTTAGGGCTAGCTCTGTTCAGATCCCGGTAGTCGACACACATCCGTACCTTTCCATCCTTCTTAGGTACTGGGACGATGTTTGCAACCCATGACGGATAATTGGTGACTGCTAGAAACCCTGTGTTAGATGCCCAAAAGTGCTTATTTGAGCTATCATATGTGGGCATCTTTCACTCTATTTCCTTGCTAATGTTATCAAAACCACCTTTGTTTTAGATGAAATGCATTACATTGATAAACGATCTTGGTACCTTTGATTTGTGTGTTATTGTGCAGGAAGAAGGCATGAAATAATTGAAAATGAAGACACAAGAAAGTTGGCAAAGGAACCAAAGAAATCAAGCATTCATCAGCCTGCTCGCTAGGCGAGGTCTGTGGCGAAGCACTCGCTAGGCGAGCAGCCAGCGAAAAGCTCCAGTAAAATATAAATAAATTCGCTAGGCGAGCTGCTAGCGAGTTCGTTCAGTTTTGGTGAAAAGCGCAGCCAGCACTCACTCGCTAGGCGAGGCTCTAGCGAGTTCCCAGCGAGCATTCTAGTAGCCAAACCTCTCAACCTCGCTGGAGCGAGGGTTGAAGCGTGCCCTTCGCTAGGCGAAGGTTTTGTTCGCTAGGCGAACATGACAGTCTGAGATAGACTGTGTCTCTGGGTGCAGGTGCCTCTTGTGCCTCAATTTGACCCTCGCTAGGCGAGCCATTCTGCTCGCCTAGCGAGCATGACAGCCCAGTACAGCTCTATAAGTAGCAAGTGCCACTTTTGAGAGCCATACCTTAGTTTTACCTAATTTTTCCACTTTTGTACTTTCTTAGAGATATTTTACAGCATTGTTCTGAGGATCTTTTATGCCCTAGACTTCATTTCTCTTCATCTTTGAACCATCTTCTACAAAAAGAAGGTGGATTCCCATCCAATCTCGATTATCCGACTTGGATGTTGATCAACCTTCTTCCGAAACTTGCCGACCAAGCTACCATGAAAATGAGTAGCTAAGTCATCCATTTGTCAAGGTTAGATGCAGGTGATTACTAGATTTGTGTGTAAATGTAAGGATCTTCATGTGTAAACTCTTTAATGGTGAATATATGATGAAAACTTTGTTTCTATTTAAAACTCTTTGTGTTGGTTTATGATCGAGAGATGTTTACCAACTCTTGACCTAGGTTTTTATCTAATCTTGTTTGTTAGCTAGAGATACTAATGAATGATTTTGTTCACCATAAGGTTGAACCAAAAAGTTGTCATTTTGATAGATTGTGTTCGAGAGAAACAATGGATCAAAATGGGAAAACTCACAATGTGTGTTCGAGAGAAACATAGTGGGAGGACTTTGTGAAATGATTTATCATCTAAAGGAGTTTATAAGATTGTTGACCGAACAAATACATGCAAAGTGATCATCGAACCCTAACTTTGGCAATATTTCTCATTTATTCAAACCAAAACTTTTACCGCAATTTATTACCTTTTTATGCAAGATAACGTGACAACCAACCAAAACCCTATTGTTACTTAAGCTAAGATTAATACAACCATCGAACGGCGGTGATATCTTACAATCTTTGTGGATACGATAACAAAAACCCGACACTTAAAATTACAACTAACAAAATGGCGCCGTTGCCGGGGATTGTAAATTGATATTGCGAGCATCGCAATGGTTGTTTAAGTTTTAGCTTGTGAATTTTTGACTTGTGCTTGTAATTTGTTTGGTTTAGTGTGCAGCTTACGTTTTATGCGAGGGCAAACCCCTGTGGACGAACTTCTTTTTGATCCCGAGATCGAGAGAACCGCAAGGAGGCTCAATAGCAAAACGAGACGTAGGAGGCAACAGGCTAGACAACGCCAAGAGCAAGGAGAAAGTTCTTCGACCACAAATCCACCACCATTCATACCAAACATGGAGCCACCACCACCACCACCTATTTCTACTCCATGCATAAATAGTCCAAGGAACACCGCTCAGTTTGCCAACCACACAGGAAGGCAAGCTGAGATGAAAACGGGAACTCTAAATTTATTATATGGAAGTCCATTCACCGGAATGGACCATGAAGACCCATTTGCTTTTCTCACAAAATTTTATGAGATAGCATTGGCTGCCGGAGTGGATCAGGCTCAGGAGCTTCCGTTGTTTAGACGATTATTTCCCCACGCTTTGCTCGGTAAAGCAAAGGATTGGTACCTAGATCAAACACCAGCCGTAATGACAGACTGGAACGTGTTAGAAGAGAAATTCATCGAAAGATTTTTCTCCCATAACCGATTCATGGAATCCAAGACGGCCATCTCGGTGTTTTCACAAGGAACCAGTGAATCATTAAATGAAGCGTGGGAAAGATTCAAGTCCATGCTTCGGAAATGTAAAGGGCATGGATTTGATGAATTGACTCAAATCCATATCTTCAAAAATGGACTTCAACCAAACTGCAAAACGTTGTTGGATGCTACCTCGGGTGGCTCTTTATTGTCAAAAAGTGCCGAAGAAGCTATAGACATTATAAATCGAATGGCTCTAAATGATCTTCAGAGTCAAAGTCGAGGCAACTCTTTGAAGAAGCCGGGAGTGCTTGAGCTAGGGACGAACGATGCCATCCTTGCCCAAAACAAGCTCATCTCACAACAAGTGGAACTCTTAACGCAACAAATTAAAGAGTTGAGAGAACCGTCTAAAGCTAAACAAATAGCTTGTTGTGAGCTTTGTAAAGGTGAGCATGACACCGGATTCTGTCCACCTCCGGGGTTTGAAGAAGTAAACTACATGGCAAACCAAAGGAACTACCAACCGAGACCACAACAACAACAACCACAACCTTATCAACCAAACCCTCAAAATCAACAACAACATTTCCAAGGGAACCAAGGGTTCCAACCTAGAAGTAACTATTACCAAAACCAAGGTTATGGAGGTGATTCTTCTAGCCGTCAAAACCCTCCTCAAAATCCTTATATACCTCAACAACCGCCGGTCGTAACTTCGAAGTTGGAAGAGACATTGACGCAATTCATGCAAATGTCAATGGAAAATCAAAAAAGCAACGACACGGCTATAAAAAATCTCGAGACTCAAGTTGGGCAACTTGCTAAGCAACTCGCGGAACAACAAACCGGTCCTTCCTTTTCGGCAAACACGCAAACAAATCCTAAGGAGTATTGTAAGGCGATCACAACGAGAAGTGGGAGGGAGTTGATGAGTGAGAATAAAAAAAGAGTTGAGAGAGAAAATGAGGAGGAAATAGTTGAGGAAAATATTGATGGTGAAGTGGGGGAGTGGAGTGAAAAGGAAGAAGTTGAAAAGAACAAAACGAATGGTGAAGTTGAAAAGAAAAAAAGTGTGGAGATTGAGAAAAATACAAGTGATGAAGTAGTGGTGGAGCCAGTGAAAAAACCTAGATGGAGGAGTTCGAGAATTGCAAAAGGAAAGGAGGTAGTTAGCGCTACTCCAATCCAAAACCTTCCTTATCCTCATGCTCCGTCCAAAAGGGAGAATGAACGAAATTACGCCCGGTTCATGGATATTTTTAAACAATTGAAAGTGAACATTCCGTTTGATGAAGCCTTGGAGCAAATGCCAAAGTATGCCAAATTCATGAAGGACATACTTACAAAAAACGGAGGTACACGGAACCTGAGACAATCTTGCTTGATGCACGATGTAGTGCCATCATTCAAAAAACTCTCCCAAGGAAGGAATCCGATCCGGGACGAGTTGCTCTACCGGTAACCATCGGAGACACCTACATGGGTAATGGCTTGATTGACTTGGGATCTAGCATCAATTTAATTCCACTGTCCATTATCAAAAGATTGGGAAATGTTGATAGCAAACCTGCTAAGATGACTTTGCAACTTGCTGATAAATCTACCACTGCACCATATGGAGTGGCTCAAGACATGTTAGTCAAAGTTGATAAATTCTTCTTCCCGGTTGATTTTATTATTATTGATATGGAAGAGGATGATGATGCTCCGCTCATCCTGGGCCGACCATTCATGAAAACCGCGCGCATGATGATAGACGTAGATAACGGTTTGATGAAGGTAAGGGTCCAAAATGAAGAGGTAGCCTTCCATCTTTTTGAAGCCAAAAAGCATCTCAATGATAAACATGATTCTTTCCGAATCGATGCCACAGAGGAGAAGCTAGTGGAGGTCGCAAACCAGGTTCATATTTCTAATCCTTCCGAAAGACCTCTTATAGGAGTCTACCAAGTTTCGACCAAAACTAAAGAAAAAAAGATGGAAGCATGGTTGCATGAATTAGAGGCTTACGGAGAACTTTTCTATCATGATGAGACAAGGGAAGGCGTGGATATGACCAATATAGTGGAGGAACCAAAACTGGAGCCACATTTGAAATATGTGTACCTTGATGATAACTGTACTAAACCCGTGATCATTAGCAATAATTTGTCCACAAACGAAGAGAATCAATTGATGCGGGTGCTGAAGAAGAAAGAGGTTGTCAAACTGGTAGAGGCCGGGATGAATTGTTCTACCGCCAACGGTGAATGGGTGAGCGTTGTGCAAATAGTTCCGAAAAAGGGTGGTATTGGATTTTATCGAAGGTTCATCAAAAACCTCTTGAAGACAACAAAGCCCTTGAGAAAGTTGCTCAACAAAATGGATCCCGGTAGCTCAAACAACAAAGTGGATCGCGGAAGCTGCACAATTCCGTTTGATGCTCCTCTGTGAGCATCACACCGTCGAGCTTAGCCGACGTTAAACAAGCGCTAGTTGGGAGGCACCCCAACATTGTAAGTATTTACTGTTTTTTGTGTTGTGTTGTGTTGGGTTTCCTAGTGCTAACCATGCTGGATGAACATGAAATTGCTGCCCTTGAAAAAAGCACTTGCTGTCATGCTCGCTGGCTGCTCGCTAGGCGAGGCAGTAGCGAGCAGACTCGCTAGCTGCTCGCTAGGCGAAGCAGCAGCGAGCGCTGCATGACAGCACTTATTTAAAATCTCAGCAGGGCACTCATTTTGCCCCAAACACAATTTTTCTGTTTTTCGACTCTGCTGAGGAAATTTTTTCAGAGCTCTCCACACTCTCTCATTTGCATCTCTATCACTAACAACTTGGTTCCCTATTTGGAGATTGCAAACCCTATTCCACTTCACATTTCAATCTATCACTGTAACTAAGGTTTGCCCTACTACATTTTCTTTATGTTTGAACTCTGTATTTCCAATTTGAATGACAATTAGGATGAGTTGTGGTATGGGAAACTTTAGGTTTGCATGTGGGATTTTAGGTTTTGCAATTTGGGATTTTAGGTTTTGGAATTGGGGATTTTAGGTTTTGCATGTAAATGTGTAATCCCCAATAGCCATAGAACGTTTGTTTAATCGATAAATCATTAGGTTCTGAAATTGACACCATTAGAGTATGGGTTTTGGGAAATATTCTTTGAACATGCTGAAAACCCCAAAAACCCGTAAGGTTCGCTAGCACTCGCTAGGCGAACCTGGGGCGAGCGTTCGCTGCCACTTCGCTAGGCGAAGCAGCAGCGAGCCTGACAGTCTTTTGAAAAATGGTTTTGCTGTCTAATCTGTTTGGTGTGTGTTGTTTCCTTTTATATTTTGCAGATGGAATCAAGGTCTGGAGCGTCAAAGAAAAGAAAGGGAGGAAACACTTCCCGGTCTGTACCTATCCAGTTTGATAACGACAAATTTGTCGGCCCGAAGCAGGCCGCCAGGTACATTTCTCTGGAGAAACGGAAAATTCTTCCGGAGAAGCGATTCCTCATCAACCCCCAAGGCACAAACAGAGCATTTGTCGGGTTGATGGACACTATGAAGTGGGATCGGTTAATTTCCCCACTTGAGCATTATGACATAGCAACGGTGCGTGAGTTTTATGCAAACGCACTGCCTGAGGACGACGAGCCCTTTACTTGGATATCTAGAGTGGCCGGGCGTCCAGTTGCATTTGATCGGGATGCCATCAACCGAGTCCTTGGGGAACCGCTCCAGCTGGGAGCTGAAGAGAGGGACACATACCACACTGACCTACGGCTTCACCGGGATGTTCCAGCCATTTCTGCCGGCCTGCTATTAAGGGGGAAATATGTTGAGCTGAACCCATTTGGGGTTCCAATGAGGTATCACAGGGAGGACATGACTCCCATGGCTCAACTGGTACTGCTGTTGGTGCTGACGAACATCCAGCCTAAGTCCCACACCTCTACAGTGCCGATCCCAGTGGCACATTTGGTTCACAGTATCCTCTCCAACGTCCAGATCGATGTGGCGAGGATCATCGCTAATGAGCTTAAGTCCGTGATCGAAAGAGGGCTAAAGTCGGGGGCTCGTGTGAATTGTCCCCTAGCTTTCCCGTGCTTGATCATGAGTTTGTGCATTCAGGCAAAGGTGAAGCTTCCGTCTCGGGGTCAGGTAAGGATCCCGTCGCCGATCGATGACCGGTACGTGGCCAAATATTGTAGAGCCAAGAATGCCAGAGGCAGTGCAGCTACAGAGAGTACCCGGGCTTCTGATGGTCCTGGTACTTCTACTCCTGGACTTGATCCCTACCTGCGAGCTGTGTGCGATTACAGTTTTGAATGGATGGAGGCATCCCAGAGAGCCATGATAGATATGCACGACTCTATGCAGCGGTTACAGCTGCAGGGAAGTGGTGCTCATGCCTTGATGACGCGTGAGCAGTTTCTGCTTAACGCCAACTGGCCTGTGGACAGGCCTGTCTATGGTGAGGGGGTGGGCGCTGGTGCGTCTTCAGGTGCTGCAGCTGATGATGATGATGCTGAGGATGATGAGGCTACCGGTTCTGAAGCCGGTAGCGAGGAGGATTCTGAGCCCTTGGAGGGTTAAGTTGTTGTATTTTTCAGTTTTTATGTTTATTTCTATTGTATTTTCGGATTCTGTATTTTGACTTTGGTTTTGTACTTTTGGGGTGTTTTGTCCCCCATGAAGAAATTTAAATTTTCAGTAATGTTATTTATTTATATTTTTAATTTTGTTTGTTTAATAAATTTTTGGTTGATTGAGTGGCAAACCTTCTAGATTGGTTGCTCCTCAAAGAAGTACCCAATGAAGGTGCATCCGAGCTTGGATGGCAATGATAAGAATAAACAAGTGAATGAGGCTAAGGTACATGGTTACCTCCGGCTAGAATTTTAGAATGCATTAAGAACTTTACTCTTTTTGGTAAATTGAATATTGTCTTTTTGCAACATAATTGAATGAATGTGTCATCTAGAACTTAAAACCACAAATTGTGAGGAAACCTCCATTGTACACTTAAATGCTGGATTCTAATAAGTTTTGTTGATTCATGCTTTGTCTTTTATTATTGTGAAATTGTGGAAGCAATTAGAAATGATCAAGGCACTTGTTTTCTTTCGAGCACAACTACATCCAAAAACAACTTACCTGTGAGCAGAGAGTATTCGTTAACCCCTTTGAGCTTAAACAGTTGAATCTCAGCTTGAAATAAAGCGAGATCTCAAAAATCTTTTTTTACAACCCGGAAAATCTTGATTATTGTTCTTTTTCCGTAAAAAGTTAAGAGCATTCACTTAGGGTGAGTAAGAAATAAGTTGGGGAGAATCGGTAAGTACCACAACTCTTGAAAAAAATAAAAGAAAAACCGAGCAAGCATTGAAAATAAAAATATAGAAAAGAAACATCTGTTTTGTAAATATGATGTGAAAGAAAAGAACAAAAATAGAAAGAATGAAAATGAATGCTTGCTTGGAAGAAAAATAGTGAAAAATAAAAATTGAGTTGTGGAATATGAGTTGTGAAGGTTTCAAATAAGAAACAAATGGAACGAAGTCGAGAGGTGTGAATATGTGTACAGTGAATGTCTCTTTTGCATCGGCAATTTCGTTTTCAATGGCCTTAGAAATGACCCTTGTTTGTTAACCTAACCAAGCTTCAACCGAAAAGCCCTTAGTGATCTTTATGCTTCCACATTACCATTTATGATTGTTAGACATTGTATGAATCTATTTGATTTCTTCATTGTTTGTTAGAGAGTGAAATTATTCCCGCGGTTGCAAACGCGTAAATTCTTCATTCCTTATTCGAAGAGGAGAGATAGGGTGATTCATTCAGAACAATATTGTTGTAGATAGATAAATATTTCGCATTGCTATTAAGTTTTAGTTCTTGTGTATTATTTTATTCGAACCGTTGGAAACTTGTATATGCTGACTCACTTGTGTTTGAGCCGTTTTATCCAACTTCGGAGAAACCATTTTCTTAAAGCAAATCCTCTTGTCCTTCAAGGGGCATACTTTGCTTGAGGACAAGCAAGAATCTAGTTGGGGAGAGTTGTTAGATGCCCAAAAGTGCTTATTTGAGCTATCATATGTGGGCATCTTTCACTCTATTTCCTTGCTAATGTTGTCAAAACCACCTTTGTTTTAGATGAAATGCATTACATTGATAAACGATCTTGGTACCTTTGATTTGTGTGTTATTGTGCAGGAAGAAGGCATGAAATAATTGAAAATGAAGACACAAGAAAGTTGGCAAAGGAACCAAAGAAATCAAGCATTCATCAGCCTGCTCGCTAGGCGAGGTCTGTGGCGAAGCACTCGCTAGGCGAGCAGCCAGCGAAAAGCTCCAGTAAAATATCAATAAATTCGCTAGGCGAGCTGCTAGCGAGTTCGTTCAGTTTTGGTGAAAAGCGCAGCCAGCACTCACTCGCTAGGCGAGGCTCTAGCGAGTTCCCAGCGAGCATTCCAGTAGCCAAACCTCTCAACCTCGCTGGAGCGAGGGTTGAAGCGTGCCCTTCGCTAGGCGAAGGTTTTGTTCGCTAGGCGAACATGACAGTCTGAGATAGACTGTGTCTCTGGGTGCAGGTGCCTCTTGTGCCTCAATTTGACCCTCGCTAGGCGAGCCATTCTGCTCGCCTAGCGAGCATGACAGCCCAGTACAGCTCTATAAGTAGCAAGTGCCACTTTTGAGAGCCATACCTTAGTTTTACCTAATTTTTCCACTTTTGTACTTTCTTAGAGATATTTTACAGCATTGTTCTGAGGATCTTTTATGCCCTAGATTTCATTTCTCTTCATCTTTGAACCATCTTCTACAAAAAGAAGGTGGATTCCCATCCAATCTCGATTATCCGACTTGGATGTTGATCAACCTTCTTCCGAAACTTGCCGACCAAGCTACCATGAAAATGAGTAGCTAAGTCATCCATTTGTCAAGGTTAGATGTAGGTGATTACTAGCTTTGTGTGTAAATGTAAGGATCTTCATGTGTAAACTCTTTAATGGTGAATATATGATGAAAACTTTGTTTCTATTTAAAACTCTTTGTGTTGGTTTATGATCGAGAGATGTTTACCAACTCTTGACATAGGTTTTCATCCAATCTTGTTTGTTAGCTAGAGATAGTAATGAATGATTTTGTTCACCATAAGGTTGAACCAAAAAGTTGTCATTTTGATAGATTGTGTTCGAGAGAAACAATGGATCAAAATGGGAAAACTCACAATGTGTGTTCGAGAGAAACATAGTGGGAGGACTTTGTGAAATGATTTATCATCTAAAGGAGTTTATAAGATTGTTGACCGAACAAATACATGCAAAGTGATCATCGAACCCTAACTTTGGCAATATTTCTCATTTATTCAAACCAAAACTTTTACCGCAATTTATTACCTTTTTATGCAAGATAACGTGACAACCAACCAAAACCCTATTGTTACTTAAGCTAAGATTAATACAACCATCGAACGGCGGTGATATCTTACAATCTCTGTGGATACGATAACAAAAACCCGACACTTAAAATTACAACTAACACCCTGCATCCAACTGCTTTTGTACTTCTTCCTTTATCTTGACAGCCATCTCTGGTCTTGTTCTTCTGAGTTTCTGCTTGACCGGAGGACAACCTTCTTTGAGAGGCAAGCGGTGTACCACGATGTCTGTGTCCAGCCCGGGCATGTCCTGATAAGACCAGGCGAAGATGTCAACGTATTCTTGCAGCAATTCAATCAGCCCTTTCTTCACATCATCTCTCAAAGCAGCCCCTATCTTGATTTCTCTCTTGGCGTCTTCGGTGCCGAGATTAATCACTTCAACAGACTCTCGATGCGGTTGAATAACCCTTTCCTCTTGTTTTAATAACCTGGTAAGTTCTTCAGGGAGTTCACAGTCTTCATCACCCTCTTCTTCAGCTTGAAAGATTGGATTTTCAAAGTCGAAACGAGCCATAGCAGAACCGTTATCAATAGGATCCGGTGATGTGCATCTGCATGAGTGATGGTATATGCTTATGAGTGTGAACAAGAAGTGAAAACTAAACGAAACATTGCCATTTTTTTATTTTGAAAAACTGCAAAAATAGAAAGACAGGGAACGAAATATTTGAATGCAAAAATACGTCCTTTATTTATGATAAAAATGCAAGCGTCACATAGATGGGCCCTACAATGAGTCATTACGCCCTGGGCGGAACGTAAGACTTGGATATGCATGAATAAACAAAGAAAATTACTCTTCAAGAAGAGTGACTTGGATAATCTCCTCAGAAGACCAATTGTTGATGACTTCATCCGGGATCCTCGGACGCACCCAGTTGTCAATGTCACAATCACTATCCCCATCTTCTTCGTCGACTGCAAAGACTTGACCATACTGAATGATGCCAGCACTAGAGAAAGTGATCGGCCCCTGAAGTGTTGTAGAAGTCAGAGCTGGCTGATATCCAATCCCGAACTTATCTTCTTTCACTGGTAATTCCAACAGACGCCCCCAACCGGGAGCAACACCTGAATCCACCACGGCCCGTGCCTGCTTAAAGGATGAGATAGAGGCACCCGCTTTAACCTGTTCCACCGGAGCTGCATCCTTGACTTGAACTGACTCAAAAGCCTGACACAGAGTCTCATGAATTTCACCTTCTACTTCTACATACTTGAATGTAGACAGGTTACTGACCAGGATGTCCTCCTCACCACAGACGGTGATAATTCGTCCGTTGACCGGAAACTTAATCTTCTGATGTAGAGTTGAAGAGACTGCCCCAACATTATGGATCCAAGGACGACCCAACAAGCAACTGTAGGAAGGACTGATATCCATCACGTAGAAGACAATATTGAAGGTTTGTGATCCAATCAAAATTGGCAATTCTACCTCTCCAAACACCGACCTCTTAGAACCATCGAAGGCTCTCACAATAAGATCTGAAGGTTTCAAGACCAAACCCTCTACTTCTAACCTTGTCAGGGCTCTCTTGGGTAGCACATTGAGAGAGGAGCCTGTATCCACCAGAACATGCGATAACACGGTGTCTCTGCATTCCATCGAGATGTGCAGAGCCTTGTTATGATTGCGTCCGGCTGGTGTTAAGTCAGAATCAGTAAAACCTAACCCGTTGCTTGTATGCACATTGGCGACGATCCCTTCTAGTTGGTTTACCGAGATCTCTTGAGGTATATAAGCAGCATTAAGAACCTTCAGAAGTGCCTCCCTGTGTGCCTCCGAACACAATAGGAGTGAGAGAATGGATATCTTGGACGGAGTCTGAATCAACTGATCGACTACCTTGTAATCGCTTTTCTTTATGATTCTCAGAAGCTCGTCCACATCCTTTGCAAAAGTGGGCTCAGAACTTCCCTGGGGTGCAGAGGTATCCCCGTTCACGGCTTGCTTGCCCTTGGCTTTCGCCACAGCATCAGCATTATCAGCTTGGGTAATCGGTGGTGAGAACAGTCTACCACTCCTGGTGAATCGCCCAATTCCACCGACATTATCCACTGCGGGACCTTCAAGTTCAGGCTTCTGACCCTCTTCTACTTTCAGTGGCCGTTCCACCTTATGATCGTGCGTATACACGCTCCCCCCATAATGCCACGGAATGGCCCTTTCACTGGTGAAGGGTAAAGGACCAGGGGTTGTGATGGTCATAGTAGATCGTCGCACTGGTGGCACGGGTTGCGCTTCTGGCACACGGATCTGATTGGTTGGGTAGAAATAAGTGATAGTAGCTATATCACAGTCGTACTCAGAAATCTCATTCATTGAAATGCAAGCATCCGAAACATCGGAATCAAGTTCAATTACATCATTATGGATTACAGAAACAGTAGGAACAACATCTGCGAATTCATCAGTAGCATCTTCAAACCCTTCTTCCTCAACCCCTTCCGCAGACTCTTGGACAGACAAACCCTCAACCTAGAGGATACCTTTGTCGAGCAAGGCCTGAATACCCTGCTGTAGTTTCAAACAACCTCCGCCCTGAGTAGCACAATCCAAACAACCCTTCCCACAACCGGGGAAAACGTCGGCCTTCAGCAAGCATCCTTTGATATCCAACAATGGAGTCTTCAACTTCAACACATCCTTAATGGACTTGGCTTCTCCCTCTACCAAATTAACGTTCGCACCACCATGCTGGGGCATGGGATTGTTGACGACATTCGGAGCTGGTGCAAGGTCGATGGCCTTTGAATCTATGAGGTCCTGAACTACGTGCTTAAAAGCTTTGCAGTTCTCAATGTCATGGCCAGGTGTCCCAGAGTGGAAGCTACACCTAGCGTTGGCGTCGTAACCCACCGGAAGTCTACCAACAGGAGGAGCCAGAGTGCGCAATTGCATAAGTTGTAGTTGTTGAAGACTAGAAAGCAACTGGGCGTACGGCATTGGAAGGGTGTCGAAACGCCGGTCCATCATCCTTTGCCTCTGTTGATAAGCGGGTCTGTTACCCGGTTGTTGCTGCTGTTGATACTGAGCTGGTTGACGTTGTGATTGTTGTTGTTGTAGTGGCGCTGCAGCTGGAATGGTCACAGCCGCGACATACGGTTGCTGATGATAATTCTGAAAATTATTCCTCCGGTTATCCCTGTTCTGATAAGAAGATATGGCATTTGCATCCCCTTCTCTTCTCTTCTGTCCCTGAATGAACGGCTTCTTCACCCCTGATGAGGATCCACCTCCACTCTGGATCTTGTATGTCTTTAGGTAATTCTCCACCCTTTCTCCAGTAGATACCACATCAGCAAAGTTGGAAGCATTGCAACCTACCAGACGCTCCAAGTAAGGTTCAGGCAGCGTATTCATGAACATGTTGGCCATTTCCTTTTCCAACATAGGAGGCTGAACACGGGAAGCTGTATCCCTCTAGCGTTGAGCGTATTCCCTGAAGCACTCATTGCTTTTAAGAGACAGATTCTGAAGTTGAGTTCTGTTCGGAGCCATGTCTGCATTATACTGATACTGCTTCACGAAAGCTTCTGCCAAATCCCTCCAGCAACGGATGTGGGCTCTGTCCAGCCTCATATACCATTCCAAGGATGCCCCAGCTAGGCTATCCTGGAAGAAGTACATAAGTAGCTTCTCGTCATCAGAGTATGCAACCATTTTACAGAAATAGGCTTGCACGTGAGTTTTGGGGCAAGAGCTGCCATTGTATTTGTCAAATATCGGGACCTTGAATTTCGGTGGCACTCTCACACCTGGCACCAGCCCCAAGTCAGCAACATCTACTCCCAGAGGATTCTGTCCTTCCACTGCCTTCAACCTTTCTTCCAATCTTCTAAACATGGGGTCCATGCCAAAGTCTTCCTGAAGCAAGGGGAACTGATCATCCTGACCATCCTGAATGGGTTGTTGACCGGAGGTGACATGTAGGATTGGGATAGGCCCCGGTCCATTGGGACCATTAGCCTCTCCAGCTGGAGGATCAGCCAACGTCTCCGGTTGAGTAATAGGGGGATCCCTCTGCACCAATAATCTAAGCTCCTGCAGTCCTTGAGCCACCCCTTGAACCAAATCCATGAATTGATTCATGCGAATCTTCATCTCGGCGAGCTCTGCCTGTAGGCTTTCCATTACTCTCTGTTGGTTCCTCCGGGTACCGTATCGGTGAATGCCTGAGTCAGCTATCCTGCTAGTGGGACACCAAACAAACTGAGAACACTGTGGCGGTACCTGTTATGCAAGACATGCGGATGACTATGCAAATGCAATGACATGTTTATCAATTCCAAAAGTATTCTACCCCCTTGATTCCAGTCTCACATTTGATAAACAGTGTAAGAAGAAAACCCCGACTAGAATCAAGAAGAAGATTTAAACCTCCTTGAAAAGGATAAACATGTGTTAAATGATATGAATGCAAATGGTGTGATGATATGAATGCAATGCAATGGCATGCCAATCAGGATTGCTGTATCTGCTTGAACATCTGTCAGGTTGCACTGTCTGGAGAGAAATTAAGAGTACACCAAACAAAGGTCATGGGATGGATCATGTTATCCTTAATATCAACCACCCATTTTGGCGGATTATGGTTTACACCTTATCAATACCCGAGTTTCATTGATATTAAGGATACCTGATCAGATCAACCATGAATCAAGGGTTTGTCGCAAGTCACGAGCATGGAGTTTAGGTTAAGAACCACCCAAAAGGAGTGTACTAAGGTTTAAACCTGCCAAACATGTTCTACAAAAGGTTCCTATAGTCATAATCCCATCTTTCGGATATTATCAGAGGAACGACTACTCGTATTCCAACAATATTCTCAAGAGAGACTCTTATGAGTGTAGTATCGCGTAACAATCGTATCAAATCTTACACTTGAACGACTTTCGCACTACGTCCTACGAATAGGCCAAGATGGGTTTGGTAAACTAAGGTCCTTGGCTTCTTAGGTCTATATTGGAACAAGTAATGTCTAACCACAACTTACTTATGTGACATTATTGATCTCAACATGACCTCCACCAAGTGAATGGGCTTGCAAGTCAACTCGCTAAGGAATACTCCACACAAGTTGACAGGACTATGCCATTCTCCTATCTTAAGTGCACTCGAGTTCGGGTATAGAACTCATCTCACAAAGATCACCAAGCAGCCATAGCCAGCCAACAGATACAACAATGATATGTACACAATGCAATAAGGTAAAGCAGGTAAATAAATAACTGTACAAAAGCATGAACACCAAATAAACAAACAAACTACAAAATCTAGGAGGGACTCGCTTAGGGAAACCGATTCCCCAGCAGAGTCGCCAGCTGTCGCAACCTGAAAAATACAGTGTGCGAAAAAACAACCGGCGAAAGAAAATCCCCAGCAGAGTCGCCAGCTGGCGCAACCTGAAAAATACAGTGTGCGAAAAAAACAACCGGCGAAAGGAAATGACAGAAGAGTCGCCACCGTGCGTTATTCATCCCAAAGGAGGGAAAGGAAACGCTCGAAGTAAACCTGAAAAAGGAAAGGACAAGACGGGGTCTCGCAACCAAATCTTGGGTTCGGGAGTCGGTTATGCGAAGGGAAGGTATTAGCACCCCTACGCATCCTTAGTACTCTACGGGATCCACTTTTGTAGTTCTTGTCTAAAGGGTGTGGGTTTATCTTGTGCTGTTTGCCAAAAAAAACAAAAAAGGGTTAAATGAAAATGATTCGCGCGGATGTTGCATCCACTGCATACGTATCTCATCTGAATATGAGAATCAGAGTCTTCGTAGCTCGGCTGACCTATGGGTTGGGGGGATGTGTGCTCGCTAAGACATCGCATCTTATGCCTACGTATCTCATATGGAATGAGAATCAGAGCAAGCCGTAGTTCGGCTAACTACGGGGTTATGGATTGGGTTTTGGACGAACGACGTCACTACGCAATCTACCGGATGCTCGATCTTTGGAGACTTACTCGCCTGTAGTAGAAGGAGTAAACGTGTTGCTTTGGGTTTTAGGGTTTGGGATGCTCGAGGGCAAACAGGCAGTCCTTGACGAAGGAACCGCGCTAGATGTGGGGATATGAATACAAAACACAAAACATGTATCTCAAAGTAAAATGCCACCAAGGGGCCCAAACATTGCCTCCTATCGAGGTCTTCCAGCTAAGAAAGCGATAAAGTACGAGAAAAGGAAAAAATTACCACACGGATAAAGATCTGAAGTTACAGCAATTAAAGGATTAGCAACCCTGAGATCTCTCCAGCTAGACCATCAAAGAAAATCAGTCAATACGATTAATCAGGATAAACCTCCGGATGGTATCCCTGCAAGAGTATGTGAGCCCTCGCGAAAACTCAACAGAAAGGTTAGACAAACAAGGTGAAATCCAGGGAAAACAATGCCATGGCAACGCAAAGACAGGTTAAAGAAACAAAATAGGGTAACCCAGAGTTGCCCCTAAATCAAAATGTAACCACATGAATAATTCCATCAAAATTCACAAAAGGCTCACAAAAAAGGTATCAAATTCACCCATAATACCTCATACATTTAGAGCATTCAAATTAAAGGCATAAAGATGATGGATATAGGGCAAACCTGATTGGAGAGCTTGATTGAAATTGAGTTGCACCCGTGAGGTTTACAAGTTGAGTTCCCTTTAGGGTTTGGAGGCTACTCTGAGTTCTCTGTCAGGTCTTCTCTCACTATCTTTTTCCTAAGGGTTTTGTTCCAAGGAAACCTCAGAGTGTTTTGTTTCTCCTCAAAATCCCCCTTTGTTTTGTCTTCTTTCTCTCACTATCTTTTTCCAGTGAATCTCCCAGTGTAACTCCAAGTGTGTTTTCCTCTACTGAAACTTCAGTATTTATAGACTGATTTTCGTGGGTAGTGGGCTCAAATGAGGGAGACCAAAGTCCAAAATAATTTGTTATATTTTATTTATTTAATTAATTAATTAATTAATTATTTTTTTTTTCTTTTTTCGTTTTTCTTTTTTCGTTTTTTTTTTTTTTCGTTTTTTTTTTTTCGTTTTTGTTTTTTTTTTCCAGGAAAAATGAAGGGTAAATTTTGGGGTATTACATGGGGCAATCTAGGAAAAAAGTAGGGATTTGGCAAATAACTGCATCCTGACAAGACTTTGTTCTATAGCTGTCATCTGTCAAAGATTCCCGCTCAGTCATCGTCAACTGAAGCTTCGAATACATTGAATTCAGAGTTGGTGGAGAAATGGTCATTATGATCAATGTAGCCCTTTTTCCAATATATATCACCAATTTCAAATTTGTAAAGATCCATGGAGTTTCGCCATTTGCGGACTACCATTCTATCAAATAAATTTGAGCCTTTATCCAATTCTTTGCACTCTTATTTGTTTCTGTTTAAAAAATGTTCGCATGTTTTAATTGATAAACATCATTGTTTTAAACAAATAACGTTTTATAAACTGTTTATAAACAAAGTGAACATTCACAATGACTGAAAGGATAAATGGAATGTCTTCAGTGCTCTCCCAAGGATAGTACGATTTCCAAAAGGGTAAGACATTTGTTCATATTCCTAGCATATTTGTATCCTTTTCATTATCTTTCAGGTTTGCCTCCTCAGTGAGCGCAGAGAAGGGTGATACCCCACCAAATTCCCTAGAGAGTCTGGAGTTTTGGTCTTGGTTTACCTCCATCCTCAGATCCCCAGAGAGTCTGAGTCTAGCATCTGTGTTTTATCAAATATATGGTTGTCATCCCTTGTGTGGACTGACCTAAAATCCCTTATAGATTGATATGCTATCTTTTTCGAGGAAGTTGGTCTTTCCCTCATTATGAGTGGAAATCTCCCAAAGAGTGAGCAGGAATTCCCAGCACGAGTAGAAATTATCAGTAGGTTAGTTTGTAGCTTGTCCCCAGCGGATTCGGATACACTTGATCCCCCCAGCAAGTTTACTTACCACTTATACTCAGTAGGTTTGCTCACGTTAGACTTCCCCAGTTGGGTCGCCTACAGGTTATCCCCAGTTTGATCGCCAGCAGTCTTTCCCCAGTGGAGTTTCCTAATCAGAGCCTGATATATTTGTTTTTCCTCATTATTGAATGATTACCTCTTAGTAGAGTTGGTGTTGAAGATGTTTATTCCCTTCCCAGCGGAGCAGTGATTCTCTCTCCTTGGTAGAGATTGTTTCTCCAACAGATATAAGGAAATGTGTTGATTTTTGGAACTTCTATTTGGTGGTTGTTCCCCACAGAGTTTCATATATTTTCTTGATAAGTTCCCCAATAGAGTTTCTTCTACAACGGATCTTATCCGTGTTGAGCCCCCCACAGAGTTTCCTCTGCATCGGATCTTTTGTCTGTTCAGTAGCAAATCCCTGGCGATGGCTCTGTAGCTCCCAACTAAGACTTTACCTGATCCTAGTTTGGCGTTGGAACTTCGAGGAGGATGTGTTGTTTCCTTCCCCAGCGGATTGATTTTGTTTCTTTGTCTCCGCAACAAAGATTTTCCTTCAGTGGTTAGAGTGAATGTTTGAGTGAGGTGTTTCTGTTGGTGGTTGTTCCCCACAAAATTTCACATCACCACCTGATAAGATCCCCAGTAGAGTTCTTCTATGACCGATCTTATCCATATCTCTGCGTATTGTTGGAAGATCCCCAGCTGTGGTAGCTGTGCCCTTTGGCTGATCCCCAACAACGGTCTTGTTCCCCTAGCAGCAGTCTTTGTCCCCGGCAGCAACTCTGCTTGATCTCCAGCGGTGATTGGTTTTTCCTGGTATTTGGCCCCCCCACCAGATTGGTTTTTCCCCTATGGGCCTGTCTGCCTGGCTTATCTCTTTTGAGATGTTATACCGGATGTGTGTCCATTGATTCTTGGAACTATTTGTGTTAGATATGTCTGTTTGTCAGCATTAATCATACATAAACCATGCATATACGTGCATAATCATAGCATTCAGATATACATGTTGCATTCTTTGCCATATATCTTTTCTTGTTGTCTCCTGCTAGTGGTGAAATGTTTTTCCCCAAGCAGATGTTTGTGTCTGATCTCTCCATATAGAGTCAGCCCTATAGGCAAAGAGTGTCTATCTTTCCTTCATTATTCCCCCACCGAGTTATGTCCTCGTGGATGATTATTGTTTCAGTTTCCTCCCAAAATATGTATTGGGGTGGAATTACTCCCCTGAGTTATATCCTCATTGGGTCGAGTTTTGTTTCATCGTGTCTCTCTAGTTTGTTCCTAAATTGCCCCCTTTCTTGTTATTTCCTCTGCACTTCCCTGTGGTTCAAGTGATCAATTACTCAGTAAACAGTAATTGTTCATTTTCTCCCAGCGGATTTTGTGGCCTTCTACCCAGTAACCGGTAGTTGTAAGTCCTATTTCTGTGGTTTTCTACCCAGTAACCGGTAGTTGTAATCCCATTGCAGAGGTAATCCCTGATTTTGTTCATCCTAACCGATGATGGGTACTCTCGCCTTTGGTTTTCTACCCAGTATCCGGTAGATGTAATCCCCTCTTTGTTGGTTATCTTAATCCAATATTCGGTATTGATATTCCTCCATTTTCTTGAGTATACCACCCAGTAACCGGTGACATATCTCTTGGATAATTGCTCTGATCAAGCAATTTATCCATGGCGAGTCATCTTTCAGTTACCCTTGTTTGGTAATGATTGTTTCTCCCCTTGATTGGTCATCATTTTATACCCAGTAACCGGTATCCCAATGTCCTTTCTTTTCGGTCGATTTATCCTTTATTAACCCAGTAACCGGTTGTGGATAATCCTCCATGCGAGTATGTTATCTATGTTCTGACGGTAATAGATAATATATCCCATGCGCTCTTCAGTCGAAGTCTTTCTTTCTTCCTCAATCGAGTAACGTTCATATTTCCTTAAGGAATCGAATGTCCATCCTTTTAATCGAGCTTGCTTTTTTAGCCCTACTTTCGGATGATGAGTGTCTTGGAAATATTCCCCAATTCACGCTTGGTTGGTCACCTATTATATGCCTAGTAACCAGTATCCCTGGTGTTCCTTCCTTTCTGCTCCCTATTATGACTTTTTGTCCCTTGTGGAGTCAGATTTTCCTGAGTTGAGATATACCTTTTAGGTTTTCCTCAGATGTTTTGGATGATTGATATCTCTCACCCTTATACCGGTCTTAGACATTCTTTCTCCCTGAGAGTGTTGTTCTTTCACCCTTGTACCGGTGTTTTGATCACATGTCTCTTTGAGTTTATTACCTAGTAACCGGTAATACCTCATTTGTTGTTTCCTTAGCAGAGTCCTTTGTGGATTTCCCCACCTGAGTCCAAATTTTATCCGAAGGATCCTTTATGGATAGTTGTGTTGTATTGGCATATTACCCAATACATGCTTATTTGCGTCAGCCCGAGTCTTTCCATTGATTTATTTTCATGGAATCCCTTCGTGTCTCCCAACAAGTTTTTTTAGTCGTGACCTGCTCACGCATTTTTACCCTTATTTCTCCCCCTAGAGTCTCTGTCCCATTTATGGGTGTATCACTCTTATGGATTTTTAGTTTCTTCCGATTTCTTTGTGGACACATATCCCCACAGAGTATTTTATTTTTTGCATGCATACATTTGCATCATGAGCTCTCTTAGGGACCAAAATTCGTCTCTCTGTTATTATTTAAGCCCATTCTACCTCGTCGAGATGAAGATGTTAACCTTCATATCTCCGGCTAGAATAACCTTAAATAGGGGCATCTGTAAGACCCTAATTTTGACCTTAATATCCCTGATGGCATCATATCATTGCTCATTGCATTTTCCTCAAGGATCATAGCATATTGGCTCCTTAACCCTAGGGTTGGGACTTGTGTGAGTTGGTTTGAGACCACCAAGCATGTTTGAATTGTATATTATTTCTTTTCTTATTTTTTTTACTAACCAAAAGCACAAAAATATGTCACTAATTTTGTTTGTTTTGAAGCTCAAGCAGTCATGTGATCCAAGGCTCCTAGGAGGCCCCTATGCTCTTTGAAGTGGCCAGATGAAGATGAAAGCAAGCATGACAATGGTTCCCAAAGATCTCAATCATCATATATGCCTCCCAAGTATCTCAATTTGTGAATTTGATCAAGATAAACCAAAGGGCTTGAGGATTGTTTCCCAAGGAAACCCTAATTCAACTGTGCATTGACTGTGCCTTGCTCATGAAGCAACCTCAACCTATGATCAAATTAAATCAAAGGGAAGTTCTTTCATTCATAATTTTATGCATATATGAGCCTACGTAAGTGTCCTCAATCATTCATTCATCATTATTTGAAGTTTGGACTTGAGAAGTTGACCAATCAAATCATCTGACTATTTTGAAATCCACTGAGACCTAACGTTTGATGTGATGTAAAATGATGATGAACCCAAGAGCAAAAATGTTCTTAAGAACCATATGAACAACTTTCATGTTCATCAAAAATACATTTGAAACTTGGAAGATCATCATTCATTTCAAAACATTATAGGTCATTTTGACTGAAACCCTAATTTTGGGTCAACTTCCCAAGGATCTAACTCCTTCATTTTTTATGATTTTGAGGTGAGACCAAGTGAATTGGAAAGTTTAAGATGTCTAATTCAAATTTTATGTTGGACAAAATTTCATAATCCTAAAATAATTACATGTGATAATACAAAACATTATAGGTCACTTTGGACCAAAGCCATTGAATCTTGAAAAAAGTCCAACTTCAAGCGCCCATAACTTTCTCATTAAAAATCCAAATGATGTAAAACTTAAGTCCAAATTGATGTTCTTGACAATATTTACAACTTTGATGTTGGAGGTTTTTCCGTTTGAGTCTTGAATCATTGAAAGAGAAGGGCTTGAAGTTGTTCATTTTTGGCTAATTTTTCAAATACATGTTTTGTACCTTAAACTTCATGACTAGTTTTCAATATTTTCCAAACTCCAAATGGATTTTTGTTCAACATAACTTTTGTTCCTCATGTCAAAACCTTTCCATGCATTACCCACATGCTTATGTTTGAATTTTCCAATTGGTACTTTCGAAGAGATGAAGTTTTGTGACAATTTATGCATTTCATGTTAAATCTTCGTGCACAATCCATTGCCTTGCAAACTGCACGTCCAAATCAATTTGGTTGATGTTCAACATTCATTTGCAGATGCTTTTGGGCTTCACATGCGCCTGTACAGGCCCATGCATGGAGGACCCAAGTTCATGCACACGAGTTTGCTCACCCTTGCCTTGCACTTTCATCTATAAATAGAGTGCTCTCTTCACTCAAATGGTAACCTGAAGGCGCCTGAACCCCTGCTGAATTGATTCCCCAATCTCTCACCAAAGGAATTTGCATTTTCACTTTTCATTTTCAAGTGTGATTTTCAACAACATCAGTTGATTATCATCACTAATTCATAAGCCTAGCTCTCATACCAAGCATCAGGATCAAGCTGCAAGCAAAGGATTGGTTGAATTCGGCTCATAAAAGCTGCTCTACAAAGGTTTACACCCTAATTGTTTTGCTTCGAATCTCACTGATTATTGTGCATTTCTTGTTTTGGTTTGCATTTCTGAAGTCCTCATATGAGAGGCAAGCCAATGGTGGCTTTAATTTTGTGAATTGGTGAACTTCAGATTGAACACCTAGTTTTTCAACCTCAAATTTCTTCTTCCATAAGAATCTTGAGCAAAAAACTAAGGTTACAGGGGTGATGTACATCACCCCAGGTTTGATTTGGTATATGGATCGCGTGTTTTAGTTGAGGTTTCAAAACCTGCAACTGGTGGCCGGATTGTGCCTTCTCACCAGAGAAGACGGTGGTTTCCACCACTGTCCCCACGCGTCTGAACCATGGCCGTTGGATGTTGATTCCCGGATTTAATCCTAGCCTTGCATTGTTATGACTTCATTTAATGCTGCATACCACGCGTTTGACCAAGGAACACAATGAGCGCGCGCTTGAGAGCTGTTTCATGAGCCACATCAATTAATGAGCTCTGATCAGATGCCTGTGGTTTTTTCTATTTTATTAATTTCTGTTTTATTTTCTTTTAATCCATTTATTTTCAAAAATTCATAACTTCTTTATTTGGAATCACAAAAATATGGGACCAATTGCAAATTTTTTCTCTTAAATTCTAGTTTCATAAAATGATTTTTAATTATTTTTGTGATTCCATTTAATATTTTTTGTGAATTATTTCATTTCTGATTGTTTTTTAATTCATTTAAAATACTTTTTGATATTCAAAATGCCAAAAATATTTTCTTAACATGTATGAATGATGATAAGTCTATGAAAAATATTCTCATCAATTTCTTAATTGACTTGAGATTTATTTGAGATTTTAGTTCATATATGTTATTTTTCTCTATTTTTAATTGTTTAAAAATAGTTTCTGTTTTCAAAAAATGTTGAGAAAATTTGTCAAGCTTTGTTTGACCATGTTAGACTTATGATGATCTAATTGGACTTATCCAAGTTGATTTGAATTGGAATTGAAGTTTGACCTTTATTTGTTCATTTTATTTTATGCATTATTTTAATTCTAAAAAAATACGAAAAATATGTTTGACCTTTCTTGACGTTTAAGCTTCATTTCACTTCTGTTTACCATTGATTGATGTTGATTCCATTCATGTTTGATCAATGTGTCTTGGTTATGTCATTTGAACTTTCATTTGGTACATTCTATCTCCATCTCTTTCTTCATCTTCTTCTTTTTCTTTTGACCAATGAGTTAATGATTTGTGGTTAGCCTTGACATATGAGAGGCTTAACCTTATTTGATCCAAATCGAATTCATCTTGATCAAAGATCAAGTGAATTGATTTGTGTCCAAGATAGGTTGCTTCTTGGTCAAGCAAAGAACCTAAAATCCATACAAGGTCATTCTTCTTTTCTTTTGGTATGGTAAGTTGTAGGAGCTTGGCTTACTAGTCATAATCTCTAACTTGTGTTTATTTACCTATAGTTTTATTGATCGGCCTCAGATAGGTGTGACTACTACATTAGTCCACTTACGATTGCTTAACATAGCGCTAAATTGCCTTATGGCACACTAACACTAACTACTAATTACTAACTTTTAATTTAAACATTTAATTCTTGCAATTTACTTTAATGCAATTTAATTTCTTGCTCATTTATTCATATTGTCTTTTCCTTTTGCTCACTTGAGCTCATGTTTATGTTTATGCCGTTTGCCTTTTGCTCACTTGAGCTCATGTTTATGTTTATGCCATTTGCCTTTTGCTCACTTGAGAACATTATTGTGTAAATATACTATTGCCTTGTGCTTGTTCTGTTTCGTTTGTATGAACCCAATGCAAAAGAAGAAAGGACTTAGAATTAGGACCTCACCTATGCTTAATAGATTTTCAAGAGCAACTAGGCCTCATGCCTTTAGAATGCTAAAATTGTTGAAGAGCAACTAGGCCTCATGCCTTTAGAGTGCTTACATCTTAATGTTGACTTGAAAGGACCCCTAATCCAAACTCTCTCTTTGTCCATTTCTATTATTGCATTGAGGAACTTTTTGATTTATTTGTTCTTGTGTGATAGGTATCCCAAACTTGAGCTAGTTAGAAGGACCATTGTCATGAGCATCCAAGTTAAGAGAGACAAGCCAATTGGAAGATCCTAGGAGCTTGATTGAATATTTGCTTGATTGCTTGAGTTAATTACTTATTGCTTGCTAAGTCCAAGGGAAAGGAGCTCTTGAATCATCTTTATGATCTCAAGAAAGGAACTTCAAGGGTTTTATTTCACATCACTCATCTTTGCATGTTTAGGACTATCCCTTCTCTTCTTCTCTCCACTCTAACCCAAGCCAAACTTATTTTGTGCAAACATTGATATTGTTTTCAAAATTAGAAACCTAGGCACTATGCCTTTGATTTTTCAAACTCCTTTCATAATACTTATTTTGAATTGAACCTTAAGTCAACTTTGACTTCCTTTTTTGAATACTTCTAATTGGTAAATACAACTCATTCAAGTTTGTTTTTGTGGTTCTAATGGCCACCTTTGTTAAAACCTTTTTTTTATAAACATTAGCCATAGGTTTGAGTTATCATAGTGGTTGATGTAAACCCCACCTTATCCTTAGTGATTGGACTATAAGTCTTCCATACTTATTATAGGGTGGATCCCTCACTAGTATGTTGAAGCTCTTCTCACATGGTGGGTTGTTGGTTTAGGTTGAGTTTTCTCCCTTTGATAACAAAAGACCTTAAGGCTTTTGTCAAATCAATTCACCAACTTATTTTGAGTTTTTTTAGCCTGAACTACGAGGTTTTGATCCTACCTTTGTGATGGTACGTAGGCAATGGGTTTATCCATTCATACAACAAAATTGTAAGTATTGTATATTCTTTTCTCATCTCCCCAATCATGTTTGCACAAATATTTTCACAAATACCAACCTACCATACAACATTTGTAAAAAGGGATCCCTTAGAGTACTAAGGATGTTTTGGGTGCTTAAAACCTTCCCATTTCATAACCAACCCCCTTACCTAGATCTCTGACAATTTTATTAGTTTTTGATTTGATAAAACTTCTTACTTGGCTTTTGTTCGCTTTTTAGCCTTTCCTTTGGACAAATAAAAGTGCGGTGGCGACTCGAATTGTATGCTTACTTTTGATTTAGTCAATAAATCTAAAGGTAACGAATACCCCGCTACACTTGTGCCTAAGAAAGATGGAAAAGTCCGAATGGGTGTGGACTATAGAGACTTGAATAAGGATAGTCCGAAAGATGATTTTCCCTTACCACACATTGATATGTTGATAGATAATACAGCCAAATTCAATGTCTTTTCATTCATGGATGGATTTTCCGGTTATAACCAGATTAAAATGGCACCCGAGGATATGGAGAAGACAACATTCATCACACCTTGGGGAATATTCTGTTAACGAGTGATGCCCTTCGGTTTGAAGAACGCCGGAGCCACGTATCAACGAGCTATGACTACCATGTTTCATGGTATGATGCACAAGGAGATCGAGGTATATGTTGATGTTATGATTGCAAAGTCGAAAACGGAATTTGAACATGTAGAGCACTTGTTGAAGCTTTTCCAGTGTTTGAGGAAGTACAAACTCCGCTTGAATCCAAACAAGTGTACATTTGGAGTATATTCCGGGAAGTTATTGGGCTTTATTGTCAGTGAAAGAGGTATTGAAGTTGATCCTACAAAGGTCAAAGCAATACAAGAGATGCCTGCGCCCAAAACTGAGAAGCAAGTCCAAGGTTTTCTTGGCCGCTTGAATTATATTTCCAGATTTATATCCCAATGACTGCCACATGTGCGCCTATATTCAAGCTCCTCTGGAAAGATCAGCGTCATGATTGGACCGAGGATTGCCAGAAGGCCTTTGACAGTACCAAAAAGTATCTGTCTGAGCCTCTGATTCTGTCTCCGCCTTTTGAAGGGAGACCATTGATTATGTACTTGATAGTTCTTGAGGACTCTATGGGTTGTGTATTGGGTCAGCAAGATGAATTATGGAAGAAAGAATATGCCACCTACTATCTAAGTAAGAAGTTCACTGATTGTGAGTCTCGATACTCAATGCTTGAGAAGACATGTTGTGCTTTGGCTTGGGCTGCTAAGCGCTTACGCCAGTATATGTTGAATCATACGACTTGGTTGATATCCAAAATGGATCCAATCAAGTATATCTTTAAGAAGTCTGCTTTAACTAGGAGGATTGCCCGTTGGCAGATGTTGTTGTGTGAGTATGATATTGAGTATCGAGCTTAGAAAGCTATTAAAGGTAGTATCTTGGCTGACCACTTAGCACATCAACCAATTGAGGATTATCAGTCTGTTCAGTACGACTTCCCTGATGAGGAGATTATGTATTTGAAGATGAAAGATTGCAATGAGCCTATGTTCGATGAAGGGTCAGAGCTTGGTTCTCGATGGGGTATGGTATTCGATGGCGCTGTTAATCAGTATGGAAATGGTATTGGGGCAGTGATTATTACTCCTCAGGGCACACATTTTCCTTTTACAGCCAGGCTAACTTTCAAATCCACGAATAATATGGCGGAGTATGAGGCCTGTATTATGGGTTTGGAGAGTGTATTGATCTTAGGATCAAACATCTTGATGTTTATGGTGATTCAGCCCTTGTTATTAATCATATTAAGGGTGAATGGGAGACGAATCAGTCTGACCTCATCCCATATAGAGATTATGCGAGGAGGATTTCAACTTTCTTTTCTGAGGTTGACTTCCGTCATATTTCTCGAGATGAGAATCAGATGGCATATGCGTTTGCTACGCTTGCTTCAATGATTGTTGTCAAATATTGGAATGCAGTCCCCAATATCACTATGATGCGCTTGGATAGACCAGCTCATGTATTTGCAGTTGAAGAAGTGAAAGATGATAACCCATAGTATTATGATATCAAGTGCTTTCTCCAAAGTCAGACTTACCCGCCTGGGGCATCTGTTAAAGATAAGAAGACTTTGAGGAGATTATGTGGCAGTTTCTACCTTAATAGTGATGTTCTTTATAAGAGGAATTTTGACATGGTTTTGCTCAGATCCGTGGATAGACACGAAGCAGACCTGTTAATGACTGAAGTTCATGAGGGTTCATTTGGTACTCATTCCAATGGACAGGCCATGGCAAAGAAGATGTTGAGAGCAGGCTACTATTGGCTGACAATGAAGTCTGACTGCTGCAAGTACGTGAGGAAATGCCACAAGTGTCAGATTTATGCGGATAAGATTCATATTCCCCCGACACTTCTGAATGTTATTTCATCCCCATGGCCTTTCTCCATGTGGGGAATTGACATGATTGGCATGATAGAGCTAAAGGTGTCAAATGGTCACCGTTTTATTCTCGTAGCAATTGATTACTTAACTAAGTGGGTTGAAGCGGCATCGTATGCGAATGTGATAAGGCAGGTAGTTGTTAACTTCATCAACAATCAACTTATATGCCGTTATGGTGTGCAATACAAGATCATTACTGATAATGAATCTAACTTGAACAACAAGATGATGGAAGAGCTGTGTAGCGAGTTCAAGATTGCACATCATAATTCTTCTCCCTACAGACCCAAGATGAATGGGGCTGTTGAAGCTGCTAATAAGAACATCAAGAAGATTATCCAGAAGATGGTTGTTACGTACAAAGATTGGCATGAGTTGCTGCCATTTGCCTTGCATGGCTATCGTACATCTGTCCGCACTTCAATAGGGGCAACCCCTTTCTCTCTTGTATATGGCATGAAGGTTGTGCTCCCCGTGGAGGTTGAGATCCCATCAATGAGAGTCTTGATGGAAGCCAAGTTGACTGAGGCTGAATAGGTTCAGAGTCGTTATGACCAATTGAACTTGATTGAAGAGAAGAGATTGACTGCCATGTGCCATGGTCAGTTATATCAGCAAAGGATGAAGAAAGCCTTTGATAAGAAGGTCAAACCTCGTGTGTTCCGAGAAGGTGACCTCGTGCTCAAGAAAATTTTGTCTTTCACACTCGATTCTAAAAGCAAGTGGACTCCAAACTATGAAGGTCCATATGTTGTTAAGAGAGCCTTTTCAGGCGGTGCTTTGATACTTACAACTATGGATGGGGAGGATTTCACTCGTCCTGTGAATTCAGATGCAGTCAAGAAATACTTCGCCTAAAATAAAAACAGAATAGCTCGCTAAGTTGAAAACCCGAAAGGGCGGCGTAGGCAAAAATGAGCGTCTCGGTGGATTGAAAACCCGAAAGGGCGATCTAGGCAAAAGTTAGAAACATATAAAAAATATACATATATATCCCGCTAGATTGAGTACCTCACCCTGGGGCAATCTAGGCAAAACTTGGGGATTTGGCAAGTAACTACATCCTGACAAGACTTTGTTCTACAAGCTGTCGTATGTTAAAGATTCTCGCTCAGTCATCGTTAATTGAAGCTTCAGATACATCGGATTCAGAGTTGGTGGAGAAATGGTCATTATGTTCAATGTATCCCCTTTTCCAATATATATCACCATTTTCAAATTTGTAAAGATCCGTGGAGTCCCGCCATTAGCGGACTACCATTCCATCAAATAAATTTAAGCCTTTGTCCAATTCTTTGCACTCTTATTTATTTCTGTTTAACAAATGTTTGCATGTTTTAAATTGATAAATATCATTGTTTAAAAAAAATAAAGTTTTATAAATTATTTTTAAACAAAGTGAACATTCACAATGATTGAAAGGATAAATGAAACGTCTTCAGTGCTCTCCCAAGGATAGTACGATCTCCAGAAGGGTAAGACATTTGTTCATATTTCTGGCATGTTTGCATCCTCTTCATCATTTTTCAGGTTGTCTCCTCAGCGAGCACAGAAAAGGGTGATACGCCATCAGATCCCCAGAAATTCTTGAGTTTTGGCCTTGATCTTCTTGGATATGTGTATACCTCCACCCTCAGATCCCCAGTGAGTCTGAGTTTAGCATTTGTGTTTTATCAAATATAGGGTTGTCATCCCTTGTGTGGACTGACCTAAAATCCCTTATAGATTGATAAAAATTGATATGCTATCTATTTTCGAGGAAGTTGGTCTTTCCCTCAGCATAAATGGAAATCTAGAGTGAGTAGGAATTCCCAGCATGAGTGGGAATCCTCGGCAAGTTGGCTTTCAGTTTCTCCCTAGTGGGTTTGCCTATAACTTATCCCCAACAGGGTTTCTCACAGCAGACTGTCCCCAGTTGGATCGCTTATAGTCTATTTCCAGTGGAATTGCCTGATATTTTGATTTCCCCTCCTTATTGGAAAGTTTCCTCCTAGTTGAACTGGTGGTGAAGATGTTGTGTATTTCCCCAGCGGAGCATTGGTTCTCTCCTCCTAGCAGAGACACCTCTCCAGCAAATAATAGGAGATGTGTTGATTATTGGAACTTCTGTTTGGTGGTTGTTCCCCACAGAGTTTCATATCATTCCTTGATGAGTTCCCTAGTAGAGTTTCTTCTACGACGAAATCTTATCCGTGATTGAGTTCCCTAGTAGAGTTTTGATAACACTAAAATTTACGTATTTTCGACTCCGATTTCACATGCATTCTAGTTGTTTTCCTTTATTTTCAGGTTTTTACTTTAATCGGAGCCCCGATCGAGAAAAGGAGTGAAAAAGGGCTAAAAACCCTAAAATTCAGCATTTTGTGCTTATGGCCTACCCAGTGGCGGGCGCCACAGACCAAGCCATGACATGTCAAATTCAACTTCCCTCAACTCCCACGTTTCCCCACTACATCCACTAAGGCGCCTCACTTTGGCCTTGTGGCGGGCGCCACAAGAGGAAAAACGGTTCCCTCCTATTTTCAAGTTGAAGGGCATCCAAGTCATTTCCATCTTTTTACTTGCTTATAAATAGAAACGCGAATTCACTTTTACAATCATCCAAACTTAGAGCAGAGGCAAACTCAGAAGCAACTTTGTTTCACTTAGGCATATATTCAGTATTTTATAGTGGTAATCGCTTCGAATTGGAGTGTTACCACAATCGTGTAATCAAGTCTGTGATAGAGTCTGTAATCGAGTTTGGAGGACTTTGGAAGGAAGTTAATCCTGCCGCCATTTTCTTTTCCGCATTGCAATTTACTCAGCCCTCCGATTGGAGCAGGTTTTTATTTATTGTCTTTACTTTATTTATTTCCTGCACTCGCTTTTACTTTATTTATTTCCTCGCACTCGCTTTTACTTTATTTATTTCCCGCACTCGCTTTTACTTTATTTATTTCCCGCACTCGCTTTTACTTTATTTATTTCCTCGCACTCGCTTTTACTTTATTTATTTCCTCGCACTCGCTTTAAATTATTTACTTTCTGCACTCGCACTACTTTTATTTACTTTCCGCACTCGCACTACTTTTATTTAAATTAATGCACTTTTATTTTACCATGTCTAACTAAATCTAAAAGGTTAGAATGTAAGGATCGTAATTGAACCGATAATCCGTACAATTGTCCGTAGAAACACTTAAGGGCTATTTTAACCTTCAACTTAAGTTTTCCCGCACTTCAATTCCGTTGGGTAAGATCGAAAGTCGTCCAACGTCTTTATAAACTTAATTGTTTTTAACTATTTCAAAAACAGCGAAAGCGCTTTGTTTAGTTCATTAGGAATTTTTAACATTAAGAAGAAAAGAGATTTTAAAACTATTTTCGGACGCGTTTATAAGTTTAGAGTCTGGTTTGTAAGAACCTCTTTTGGTTAAGAAGTCCAGGTTATAATACTTTTCAACTTAGTCAAGATACTATATTTCTTAAAAATAGGTTTACTACTCTAACGCAATGCGCGCCTTTTTATAAGTGACAATAAGAGGGTTTGATTAGGGAGTACAACTCGGTTCTGAATATGCGAAAGCGACAGTTCCTGTTAAATTAGTTCTTTTCAAAGTAGGAAACATTGCCTATAAGTAGTTCTATTAGCAAGTACTTGGATTATCAATTGATTACGTGAATTACATTCGACCCTGTCTTTATTAATTAAATCTATTTAAATACTTTACTTTTCATTGCACACTACGAAAAACACCTATTTTGACTGCCTTTGATAAACACCATAACAACAGATAACGATAGCTTGACACTTGGTCTCTGTGGATTCGACAATCTTTTATATTACTCTGACGCGTTCGTATACTTGCGAAAAGCACGCATCAAGTTTCTTCTACGACTGAATCTTATCCGTGATTGAGCTCCCCAATAGAGTTTCCTCTACGATGGATCTTTTGTCTGTTCAGCAGAAAATCCCTAGCGGTAACTCTGTAGCTTCCCCAGCAAAGCAGTTTGTTCCTTCTCCCGGTGGCAGAGATGTTTCTTCAGCGGTTAGAAGAGAATGTTTGATTGATGTGTTTCTGTTTGGTGGTCTTTCCCCACATAATTTCATATTATGGCCTGATAAGATCCTCCATAGAGTTCTTCTCTGACAAATCTTATCAATATCTTTGCATGATCCCGAGAATTGTCGGAGGATCCCCAACATTTGGTAGTTGTGACCTTTGCTTATCCCCAACAGCGGTCGCAGATCCCCAGCGATGGTATTTATCCCCGGCAGCGACTTTGCTTGATCCCCAGCGACCGTCTGTGTTTCTTGGTTTACTGCTCCCCACCAAATTGGATTTTCTCCTGTGGGCCTGGCTTTCTCTTTTGAGATGTTATACCGAATATCGGTTCATTGATTCTTGGACCTATTTGTGTTAGACATGTTTGTCTGTCAGCATTAATCATACATAAATCACGCATATACATGCATAATTATAGCATTCAGATATTCATGTTGCATTCTTTGCCATATATCCTTGCTTGTTATCTCCTGCTATTGGTGAAATGTTCTTCCCCAAGCAGATATGTATGCGTCTGATCTCTCCATCTAGAGTCAGCCCTTTAGGCAGAAAGTGTCTATCTTTCCTTCTATATTCCCCACTGAGTTATATCCTCGTGGATGATTTTTGTTTCGTTTTCCTCCCCAGTTGTGTATCTGGATGGAATTACTCCCCTGAGTTATATCCTCATTGGGTTGAGTCGTGTTTGATTGTGTCTTTCTAGCTTATTCCTAGATTGACTCCTTTCTTGTTATTTTCCCTGTAGTTTCCCTGTGGTTTAGCTGTTCAATTACTTAGTAACCAGTAATTGTTCATCCTTTCCCTAGTGGACTTTGTGGCCTTCTACCTAGTAATCGGTAGTTGTAAGTCCTATTTCTATGGTTTTTTATCCAGTAGTCGGTAGATGTAATCCCCTCTTTGTTGGTTTTCTTTATCCAATATTCGGTATTGATATTCCTTCATTTTTGGATATATCGCCCAGTAATCGGTGACATATCTTTGGGATCATTACTCTTGTCAATGTATCCCCAACGAGTCATCTTTCATTTCCCCTTTTGTTTGGTAATGATTGTTTCTCCTTTGGATTGGTCATCATTTTATACCCAGTAGCCGGTATCCCGATCTCCTTTTTTTTCGGTCGATCTATCCTTTATTAACCCAGTAACTGGTTATGGATAATCTTCCATGCGAGTATATTATCTACGTTCTGACGGTAATAGATAATATATCTCATGCGCTCTTTAGTCGAAGTCTTTTTCTTCCCCAGTTGAGTAAGATTCGTATTTCCTTATGAAATCGAATGTCCATCCTGTAAATCGAGTTTGCTTTTTTCAGGCCTCCTTTTCGGATGATGAGTGTCTTGGATGTGTTCCCAATTCACGCCTGGTTGGTCACCTATTATATGTCCAGTAACCGGCATCCCTGGTGTTCCTTCCTTCTACTCCCTATTATGACTTTATTGTCCCCTGTGGAGTCAGATTTTCCTGAGTTGAGATATACCTTTTAGGTCCTCCTCAGATGTTTTGGATGATTGATATCTCTCACCCTTATACCGGTCTTAGATATTCTTTCTTCCTGAGCATGTTGTTCCCTCACCCTTATACCGGTGTTTTGATCACATGTCTCTTTGAGTTTATTACACAGTAACCGGTAATATCTCATTATAGTCTTTCCTCAGCTGTGTCCTTTGTGGATTTCCCCACCTGAGTCCGGATTTTTATCCGAAGTATCCTTTGTGGATAGTTTTGTTGTATTGGCGTATTCCCCAATACATGCATCTTTGCGTCAGCTCGAGTCTTTCCATTGATTTATTTTCATGGAATCCCTTTGTGTCTCCCAGCAAGTCTTAAGTCGTGACCTACTCACGCATTTTACCCTTATTTCTCCCCAGAGTCTTGTCTCCCTAGTGAGCGCATTACTCCTATGGATTTTCAGTTTCTCCTGATTTCTTTTCCTCTTTGTGCTTATATTCCCCACAGAGTATCAATCTTTGCATGCATACATTTGCATCATGAGGTCTCTTAGGGACCAAAATTCGTCTGTTTGTTATTATTTAAGCCCATTCTACCTCGTCGAGATAAAGATTTTAATCTTCATATCTCCGGCTAGAATGATCTTAAATAGGGGCATCTGTAAGACCCAAATTTTGACCCTAAGATCCCTCATGGCATCATATCATTGCTCATTGCATTGCCTCAAGGATCATTGCATCTTGGTTCCTTAACCCTAGGGTGGGACTTGTGTGAGTTGGTTTGAGACCACCAAGCATGCTTGAATTTTATATTATTTCTTTTCTTATTTTATTTACTAACCAAAAGCACAAAAATATGTCACTAAGATCTTTTGTTTTGAACTTAAGCAATCATGAGATCCCTTGCTCCTAGGAGGCCCCTATGCTCAATGAAGTGGCTAAATGAAGATGAAAGCAAGCATGACAATGGTTCATAAAGCTCTCAATCATCATATATATCTCCCAAGTATCTCAATTTTCCAATTTTATCAAGATAAACCAAGGGGCTTGAGGATTGCTTCCCAAGGAAGCCCTAATTCAACTATGTATTGACTGTGCCTTGCTCATGAAGCAACCTCAACCTATGATCAAATTCAATCAATGGAAGTTCTTTAATTCATAATTTTATGCATATATGAGCTTATGTGAGTGTCCTCAATTATTCATTCATCAATATTTGAAGTTTGGCCTTGAGAAGTCGACCAGTCAAGTCATCTGACTAAACTGAGAATCCCTGAGACCTAACTTTGGATGTGTTTGTCAAATGAAGATGACCCAAAGATAAACAATGTTCTTAGGAACCATATGAAAAACTTTCATGTTCATCAAAAATTCATTTGAAACTTTTAAGGTCATCATTTAGTTCAAAACATTATAGGTCATTTTGACTGAAACCCTAATTTTGGGTCAACTTCCCAAGGACCTAACTCCTTCATTTGTTATGATTTTGAGGTGAGATATATTGCATTGGAAAGTTTGGTATGTCTAATTCAAATGTTATGTTGGACAAAATTTCATAATCCTAAAAGAAACACATGTGATAATACAAAACATTATAGGTCAGTTTGGACCAAAGCCATTGAATCTTGGAAAAGTCCAACTTCAAGTGCCCATAACGTTCTCATAAAAAATACAAATGATGCAAAATGTAAGTCCAAATTGATCATCTTGAAAATATCTACAACTTTTATGTTAGAGGTTTTGTCATTTGAGGCTTGTATAATTAAAACATAAGGGCTTGAAGTTGGTCATTTGTGGCAAATGTTTCAAAGGCATGTTTTGTACCTCAAACTTCATGGCCAGTTTTCATAAATTTCCAAACTCCAAATGGATTTTTGTCCAACATAACTTTTGTTCCTTATGTCAATACCTTTCCAACCATTACTCACATGCCTATGTTTGACTTTTCCATATGGGACTTTCGAAGAGGGGAACATTTGTGACCATTTATGCATTTCACATGAAATCATCATGCACAAGCAAACACCATTCAAATTGCACGTCCAAACTTGCTTCAAATGAGCTCAGCATTCATTTCCAATTGCTTTTAGGCCTCACATGCGCCTGTACAGGCCCATGCATGGAGGACCCAAAGCTTCATGCATACAGATTCTACACCTCATTGCCTTGCATTCCATCTATAAATAGCATGCTCACTTCATTCAAATATCATCCTTGAATCAACCTGAAGCTCTGCAGAAATTGAAACCCAACCACACTAAAGGAATTTTGATTTTACTTTCTCAAATTCAAACTTGAATTTCAACTTCCCTGGTTGATCTTCAGTTTATAATTCCTAAGCCTATCATCCTCATCATCTCAAGATCAAGCTGCAAGCAAGAATTGGAGTGGATCGTGGTCATCAAAGCTGCACTTCAAAGGTTTACATCTTAACTGTTTTGATCCATATCTCACCATATATTGTGATTTGCTTGTGTTTGTTTGGTTCTCTGAAGTCCTCGTGTGAGAGGCAAGCCAATGGTGGCTTTGATTTTGTGAATTGATGCATTTCAGATTGAACACCTGGATTTTCCATCTCAGATTTCTCCTTCCATAGAGATTTTGAGAGAAATCCAAGGTTACATGGGTGATGTACATCACCCTAGCTTTAATTTGGTATACAGATCATGCAATTTGGTTGAGGTTGCAAAACCTACAACTGGTGGCCGGTTTCTGTTGGCTCACCGGAGAAGACGGTGGTTTCCACCACCGTCCCCACGTGGATGAGTTCTGGCCTTTGAATCTAACTTCTCCGTTCTAATCTCAGCCATGCATTATTTTGACTTTTTTAAATCCAGCGTGTGTTGCACTTGACTTGTGTCCATGATGAGCGCGCACCTCTGATCCCTTGGATTGTCCACGTCAATTAATGAAAGTGGATCCAAGCGCTGTGGATTTTCCAGAATTTTTTTAATTTCTATTTTATTTTCTTTAATTCCTTTTATTTTCAAAAAATTCATAACTCTTTTATTTGGAATCACAAAAATATGGGACCAATTGCAAAAAAAATCTTTTAAAATCTAGTTTCATAATCTGATTTTTAATTATTTTTGTGATTCCATTTAATATTTTTTGTGAATTATTTTGTTTTAATAGTTTTTAATTCATTTTAAATACTTTTTGATATTCAAAAATTCCAAAAATATTTTCTTAACAAATTTGGATCATATATGTCTATGAAAATATTCTCATCAATTTCTTAATTGACTTGAGATTTATTTGAGATTTTAATTCATTTGTGTTATATTTTAATGCTTTTAATTGATTGTAAAATAGTTTCTATTTTCAGAAAATGTTGAGAAAATTTGTCAAACCTTGTTTGACCATGTTAGACTTATGACGATTCAATTGGACTTATCCAAGTTGATTTGAATTGAATTTGAAGTTTGACCTTACTTTGTCATTTTATTTTATGTATTATTTTAATTCCAAAAAAATGCCAAAAATATGTTTGACCTTTCTTGACTTCTAATCTTCATTTCACTTCTGTTTACCATTGGTTGATGTTGATTCCATTCACATTTGACCATTGTATTCTGATTATGTCATTTGAATTCTCATTTTCTATTCATTTTATTTCATCTTCATCTTCTTCTTTTTCTTTTGGCCCATGAGTAAATGACTTGTGGTTAGCCTTGACATATGCGAGGCTTAACCTTCTTTGATCCAAATCAAATTCAATTTGATCAAAGATCAAGTGAATTGCTTTGTGTCCAAGATAGGTTGCTTCTTGGTCAAGCAAAAAACCTAAAATCCATACAAGGCCTTTCATTCTTTTCTTTTGGCATGGCAAGTTGTAGGAGCTTGGCTTACTAGTCATGATCTCTAACTTGTGTTTATTTGCCTATAGTTTTATTGACCGGCCTTAGATAGGTGTGACTACTATATTAGTCCACTTACGATTGCTTAACATAGCGCTAAATTGCCTTATGGCACACTAACACTAACTACTAATTACTAACTTTTAATTCAAGCATTTAATTCTTCCAATTTACTTTAATGCAATTTCATTTCTTGCTCATTTATTCATATTGTCTTTTCCCTTTGCTCATTTGAGCTCATGTTTATGTTTATGCCATTTTCCTTTTGCTCATTTAAGCTTATTATTGTATATAAATATATTGTTGCTTTGTTTTTGGTTTTGTGATTGTTTGTGTGAACCCAATGCAAAAAGGAGAAAGGACTTAGAATTAGGACCTTACATATGCTTAATGGAGTTCAAGAGCAACTAGGCCTCATGCCTTTAGAATTCTAAACTTGTTGAAGAGCAACTAGGCCTCATGCCTTTAGAATGCTAAAATTTGAAAGTTGGCTTCAAAGGACCCCTAATCTAAACTCATTCTTTATCCATTTCTTTTATTGTGTTGTGAACTTTTTGATGTTTGCTCTTGTGTGATAGGGATTCCATCTTGAGATAGTAAGAAGAACAATTGTCATGAGTAGCCAAGTTAAGAGAAAGACAAGCCAATGAAGATCCTAGGAGCTCGAATGTTTAATTGTTTTGATTGCTTGTTGCTTGCTAAGTCCAAAGGAAAGAAGCATCTTGAATCATCTTTATGATCTCAAGAAAGGAACTCCAAGGGTTTTATCTCTTCTCTCATCTTTTCATGTTTAGGACTAGCCCTTCTCTTCTTCTCTCCACTCTAACCCAAGCCAAACTCATCTTTGTGCAAACATTGACATTGTTTTCAAATTAGAAACCTAGGCCATATGCCTTTGATTTTTTCAAACTCTTTTCATTAATACTTATTTTGAATTGAATCTTAAGTCAACTTTGACTTCATTTTGTGAATACTTCTAATTTGTAAATACAACTCACTTCAAGTGATTTTTGTGGTTCCAGTGGCCACCTTTTTTAAAACTTTTTTTCATAAACATTAGCCATAGGTTTGAATTATCATAGTGGTTGATGTAAACCTCACTTATCCTTAGTGATTGGACTATAAGCCTTCCATAATTACCCACAATACACATTTGCAAAAAGGGCTCCCTTAGAGTACTAAGGATGTTTTGGGTGCTTAAAACCTTCCCATTGCATAACCAACCCCCTTACCCAGATCTCTGGCATTTTTATTAGTTTTTAATTTGATAAAACTTCTCGGTTTTTGTTCGCTTTCTAACCTTTCCTTTGGATAAATAGAAGTGCGGTGCCGACTCGAATTGTATGATTTACTTTTGATTTAGTCAATAAATCTGAAGGTAACGAATACCCCGCTGCACATAACAAGTGGCTAAGTGGACATGTGTTTCCCTTATACTTTTCAAAGTCATGGAATTTGAACTTCATCGGGATCTTCACATTTGGTACCAAGCAGAGTTCAACAACACTCTTACCAAACAGATTTTTTCCTCTCAACATTTTCAACTCCTTGCGCGGCTCAAGGAACTGATCCTTCATTTTATCCATCTTCTCATAAACATCTGGGCCCTCATACGACTCAGAATGGTAGATATTATCCTCAACACGAGGAAAGGTATGAACAACTGGAGGGGGCACGGACATGACCGGGCTAGATGCCGACATAGAAGCAAATCTAGGCGCAAACCCTTCAAGCATGAAATTTGGTGGCATCCCCCACAAGAATCCAGCAAGCATAGTTAGACCGGATTGAGTGGCAGCAACAGGAATGGTTGAGGTAGCAACCTCAGAGATGACAGTCCTCTGGGGAGGAGTTACGGGAGTTGGTGAAGACTGATTCTGCGCAGCAAGAACAGACTCCATCATGGCAGTCAGTCGGGCAATCTTATCCTTCAGCTCACTGTTCTCTTGTTCCAAATGCTCCATAATCTTGGGTTGATTGGCCATGTGTTGTATCGGTGAGTCAGCTTGGATGAAGCATAGAAGAATAACCGATAAGACATCTGGCAGAAGAAAACATGTTATGCGAATGATGCATGAAATGCAATGTTTTTGTTTGTTTTTAATTTCAAGGAACACATGAAGTTCTATTTGCAAATATATTCAAATAATAATAGTAATAGAAATTTGATTGACCATAAAATCTCTTTTAATCATAAAAATTTGGAAGAATTACACTAAGTACAATTTCAGAAACCAAAGTATAAATACAAGAGAAAAGGAAACTAATCATCCTAAGGATCCCCTAACAACAATGTCAGATGATCTGGTTAATGGCGCGTTCTTCCTTTGGATGCATCAAATCTCGGACTCAAAGGATGTCTTCATCTGAGCCTTCTCAAGGGCAAGCTGATCCAAAATCTTCTTCCAAGCTGAGGAATACTAGAGGAAGGTGGACCCTCTGGATCTCTCCGTCTCTTCACTGCTCGGTCTTCAAGAAGTTCAATAAGCGCGTCCTTTTTCCTTGACTCAAGCTGCAACTCCTCATGCTTTTGGCTTAAAGCATGGAACCTCTCTTCCCACATGTCTTTCTCTTTCTTCATCTTGGCGAGCGCGTCTTCTAACTCCTCTACATCTTGGTTAGGGAGAGTTGATGGCTCAGCCACAACCAAAGACATAGGTCTCTCACAAGCATACGGCATCCTTAACTCCAAAGCTCTCTTCTTCACCCAACTAGTGTAAGCTTCCAAAGCTACACAGTTGCACGGACCAAGCTCAGACCTTCCTTTCCTATGCACGTTATACCAAGCATGTATCATCTTTTGCTTCAAAAGTTAGAGATCTTTACCCTCTTGATATAAAATACCTTATAACTGAGTGTTATTAGGTTTATCTCTCAAGAGGAACCCAAGTTGACGACGAGCCAAAGCAGGGTTGTAATTATTCCTCCTTGTGTACCAATGAGAGGCATATTAGAGAATTCACCACAACTGTCAATAATATCCAAGCTACTCAATGTAGAATCGTACAAAAAAATATCATCATTAGTGATAGACATGAGTCTCTGAGACCACCGTAGACATTGTTTGTTCTCCAAAAAAGCAGGCGTCTGAGGCAAGTGTGAAGTAAACCACTTGTACAGGAGAGGAACACAACATACAATAGTCCCACCACCTTTAGAATTCCTCAAATGCAAAGAGAAACATATATCACCCAACAAAGTAGGCACAAGATTCCCAACCAAGAAGATTCTAATGGCATTAACATCAACAAAACTATCAATGTTAGGGAACAAAGCCAAACCATAGATGAGCCACACAAAGATGGCTTCAAAAGCGTCCACACTACCGACTTGAGAAAAGACAGTAGCTTTCCCTATGAGAAACTCAGAAGTCAATCCAAACATTCCTCCTTTCTTCATCCAATGAGCCTCAATCTCAGACTTCTTCAGATGAAGAGCTTCTGCTATGATACGAGATCCGGGGATCTCCTCCAATCCATTAAAAGGCACCTTCTCAGAAACAGGTATTCCCAAGAGATGGGCATACTCCTCTAACGTAGGCATAAGCTGATAATCGGGAAAAGTTAAACAACGGTAGATGGGTTATAAAACTAAACCAAAACAATCAAGAGTCCTTCAACCACATCAGTAGATAATACAGACAAAAGCTTCCCATGACGTTGCTTGGAGTCCAAGGGATATAATACAAAGGATGCCAACTTCCTTAACTCCTTTAAATCAGGACATCTAAAATTGTACTTCTTAGTGTTCCTTCGTCCATAATCCATGGTCTGGAAATATTTGCAAATAAGACCTTAGTTCCTTGAACTTATTTTTGTGTCATAAATGTCATGATGCACATGGATGCATGAATGCAACAATCACAAATAAGGGATCACACACAAGGCAAATAAACAAAGGTCAAGGGATGAATGAAGTCATTGTCAAGATCAATCATACATTTTGGTGGATTATGGTTTTCACCTTATCAACACCCAAGTTCCATTGATATTGACAAGACTTGATTGGATCAACCAAGAATCAAAGGATTTGTTGTGATTCACGGACATGGAGTCAGGTTAAGAACCATCCCAAAGGAGTGTACTAAGGATAAGCACATGTAGATCATGTTCTAAAAAGTTCTCAACGTCTTAACTCCATCCATCGGATATTATAGATCAGGATGACTGACTCATCAACCCATAATATTCTCAAGAGAAATTTGTCTGAGTGTAGTATCGCGTAACAACTGTTATCAGGTATACACCTGAACAGTCTCTGCACTACGTCCTAAATAGGCCAAGTTGGGTTAAATGTTTTATGTTTTTCAACTTCTCAGACCCCAAATCAGAAAAAGTAATTCCTAATCACAAATAACTTGTGTGACATCAGTAACTCCAAAAGGGTCTCCACTGAGTAGATGGGTCTCAAGCCAACTTGTTAAGGACTACTCCATACAAGTTGAACATGAGTATACCATCCTCCTATCTTAATTGCACTCAAGTTCGGGTTAGAACTTATCTCACCACTCAGAGATCACCAAGCACAACAAACAAATTATATCACACAAATAAGTATACAAACATCAAATAGAAAAATTTATACACATAAAAAAAGTAGGCTAAACCCATTGAGGACTACTCCCCAGCAGAGTCGCCACCCCGCTTTTATTGTTTCCAAAGGAAAAAGGGAAAAGTATGAACAAAACCCAAAGATAAAAAGTTTTCAAATTAAAACTAATAAAATGCCAGAGATTACAGGTAAGGGGGTTGGTTACACAGAGGGAAGGTGTTAGCACCCAAAGTGTCATAGGTACTCCTAGGGAGCCCTTTTTTTTATGTGTGTATGTGTTTTTGGTATAAAAGATGTTTGCAACAAATAGAGTGTGGGGATGAGAAAAGAATCATTGATTATATTTTTGTGTTTGGCAAGACCTTCGGACTTGTGCCTACATACCGATATAAAAATGAGGGATCAAAACCTCGTAGTTCGTGGTAATAATATCAAAATGAGTGGATTGCTTTTAATAAAATATTAAGCTTAAAAGAGGCACAAAAAGCCCAAAAGTTTGAATGAGTGTTAGTTTTTTTTGTCTTTTGAAATTTTAAGTCAATATGGTTAAGTTCATTTACAAGTTTGATTTGAGAAGAGAGTTTAAAAAAAGCAATGGCATAAGGCCAAATTTTCTAGTTTGCAATAAAGTCTAAGTTTTGAAATCACAAGCAAAGAAGGTTTTTGAAAAGGGGGAGATATTTTGAAATTTAAGAAGTGAGAGGAGATGAAGAGACTAATCCTAAGTATAAAATAAAAAGTTAAGAGTTGAAAAGGTCTGACCAATGGGATGCAATCCAACAGACAAGAATGTCATATAGAAAACCCACTTCCCCTTTGGACTTTGAATCAAGCAATAATCAATAAGCAGTTAGGAATATGAAGAGCAAGGCATCCAATAAAGATGACCACATCCAAGCAGACAAATCCATAGCTAACAGTCTTATTTGTCTTCTCATGTATCAGATGAAATACTTCTTGATTTTTGCTCAGAATAAGGTGTAGCATGAGATCAAAATAACAGTTCATCAAGATAATGTAGCAGATAAACTCAAGTGGATCCCAATACATGCATCAGATGAAAGCTCGAATCACAATAACTTGGTCTTAGAAATGTTGGCATTGGCCAAGTACTTTTTGCATATCGAATGTTGCCTAATTCTAAGTCCAAAAGCTCATATCAAACCCAATAGTCCACACAAACATTTTTTAGGGTTTTTGTTGTTTATTAAGTATTTGAAGGTCCTAAGACCACACACACAAGCAAAATACACAAACAAATATATACAATCACAATATATGGCTCAAATGAGCAAAGTGAAAATGACATAAACATAAACAAGTTAAATGATATGTAAATGACAAATGACTGGTAAATGACTTGAAATTAAATTTCATAAAGTAAATGACTTGAAAGTAAAGCAAAGTTAATAATATTTAGTGTTAGTCAAAGTTAATTAGATGTTAGTAGAGTTTTGCCTTTCAATTGATTAAGTCATTCTTTGGAGAACACTCAACCATCTATTCACAAGCATGAATCCTTGAACCAAGACATCTTCCAAAGGAAGGAAATAAAATCCAAGTTTCCATACAATACCATGAACGATGGGAGACTTACAATCTCACTTACTAGAATGATATGCCTTTAAGGTCAAATTTAGCTATATGATAAGCAATCGTAACTGGACTTATGTAGAAGTCACAACTATCTGAGGTTGGGTAATTAAAATTTAGGTGCTAATGCATGTTAGAGATTTGGTAAGATGAACCAAACTCTTAAAACATACGACACACTAAAAGAAAAAGATCAAAGGGATGAACCTAACTCATCCATACTTGTATTGATTCATCTAACACATGGTTATTGATGAACCAATTAGCCTTAGAATTTTGAGATTTCATTGGTCAATAAAAGGGATGGGATATAATGGGATTGAAGATGAAGAGGGAGTGGATATGAGAGAAACACAAGTTGGTCATGGGAGGAATTTTATCAAATTAAAATCATTCAATCATTTTGGGAGATGAAACGTACATTTCATCAATCCCCTAAATCCAATGATTTTAACTTAACAAAGGTCAAATCAACCTTGACCAAGACCCAAACACATAGTTAAACATCACAAGTCAATATAAATGGCTAAACATAATTTCTATACAATTACTCAATTACAAATCAAATTAAAAATGCATTTAAATTAAATTTAGTTTGGTCAAAACCTAAAACCTCTTCAAAACACTAATAAATGTCCAAGAGATTTATCCTAGGTCAAACAAGGTCAAAGGACCTTAGACAAAAAAATTCATGATTTTTGAAAAGTCAAAAGTATTTTTAAACAATTTAAAATATGCACAAAAACAATTAATTCATGAAAAATATCAAAATTAATCCAAAAAGGAATTTTAATTTATAAAATGGAAGAGGAAAATATTTAAAGATTTTTGGTGAAAGTCCTATATTTTTTAGATTAAAAATGAAATTAATATGAATTAATCAAAATAACACAATTAAATTAAAAATCAGAAAATATGGAAAATCAGGGGCCATCAGATCTCCCTCATTAATTGAGGTGGCAGATCTGATGGCCATAGGCGCGCGTTCCACCATGCACCAAGTCAAATGCGTTGTACGCGTGGTAATCAGAACCAAGGGCTAAGATTAAAACATTTTGAATGGATCCTGTGGTTGAGAGGTGTGACAACACATCACCGGCAAATTAGGGTTTAAACCCCCATGAAGATAGCATGAGAGATCTTAGGGTCAAAATTGGGGTATTACAATAAGGCCCCCCCAACTAGGGTTTAGAGGACAAGATAGGAGCCACATAACCAACATGAAGCCTTACAACCCAATCACCAGCAAATTAGGGTTTAAACCCCCATGAAGAGCATCATTATATAACTTTGTTGAATTAACACTTCAAAGATCAAACCCTTAGGGTTTTCCATCCCCTACCACTAGATGAATATCTAAGCTGAGCCTCTAGGGCTTCATCCACTCCAAGACCCTAGCTTTGCAAGCCAAGAACTTTGAATCCATAATGATCAACCAATAGATATGAATGAATTATTTGATGCATATGTATGAAACATGAAGGTATGTAAATGATTCTCTAGTAAAGGTTTGAATGGAAAGGTGAAAAGGGGAGGGAAAATTTTAGGGTACAACATGGGCAAGTGGATATTAAGAGTGAGTTCACGGGGACTAAAACCAACTAGCGCGTAGATACTAAAATTTTGGAGACCTCATGGCCCATTTTGAGCTGCCCATGGCTTCATAGGGAAAATTTTCCCTGGCTATTTGCTTTTTTCCTTCCTTATAAAAGATGTTCCTTCTTAAGTAGAGCTTGTGTTGTTCCTAGAGAATTGGTCCTTGGATTTGATGTATTTAGCAAAACAACACCTTGGAGAAGGGTCCAAATGTTCAAGATTTGTCTAGCATGCTAAATTTGCATGAAACTGCAAAAGGGAAATATGTTAGGTGCGACACTCCAACGTGTTGGTACGACATTTGGTCCTTGTGCAACAGGCGCCATATGTTGCGTTTTAATAGAATCTTTTAAGAAGATTTGGTTATGTTTTATTACTATGGGTTTAGCAATATGTTTATATGATTTGTTGGACAACTATTCAGATCAAATCAAATTTAAAGTAGATACAAATTTAAATTTATAAGAAACCAAGTTATATCTTTTTTGTTGGAGATATTCAAGGAGAAATCAAATATCCAATAGATTGCAAAGATTCTAGACGAAAATGATTGGAGATCATAAGGAAAAAGCCCACATTTATTTTGTTATATAAGGAGCTTAAACCTACATTGGAAATCAAGCATTCTCATTGAAGATCTTAAAGTGCTAGGTTTTGTGTCGTGTATTCCACACTAATACCCTAATAAGATTAGTGTGAATCTCTATGTACACCTCTATGTTTCAGTAACTTGGCATATAATGTTTGTCTATTTGAGTTGTAATTTTCAACATTCTTTCATCTTGTTAAGATTGAAGTTGATCAATAGGGTTTAGTGATTGTTTGTCTATGTCAAGGGTTGTTCGAAAGAGAAGAAAGTGATTAGTTTATCATGTTTAAGGGGAGACTCTAAATAGAAAGTCACTGGGTAGTGTTAGGACGAGGCATTGAACAACATAAGGTTTGCTATTTCTTGTAAGACTAATTGTACTAAACTACTAATAAGTGATTTTCCTTTCTTGGGTTATGGACTTAACCCCTCAGACGTAGGTGTAATTTCACTGAACTGGGTAAACAATTGATTGTGTTGTTTATTTCTTTTTTGCTCCAGTATATATTTATTGTTATTGTAGTGGTTCTGGTGTATCTTGTCGAAATTGTTGTAAAAAATCATGCTCAACATCTGTCCCCAGTGGAACACAATTTCAATTGCCATCAGAGAAAGCACCCTAGCCTATTGGGTGAGCTCTAGGGAAGATAAGTTCAGCTTAAATGGAGACAATGAAAGATGGAAGATCGGTCTATAAACCATATTTTTTAGGTTGAACAAACTATGATTATTGGAAGGTGATGATGGTTGCGTTTCTCAAATCCTTGGGAAATAAAGCATGGAAAGTTATATTAAAAGGGTGGAAACAACCGATAATTACTGCTGAAGATGGCACAATCAGTCTAAAACCAACGATTGATTGGGTTGATGCTTAAGATGAGAAAGCTCTTGGAAATCCCAAGGCTTTGAATGATATCTTCAATGGTGTGGACAAGAACATGTTCAGGTTTATCAACACATGTTTAGAATCTAAATAAGCATGGGAGATTCTCAAAACTGCTCATGAAGGCACATCCAAAGTGTGAATGTCAAGGTTACCGTTCCTTACCACCAAGTTTGAAAATCTAAGGATGAACGAATATGGGTCAATCTGTGAGTTTCACATCAGATTGACGAATATTGCCAACACCTTTTTTGCCTTAGGTGAAAAGATGTCTAAAGAAAAGCATTCCAAGAAAATTCTAAAATCATTTCCTAAGAGGTTTGATATGAAAGTGACTACTATTGAAGAAACTCATGACCTTAGCGTTATAAAGGTCGATGAACTCATGGGTTCCCTACAAACATTTGAGATCTCCATCAGTGATAGGTCAAAAAAGAAGAAAAAAAGTATAACCTTTGTATCCAACACTAAGGAAGTTGGAATTCAAGGTGACAAATAAGAGAGCTTGGGAGATGATATAGCTCTTCTTGGGGGAAAAAATAATAACTTGAAGCATCCAAACAGGAAGTGGAGGACAAATGTCCCAGAAAAGAGGTCTAACATCATTCCCCAAGACAAAGGAAAGAATGAAGAAGAACCCAATAATGGGAAGGGTACTCGGTGCTTTGAATGTGGAGGCTATGGAAACATTATACCAGAATGCCTTAACTATCTAAGGAAACAAAAAAAGGGATTAACCATCACTTGGTCTGATTATGAAAGTGAAGGTGAATGGAAACTATCAATAATGTGATGGCTTATTCTGGAAGATGTGTGTCTGAAGGAGAGACCAATATTGAAGATCTATCTGAAGAAGAGCTTAATACTTCATTCAGGTTTGTGTTCAACAAGTGGAAAGAAGAATGTTTAACTATAGACAACCAAAATAAAACCATTCGTGTTCCTAATAAGGGATTATAGGAACTTGCTTCAAAAATAACATGTGGAGAAGAAGAGATTTCATCTCTAAACTCCAAACTGGAAAATTGATTCTTTTTTAAAGTAAGTTGAAAAAGAATTAAAGTTTACTTGATTAAAAAATAGAGTTTGGAGAGATGGCCAAGAATGTGAAGTGAAAAAATGAAGGTGAAAGCATGAAAGATATAAACCAGAAGATTCCCCTAAAGAAAATTGTTATGTCGGAAGAAAAGACTGAAGTTCTGAGGCTGAATCACATGTCCTAGGATCGTGCTCAACATGCAGAACCCCGTTATAAGAAGAACAAGAAACATACTTTGATATGTCATCACTATGGAAAATATGAACATACAAGGCACTATTATTTTGAAAAGGCTTAAATTAAATATCATAGGACGAATGGAAGAAAATGCCAAAAAGAAATAGAAATCTAATGCTGCATCAACCACCGCCAGAGTTCATATAGAACATAGAGGTTTCTCAAGGAAATAATGGTATGGTAAGAGTGAGGGTACCATGCACATGGATAAAGATAAGACAACTCATGTAAATTGAGAAAAAGGAAGAATCAAGGGCTCAATGAAAATAGTTAATCCTAGTCAAGAAGAGGTTCCATTGAGAAAAATTTATCTACTAATGTGAACCAACTATGTTTTCAAATGAGGGATATGAACTTCAACAACTCCAAGAGTAATGTAACTAACAAGGGTAAAGAAGTTTGTTTCAAAAGGGCCATATATGAAAAGGACATCATGAGTTTCAAAGACCTCTTGATTGATATATCTAATTGGTATGAAGAATAAAGGTCTACCAAGATGTCAAAACAAATGTTCCAACATCTCTCGAGAGTCTGAATCGTTTCTAGAGGATGATTTTAGACTTAAGCAAGAAGGTGTTACTGAAGGGAAGGCCGATGGTCAGGATGGAGGTCCTCACAACTTTGAACAACATACCTTGGTTCTAAGGAAGAAGCCAAAGAGGAATAATGGTTATGACTCAAGACTGGTTAGTAAATCTGGAAGTAATTAATTGAAATTAAACTACAAGAAGTATGAATCAGGTCATTCACTCCATAATAAACCTCTTGATGTTGAGGATGATATAGCTGCATATGGAGATATAAGTTTTGTCTACAAAGGTATGGGCCTATGAGAAACCTTCATGAAATTCAAATATCCTCTGGAGAAGATCCCCAAGAAACCATGTTGAAAAATACTGATGGTGATAAAAATTTGCCACTCATCATGTCCAACATGTTGGAAGAGTAACAAGTGCATAGGGAAGTTGATGATTTTATTCGTAAAGATATTGAGGGTGATAATGTTATAGTTGATGTTGATAGTCATGATCATGCATTCAAAGATGCGAAGATACATGGTCAAAGTGTGATATGTAAAAATGAAAGCGTTCTTCTAGTTTTTACTTCAAAGAATGATATGTCCCTTCTGAATGATGAAAATAAGTCCAAGAGTGGAGATATTGAGAAATATGTTGTTTCCTTCATATCTATTGAAATAGATGTCAACTGGTTCTTGAAAGCTATCTTTAACAGTATCATCTTAAGAGACAATTGTCTCTACGAGGAATTTTAGGGTATGACAACAGTGAGGATCTGTTGTTAGTCACAATGGTGGAAAGTAGGACAATGTTAGATGTTCAATAAAAGGTGACTGAGTATGAGTTCAACATGACTAAAGATGTGGGTTACCTTCCTGATTTTCAAGAAGAGAAAATGAAGCTTTCCTCATGTGATTCCATAGGAAGTAGTTGAACTCAACATTTATGGAGTAACCATATGATCAAAGGTGTCATCAAAATTAATAAGGAAGATGTTGTATAAGTTGTGACAGACATCGTGAGTGACAAAATGGTAAATAAGTTCCCAAGTTGATGAAGAATGAGCACACTAGTCTTGTTCTATGTGGAATAAAAAGAAGGCCAAAATCAGAGACAAATGTTGAAGAAAATTCCTTGGCTATTGTGAAAAGGGTGAATGACAAAGAATTATCACTCTCAAAGTGTCTTACGTGGTTGAAGAAAGTTTGCTGCAGAGGGTGTGGTTGTATCACATAAGGATAGGCCTTGAAAGAAATCTGTCAACATAAGTTTTGACAATTGAAAAAGTTGTACGACTATTGAAAGAAGGATGTGGAACATTGTCATTTGATGAAGCCGATCATACAACTGTTGGGAGAAGTGGTAAGTAGTTGCGCGGGATAAAGTTAATATTGAATAATAATAATGTGGAACTAGATGTTTTGACATTGTTTTGGAACATCATAAAGGCTATAAAGTATTCAATAATTCAAGGCCAACAAAGAATAAATCAAATCTTGACATGTGTCATGACTTATTAGGGAACTTGTTGAAGAAAATGAGGAAGCTCTTAAACACATGGAAACTGAAAAACTGTTGGATAACAGCTTCACTAAGGCATTAAAGGATACTGTTAATGTCTGCTCATGTGTGAATTAATAGCAATCAATGCTAGGGAGGTGTGTTGGGGACTTTATCTCTCACTTGGTATGTGTTGCACATGAAACCATACAAAATTTTCTTGTTTCTATACCTCCTTATATATGGACCTGCGTTAAAAACAAGGATCTTAATCTTCTGATATTTTTCTCTTTCTACCTTCACATCTGCATTTCAAAATGAGTGAGGTGTCTGTAAATTCAAAACCCTATAAAATAATGATGAAGGAAAGAAAGATTAAAAGGGTTGGTCCTTGTGCAAATGGTGAAGATGCAATGTCATCTACAACTGACAAGAATATTATTACCAAAAGGAAGTATGTGAAGAAGAAACAAATTCAGAAACATGATTCTGACTTAGAGGCTGATGCAAATTGGATTGCTCACAAGCACTGCAGAGGATGGATTGAATAATAAGTTTAAGTTTATAAGTGGTTCTTATGGATCTTGTATTTGTGTTTTTTTTGTAAGGGCTCTATAGCTAATTAAAGATTGGTTTGTTTAAATAATGTTGTGCATCTTTTGATGCTGATTCTTGATGTTTTCTCATGTAGTTGGCTATGTATGTGCTAACATACTAACCTATGCACTGCAGAGGATGTGATTCGGGGACACATGTTGGGCGCGATGCTCATTTGTATTGGTACGACATCCGATCCTTTTACAACAGGCGCCAAATATTTGTGTTTTAATATAATCTTTTGAGAAGATTCAATTATGTTTTATTGCTATTGGTTTAGAAATATGTTTATATAATTTGTTAGACAATTGTGAAGATCAAATCATATTTAAAAGAGATTTAAATTTGAATTTGTAACAAACCAAATCATATCTTTTGTTGGAGATATTAAATGAGCAAATCAAATATCCAACAAATTATGCAAAGATTCTTGACGAAAATAATTGTAGATCAAAAAGAAAAAATCCCAAAGTTATTTTTCTATATAAGATTCTCAAACCTAAATTGGAAAGCAAGTTTTCCCATTGAAGATATTAAAGTGTGAGGTTTTATGCCGTGTATTCCACACTAATGCCCCAATAGGATTAGTGTAGAATCTTTATGTACACCTCTTTGTTTTAGTAATTTGGCATATAAGGTTTGTCTAGTTGAGTTATAATATTAAAAATTCTTTCATCTTGTTAAGAAAGTTGATCATTATGGTTTAGTGATTGTTTTCCATTGTCATGGGTTGTATGACAAAGAAGAAAGTGAGTAGGTTATCATGTTTGAGATCACCAAGCAGAGCTTAAGGCATCACAAACAAACGCATGTGGAATATATATGAAAATAATGATGGGGTTGTCTTGGGAAGCTAAATCGTAATGGGTTCTTTGCAGGAGTAAGAGACGTAGGAGATTTTTTAGCTACTCTTGGTATACGTAGTGACAGGTTTGGCCGCCATTTTTTCCCTTTCACGTACTTTCGCCTTTAAACTCTCATTTGGACTATCATCATGCCCATAGCAAATTTGCCTCCAAACTTATAGAGTTTAATTCTTATTCCTTTATTCACATGTATAGTGTAGCGGTAAATTCATGACCATTAAGCTATGGATAAACTTAACATCAATAAAACCAGAGTCGCCACCGCGCTTTTATTGTTTTCAAAGGAAAAAGGGAGAAGTACGAACAAAACCCAAAGATAAGAATTTTTCAAATCAAAACTAATAAAATGCCAGAGATTACAGGTAAGGGAGTTGGTTACACAAAGTGAAGGTGTTAGCATCCAAAGTGTCATAGGTACTCCTAGGAAGCCCTTTTTTATGTGTGTATGTGTTTTTGGTATAAAAGATGTTTGAGAAGAATAGAGTGTGGGGATGAGAAAAGAATTCATAGATTATATTTTTGTGTTTGACAAGACCTTCGGACTTGTGCCTACGTACCAACATAAAATGAGGGATCAAAACCTCATAGTTTGTGGTATCAATTTCAAAGTGAGTGAATTGCTTTTAACAAAAATTTAAGTTCAAGAGAGGCACAAAGGGCCTAAAAGAGTTTGAATGAGTGTTAGTTATTTTTGTCTTTTTGAAATTTTAAGTCAAGTATGGTTAAGTTCATTTACAAGTTTGAATTAAGAAAAGAAGTTTAAAAATGCAATGGCATAAGGCCAAAGTTTCTAATTTGCAATAAAGTCAAAGTTTAGAAGTCACAAGCAAAGAAGATTTTGAAAGGGGGGAGAGATTTTAAATTTAATAAATGAGAGGAGATGAAGAGACTAATCCTAAGAAAAAATTTAAAAGTTAAGAGTTGAAAATATCTGACCAGTGGGATGCAATCCAATAGAAAAAAGTGTCATATAGAAACCCATTTTTCCTTTGGATTTTGGAATCAAGCAATATCATTACACAAATAGCATAATGAAGAGCAAGGCATCATATAAAGATAGCCACATCCAAGCTAGCAACTTCATAGTCTTCTTCTTCATCTCCCATGTATCAGATGACATACTCCTTGAATGGCTCAGAATAAGGCATTAGACACAGGTTCAAAGTAACACTTGCATCAAGACCATGTACTAGATGAACTCAAGTGGATCCCAATACTTGCATTAGATGAAATCTCAAACTTGGTTTCAGAAAATTTGGCATTGGCCAAGTCCTTTTGCATAGGGAAATGTTGCCTAATTGTAAGTCCAAAGCTCAGATCAAGTCCAACAGTCCACACAAACATTTTTTAGGGTTTTTGTTGTTATTAGGTATTTTAGGGTCCTAAGACCACAAACACAAACAAGATACACAAACAAGTACATACAATCACAATATATGACTCAAATGAGAAAATGGAAAATGGCATAAACGTAAACAAGTTAAATGATATGTAAATGGAAAAATGATAAATGACATGAATTCTAAATGACATAAAGTAAATGACTTGAAAATAAAAGCAAATAGAATAAAGGTTAGTCAAATGTTAGTTGATTAGATGTTAGTATTGTTTTTGCTTTTCAATTGATTAAGTCATTCTTTGGAGAACACTCAACCCTCTATTCACAAGCATGGATCCTTGAACCAAGACATCTTCCAAAGGAAGGAAAAAAAGGCCAAGTTCCCACATAATACCATGAAAGGGGGGAGGCTTACAATCCCACTTACTAGAATAATATACCTTTTGGGTCAAAATTTAGCGTTATGTTAAGCAATCGTAATTGGACTTATGTAGAAGTCACAACTACCTTAGGCCAGGCAATAGAAATTTTAGTGTTAAAGCATGTTAGAGATATAGTATAATGAACCACACTCCTAAAACATACCACACTTAAAAAGAAAATGGCAAAAGGGTGGACCTAATCTCATTCATACTTGTATTGGTTTATGAACCAATTAACCTTAGGATATAGATATATCATTGGTCAATGGAATGGATTGGATAGAATGAGATTGAAGATGAAGATGGAGGGGAAATGAGATAAACACAAATTGGTCATGGGAGGAATTTTATCAAATTAAAATCATTCATTCATTTTGGGAGATGAAATGTACGTGTCATCAATCCCCTAAATCCAATGATTTTAATCCAACAAAAGTCAAATCAACCTTGACCAAGGATCAAACACAATATTCAAACTTCACAAGTCAATAAAAATAGCTCAACATAATTTATTCACAATTAAACAATTAAAAAATCAATTAAAAATGCATTAAATTAAATTATGTTTGATCAAACACCTAAAATCTCTTCAAAACACCAAATAAATGGCCAAGAGATTTATCCAAGGTCAATGAAGGTCACAAAACCTTGGACAAAAAATTTCATAATTTTTGGAAAGTCAAAAGTATTTTTAAACAATTAAAAATATGCACAAAAACAATTAAATCATGAAAAATATCAATATTGATCCAAAATATAATTTTAATTTAGAAAATGGAAGAGGAAAATATTTGAATTTTTTTTGGTGAAAGTCCCATATTTTTTGGATCAATAATGAAATTAATACGAATTAATGAAAATAAAGTAATAAAAATCAAAAATAAAAAATTCAAAAATACGTGGACCATCTGATCTCCCTCATTAATTGAGGCGACAGATTAAATGGTCCAAAACGCGCGTTCCATGTGGTCTTGAGTCAACTGAGCAGCACACGTAATTAGAAGCAACGCTCAAGATTAAAATATTTCAAAAGGATCAGATGGCCTGGATTGAGGAGAGGGATGGACTTTTGGAGTTTCAATCTCAAAACAGTTAGAGATTTGAAACTCGATTTTCAAAGAAAATCTTCAAGCTTATCCTTTAATGGTGAGGGTTTAGGGTTGCTGAACCGAAGCTTGGACATCAGGTCCTTATTTTTGAGCAAGAGAGGTCTTATTTATAGGCCATGATTTTGATAATTGCACACTTCCATTTTTGGAAAAAGTTTGAACATCTCTCTTGCATGCTTGTATGGGCGTGTGATAGGCCAATCAAGTGATGCACTTAGGTCCAAAATTGAGTGTAAGCCATGCTGAAATCATGTTGTCAAGCCATGCATTCGTGTATGAAAAGTGGAACTTGAAATCATCCAAATGGTCCTTCAACTTTAACCCATACGCAAGTGCCTCATACTTTATCCAAATGAGATGACTTTGGAATTTTTGGAAAGGTTAGATCAAGAGTTTCATGTTGAACACGTTTTCATTTGAAGCTTGGATCATGATGAATTTTGAGGTGGAAGTTTGGAAAATCAAACATATCAAAAGAATTTCTAAGTACCAAGCCATATGTTCACTTCTTCCACCTTAAATAACTTTTTCTATGGACCTCAAATGAGAAACGTTTCTTCATCAAAGTTGTATCTATTTCAAATCCCTTCAATTTGGTCACAAATTTGACCTCATATGGATTTATCATGAAGAAGTTATGCATTTTAGAAGTTGAAGAAAATCACGTGTTCAATGGATTTGGCCCAAAATGACCTATAATGTTTCCTCTTGGCACATTCATTTGCAAGTTGAATTTTGAAACTCCTCCAAACCTCAAAGTTGAAGTATACATCTTGAATTTGATAATGAAAATTGAATGGACTTCATCTCATAAAGATTGAGAAAGTTATGGTCTTGGGAAGTTGACCTCCAAACTAGGGTTTAGGCAAAATGACCTATAATCTTTCACCATACAAAATGATTTTCTAAGAAAAACTAGCTCTTGACCTAAACATGAAAGTTGTTTGGAATGTCATTTATAGTAACTTTTCTCTTGGAATAATTTTCATATGACAAATTGTAAGACCCCAATTTTGGGCCCTAAGATCCCTCATGGCCCATATCATTCATATCATAACCTCAAGGATCAATGCATGCCTTTGCTTTCCTCTTAGTGGATAGATTGCCTTGTGGGTTGTTCCTTGATCACCAAGCATACTTTGCATTTGCATATCTTTGCCTTTCATATGTTTATTATTCAAAAAGTACAAAAATATTGTCAGTCTAACCTTTTTGCTTGCAGTTAAAGTAATCATCAGCAATTAGGTCAAAGTCAGTCATTGATCAGTCAAAGCAATGGATGATGGCCATTCTTGTGGAATTTGGGCATCATGGTCATTAATCAAAGGTTCATACATCTTGAGACATCATTGGAAGTCAAGGTCTCAAGGAATTAGGGTTTGGAATTCATCAGAAGTGGTTCAATCAGTCCAAAACCCTAGAAAAGTCAAACTTGGTCAACAGTTGATTTAATCAGGATTTGATGGATAGAATTGATTTGAAAGAGTTCATTCATGCTTGTATAAACCTCATCTATCATGTTCAACCTCATCATGGAAGAAAATCAAGCCAATCAGAAATTTTCCAGAAATAGAAAGTGGACCTGTAATTTCAACTGCCAAAAATGGAAACTTTTTGATCTTAAACTTACATCATGATACAAGCTTCAAATGAATTTTTGCCCAACATGAAAGTTGAAGATCTTGTCTTCCCATTTTCAAAAAGTCCAAGAACTCTCAAATCCCATGTGTGGTTGTCAAGATATGATCAAATCATTTTCATCAAATTTTGAACTTCAACAAGCCATATCTCTCAAACCATAAGGCCAAATTTGGTGGGGTTTTTTCCTACAAACCACATTTTTCATCCTCTTTCCAAAAATATAAATTTCATAACCTAAAACCTTACCATTCAAAATGGCATTTTTGGACCTATTCCTTTAAAAATCAAAGTTTGACTCACAGTTGACTTTTTGATTTATGGACTTTTTCATCATTTTGCCAATTGGGAAAGGTTTAAAATCACATTTGAAACTTGCCTCAAGTCCTAATTCATGCACATTCCATCACCATACCACAATTTTGGATAAAAATGCAAGCTTGGCAATTTGTGCATTTGGCTTCATACAAGTAAACCAGTACAGCAGTACATGTGCAGCCACAAAACAGCAAACATACAGTCTGTATGCAGCCTGTCCAGGCCCAGCTCATGGCAAACATACACCTCCATTTACTCACTTTTGCATAATTAGCAATTGGCATTTTGATTCATAAAATTAAACTGGGATTAGCATGTGATAATGTGAGCTTAAACAGATGAATATAAGTGCATTTTTCTGCCATTGGCCAACCCTAGACAAGCAGCCACAAGCACAGAACTCTCTCTACTCTCAAATCACCATTTTTCATCAAATTGGTTTTCTGCACAAAACCTTGAAAAACCTTCGAGTAACCCTTCATTGTTCCTTCACTAGGACAACTTTAGGAAGCTTTTTGGACCTCCATTACTCTGCTGTAACAGCTCTTCCAAACTCTGCTTTTCACCAAGCTCAATAATGGCAGATCGAGCTGTGAGATTTTCCAAGCATCAATGAGCCAAACAACCTCAACCCTTCATCATTTCAAGGCATTGTGGGCATCTGGTTCGAGCTGAAAACATCTAAACAACCCGGTTTCACATTTTTCTTCACAAACAAGTAAGTTTTCGACCATCATCATTCTCAAATCTATGATATGCTTTAGATAGTTCACTTGATGCTGATTCTAATGGATGGTAGTTTGCTTGAAATGGTTGACTATATCGTGTTAAATCTGAACTTTCATTTTCATGTGTAAAATGCATTTTTCTTCGATTTAGCTTGGACATGATGAGTTAACGAAATATGATACCACATTCTTGTTGTTTGATGCTTGTTGAAGCTATTGGCATGCTTGGTTTCATTTTATGGGCATGTTGATTCATGATGATGTTGCATGAACTTGATGAATACTGTTGCATTAAAACCCTAATTCTGTCCAGATTTCCACAGGGTTAAATGTTGTTTTGTGTTGGTTGATTGTTAAATGGTGATAGTTGCTGCATGGCTTGCTTGATCATTGTTGCTTCTGTATATTTGTTTGTTCATGACTGGTTTGATGATGATGAAACATGTTGATGAATACCATTGCTGCATATGCCCTGCTGATGGACAACTTCAAACTTGCTCATAATATCCATGCTGTTGTGTGCTGATTGAGATGTTTGATGAACACATTATGCTATTGCTGGTTGCTGTTTGAACCTTAGAACTCGCCCAGGTTTTTTTGCATTGAAGGTGTAGGGTTTGTGTTGTTTAGGTGCATGAGCATGGTTGCATCATTGCCACATTGTGTTTTTTCTTGCTGTTGGAATTTTGCTGTTAGTTGAGCAACATAAGCTTGACTTGCTGTTTTGCTGTCTTAAGCTGACCATAAAATCCACATAATTGATGTTTGACTGTGTTGGTCATGGATGTTTGACTGGTGTGTTGTTACATGTTGCTGTTCAATTGTTGTTTTTTTTTTTTTTTGATTGATTGATTGAAGCTATCAACCATGCTGCAAATTGATGATGAACTTGATACCATGCTCATTGCTGTTATGAAACCTTACTGCAGTTTAGAAAAACCTCATGAATTGCATTTGAATGCTGAATGCTATGCTGCTATGTGCTTTTGCTCATGTGTTGATTGATTCAAATAATGAACATGATGCTGTCTGAACTCCATTGCCTTGTTATTGTGTGGCTCGTTTTAAAGTGTGTTCTAGGATGTTGAACTTGCATGAAGTTACCATGTTGATTGCATTTGAGAGCCATGTTGATTATGCCCTGCCATTAAACCTTAAGTTGCCTAGAAATCCATGTGAGTTGTGTTAGTTATGTTTGGTTTAGGGCTGCTTTAGACATTACATGAACTTTGTCATTGTCTTGTTGATTGCCATTGCCTTTCGAATTTTTGGTTGAGGGTGTATATTGATGATGAACTTGTATTGATTACATGTTTATATGCTGTTGTTGCTGTTGTTTGTTCAATGTTACATGCTGTTATGCCCTGCTGCAATTGCCATACTGCAATGCATATCATGCTGTTGCTTGCTGTTGGATAATGAACAATAATGATGGTTGTTGCTGTTGTTATTTAAACAATTACCTTGTCCATAATAATGCTATGCTGCTGAGTTTTTTTGTTGTCGAATTTGTTTGGATGTGATTGAACTTGTATGAAGTTTGTGTTTGCTGTTGTTTATGATGAGCACATGATGATGGTGTTGAATGCTGCTGTTGCTTGAACCTGCCATGCCCAGAGTTCCTCCTTGATTAATGTTTGTTTTGCTGTCAGCTGGTGTTGTTTAAATGATGAGATTACATGGTTTTGTTTTGGATTGTTGATGTTGGTTACAGATTGATGCTTGAATGATGATTATTAAGGTTGGTTATGTTTGTTCGTGCATGATGATGATAACATTGAGCATTGCTTTGGCTGCTGTTAGAAACCCTAAGGGTTTTAGGTGAAAAAACCAGAGTTTTGCTCCATTGGTCGTTTTACTGTTCTATTGGCTGGGAGCCAATCAGAACATTTCGTTTTGCCTTGCCAAAACGCAGTAGTTTAGGTTAATGAGCCCGGAATTACTAGTTTGCCACTGCGTTGACTTATGTTGACCAATTGCCACACCATTTTGTTCATGTTTGCATCATAATTTCATCCAATTTCCACATTTTATTTCTCATTCAATTTTCATCAAAAAATTGTGAAATTTTTTCCTCATACTCATGAATGTGTCTAGATTTTTATGGTGAATTTTAATTAATTTTTCATTGGTTGGATTTTAATTGGTAATTATTTTCTTGACATGTATGCATAAATGACACATTGTGCCATTCCTTTTGTGAAATTGTCATTTCATATCCAATGAGCTTGAAATTTTTTGTGGTAAAACTAGGCACCTTGATCTTCATTTCCATATAAAGTTTGTGCATTTATCATTTGTGGATTGAGAGTTATGATTTTTTGAAGTTATGTGTTGAATTTGGTGCTATACCATGATCATGCATTTTCACAATTTTTGTTCACACATTTCCCCACATCCAAATGACTTCGAATTTTGCATGAATGATCCTTTACATGTCTAGTTGATGTATGAATTTTCTTGGAATTAATCATGCTGTTTTCCATTTATTTGAGAATTTTCTTCCATACTTGTTCATTTGTTGACTTTTTGTGCTATGCCTTGCCAAATCTTTTGTGAAATTCTCAAATCTTATTATATAATCATGAAATTTCATATGTGATAACTAGACATCTCAAGCTTTGCATTGGTGTTAATCTCATTCATTTCTCTTCTGTTTTCAAATTGATATGATTTTTTGAAGTTGACCCATGCTTGTTGACTTTCACCATGCTTACTTGAATTTGATTTGACTTCATGATTTTTGTTGACTGCCTTCCTCTCATCCAAATGCATTGAAATTTGACATGTGTACCATGTTAGATGTTAGGATTGAGTATGATTTATTTCATAATTTTTGAAAATGTTTGAGTTGACTTTTGAATGAAGTCTTTGCTGTTGACTTTTGCATGCTTCCTTTGCTATGCTTTGCATTCTTTTGCACATGAAATGACCTTGATGCATGATATAAGTTTGAATCCAATTGTGTTTACTTTCCTACATGATTGAATTTGACTTTGATTGAACATTGCTTGCTGCCTTGACTTTTTCTTTCATCTTTGACCCTAGGCTAGTCCTAGTGGTCTTCTGAGCTTACAATTGAGCTGTTGTTTCAGGTTGAGCACCCATGCTTTAAGGATCACTCAAATGTGATTGAATTTGATTGGTTGCCACATGCTAACCCTTGTTTTGTAGGTGACTCATACTTGAGTCTTTGTGCCTTGCACATTTGGTCCCTCTGTGTGACCATTGGTTCATTTTCTTTTGCTTTTGACTGTTGACTTGTTTACTAATGAGTTTGACTTTTTTCAGGTACTTTAGTTGCCTAAGTTCTTTGAACTTGATTGCTTGCTTTGCTTTATAGCATTTGCTTTGAGGTATAAATACTTCTTCTTCATGTAGTCTGAAGACCCGGTCTGTTATTTGACCGGGCAAACTGTCTGAAGTCCTCCTTAAGAGGCAATGCCTGTGTTTGTTTATATTTGTCCCAAGCAGGAAAAGTCCTTCAAGTAAGGCAATTGGTGGAAGGTAGGGATAAGCAATCTATCCCCCACTATTCAGTGTGTCCTCTCTTTGCTCCCAGTACCTGGTTGAAGCAATGAGATAAATACCCAAGATCTAATCGAGTCGATAATGTGGAGAGAGTTCCTACTTTCTGAACTCCCACACTTTCTTTGATGCTCTCTCTGATATGAGATAGAAGCAATGGGGCACACCCCTCATCTCCTTTTCATCTGCTTCACCTGAGCCCTTCAATGGCCAGGTTAAGAGCGACCTTTACCCATTACAGTGGACTTTTAAAGTCAAACCCTCTTGTGTGAGCCCCCCAATTGTTTGGCTATAGAGTGTGCTGTTTGTTATTCATTGATTGATTGATTGCTTCATGTACATTTGTTTGCCTGTATGTTGTGCATTTATCATCATCAATTGCCATTAGTGCATGATCATCTCATTTGTTTTGTGATGCTTTCATTGTGGTTTACCCATGGAGGACAATTGTAAGTCCATTGCTTTTGGCATTTGCTCCTGTGATATGGAAGGATAGAGTGTAAGACCTCATTGGTCACTCATATCTTCTGTTTATCTGTTTGTATGTGAGGATACAGTTATAAGTCCCTGTAAGTTGGCATCTGTTATCCTGTGATCATAATTTGATCTGTTTGGTTTTGTATGTGAGGTTGCAGTTATAAGTCCCTGTAAGTTGGCATCTGCTTTCCTGTGATCATAGTTTGTTCATCTGTTTGTATGAGAGGTTGCAATTATAAGTCCCTGTAAGTTGGCATTTGCATTCCTGTGATCATATTGTTGCTTTTGTTCTTGTATGTGAGGATCCATTATAAGTCCCTGTGATGTGGCATTGGATTTCCTAGGACCATGCTGTGGAGTTAACCTAAGTCCAGATAGATTGGCAGTTGACTTCCACATTTCATCTTTGTTTTTTTCTTTTGAGGAGATTAGTGTAAGTCCATTGAGTGGCATCTGATATCCATTTCTGTTTTAGGAGACTGGTGTAAATCCATTTATTGGTATCCGGTATCCGCTTTTATTTCTTTGCCTGTGGAGATTAGTGTAAGTCCATAGAGTGGCATCTGATATCCCGTTTTGTTTTAGGAGATTGGTTTAAGACCATTGATTGGCATCCGATATCCGCTTTTGCTTGCTTTGTTTGTTTGTTATTATTAATTTCTATTTCCAAAGGACACACTTGAATCATCTGCTATATGATTTCAAGAGGTGAACCTTCTAAGAAGTTTTACTATCCATCCTTCATCCATTCATCATTCATTACGTCTTAGAACCTTTTCACACTTTATCTTTTAAAACTTGACATAAGTGTTGTGCAAACATCTTCATGTTTTCTAACTAAAAACCTGGACTCAAGTCCTTGACTTTTTTCAAACTTCATTTCATAATACTTATTTGAATTGATCTTAATCATACTTTGACTCCATTTTCATAATCATAATCAGTAACTCCACTCATTCACTTGTTTTGGCTTTGTCCATTAATCTTTTCATACATGAGCTATAGGTTTGATTTATCTTAGTGGTTGATGTTAATCTCACCTTCTGTCTTTAGTGATTGAATTGTAAGCCTTCCTCGCCTATTATAGGGTTAACCCCTCCCTGGCCAGTTGAAGCTTTTCTCACATGGTGGACGTTGTTGTTTATATAAGGTTGAGTTTTCTCCCGTGGATAACGTAAGACCTAGGGTTTGTGTTTAAAATTGAACCTAACCCACTTTTGGAAATCTTTTAGCCGAACTACGGCGTTCTGATCCTTACCTTTGATGGAAGGTACGTAGGCAACGGGTTCATCCGTTCGAACCCAATAATAATAAAAATGTATATTCTTTTCTCATCATCCCAATCATGTTTGCACAATCTTTATGTCATAACAAATAATAATTTTTGCATAACAAGTGTGAAAAGGGCTCCCTAGGAGTACCTAGGACGTAGTGGGTGCCTAACACCTTCCCATTGCGTAATTTACCCCTTACCCAGAATCTCTGATCTTTTTATTAGTTTTCTACGTGTAAAACTTCTTAGGCTTTTGTTCGCTTTTTAGCCAGTCCTTTGGACAAATAAAAGTGCGGTGGCGACTCGAAAATTTGAATGTATCTCATAGCTTATGATTTAATCAATAGATCATATAGCGACGAATACACCGCTACAGAAAAGTGGCGACTCTGCTGGGGAGACCTCACCAGAATCCCTGGTGGTATTGCCTACTTTTCACCCTTGTTGTGCTATATTGTTATTCTTTATCTGACATATTTTTGTACAATTTGGGATGAATGTATTGATTGTAATGTGTGAATTGCTTGATATACATTGCTGTTTGCTTTGGTGATCTGTGAGATGAGTTCTATACCCGAACTCGAGTGCTCTCTAGGATAGGAGAATGGCATAGTCTTGTCGACTGGTGTGGAGTAGTCCTTAGCCAGTTGACTTGCGAGTCCATTCACTTGGTGGAGGTCATGTTGAACTAATAATGTCACACAAGTTATTTTTGGTTAGGCATTATTCTTTCAATCATGTTCCGCAGAAGCCAAGGACCTTAGTTTACCAAACCCATCTTGGCCTATTTTTAGGACCGTAGTGCGGAGGTCGTTCAGATGTCAGTTCGGATACGATTGTTACGCGATACTACACTCATAAGAGTTTCTCTTGAGAATATTCTTGGAATACGAGTATTCGTTCCTCCGATAATATTCGAAAGATGGAACGATGACTATGGGAACCTCTGATAGAACATGTCTGGCAGGTTTAAACCCTAGTACACTCCCTTTGGGTGGTTCTTAACCGAGACTCCATGCTCGTGACTCTCAACAAACCCGTGATTCGTGGTTGAGTCGTTCAAACATTGTTAATATCAATGGATCCCGGATCAGGTGTAAAACCTAAAATCCATCAAAGCGGCTGGTTGATATTAGGAATGTTTGAACCGGTTCATGTACCGTTAATATCAATGGAACTTGGGTGTCGATAAGGTGAAAACCTAAATCCACCAAAATGGATGATTGATATTAGGGATACATAGAGCTTTCCCACGACCTTTGTTTGGTGTGCTTTGTTTGATCCTTGAGTGTGTTTGTTGCATTCATGCATTCACGCATTCATCCGCATTCATGTCATCAAAAGAGAAAATTTTCAAGGAACTTAAAGGGTTATTTGCAAAATTTTCAGACATGGAAAGACCGAAAAGGCATACAAAGAAGTACAGCTTTAAGCAGCCCGATGTAAAAGAGTTAAGGAATCTGACATCATATGTATTAGATCCCTTGGGTTTCAAAGCTCGTTATGGGAAGCTTCTGCCGCTGTTAACTACTCAAGTGGATGAGGGATTGATGAGCACTCTCGCTCAGTTCTATGATCCGCTCTATCATTGCTTCTTATTTCCGGACTTCCAGCTGTTGCCGACTTTGGAAGAATACTCTCACCTTATTGGGATTCCTATTCTGGATCAAGTGCCGTTCAGTGGCTTAGAGAGTATCCCATCTGCTCGAGAGATTTCTAGCTTGTTGCATATAGATGAAGATTTGATTAGAGCAAATCTGACTACCAAAGGCGGAATTCAAGGTTTTCCTTCCGAGTTCCTTATTGCTCAAGCTACCTTTTATGGGAAGGCCATGAGTGAGGATGCCTTTGAGGCTCTATTTGTGTTACTCATCTATGGATTGGTGCTGTTTCCCAACTTTGACAAGTTCGTCGACATGAACGCTATTAGGATCTTTTCAGTCCTTAATCCGGTTCCGACCTTGTTGGGTGATGCGTATGTCTCCTTGCATCTGAGGAATATGAAGAATGGAGGAGTCATTGTCTGCTGTTTACCCCTGCTGTACAAGTGGTTTATTTCGCACTTGCCGCAGACAGTTGCTTTCAAGGAGAACAAGGGATGTCTACGGTGGTCTCAGAGACTCATGTCTCTCACCAATGATGATATCACCTGGTATGATCGCGTGTATGATACCGTCCAGATCATCAATTCTTGTGGGGAATTCCCTAATGTGCCTCTTCTTGGTACATGTGGTGGGATTACCTACAATCCTACGCTTGCACGTCGTCAGCTTGGGTTCCCCCTAAAGGATAAACCCCATAACATTCTGTTAGAAGGTGTATTCTTTCAGGAGGGTAAAGATCCCCAAGGCCTGAAAGCCAGATTTGTCCGCGCTTGGCGCAATATTCGCATAAAGAGTAGGAATGAATTGGGTCCAAAGAACTGCATTGCTTTGGAGCCATACACCTCTTGGGTCAGACAGAGGGCTGCTACCTACCTGATGCCGTATGATCATCCGAGACCTACACTGTTGGATGTGGCTGGGCCTTCAACCCTCCCTACCCAACATGTAGAGGAGTTGAGAGAAGAAGACCCTTCGCGTGCCTGGATCCGCGAGAGAGAGGAATTGCTGCAGCAGCTCAAGGAGAAAGATGATATGATTGAATTTCTCGAGCACCGAGTGATCGACGATCCGAACGATACTTGGACTTCTTTGCTTCCTCAGTCTTCCAAATTCTGGAAAAGGAAGTATGATCAACTTGCAAAGGAGAAAGCTGATATGGAGGCTGCCTATGAGAGAGAGATCAAGAAGTTGTACACTTCTCGTCTTCCAGCATCCCGAGCTAATAGGGATCCATAGGATGTTATTTACCTTTTCTCTTTGTAATATTTAAAAGAATGCTGTACTTCTTTGTCTTAATATCTTGAATGAAATATTTTCCATGAGCAATCTAAATGTTTAAAAATTCAAAATATTGCAAAAAAATACCCTGAGGGTTCCTTGAAAATAAAGCATTTGCACAAGCATTTCATGCATCATTCTTGCATAAGCAGGTACTCCTTTGTTTCTGGTCTTCCGGTTCTAACCATCTGCTCTTCATTTATTTTGAAGACAAGCTGACTCACCGGTATTATACGAGGGTCAACTCTGCAAGGATTATGGAGCAATTGGAACAAGAGAACCAGAGTTTGAGAGATGAAGTCGCCAGACTTGGCGCTCTGATGGAGCAACTTCTTGCTGCCCAGAATCAGCCTGCTCCTCAACAACCAGCAACTCCCGTTCAGCGGACGGTCATATCAGAGATAGCTACTTCAGCGGTACCTGTCAGTGCCCATCAGCCAAATGCCATGCCTCCCGGTTTTCCTTGGGGGATGCCTCCTGGCTTCATGCCCGATCTGCCAGCTCCTACATTTGCTCAAATGCCGGCATCTAGCCCGGTCCCTATTCCTGTTCCTCCTGTCGTGCATACCATGCCGAGGGTAGACGACACCATTTATCACTCTGAAGCGTCTGAGGGCTCAGATGTACATGAGAAAATGGATGCGATGAACGATCAGTTCCTCGAGCTGAGAAAGGAATTGAGAACTCTCAGAGGCAAAGATCTCTTCGGCAAGTCAGCAGCCGAACTTTGTCTAGTTCCCGGTGTTAAGATACCTGTTAAATTCAAGGTCCCAGACTTTGAGAAGTATAAAGGGAACACTTGTCCTTTGGCACACTTGGTCATGTATGCCAGAAAGATGTCAACGCAGACCGACAACGATCAACTCTTGATCCACTATTTCCAAGACAGTTTGTCTGGTGCTGCTCTCCGTTGGTACATGAGCTTGGATAGTGTCAACATCCGCTCTTTCAATGATCTTGGCGAAGCTTTCGTCAAGCAATATAAATACAACGTTGACATGGCGCCTGACAGAGATCAACTCAGGTCTATGTCACAAAAGGACAAAGAGTCGTTCAAGGAGTACGCCCAGAGATGGCGTGAGCTGGCAGCTCAAATCACTCCACCATTAGAAGAGAAAGAGATGACCAAGATCTTTCTGAAAACTCTTGGGTCATTTTACTATGAGAGAATGGTGGCCAGCGCTCCCTCTGATTTCACCGAGATGGTGAACATGGGGATGCGTCTTGAAGAAGGTGTCCGCGAAGGACGGTTGTCTAAAGATGATGGTTCTTCCTCTAAACGGTATGGAGCGTTTAAGAGGAAAGAAGGTGAAGCGCATGCTGTGCAGTCTCAGCCCAAGCATCGAAGACCCTCTGTTCAGAGGAAGCCTGCACATCATTCCAAACATCAGCACCAGGTGGCTAGTGTAGCACCTGTATTCAAGGATAATGCTCAACAGTATCAGCATCAGCAGCAATATCCACAGCCGCAGTACCAACAACAACAGCAACGTCCACAGCAACAGGCTTACCAGCCTCGTGGAAGTACAACCAACCAAGCAAATACGAACTATGATAGGAAGAAGGTCAGCTTCGACCCTATTCCGATGACATATACAGAGCTTTATCCCTCCTTGTTGGAGAGGAAGTTGGTTTCTCCCAGGGATCCTCCTGCTATTCCTGCCAATCCGCAATGGTGGTACAAACCAGACCAGCATTGTGTCTACCATTCCGGTGCTCCGGGCCACAACGTAGAGAATTGCTTCCCGCTGAAGAATAAGGTTCAGGACCTCATGAGAAGTGGAATCCTGAGTTTTGAAGACTCTAACCCTAATGTCACCAGAAACCCATTGCCTTCGCATGGGAAATCTGTGAATATGATCCAGGAAGACCTTGGGAAATACAAGGTGAAGTACATCAGTCATATCCGGCAGTCATTGGTTGGATTACATAAAATGCTGTGTCAGCACAGTTATTTGGAGCATAACCACGATAAGTGCCGCGTCTGTGCTGTTAACCGCTTGGGTTGTGATCAGGTTCGCCGAGAACTGCAGATGATGTTGAATGAAGGTACCATTGAGATTCTCCAGAATCGCAATGTGGATACAGTTGAGCCCGAAGTGAGTGTCATCTCCCCGGTGTTCAAATTGCCAGAGCCCGTTGTTATTCGGTATAATAGCAATAAGCCTAAAGCTTCGCCTTCTCTGATTATCAAGCCAGCTGGCCCTGTGCCCTATTCATCTGATAAAGCTGTACCTTTCAGATACAATCCTGTTGCTGTCCAGGATGGGGTTGAAGTACCTTTGCCTTCCACTTCCGTGACCACTATCGCTGATGTTAGTGGGTTGACCCGCAGTGGTCGTGTGTTTTCTGCGCCTGCCAAAGCTCCGGCTGTTTCTTCTGAATCTGTTGAGCGTCCTGTGGGGACTGCTGTGAATGTTCAGAATCCGGCACCTGCTGGTGCCCAGCCTTCCTCCTCCGTACAAAAGACTCCCATTTCTTCAGGTGGCCCGAGTGGCACTGTTGATGAAGAATCTGATGAGATGCTGAGACTCATCAGAAAGAGTGAGTATAATATTGTAGACCAGCTTCTACACACGCCCTCCAAGATTTCTATTCTTTCTCTACTGCTGAATTCAGAGCCTCATAGGGAGTCTCTGCAGAAAGTCTTGGACCTGGCATATGTCGATCATGACGTCACCTTGGAACAATTCGATAGCATCGTTGCAAACATTACCGCTTGCAACACTCTAAGCTTTTGTGACGCTGATCTCCCTGAGGAGGGAAGAGACCACAACATGGCTTTACACATATCAATGAACTGCAAATCTGATGCAATGTCCAATGTACTGGTGGACACTGGATCGTCCCTTAATGTATTGCCAAAATCCACACTCTCTCGATTGTCATATCAAGGTCCTCCTATGAGGCAGAGTGGGGTTGTTGTTAAAGCTTTTGATGGGTCGCGCAAGACCGTGATTGGGGAAGTGGATCTCCCAATCAAGATTGGACCAAGTGATTTCCAGATCACTTTTCAAGTAATGGATATTCACCCATCATACAGCTGTCTCTTGGGCAGACCATGGATTCACGAGGCTGGCGCCGTGACATCCACCCTACACCAAAAGTTGAAGTTTGTGAAAAATAAGAAATTGGTTGTAGTAGGGGGAGAAAAGGCTCTCCTGGTCAGTAATCTATCTTCTTTCTCGTACATTGATGCAGAGGATGAAGTTGGAACCCAGTTCCAAGCTTTATCTATTGATAAACCAATCGAGAAGAAGTCTCCTTCATTCACTTCCTACCGTGATGCTAAGCTGGCCATTGAATGTGGTGCAGTTGCTGGATTAGGGAAAGTGCTTGAACTTGAAGATAATCGATCCCGGGCTGGCATTGGCTATGGTTCTGGGGCATGCAATGAGCAAGGTCTGTTCACCAGTGGAGGATTCATCCATGCTGATCAACCTGCAGAAGAGGAAGCTGCTGCTATCATTGAAGAAGAAGATGCAGAAGATCTGAACAATTTTGTTATTCCTGGTGGTGTCTGCCACAATTGGGTCGCTGTGGATGTTCCTACAGTTATCCATAGATCAGAGTAATTGTTCATTTTGTTTAAAACCCTTCTCCCATGCCAAAAGGAGAAGTGATGACATTGTTGGCAAAGCATATATACAATGATGTTTTCATTCAATTTTTGCATTGTCAAAACATTTGTTTTTCCTTTGTTTTCACTTTTTGCTTTTCTTTATGAAATCAGTGATCACAAAAAACCATAAAAACAAAATAAAAGCTGTAAAAGCAACATTCTCTCATCTGCATAATGATTTGCTTGTTTAAATTCTGAAGTTTTTTTCTTAACCAAAATCATTATGCAGGTTGATTCTAAAACCCATTGAACATAATGATCCAACGCCATCTCCCAATTTTGAATTCCCTGTATTTGAGGCAGAAGAAGATGACGTTGAAGAGATTCCTGATGAGATCACCCGTCTCCTTGAGCACGAAGAGAAGATCATTCAGCCGCATCTCGAAGACTTGGAAACAGTCAACTTGGGATCTGAAGATTGTGAGCGCCTGGTGAAGATTGGGGCACTTCTTGAAGAGTCTGTTAAGGAAGATTTGATCAGCTTGCTACGAGAATATTCAGATATCTTTGCTTGGTCCTATGAAGACATGCCGGGTTTAGATACAGATATTGTGCAACATTTCCTGCCTTTGAAGCCTGAGTGCGTGCCTGTGAAGCAGAAGCTCAGAAGAACTCATCCAGATATGGCAGTGAAGATCAAAGAGGAAGTTCAGAAGCAAATTGATGCGGGGTTTCTGGTGACTTCGACATATCCTCTATGGGTGGCCAATATTGTGCCTGTTCCTAAGAAGGACGGAAAAGTCCGTATGTGCGTTGATTACAGAGATTTGAATAAAGCTAGCCCAAAAGATGATTTTCCTCTACCACACATTGACATGTTGGTAGACAATACAGCTAAATTCAAAGTCTTTTCCTTTATGGACGGATTTTCCGGATATAATCAAATCAAGATGGCACCAGAGGATATGGAGAAGACAACATTCATCACACCTTGGGGAACATTCTGTTATCGAGTGATGCCCTTCGGTTTGAAGAACGCCGGAGCCACGTATCAACGAGCTATGACTACCTTGTTTCATGACATGATGCACAAGGAGATAGAAGTCTATGTTGATGATATGATTGCTAAGTCCCGAACGGAAGTTGAGCATATTGAGCATTTGTTGAAGCTTTTTCAGCGTTTGAGGAAGTTCCAGCTTCGTCTGAATCCGAACAAATGTACTTTTGGAGTCCGTTCCGGCAAGTTGTTGGGTTTTGTGGTAAGTGAAAGAGGTATTGAGGTTGATCCTGCAAAGGTCAAAGCAATACAAGAGATGCCCGCACCCAAAACTGAGAAGCAAGTCCGAGGTTTTCTTGGCCGCTTGAACTACATTTCCAGATTTATATCCCACATGACTGCCACATGTGCGCCGATATTCAAGCTCCTCCGGAAAGATCAGTCTCATGATTGGACCGAGGATTGCCAGAAAGCTTTCGACAGTATCAAAGATTATCTGTCTGAACCTCCGATTTTGTCTCCGCCTGTGGAAGGAAGACCTCTGATTATGTACTTAACAGTTCTTGAAGACTCGATGGGTTGTGTACTCGGTCAACAAGATGAATCAGGGAAGAAGGAGTTTGCTATATACTACCTCAGTAAGAAGTTTACTGATTGTGAGTCTCGGTACTCTATGCTTGAGAAGACGTGTTGTGCTTTAGCTTGGGCAGCTAAGCGTTTGCGCCAGTACATGATAAATCATACAACTTGGTTGATATCCAGAATGGATCCAATTAAGTATATTTTCGAGAAGCCTGCTTTAACTGGGAGGATTGCCCGTTGGCAGATGTTGTTATCTGAGTATGATATCGAGTATCGAGCTCAGAAAGCTATCAAAGGTAGTATCTTGGCTGACCATTTAGCGCACCAGCCGATTGAAGATCATCAGTCTGTTCAGTACGACTTCCCTGACGAGGAAATTCTGTATTTGAAGATGAAAGATTGCGATGAGCCTACACTTGATGAAGGTCCAGAACCTGGTTCCAGATGGACGATGGTGTTTGATGGCGCTGTTAATCAATATGGAAATGGAATTGGGGCAGTAATTGTTAATCCCCAGGGATCGCACATTCCATTTACAGCAAGGCTAACTTTCAAATGCACGAATAATATGGCGGAGTATGAAGCCTGTATTATGGGACTTGAAGAATGCATTGATTTAAGAATCAAGTATCTTGATGTCTATGGTGATTCAGCTTTGGTTGTCAATCAGATCAAAGGTGAATGGGAGACAAATCAACCAGGTCTCATCCCATACAGAGATTATGCAAGGAGAATTTCAACTTTCTTTACAGAAGTTGAATTTTATCATATTCCTCGAGAGGATAATCGGATGGCAGATGCCCTTGCTACGCTTGCTTCTATGATAGTCGTCAGATGGTGGAATGATGTTCCCAACATTACGGTGATGCGCTTGGACAGACCCGCTCACATATTTGCAATCGAAGAAGTAAAAGATGACAAGCCTTGGTATTTTGATATCAAGAATTTCCTCCAGAACCAGGTCTACCCGCCTGGGGCATCTGTGAAAGATAGGAAAACTTTGAGAAGGTTGTCAGGCAGTTTCTACCTCAGTGGTGAAGTGCTGTATAAGAGAAATTTTGATATGGTTTTGCTCAGATGCGTGGATAGACACGAAGCAAACCTATTGATGACTGAGGTCCATGAGGGTTCATTTGGTACTCATTCCAATGGACATGCCATGGCTAAGAAAATGTTGAGAGCAGGCTACTATTGGCTGACAATGGAGTCTGACTGTTGCAAGTATGTGAAGAAATGTCACAAGTGTCAAATTTATGCGGATAAGATTCATATTCCTCCGACACTCCTGAATGTGATTTCATCACCATGGCCTTTCTCTATGTGGGGAATCGACATGATCGGTATGATTGAGCCGAAAGCGTCCAACGGACATCGATTTATTCTCGTAGCAATTGATTACTTCACCAAATGGGTTGAAGCCGCGTCGTACGCGAATGTAACCAGACAGGTGGTTGTGAAGTTTATCAAGAACCAGTTGATTTGCCGTTATGGTGTGCCAGAGAGGATCATTACTGATAATGGATCCAATCTGAACAATAAGATGATGGATGAGTTGTGCGCTGAATTCAAGATTGCACACCATAATTCCTCTCCTTACAGACCTAAGATGAATGGGGCTGTTGAAGCTGCTAACAAGAATATCAAGAGAATTATCCAGAAGATGACTGTCACGTACAAAGATTGGCATGAGATGCTGCCATTCGCTTTGCATGGATATCGTACGTCTGTACGCACGTCAACAGGGGCAACCCCTTTCTCTCTTGTTTATGGCATGGAAGCCGTTCTCCCAGTAGAGGTGGAGATCCCATCAATGCGAGTCTTGATGGAAGCCAAGTTGACAGACGCTGAATGGATTCAGAGTCGTTATGACCAATTGAACTTGATTGAAGAGAAACGATTAACTGCCATGTGTCATGGTCAGTTGTATCAGCAAAGAATGAAGAAAGCATTCGACAAGAAGGTCAAGCCTCGTGCGTTCCGAGAAGGTGACCTTGTGCTCAAGAAAGTTTTGTCTTTCGCGCCCGATTCCAGGGGCAAGTGGACTCCAAACTACGAGGGTCCATATGTTGTTAAGAGAGCCTTTTCAGGCGGTGCTTTGATGCTTACAACAATGGATGGGGAGGATTTCACTCGTCCTGTGAATTCAGATGCAGTTAAGAGATACTTTGCCTAATAAAAAAAAGAGTATATGCAAATGAAAAAAGAATGAAAAAACAGAATTGCTCGCTAAGTTGAAAACCCGAAAGGGCGACTTAGGCAAAAATGAGCGTCTCGGTGGAGAACCCGCAAGGGTAATCCAGGCAAAAATTAGAGACTTGAAAAAAAGAGATATATTTGCATCCCGCTAGATTGAGTACCTCACCCTGGGGCAATCTAGGCAAAAGTTAGGGATTTTTGGCAAGTAACTGCATCCTGACAAGACTTTCTTGTTCATTAGTCATCATTTCGTCAGAAGATTCTCGATTCGTCGTCAACTGAAGATTCGGATACATCGAGATTCAAATTGGTAGAGAAAGGATCATTATGTTCAATGTAGCCCTCTTCCAATATATATCACTAATTTCAAATTTGTACAGATCTATGGAGTCTTGCCATTTGCAGACTACCATTCTATCAAATCAATTTGAGCTTTTTATCCAATTATTTGCACTCTTATTTGTTTCAATTCAACAAATGTTTTGCATTGTTTTAAATTGATAAAAATGTCATTGTTTTAAACAAATCAAATTTTTCAAAATTTTTGTTTTAAACAAAGTGAACATTCGCAAGATTGAAAGGATACTCAAGAATATCTCAGTGCTCTCCCGAGGGTGGCATGATTCCCAACAGGTAAGACATTTGTTCATATTCCTGGTTTGGTGGTATCTTCTTTCTTCAGATGTTTGTTGAGGTTGTTCCTCAAACAAAGTTATTGTTGGGGCTGTTCCCCAGTACAGTTGCAAGTGATGTGTTGTTGAAGACTTTGTTTCCTCCAGCAGCAGTTTTTCCCCAGCATGGGTGTTTTCTTGAGAAGTTTCGGCGGTTGATGGTTTGTCATCTTGGTGCCCTGTCACTTTCTCCAGTGGGTCGTATTCCCCAGACTTTATTTGTCTCCTCAGAACAGTCATGAGTATAGCTGTTGATTGATACTCCCCTCGGAGTCGCGAGTAAAGCTGTTATTAATATCCCCACCAGGGTTGCAAGTGGAGTTGTTACCGCTTCTCTCCCCATGCAGTGTGCCAGCAGGATTTGTTTGTTCCCTCAGCACGGTTGTCTTTTTGAAGATTCGGTAGGTCAGTGGTTTGATACCCGGTACTTTACCTTTTCCCCGGCGAAGTCGTCTGTGGAATTGTTGCTATCTCTCCATCAGAGTTTTTCTCTCCGGCAGAGCAGGATTTATTTTCCTACTCAGTGGTTGATTGGGTTGACATCCCAGTTTTGCAATCATCTTTTCCTCAGCTTAGTCTGTAGAATGTTTGTTGTGGCATTTTCGCCCGTCGAATTCTCCTTCATCCCCAGTGTGGTCGGATGATGGCTCTAGCCTCCAGTGAACGGATTGATTTCCTGATTGTTTGTGATCCTCAGTAGAGTGGCTTATATTGCAGAATCTACTTGCTGTGATCAGTCTTGCTATGTATATTCTCCCCAAGGGGAGTGGTTTGTTGCAGAATCTGCTTGTTTGATCTATCCTCCCTCAGTGGTTTGTCCCCAAGAGAGTAGCCGACAGTTTTCCCCAGTAGAGATGCTTATGCAGTTAGATTCTATCTGGATGATATCATTCCCCCTCGGTGGGTTGTTCCCCGGCGGAGTTGTGTGGATTTGCTTCTACAGCAGTTTGTGCTTGTGCAATGCACTCTTTTGTTTCTCAGTTGACACTGGGATCCCCTGCAGATATACTTTGGGACTTCTCTTGTTCCCCTACAGATTTGTCTTGGTGGCTCTTTTGCCCGTTGTGACTTTCTGTACCCTGATTGGGTTGTTTCCTGATATCTATGATTCTCTGCTTCTTCAGCAGTACCTGCAGATCTTTGCTCTTCAGCATGTAGATCTCCGCAGATTGGCTCTCCAGCTGGTTTTTCCCCTGGAAGTATAATACCGGACGTTTTTTCCCGAACCTGTTTGTGTTAGAATTGTCTGTTTTGTCAGCATTCATCAAACATAAATCACGCATATTCATGCATATTCATAAACATTCAGATATTCATGTCGCATTTCTTGCCATATATCTTTGTTTGTCGTGTCTCCTGCTAGGGTGATATAGATCTCTTTACAGATCTCCCCAAGCAGATGTTGGGTGTTTAAAATCTCTCCATATAGAGTCAACCCCATAAGCAGAAAATGTCTGTCTCTCCTTCTGCAGTTCCCCACTGAGATCTATCCTCGTGGATGACGGTTTCTTCCGTTTCCTTCCCAACACATATATTGGGATGGATTTTCCTATTTGAGTTACATCCTCATTAGGACGTGTCTTTATTCAGTCCGTCTTTTCGGATCATTCCCGAATTGGCTATTTGTCAAATGTCTTGTGCTTCCCAGTGGGTTGTTCCCCAGCGGAATGTTTTGGGCCTCTACCCTCATAACCGGTAGTTGTAAGTCCTATCTTTTCCTGGCTGTCTTAACAGAATTTGTGGTTATACACCCTTTATTCTCCAGCCAGAGGTTTTGGTTTTCTACCTACTACCCGGTAGTTGTAAATCCTATATTTTCCTGCTCTTCAGCAGTTTGTGGTTTGTTATAACCCTATTTTGGTTTCCCGTGCGGATTTGTGATTTGTTCTATCCCCACGCGGAGTTTTTGGTCTTCTACCCCGTATTCGGTAGATGTAAACCCTAATTTTGTGGTTATCTTCATTCAATATTTGATGATGATTTTCCTTTGCTTGTGTAAGTTGCTCAGATCAGCACTTATATCCTCAGCAAGTCTTTTGTGGATAATTGCCGTATGCTAGCAATTTTATCCCCAGTGGGTCTTTTCACCGTATGCTAGTGATTTGTTCCCCGGATCATTGGTTGTTTACCAGTGCATCCCCCAGCTAGTCTTCTGTCGATAATTGCCGGATGCTTGCAATTTATCCTCAGCAGTTCGCCTTTCATTTACCCTTTTGTCGGTAACGTCTGTTGCTCCTTTTGATTGGTTATCATTATATACCTAATTTGGTATCCCGATGCCTTTCTGTTCGGTTGATTTATCCTTTTTTAACCCAGTAACCGGTTGCGGATAATCTTCCATGCGAGTATATTATTCACGGTCCGCCGGTAATGAATAGTATATCTCATGCACTCTTCAGTCGAAGCCTTTTGTGTTTCCCCAGTCGAGTAAGATTCGTTATTTCCCTTTGCGGAGTCGAATATTTCTTTGTTGTCGGATAATTGCCGGATGCTTGCAATTTATCCCTTGGAGTTGTCTTTCGTTTACCCGTATGCTTGGTATCGATTGTCTCTTTTTTTGGTTAGTCACCTATTATATACCCAGTAACCGGTATCTCTGGTGTCTTTTCCTTTCGAGTGTATTATTCACGGTCTGCCGGTAATGAATAATATATCTCATGCGCTCTTTAGTTGGAATCCTTTGTTGATTTTCCCCAACTGAGCAAGATTCGTATTCTTTGTAGAATCGAATAGCCATCCTTTAACCAGTTTGTGTTTTGGATGATGAGTGTTTTGGAAGTGAAAACCAATTCACGCTTTCGGTAGATCACCTATTATATACCCAGTAACCGGTATCTCTGGTGTTTCTTACCATGCGAGTTTATTATCTACGTTCTGACGGTAATAGATAATATATCTCATGCGAGTATCTTATCCACGGTCTGCCGGTAATGGATATTATATCTCATGCACTCTTTGGGTTTGTGTTCCCGTTTGAGTAAGATTCGTTTTCCCGTTGTGGATTCGAATGCCCATCCTGTAAGTCGATTTGCTTTTTCAAGCCCTCCTTTCGGATGATGAGTGTTTTGGAAGTGAAAACCAATTCACGTCTTCGGATTTTATCCTTTAAACAACCCAGTAACCGGTTCAGGATAATTTTCCTTTCGAGTATATTATTCATGGTCTGCCGGTAATGAATAATATGTCTCATCTGAGTATTCTATCCACGTTCTGACGGTAATGGATATTATATCTCGTTCACTCTTGAGTCGATCTTTTGATTGTTTTCCCCTCAGAGTAAGATTCATTTTCCTTGTGGAATTGAATGTCCATCCTATAAACAAGTTTGCTTTTCTAGCTCTCTTCAGGATGATGAGTGTTTTGGAAGTGAAAACCAATTCACGTTTTCGGTCGGTCACCTATTATATACCCAATAACCGGTATCCTTGGTGTTCCCTCCTTTCTGCTCCCTATTATGACCTCGGTCCCCCTGTGGAGTCAGATTTTCCTGAGTTCGTTACCCGTCTGCTCGGTAACATCTCATGTGCTTTGTTACTTCCCCAGTGAAACTTTGTGTTGCTTCTCCTCAGGAGTCAGCTTGTGCCTCTCCAATGGATTTATTTTCTATTTTGAACTCCTTTCCCCAGTGTGAGTCCTTCACTCCCCAGTGAGTTCTCCAATCTTTTTTCCGTATTCCCTAATCAGGGTCATGTTTTGTTCACGTTATGTCAGTTTTGTCTTTCCCCAGTTTGGAGTCGTGTCTTGTTCACACATTTCTTCTTCTTTTATTATCCCCATAGAGTCTTGTTAGAGTCTCTGTTCCTGATGAGTGTATTACTCCGATGGATCGTCTTTTCTTCTGTGTGAATCATATTCCCCACAGAATTTGTGTCTTTTGCATACATACATTCGCATCATGAGGTCTCTTAGGGACCAAAATTTGTCTCATTACTGTTATTTAAGCCCATTCTACCGCGTCGAGATGAAGATTTCTAAACTTCACTTCTCCGGCTAGAATGACCTTAAATAGGGGCATCTGTAAGACCCCAATTTTGGGCCCTAAGATCCCTCATGGCCCATATCATTCATATCATAACCTCAAGGATCAATGCATGCCTTTGCTTTCCTCTTAGTGGATAGATTGCCTTGTGGGTTGTTCCTTGATCACCAAGCATACTTTGCATTTGCATATCTTTGCCTTTCATATGTTTATTATTCAAAAAGTACAAAAATATTGTCAGTCTAACCTTTTTGCTTGCAGTTAAAGTAATCATCAGCAATTAGGTCAAAGTCAGTCATTGATCAGTCAAAGCAATGGATGATGGCCATTCTTGTGGAATTTGGGCATCATGGTCATTAATCAAAGGTTCATACATCTTGAGACATCATTGGAAGTCAAGGTCTCAAGGAATTAGGGTTTGGAATTCATCAGAAGTGGTTCAATCAGTCCAAAACCCTAGAAAAGTCAAACTTGGTCAACAGTTGATTTAATCAGGATTTGATGGATAGAATTGATTTGAAAGAGTTCATTCATGCTTGTATAAACCTCATCTATCATGTTCAACCTCATCATGGAAGAAAATCAAGCCAATCAGAAATTTTCCAGAAATAGAAAGTGGACCTGTAATTTCAACTGCCAAAAATGGAAACTTCTTGATCTTAAACTTACATCATGATACAAGCTTCAAATGAATTTTTGCCCAACATGAAAGTTGAAGATCTTGTCTTCCCATTTTCAAAAAGTCCAAGAACTCTCAAATCCCATGTGTGGTTGTCAAGATATGATCAAATCATTTTCATCAAATTTTGAACTTCAACAAGCCATATCTCTCAAACCATAAGGCCAAATTTGGTGGGGTTTTTTCCTACAAACCACATTTTTCATCCTCTTTCCAAAATATAAATTTCATAACCTAAAACCTTACCATTCAAAATGGCATTTTTGGACCTATTCCTTTAAAAATCAAAGTTTGACTCACAGTTGACTTTTTGATTTATGGACTTTTTCATCATTTTGCCAATTGGGAAAGGTTTAAAATCACATTTGAAACTTGCCTCAAGTCCTAATTCATGCACATTCCATCACCATACCACAATTTTGGATAAAAATGCAAGCTTGGCAATTTGTGCATTTGGCTTCATACAAGTAAACCAGTACAGCAGTACATGTGCAGCCACAAAACAGCAAACATACAGTCTGTATGCAGCCTGTCCAGGCCCAGCTCATGGCAAACATACACCTCCATTTACTCACTTTTGCATAATTAGCAATTGGCATTTTGATTCATAAAATTAAACTGGGATTAGCATGTGATAATGTGAGCTTAAACAGATGAATATAAGTGCATTTTTCTGCCATTGGCCAACCCTAGACAAGCAGCCACAAGCACAGAACTCTCTCTACTCTCAAATCACCATTTTTCATCAAATTGGTTTTCTGCACAAAACCTTGAAAAACCTTCGAGTAACCCTTCATTGTTCCTTCACTAGGACAACTTTAGGAAGCTTTTTGGACCTCCATTACTCTGCTGTAACAGCTCTTCCAAACTCTGCTTTTCACCAAGCTCAATAATGGCAGATCGAGCTGTGAGATTTTCCAAGCATCAATGAGCCAAACAACCTCAACCCTTCATCATTTCAAGGCATTGTGGGCATCTGGTTCGAGCTGAAAACATCTAAACAACCCGGTTTCACATTTTTCTTCACAAACAAGTAAGTTTTCGACCATCATCATTCTCAAATCTATGATATGCTTTAGATAGTTCACTTGATGCTGATTCTAATGGATGGTAGTTTGCTTGAAATGGTTGACTATATCGTGTTAAATCTGAACTTTCATTTTCATGTGTAAAATGCATTTTTCTTCGATTTAGCTTGGACATGATGAGTTAACGAAATATGATACCACATTCTTGTTGTTTGATGCTTGTTGAAGCTATTGGCATGCTTGGTTTCATTTTATGGGCATGTTGATTCATGATGATGTTGCATGAACTTGATGAATACTGTTGCATTAAAACCCTAATTCTGTCCAGATTTCCACAGGGTTAAATGTTGTTTTGTGTTGGTTGATTGTTAAATGGTGATAGTTGCTGCATGGCTTGCTTGATCATTGTTGCTTCTGTATATTTGTTTGTTCATGACTGGTTTGATGATGATGAAACATGTTGATGAATACCATTGCTGCATATGCCCTGCTGATGGACAACTTCAAACTTGCTCATAATATCCATGCTGTTGTGTGCTGATTGAGATGTTTGATGAACACATTATGCTATTGCTGGTTGCTGTTTGAACCTTAGAACTCGCCCAGGTTTTTTTGCATTGAAGGTGTAGGGTTTGTGTTGTTTAGGTGCATGAGCATGGTTGCATCATTGCCACATTGTGTTTTTTCTTGCTGTTGGAATTTTGCTGTTAGTTGAGCAACATAAGCTTGACTTGCTGTTTTGCTGTCTTAAGCTGACCATAAAATCCACATAATTGATGTTTGACTGTGTTGGTCATGGATGTTTGACTGGTGTGTTGTTACATGTTGCTGTTCAATTGTTGTTTTTTTTTTTTTTTTTGATTGATTGATTGAAGCTATCAACCATGCTGCAAATTGATGATGAACTTGATACCATGCTCATTGCTGTTATGAAACCTTACTGCAGTTTAGAAAAACCTCATGAATTGCATTTGAATGCTGAATGCTATGCTGCTATGTGCTTTTGCTCATGTGTTGATTGATTCAAATAATGAACATGATGCTGTCTGAACTCCATTGCCTTGTTATTGTGTGGCTCGTTTTAAAGTGTGTTCTAGGATGTTGAACTTGCATGAAGTTACCATGTTGATTGCATTTGAGAGCCATGTTGATTATGCCCTGCCATTAAACCTTAAGTTGCCTAGAAATCCATGTGAGTTGTGTTAGTTATGTTTGGTTTAGGGCTGCTTTAGACATTACATGAACTTTGTCATTGTCTTGTTGATTGCCATTGCCTTTCGAATTTTTGGTTGAGGGTGTATATTGATGATGAACTTGTATTGATTACATGTTTATATGCTGTTGTTGCTGTTGTTTGTTCAATGTTACATGCTGTTATGCCCTGCTGCAATTGCCATACTGCAATGCATATCATGCTGTTGCTTGCTGTTGGATAATGAACAATAATGATGGTTGTTGCTGTTGTTATTTAAACAATTACCTTGTCCATAATAATGCTATGCTGCTGAGTTTTTTTGTTGTCGAATTTGTTTGGATGTGATTGAACTTGTATGAAGTTTGTGTTTGCTGTTGTTTATGATGAGCACATGATGATGGTGTTGAATGCTGCTGTTGCTTGAACCTGCCATGCCCAGAGTTCCTCCTTGATTAATGTTTGTTTTGCTGTCAGCTGGTGTTGTTTAAATGATGAGATTACATGGTTTTGTTTTGGATTGTTGATGTTGGTTACAGATTGATGCTTGAATGATGATTATTAAGGTTGGTTATGTTTGTTCGTGCATGATGATGATAACATTGAGCATTGCTTTGGCTGCTGTTAGAAACCCTAAGGGTTTTAGGTGAAAAAACCAGAGTTTTGCTCCATTGGTCGTTTTACTGTTCTATTGGCTGGGAGCCAATCAGAACATTTCGTTTTGCCTTGCCAAAACGCAGTAGTTTAGGTTAATGAGCCCGGAATTACTAGTTTGCCACTGCGTTGACTTATGTTGACCAATTGCCACACCATTTTGTTCATGTTTGCATCATAATTTCATCCAATTTCCACATTTTATTTCTCATTCAATTTTCATCAAAAAATTGTGAAATTTTTTCCTCATACTCATGAATGTGTCTAGATTTTTATGGTGAATTTTAATTAATTTTTCATTGGTTGGATTTTAATTGGTAATTATTTTCTTGACATGTATGCATAAATGACACATTGTGCCATTCCTTTTGTGAAATTGTCATTTCATATCCAATGAGCTTGAAATTTTTTGTGGTAAAACTAGGCACCTTGATCTTCATTTCCATATAAAGTTTGTGCATTTATCATTTGTGGATTGAGAGTTATGATTTTTTGAAGTTATGTGTTGAATTTGGTGCTATACCATGATCATGCATTTTCACAATTTTTGTTCACACATTTCCCCACATCCAAATGACTTCGAATTTTGCATGAATGATCCTTTACATGTCTAGTTGATGTATGAATTTTCTTGGAATTAATCATGCTGTTTTCCATTTATTTGAGAATTTTCTTCCATACTTGTTCATTTGTTGACTTTTTGTGCTATGCCTTGCCAAATCTTTTGTGAAATTCTCAAATCTTATTATATAATCATGAAATTTCATATGTGATAACTAGACATCTCAAGCTTTGCATTGGTGTTAATCTCATTCATTTCTCTTCTGTTTTCAAATTGATATGATTTTTTGAAGTTGACCCATGCTTGTTGACTTTCACCATGCTTACTTGAATTTGATTTGACTTCATGATTTTTGTTGACTGCCTTCCTCTCATCCAAATGCATTGAAATTTGACATGTGTACCATGTTAGATGTTAGGATTGAGTATGATTTATTTCATAATTTTTGAAAATGTTTGAGTTGACTTTTGAATGAAGTCTTTGCTGTTGACTTTTGCATGCTTCCTTTGCTATGCTTTGCATTCTTTTGCACATGAAATGACCTTGATGCATGATATAAGTTTGAATCCAATTGTGTTTACTTTCCTACATGATTGAATTTGACTTTGATTGAACATTGCTTGCTGCCTTGACTTTTTCTTTCATCTTTGACCCTAGGCTAGTCCTAGTGGTCTTCTGAGCTTACAATTGAGCTGTTGTTTCAGGTTGAGCACCCATGCTTTAAGGATCACTCAAATGTGATTGAATTTGATTGGTTGCCACATGCTAACCCTTGTTTTGTAGGTGACTCATACTTGAGTCTTTGTGCCTTGCACATTTGGTCCCTCTGTGTGACCATTGGTTCATTTTCTTTTGCTTTTGACTGTTGACTTGTTTACTAATGAGTTTGACTTTTTTCAGGTACTTTAGTTGCCTAAGTTCTTTGAACTTGATTGCTTGCTTTGCTTTATAGCATTTGCTTTGAGGTATAAATACTTCTTCTTCATGTAGTCTGAAGACCCGGTCTGTTATTTGACCGGGCAAACTGTCTGAAGTCCTCCTTAAGAGGCAATGCCTGTGTTTGTTTATATTTGTCCCAAGCAGGAAAAGTCCTTCAAGTAAGGCAATTGGTGGAAGGTAGGGATAAGCAATCTATCCCCCACTATTCAGTGTGTCCTCTCTTTGCTCCCAGTACCTGGTTGAAGCAATGAGATAAATACCCAAGATCTAATCGAGTCGATAATGTGGAGAGAGTTCCTACTTTCTGAACTCCCACACTTTCTTTGATGCTCTCTCTGATATGAGATAGAAGCAATGGGGCACACCCCTCATCTCCTTTTCATCTGCTTCACCTGAGCCCTTCAATGGCCAGGTTAAGAGCGACCTTTACCCATTACAGTGGACTTTTAAAGTCAAACCCTCTTGTGTGAGCCCCCCAATTGTTTGGCTATAGAGTGTGCTGTTTGTTATTCATTGATTGATTGATTGCTTCATGTGCATTTGTTTGCCTGTATGTTGTGCATTTATCATCATCAATTGCCATTAGTGCATGATCATCTCATTTGTTTTGTGATGCTTTCATTGTGGTTTACCCATGGAGGACAATTGTAAGTCCATTGCTTTTGGCATTTGCTCCTGTGATATGGAAGGATAGAGTGTAAGACCTCATTGGTCACTCATATCTTCTGTTTATCTGTTTGTATGTGAGGATACAGTTATAAGTCCCTGTAAGTTGGCATCTGTTATCCTGTGATCATAATTTGATCTGTTTGGTTTTGTATGTGAGGTTGCAGTTATAAGTCCCTGTAAGTTGGCATCTGCTTTCCTGTGATCATAGTTTGTTCATCTGTTTGTATGAGAGGTTGCAATTATAAGTCCCTGTAAGTTGGCATTTGCATTCCTGTGATCATATTGTTGCTTTTGTTCTTGTATGTGAGGATCCATTATAAGTCCCTGTGATGTGGCATTGGATTTCCTAGGACCATGCTGTGGAGTTAACCTAAGTCCAGATAGATTGGCAGTTGACTTCCACATTTCATCTTTGTTTTTTTCTTTTGAGGAGATTAGTGTAAGTCCATTGAGTGGCATCTGATATCCATTTCTGTTTTAGGAGACTGGTGTAAATCCATTTATTGGTATCCGGTATCCGCTTTTATTTCTTTGCCTGTGGAGATTAGTGTAAGTCCATAGAGTGGCATCTGATATCCCGTTTTGTTTTAGGAGATTGGTTTAAGACCATTGATTGGCATCCGATATCCGCTTTTGCTTGCTTTGTTTGTTTGTTATTATTAATTTCTATTTCCAAAGGACACACTTGAATCATCTGCTATATGATTTCAAGAGGTGAACCTTCTAAGAAGTTTTACTATCCATCCTTCATCCATTCATCATTCATTACGTCTTAGAACCTTTTCACACTTTATCTTTTAAAACTTGACATAAGTGTTGTGCAAACATCTTCATGTTTTCTAACTAAAAACCTGGACTCAAGTCCTTGACTTTTTTCAAACTTCATTTCATAATACTTATTTGAATTGATCTTAATCATACTTTGACTCCATTTTCATAATCATAATCAGTAACTCCACTCATTCACTTGTTTTGGCTTTGTCCATTAATCTTTTCATACATGAGCTATAGGTTTGATTTATCTTAGTGGTTGATGTTAATCTCACCTTCTGTCTTTAGTGATTGAATTGTAAGCCTTCCTCGCCTATTATAGGGTTAACCCCTCCCTGGCCAGTTGAAGCTTTTCTCACATGGTGGACGTTGTTGTTTATATAAGGTTGAGTTTTCTCCCGTGGATAACGTAAGACCTAGGGTTTGTGTTTAAAATTGAACCTAACCCACTTTTGGAAATCTTTTAGCCGAACTACGGCGTTCTGATCCTTACCTTTGATGGAAGGTACGTAGGCAACGGGTTCATCCGTTCGAACCCAATAATAATAAAAATGTATATTCTTTTCTCATCATCCCAATCATGTTTGCACAATCTTTATGTCATAACAAATAATAATTTTTGCATAACAAGTGTGAAAAGGGCTCCCTAGGAGTACCTAGGACGTAGTGGGTGCCTAACACCTTCCCATTGCGTAATTTACCCCTTACCCAGAATCTCTGATCTTTTTATTAGTTTTCTACGTGTAAAACTTCTTAGGCTTTTGTTCGCTTTTTAGCCAGTCCTTTGGACAAATAAAAGTGCGGTGGCGACTCGAAAATTTGAATGTATCTCATAGCTTATGATTTAATCAATAGATCATATAGCGACGAATACACCGCTACACAAATATTGTAGGAGATAGGGTCTAGGGAACCCTAGTTTTGACTAGTTGACTTTCTCTAGTCAACCACCATGAACCAACTTACTAGCTTGATATTCTCTTGACTCTTGGGACTCATGGAGGATCATATATGCATAAGATGATGTAATGTGAAGTATACCTTGAAATATTTGATCAATTGGTGAAGAAACTTGTTGAAGAAGTCACATAAGATACCTAGATGAATTAGGATTTCCAAGGCAAACAAACTCCAAACTCTTAATGATTTCTTGATCAAAATGTCATTTGAAGATCATGGGGATCCATATATGATACTTAGGGCCAATGTAAACCTTTTCTTGATTGAGCTCCTTGCATTGAGGGTCTTGAACCCTAGATATGAGCTTGATAAAACATAGGTGAGCATCCCCACTACCTACAAAAGAGTTAAACTATACATTGACATATTTTTGGTATTTTGGTTAGTAAATGATATAAACAAAGTATGATATAATCAAATTATGCTTGGTGATCTCTCCCAATGCAAACCCAATGAATGAGGGGTAAGGAGGATGCCAAGGTGTGATCCCAATGTCAAAGCATGTGATGAGATGACATGAGGGATCTTAGGGTCAAAATTGGGGTCTTACAGCTGCTCTTATTTAAGGACGTTCTAGCTAAGGAGATGAAGGTTAAAATCTTCGCATTGACTCAGTAGAATAGAATTAAATAACAACATATAGAAACAAATTTTGGTCCCTAAGAGACCTCATGATGCATATGATGTGAATGTTAAAAATATATCTGTGGGGAAAATGTTGCCACAAGGAAAAGAATCCGGAGAGACCGAAAGTCCGCGGGAGTATAATGCATTCCATAAGGAAAACTCACTGGGGAGACAGAGACTCTGGAGGGAATAAAAAGGTTGTGCATAGGTCAGGCTACGACTTAAGACTGTTGGGGGACATGAGGGATCCCATGAAAATAATTCAATGGAAAGACTCAGCCGGGGGATAAAAGGAAAATCTACAGAGAAAACGGGTAGATCGGAACAAAGCCGAAATACTCGAACCAAATAGTGAATGGCGATCTCACTGGGAAATACGCACTCAAACTCAACTGGGGAAGAAATGATATTTAACACAAGAGTAACAGAAGTATATTATCCACTACCGGTTATTGGGTAAGGAGATGACATAATCTGTCAGAGAGGACATCCGTTACCGGTTAGGGTAAACATATCAAGGATGACTCGCTGAGGAAAGAACCAAATCAAATAGGATTTACAACTACCGGTTACTGGGCAGAAGACCATAAAGAAATATAATATATGTCACTGATTAAAGTGAATATATCAAGGATAGACTCAAAGGAAAGAATATTTGTCATCGGTTAAGATGAACATATCAAGGATAGACTCACCTGGGGACATTAGGAAGAATATCCGTTACCGGTTAGGGTAAACATATCAAGGATAAACTACCTAAAAAGTAAGAATTCTATCTCTCGATTACTGGATAGAATACCAGAAAGAGAATATCCGTCACCGGTTAGGATGAACATATCAAGGATAGGCTCTGAGGGGAAGCATGATTTACAACTACTGGTTACTGGGCAGAAAACCGCAAAGAAGAGGAAATCCATCATCAATTAGGATGAAAATATCAAGGATTAACCTTCTGGGAAACAAAATAGGGATTACAACTACCATTTTACTGGGTAGAATACCAAAACGAGAATATCCGTCATCAGTCAAGATGAATATATCAATATTAAACTCAGAAGACAAAGAGTATCCGTCATCGGTTAAGATGAACATATCAAGGATAAACTTCCTAGGAGACGTGAAAACGAATCCGCTGGGGAGAAAAATGTTACTTTTGTCGGGTATTGGGGCAGAAGTGAAATACTTGAAAATTGAGAAGAATATTACCATTTACTGGGTAATAGACTCTCAGGGGACCAAAAGCATCTATCTAGGTAAGATCTAGAAAGAAATAGTCAATCAAAGACTCAACCCAATGAGGATATAACTCAGGGGGAGTGATTCCATCCAGATAATCAACTGGGGAGGAATCTAAAATAATGATCATCCACGAGGAAATAACTCAGTGGGGAATGAGAAAGGTTAAATTCTTTCTGCTTAAGGGGATGACACTCTACAATTGAAAGAGGACAGACATACCAAATCTGCGTGGGGGGAAAGGATACCACTGTAGCAGAGGATCAAAGAAACAATGAATCACAAAGTGCATTATTAATGCAATGATGAAATCTATGAATGTATATGTATATGTATATGTATATGTATATGTATATGTATATGTATATATATTGATTATGTTGACAAAACAATCACAAAGGATACAAATGTTATTGGTCTTCATCACCAATACAATACTCAACCAATCTTCACAAGAGAGGAGCATTTGCCGGAGAGAAAAAGTTGCAAAGGAATGAACAGGAATCATCCACCTCAAAGGCTCAATCCTGGATGGGAAAAAGGAAAAGGTTTGTCGAAAATCTGCATCATCAACTCTACGGGGGATTTTAAGTCAACACCATATTAAATGGGAGACAACCTTGCAGAGGATCGAAAATACTGCTCAAGAATCGGGGCTAACCGGGGTCAGGGACAACTCTGCTGGCGACTTGAGGGGAAATAAAATTTGATGATTCTATGCAACCTGCTCCGATAATGCGCCTACAACTCGATGGAGGCAATTACGAACTCAGTTGGGGAAACCAACAAAACTCGGATGGAGATGCTGAAATGCTATTGGGAAAGAAACATAAATCACACCAACTGCTAGGGGTAAACCAACAATGTTTCGCATTTTAGGGATTACCTGTTCTCGGACCGCTGTGGATATCCCGTAAATGAAATCGATTGCTCTTTAAAAAGTAATTGCTTTTATTATTTAAGAAAACATGATTTTTATTTTAAAACTTTAATTTCAAAATGATCATAATAAAATTTAATTCTATTTAGCTGAATAAATAAGAGTAGAAACAATTGGATAAAAAGCTCAACTTTATTTAATAGGATGGTAGTCTGTAAATTACAAGACTTCATAGATCTTTACAAAAGTTGAAAAATGGAAATCTACATGGAAAAGGACTACATTGAATACAAAGATCACTAATACTTCTACCAACTATGATATCCGTTGTGCTCTTAGCTTTGGTTGAAGATGATTCAGAACCAAACATTGTGCTCAAGAAAGTCTTCAAGACTGGAGATCAACAGGATGCAGTTACTTGCCATAATCCCTAATTTTTGCATAAATTTCCCCAAGGTGGGGTACTCAATTTATCAGGATAATTATTTTGTTTTATGTATCTAACTTTTGCCTGGATCGCCCTTTCGGGTTTTCAACTTAGCGAGTTGTTCTTTTCTTTTTTAGGCGAAGTATTTCTTGACTGCATCAGTATTCACAGGACGCGTGAACTCTTCATCATCCATAGTTGTTAGAATCAAAGCACCGCCTGAAAAGGCTCTCTTAACAACATATGGGCCTTCATAATTAGGAGTTCATTTACCCCTAGAATCTGGTTTGAAAGATAAGATCTTCTTGAGCACAAGGTCACCTTCTCTGAATACACGAGGTCTGGCCTTCTTATCAAAAGCTTTCTTCATTCTCTACTGATATAATTGACCATGACACATGGCAATTAACCTCTTTTCTTCAATCAAATTCAACTGGTCAAATTTGGTCTAACACCATTCAGCTTCAGTCAACTTGGCTTCCATCACCACACGCAATGATAGGATCTCAACCTCTATCGGGAGCACAACTTCCATGCCATAAACAAGTGAAAATGGGTTGCCCCTGTTGAAGTGCGGATGGATGTACGGTACCCATGCAAAGCAAATGGGAGCGTCTCATGCCAATATTTGTACGTTACAACCATCTTCTGAATGATCCTCTTGATGTTTTTGTTCGCAGCTTCAATAACCCCATTCATCTTGGGTTTGTAGGGAGAAGAATTATGATGTGCAATCTTGAAGTCTTTGCAAAGAGCTTCCACCATATAATTATTCAAGTTAGATCCATTATCAGTAATGATCTTACTTGGTATACCATATCAGCATATAATTTGATTCTTAATAAACCTCACAATAACTTGCTTGGTCACATTCGTATACGATGCCGCTTCAACCCATTTTGTGAAGTAGTCAATAGCCACTAGAATGAAACGATATTTGTTCAAAGCTTTGGGCTCAATCATGCCAATCATATCAATTCCCAACGTGGAGAAGGTCCATAGAGAGGAAATGACATTTAACAGCGTCGGAGGAACATGAATCTTATTTGCATATATTTGACACTTGTGGATTTCTTCACAAACTTGCAACAGTCAGATTCCATTGTCAGCCAAGAGTAACCTACTCTTAACATATTCTTTGCCATAGTATAAGACCCTAAGATCCCTCATGGGATCATATAATTGCTCATTGCTTTGCCTCAAGGATCATAGCATCTTGGCTCCTAAACCCTAGGGTTGGGACTTGTGTCAGTTGGTTTGAGGCCACCAAGCATACTTGAATTGTATATTATTGCTTTTCTTATTTTGTTTACTAACCAAAAGCACAAAAATATGTCACTAACTTGTTTTGTTTTGAAGCTTAGGCAATCATAAGATCCAAGGCTCCTAGAAGGCTCCTATGATCATTGAAATGGCCAAATGAAGATGAAAGCAAGCATGACAATGGTCCCCAAAGCTATAAATCATCATATATGTCTCCCAAGTATCTCAATTTGCCAATTTTATCAAGATAAGCCAAAGGGCTTGAAGATTGTTTCCCAAGGAAACCCTAATTCATATATGCATTGACTGTGCCTTGCTCATAAAGCAACCTCAACCTATGATAAATTTCAATCAAGGGAAGTTATTTCATTAATTATTTTATGCATATATGATCCTATGTGAGTATCCTCAATCATTCGTTCATTAAGATTTGAAGTTTGGACTTGAGAAGTTGACCAGTCAAATCATCTAACTAAATTGAAATCCACTGAGACCTAACTTTTGATGTGTTTGTCAAATGAAGATGACCCCAAGAAAAAAATGTTCTTAAGAACCATATTAAAAACTTTCATGTTCATCAAAAATTAATTTTAAACATGGAAGGTCATCATTCATTTCAAAACATTATAGGTCATTTTGATAGAAACCCTAATTTTGGGTCAACTTCCCAAGGACCTAACTCACTCATTTTTTCTGATTTTTAGGTGATACCAATTGCATTGGAAATTTTGAGATGTCTACTTCATATGTTAGGTTGGACAAAATTTCATAATCCAAAAAGAAACACATGTGATAATACAAAACATTATAGGTCACTTTGGACCACAGCCATTGAATCTTGAAAAAGTCCAACTTCATGTGACAATAACTTTCTCATTTAAAATCCAAATGATTCATTATTTAATTTCAAATTTATTGTCTTGAAAATATCTACAACTTTGATGTTTGAGGTTTTTCCATTTGAGGCTTGCATCATTTAAACAGAAGGGCTTGAAGTTGGTCACTTTTAGAAAACTTTTTCAAATACATGTTTTGTACATCAAACTTCATGGCCAGTTTTCACAATTTTCCCAGCTACAAATGGATTTTTGTCCAACATAGATTTTGTTCCTTATGTCAAGACTCGATGGAGGCAATTACGAACTCAGTTGGGGAAACCACCAAAATTCGGATGGAGATGCTGAAATGCTGTTGGGGAAGAAACATAAATCACACTAACTGCTTGGGGTAAACCAACAATGTTTCGCATTTTAGGGATTACCTGTTCTCGGACCGCTGTGGACATCCCGTAAATGAAATCGATTGCTCTTTAAAACGTAATTGCTTTTATTATTTAAGAAAACGTGATTTTTATTTTAAAACTTTAATTTCAAAATGATCATAATAAAATTTAATTCTATTTAGCTGAATAAATAAGAGTAGAAACAATTGGATAAAAAGCTCAACTTTATTTAATAGGATGGTAGTCTGTAAATTACAAGACTTCATAGATCTTTACAAAAGTTGAAAAATGGCAATCTACATGGAAAAGGACTACATTGAATATAAAGATCACTAATACTTCTACCAACTATGATATCCGTTGTGCTCTTAGCTTTGGTTGAAGATGATTCAGAACCAAACATTATGCTCAAGAAAGTCTTCAAGACTGGAGATCAACAGGATGCAGTTACTTACCATAATCCCTAATTTTTGCATAAATTTCCCCATGGTGGGGTACTCAATTTATCAGGATAATTATTTTGTTTTATGTATCTAACTTTTGCCTGGATCGCCCTTTCGTGTTTTCAACTTAGCGAGTTATTCTTTTCTTTTTTAGGCGAAGTATTTCTTGACTGCATCAGCATTCATAGGACGCGTGAACTCTTCATCATCCATAGTTGTTAGAATCAAAGCACCGCCTGAAAAGGCTCTCTTAACAACATATGGGCCTTCATAATTAGGAGTCCAATTGCCCCTAGAATCTGGTTTGAAAGATAAGATCTTCTTGAGCACAAGGTCACCTTCTCTGAATACACGAGGTCTGGCCTTCTTATCAAAAGCTTTCTTCATTCTCTACTGATATAATTGACCATGACACATGGCAGTTAACCTCTTCTCTTCAATCAAATTCAACTGGTCAAATTTAGTCTGACACCATTCAGCTTCAGTCAACTTGGCTTCCATCAGCACACGCAATGATAGGTTCTCAACCTCTATCGGGAGCACAATTCCATGCCATAAACAAGTGAAAATGGGTTGCCCCTGTTGAAGTGCGGATGGATGTACGGTACCCATGCAAAGCAAATGGGAGCGTCTCATGCCAATCTTTGTACGTTACACCATCTTCTGAATGATCCTCTTGATGTTTTTGTTCGCAGCTTCAATAACCCCATTCATCTTGGGTTTGTAGGGAGAAGAATTATGATGTCCAATCTTGAAGTCTTTGCAAAGAGCTTCCACCATATTATTATTCAAGTTAGATCCATTATCAGTAATGATCTTACTTGGTATACCATATCAGCATATAATTTTATTCTTAATAAACCTCACAACAACTTGCTTGGTCATATTCGCATACGATGCCGCTTCAACCCACTTTGTGAAGTAGTCAATAGCCACTAGAATGAAACGATATTCATTCAGAGCTTTGGGCTCAATCATGCCAATCATATCAATTCCCAACATGGAGAAGGTCCATAGAGACGAAATGACATTTAACATCGTCGGAGGAACATGAATCTTATTTGCATATATTTGACACTTGTGGATTTCTTCACAAACTTGCAACAGTCAGATTCCATTGTCAGCCAAGAGTAACCTACTCTCAACATATTCTTTGCGATAGTGTAAGACCCTAATTTTGACCCTAAGATCCCTCATGGCATCATATCATTGCTCATTGCATTGCCTCAAGGATCATAGCATCTTGGCTCCTTTACCCTAGGGTTAGGACTTGTGTGAGTTGGTTTGAGACCATCAAGCATGCTTGATTGTATATTATTGCTTTTCTTATTTTGTTTACTAACCAAAAGCACAAAAATATGTCACTAACTTGTTTTGTTTTGAAGCTTAAGCAATCATGAGATCCAAGGCTCCTATGATCATTGAAATGGCCAGATGAAGATGAAAGCAAGCATGACAATGGTCCCCAAAGCTATAAATAATCATATATGTCTCCCAAGTATCTCAATTTGCCAATTTTATCAAGATAAGCCAAAGGGCTTGAAGATTGTTTCCCAAGGAAACCCTAATTCATATATGCATTGACTGTGCCTTGCTCATAAAGAAACCTTAACCTATGATAAAATTCAATCAAGGGAAGTTATTTAATTCATTATTTTATGCATATATGATCCTATGTGAGTATCCTCAATCATTCATTCATTAAGATTTGAAGTTTGGATTTGAGAAGTTGACCAATTAAATCATCTAACTAAATTGAAATCCACTAAGACCTAACTTTTGATGTGTTTGTCGAATGAAGATGACCCCAAGATAAAAATGTAATTAAGAACCATTTTAACAACTTTCATGTTCATCAAAAATTAATTTTAAACATGGAAGGTCATCATTCATTTCAAAACATTATAGGTCATTTTGATAGAAACCCTAATTTTGGGTCAACTTCCCAAGGACCTAACTCACTCATTTTTTCTGATTTTTAGGTGATACCAATTGCATTGGAAATTTTGACATGTCTACTTCAAATTTTATGTTGGACAAAATTTCATAATCCAAAAAGAAACACATGTGATAATACAAAACATTATAGGTCACTTTGGACCAAAGCCATTGAATCTTGAAAAAGTCCAACTTCATGTGACAATAACTTTCTCATTAAAAATCCAAATGATTCATTATTTAAATTCAAATTTATTGTCTTGAAAATATCTACAACTTTGATGTTTGAGGTTTTTCCTTTTGAGGCTTGCATCATTTAAACAGAAGGGCTTGAAGTTGGTCACTTTTGGAAAACTTTTTCAAATACATGTTTTGTACATCAAACTTCATGGCCAGTTTTCACAATTTTCCCAACTACAAATGGATTTTTGTCCAACATAGATTTTGTTCCTTATGTCAAGACTCGATGGAGGCAATTACGAACTCAGTTGGGGAAACCACCAAAATTCGGATGGAGATGCTGAAATGCTGTTGGGGAAGAAACATAAATCACACTAACTGCTTGGGGTAAACCAACAATGTTTCGCATTTTAGGGATTACCTGTTCTCGGACCGCTGTGGACATCCCGTAAATGAAATCGATTGCTCTTTAAAAAGTAATTGCTTTTATTATTTAAGAAAACATGATTTTTATTTTAAAACTTTAATTTCAAAGTGATCATAATAAAATTTAATTCTATTTAGCTGAATAAATAAGAGTAGAAACAATTGGATAAAAAGCTCAACTTTATTTAATAGGATGGTAGTCTGTAAATTACAAGACTTCATAGATCTTTACAAAAGTTGAAAAATGGCAATCTACATGGAAAAGGACTACATTGAATATAAAGATCACTAATACTTCTACCAACTATGATATCCGTTGTGCTCTTAGCTTTGGTTGAAGATGATTCAGAACCAAACATTATGCTCAAGAAAGTCTTCAAGACTGGAGATCAACAGGATGCAGTTACTTACCATAATCCCTAATTTTTGCAAAAATTTCCCCATGGTGGGGTACTCAATTTATCAGGATAATTATTTTGTTTTATGTATCTAACTTTTGCCTGGATCTCCCTTTCGGGTTTTCAACTTAGCGAGTTGTTCTTTTCTTTTTTAGGCAAAGTATTTCTTGACTGCATCAGCATTCATAGGACACGTGAACTCTTCATCATCCATAGTTGTTAGAATCAAAACACCGCCTGAAAAGGCTCTCTTAACAACATATGGGCCTTCATAATTAGGAGTCCAATTGCCCCTAGAATCTGGTTTGAAAGATAAGATCTTCTTGAGCACAAGGTCACCTTCTCTGAATACACGAGGTTTGGCCTTCTTATCAAAAGCTTTCTTCATTCTCTACTGATATAATTGACCATGACACATGGCAGTTAACCTCTTCTCTTCAATCAAATTCAACTGGTCAAATTTGGTCTGACACCATTCAGCTTCAGTCAACTTGGCTTCCATCAGCACACGCAATGATAAGATCTCAACCTCTATCGGGAGCAAAACTTCCATGCCATAAACAAGTGAAAATGGGTTGCCCCTGTTGAAGTGCGGATGGATGTACGGTACCCATGCAAAGCAAATGGGAGCGTCTCATGCCAATCTTTGTACGTTACAACCATCTTCTGAATGATCCTCTTGATGTTTTTGTTCGCAGCTTTAATAACCCCATTCATCTTGGGTTTGTAGGGAGAAGAATTATGATGTCCAATCTTGAAGTCTTTGCAAAGAGCTTCCACCATATTATTATTCAAGTTAGATCCATTATCAGTAATGATCTTACTTGGTATACCATATCAGCATATAATTTTATTCTTAATAAACCTCACAACAACTTGCTTGGTCACATTCGCATACGATGCCGCTTCAACCCACTTTGTGAAGTAGTCAATAGCCACTAGAATGAAACGATATTCATTCAGAGCTTTGGGCTCAATCATGCCAATCATATCAATTCCCAACATGGAGAAGGTCCATAGAGAGGAAATGACATTTAACATCGTCGGAGGAACATGAATCTTATTTGCATATATTTGACACTTGTGGATTTCTTCACAAACTTGCAACAGTCAGATTCCATTGTCAGCCAAGAGTAACCTACTCTCAACATATTCTTCGCCATAGTGTAAGACCCTAATTTTGACCCTAAGATCCCTCATGGCATCATATCATTGCTCATTGCATTGCCTCAAGGATCATAGCGTCTTGGCTCCTTTACCCTAGGGTTAGGACTTGTGTGAGTTGGTTTGAGACCATCAAGCATGCTTGAATTGTATATTATTGCTTTTCTTATTTTGTTTACTAACCAAAAGCACAAAAATATGTCACTAACTTGTTTTGTTTTGAAGCTTAAGCAATCATGAGATCCAAGGCTCCTATGATCATTGAAATGGCCAGATGAAGATGAAAGCAAGCATGACAATGGTCCCCAAAGCTATAAATAATCATATATGTCTCCCAAGTATCTCAATTTGCCAATTTTATCAAGATAAGCCAAAGGGCTTGAAGATTGTTTCCCAAGGAAACCCTAATTCATATATGCATTGACTGTGCCTTGCTCATAAAGAAACCTTAACCTATGATAAAATTCAATCAAGGGAAGTTATTTAATTCATTATTTTATGCATATATGATCCTATGTGAGTATCCTCAATCATTCATTCATTAAGATTTGAAGTTTGGATTTGAGAAGTTGACCAATTAAATCATCTAACTAAATTGAAATCCACTAAGACCTAACTTTTGATGTGTTTGTCGAATGAAGATGACCCCAAGATAAAAATGTAATTAAGAACCATTTTAACAACTTTCATGTTCATCAAAAATTAATTTTAAACATGGAAGGTCATCATTCATTTCAAAACATTATAGGTCATTTTGATAGAAACCCTAATTTTGGGTCAACTTCCCAAGGACCTAACTCACTCATTTTTTCTGATTTTTAGGTGATACCAATTGCATTGGAAATTTTGACATGTCTACTTCAAATTTTATGTTGGACAAAATTTCATAATCCAAAAAGAAACACATGTGATAATACAAAACATTATAGGTCACTTTGGACCAAAGCCATTGAATCTTGAAAAAGTCCAACTTCATGTGACAATAACTTTCTCATTAAAAATCCAAATGATTCATTATTTAAATTCAAATTTATTGTCTTGAAAATATCTACAACTTTGATGTTTGAGGTTTTTCCTTTTGAGGCTTGCATCATTTAAACAGAAGGGCTTGAAGTTGGTCACTTTTGGAAAACTTTTTCAAATACATGTTTTGTACATCAAACTTCATGGCCAGTTTTCACAATTTTCCCAACTACAAATGGATTTTTGTCCAACATAGATTTTGTTCCTTATGTCAAGACTCGATGGAGGCAATTACGAACTCAGTTGGGGAAACCACCAAAATTCGGATGGAGATGCTGAAATGCTGTTGGGGAAGAAACATAAATCACACTAACTGCTTGGGGTAAACCAACAATGTTTCGCATTTTAGGGATTACCTGTTCTCGGACCGCTGTGGACATCCCGTAAATGAAATCGATTGCTCTTTAAAAAGTAATTGCTTTTATTATTTAAGAAAACATGATTTTTATTTTAAAACTTTAATTTCAAAGTGATCATAATAAAATTTAATTCTATTTAGCTGAATAAATAAGAGTAGAAACAATTGGATAAAAAGCTCAACTTTATTTAATAGGATGGTAGTCTGTAAATTACAAGACTTCATAGATCTTTACAAAAGTTGAAAAATGGCAATCTACATGGAAAAGGACTACATTGAATATAAAGATCACTAATACTTCTACCAACTATGATATCCGTTGTGCTCTTAGCTTTGGTTGAAGATGATTCAGAACCAAACATTATGCTCAAGAAAGTCTTCAAGACTGGAGATCAACAGGATGCAGTTACTTACCATAATCCCTAATTTTTGCAAAAATTTCCCCATGGTGGGGTACTCAATTTATCAGGATAATTATTTTGTTTTATGTATCTAACTTTTGCCTGGATCTCCCTTTCGGGTTTTCAACTTAGCGAGTTGTTCTTTTCTTTTTTAGGCAAAGTATTTCTTGACTGCATCAGCATTCATAGGACACGTGAACTCTTCATCATCCATAGTTGTTAGAATCAAAACACCGCCTGAAAAGGCTCTCTTAACAACATATGGGCCTTCATAATTAGGAGTCCAATTGCCCCTAGAATCTGGTTTGAAAGATAAGATCTTCTTGAGCACAAGGTCACCTTCTCTGAATACACGAGGTTTGGCCTTCTTATCAAAAGCTTTCTTCATTCTCTACTGATATAATTGACCATGACACATGGCAGTTAACCTCTTCTCTTCAATCAAATTCAACTGGTCAAATTTGGTCTGACACCATTCAGCTTCAGTCAACTTGGCTTCCATCAGCACACGCAATGATAAGATCTCAACCTCTATCGGGAGCAAAACTTCCATGCCATAAACAAGTGAAAATGGGTTGCCCCTGTTGAAGTGCGGATGGATGTACGGTACCCATGCAAAGCAAATGGGAGCGTCTCATGCCAATCTTTGTACGTTACAACCATCTTCTGAATGATCCTCTTGATGTTTTTGTTCGCAGCTTTAATAACCCCATTCATCTTGGGTTTGTAGGGAGAAGAATTATGATGTCCAATCTTGAAGTCTTTGTAAAGAGCTTCCACCATATTATTATTCAAGTTAGATCCATTATCAGTAATGATCTTACTTGGTATACCATATCAGCATATAATTTTATTCTTAATAAACCTCACAACAACTTGCTTGGTCACATTCGCATACGATGCCGCTTCAACCCACTTTGTGAAGTAGTCAATAGCCACTAGAATGAAACGATATTCATTCAGAGCTTTGGGCTCAATCATGCCAATCATATCAATTCCCAACATGGAGAAGGTCCATAGAGAGGAAATGACATTTAACATCGTCGGAGGAACATGAATCTTATTTGCATATATTTGACACTTGTGGATTTCTTCACAAACTTGCAACAGTCAGATTCCATTGTCAGCCAAGAGTAACCTACTCTCAACATATTCTTCGCCATAGTGTAAGACCCTAATTTTGACCCTAAGATCCCTCATGGCATCATATCATTGCTCATTGCATTGCCTCAAGGATCATAGCGTCTTGGCTCCTTTACCCTAGGGTTAGGACTTGTGTGAGTTGGTTTGAGACCATCAAGCATGCTTGAATTGTATATTATTGCTTTTCTTATTTTGTTTACTAACCAAAAGCACAAAAATATGTCACTAACTTGTTTTGTTTTGAAGCTTAAGCAATCATGAGATCCAAGGCTCCTATGATCATTGAAATGGCCAGATGAAGATGAAAGCAAGCATGACAATGGTCCCCAAAGCTATAAATAATCATATATGTCTCCCAAGTATCTCAATTTGCCAATTTTATCAAGATAAGCCAAAGGGCTTGAAGATTGTTTCCCAAGGAAACCCTAATTCATATATGCATTGACTGTGCCTTGCTCATAAAGAAACCTTAACCTATGATAAAATTCAATCAAGGGAAGTTATTTAATTCATTATTTTATGCATATATGATCCTATGTGAGTATCCTCAATCATTCATTCATTAAGATTTGAAGTTTGGATTTGTGAAGTTGACCAGTTAAATCATCTAACTAAATTGAAATCCACTGAGACCTAACTTTTGATGTGTTTGTCGAATGAAGATGACCCCAAGATAAAAATGTTCTTAAGAACCATTTTAACAACTTTCATGTTCATCAAAAATTAATTTTAAACATGGAAGGTCATCATTCATTTCAAAACATTATAGGTCATTTTGATAGAAACCCTAATTTTGGGTCAACTTCCCAAGGACCTAACTCACTCATTTTTTCTGATTTTTAGGTGATACCAATTGCATTGGAAATTTTGACATGTCTACTTCAAATTTTATGTTGGACAAAATTTCATAATCCAAAAAGAAACACATCTGATAATACAAAACATTATAGGGTACTTTGGACCAAAGCCATTGAATCTTGAAAAAGTCCAACTTCATGTGACCATAACTTTCTCATTAAAAACCCAAATGATGCATAATTTAAGTTCAAATTTATTGCCTTGAAAATATCTACAACTTTGATGTTGGAGGTTTTTCCATTTGAGCCTTGCATCATTTTAACAGAAGGGCTTGAAGTTGGTCATTTTTGGCAAACTTTTTCAAATACATGTTTTGTACATCAAACTTCATGGCCAGTTTTCACAATTTTCCCAGCTACAAATGGATTTTTGTCCAACATAGATTTTGTTCCTTATGTCAAGACTCGATGGAGGCAATTACGAACTCAGTTGGGGAAACCAACAAAACTCGGATGGAGATGCTGAAATGCTGCTGGGGAAGAAACATAAATCACACCAATTGCTTGGGGTAAACCAACAATGTTTCGCATTTTAGGGATTACTTGTTCCCGGACCGCTGTGGATATCCCGTAAATGAAATCGATTGCTCTTTAAAAAGTAATTGCTTTTATTATTTAAGAAAACATGATTTTTATTTTAAAACTTTAATTTCAAAATGATCATAATAAAATTTAATTCTATTTAGCTGAATAAATAAGAGTAGAAACAATTGGATAAAAAGCTCAACTTTATTTAATAGGATGGTAGTCTGTAAATTACAAGACTTCATAGATCTTTACAAAAGTTGAAAAATGGCAATCTACATGGAAAAGGACTACATTGAATATAAATACCACTAATACTTCTACCAACTATGATATCCGTTGTGCTCTTAGCTTTGGTTGAAGATGATTCAGAACCAAACATTATGCTCAAGAAAGTCTTCAAGATTGGAGATCAACAGGATACAGTTACTTGCCATAATCCCTAATTTTTGCATAAATTTCCCCAAGGTGGGGTACTCAATCTATCAGGATAACTATTTTGTTTTATGTATCTAACTTTTGCCTGGATCTCCCTTTCGGGTTTTTAATCCACCGAGACGCTCATTTTTGCCTAAGCCACCCTTTCGGGTTTTCAACTTAGCGAGTTGTTCTTTTCTTTTTTAGGCGAAGTATTTCTTGACTGCATCAGCATTCATAGGACACGTGAACTCTTCATCATCCATAGTTGTTAGAATCAAAGCACCGCTTGAAAAGGCTTTCTTAACAACATATGGGCCTTCATAATTAGGAGCCCATTTGCCCCTAGAATCTGGTTTGAAAGATAAGATCTTCTTGAGCACAAGGTCACCTTCTCTGAATACACGAGGTCTGGCCTACTTATCAAAAGCTTTCTTCATTCTCTACTGATATAATTGACCATGACACATGGCGGTTAACCTCTTCTCTTCAATCAAATTCAACTGGTCAAATTTGGTCTGACACCATTCAGCTTCAGTCAACTTGGCTTCCATCAGCACACGCAATGATAGGATCTCAACCTCTATCGGGAGCACAACTTCCATGCCATAAACAAGTGAAAATGGGTTGCCCCTGTTGAAGGGCGGATGGATGTACGATACCCATGCAAAGCAAATGGGAGCGTCTCATGCCAATCTTTGTACGTTACAACCATCTTCTGAATGATCCTCTTGATGTTTTTTTCGCAGCTTCAATAACCCCATTCATCTTGGGTTTGTAGGGAGAAGAATTATGATGTGCAATCTTGAAGTCTTTGCAAAGAGCTTCCACCATATTATTATTCAAGTTAGATCCATTATCAGTAATGATCTTACTTGGTATACCATATTAGCATATAATTTGATTATTAATAAACCTCACAACAACTTGCTTGGTCACATTCGCATGCGATGCCGCTTCAACCCACTTTGTGAAGTAGTCAATAGCCACTAGAATGAAACGATATTCGTTCAAAGCTTTGGGCTCAATCATGCCAATCATATCAATTCCCAACGTGGAGAAGGTCCATAGAGAGGAAATGACATTTAACAGCGTCGGAGGAACATGAATCTTATTTGCATATATTTGACACTTGTGGATTTCTTCACAAACTTGCAACAATCAGATTCCATTGTCAGCCAAGAGTAACCTACTCTCAACATATTCTTTGCCATAGTGTAAGACCCTAATTTTTACCCTAAGATCCCTCATGGCATCATATCATTGCTCATTGCATTGCCTCAAGGATCGTAGCATCTTGGCTCCTTTACCCTAGGGTTATGACTTGTGTGAGTTGGTTTGAGACCACCAAGCATGCTTGAATTGTGTATTATTGCTTTTCTTATTTTGTTTACTAACCAAAAGCACAAAAATATGTCACTAACTTGTTTTGTTTTGAAGCTTAAGCAATCATGAGATCCAAGGCTCAGAGAAGGCTCCTGTGATCATTGAAATGACCAGATGAAGATGAAAGCAAGCATGAAAATGGTCCCCAAATCTATCAATCATCATATATGTCTCCCAAGTATCTCAATTTTCCAATTTGATCAAGATAAGCCAAAGGGCTTGAAGATTGTTTCCCAAGGAAACCCTAATTCATTTGTGCATTGATTGTGCCTTGCTCATAAAGCAACCTCAACCTATGATCAAATTAAATCAAGGTAAGTTCTTTAATTCATTATTTTATGCATATATGAGCCTATGTGAGTATCCTCAATCATTCATTCATTAAGATTTGAAGTTTGGACTTGAGAAGTTGACCAGTCAAATCATCTAACTAAATTGAAATCCACTGAGACCTAACTTTTGATGTGTTTGTCGAATGAAGATGACCCCAAGAGAAAAATGTTCTTAAGAACCATTTTAACAACTTTCATGTTCATCAAAAATTAATTTTAAACATGGAAGGTCATCATTCATTTCAAAACATTATAGGTCATTTTGATAGAAACCCTAATTTTGGGTCAACTTCCCAAGGACCTAACTCACTCATTTTTTCTGATTTTTGGGTGATACCAATTGAATTGGAAATTTTGAGATGTCTACTTCAAATGTTACGTTGGACAAAATTTCATAATCCAAAAAGAAACATATTTGATAATACAAAACATTATAGGTCACTTTGGACCAAAGCCATTGAATCTTGAAAAAGTCCAACTTCATGTGACCATAACTTGCTCATTAAAAATCCAAATGATGCATAATTTAAGTTCAAATTTATTGTCTTGAAAATATCTACAACTTTGATATTGGAGGTTTTTCCATTTGAGCCTTGCATCATTTAAACAGAAGGGCTTGAAGTTTGTCATTTTTGGGAAACTTTTTCAAATACATGTTTTGTACCTCAAACTTCATGGCCATTTTTCACAATTTTCCCAGCTACAAATGGATTTTTGTCCAATATAGATTTTGTTCCTTATGTCAAGACCTTTCCAACCATTATTGACATGCCTATGTTTGGATTTTCCAAGATGGATTTTCGAAGAGAGGAACATTTGTGACCATTTATGCATTTCACATGAAATCTTCTTACACAAGCAAATGCCATTCAAATCACACGTCCAATTCAACTTGGTTTAAGCTCTGCATTCATTTCCAATTGGTTTTGGGCCTCACAATCGCCTGTACAAGCCCATGCATGGAGGACCCAATGATCATGCACACGAGTTCCATTCCCTTGCCTTGCACTTTCAGCTATAAATAGATGCATTGCTTCATTCAATTCTCAACCTGAAGGCGCCTAAAACTCTGCTGGAATTGAATCCTAACCTCACATCAAAGGAATTTTGCATTTTCATTTCACTTTTCAAGTTTGATTTTCAACAACATCAGTTGATCTTCAATATTAATTCCTAAGCCTTGCACTCATACCATACCTCAAGATCAAGCTGCAAGCAAGAGATTGGTTCGATCGTGCTCATCAAAGTTGCACTTCAAAGGTTTACATCTCAACGATTTTGCTTCGAATCTCATCATATATTATGCTTTGCTTGAGTTTGCTTGGTTTTCTGAAGTCCTCATGTGAGAGGCAAGCCAATGGTGGCTGTAATTTCATGAATTGTTGCTCTTCAGCTTGAACACCTGGATTTTCCATCTCAGATTTCTCCTTCTATAGGGATCTTGAGTGAAATCCAAGGTTATAGGGGTGATGTACATCACCCCAGCTTTAATTTGGTATAAGGCATGTGTGGTTTGGTTGAGGTTGCAAAACCTGCAACTGGTGGTCGATTTCTGTTTTCTCGCTGGAGAGGACGGTGGTTTCCATCACCGTCCCCACGTGGTTGATCCTGAACCATTGGATGAGGCTCCCACGATCTAATCATGGCCATGCTTTTGTTTGACTTCATTTAATTCATGATACCACGTGTTTGACTAGGGTACACAATGAGCGCGCACGTGAGAGACTCAGGATCATCCACGTCAATTAATTAATGATGATTCAACGCTTCCTGATTTTTCTATTTTCCTAATTTCTGTTTTATTTTCTTTTATTCCATTTATTTTCAAAAATTCATAACTCTTTTATTTGAAATCACAAAAATATGGGACCAATTGCAATTTTTTTCTCTTAAATTCTAGTTTCATAATCTGATTTTTAATTACTTTTATGATTCCATTTAATATTTTTTGGTGAATTTTTTTGTTTTTAATTGTTTTTAATTCATTTAAAATACTTTTAGTTATTCAAAAATGCCAAAAATATTTTCTTAATACATGTGGATGATGATAAATCTATAAAAAATATTCTCATCAATTTCTTAATTGATTTGAGATTTATTTGAGATTTTAGTCCATTTGTGTTATTTTTCTTCATTTTTTAATTGTTTAAAAATAGTTTCTGTTTTCAAAAAATATTGAGAAAATCTGTCAAACCTAGTTTCACCATGTTAGACATATGATGATCCAATTGGACTTGTCCAAGTTGATTTGAATTGGATTTGAAGTTTAACCTTACTTTGTTCATTTTATTTCATGTATTATTTTAATTCCAAAAAATACAAAAAATATGTTTGTCCTTTGTTGACTTCTAATCTTCATTTCACTTCTGTTTACCATTGATTAATGTTGATCCCATTCACATTTGATCATTGTGTTTTTGTTATGTCTTTTGAATTTTCATTTTGTACATTTCATCTTCATCTCTCATATTCTTCTTTTTCTTTTGACCAATGAGTTAATGATTTGTGGTTAGCCTTGACATATGAGGGGCTTAACCTTCTTTGATCCAAATCAAATTCAACTTGATCAAAGATCAAGTGAATTGCTTTGTGTCCAAGATAGGTTGCTTCTTGGTCAAGAAAAGAACCTGAAATCCATACAAGGTCATTCTTCTTTTCTTTTGGCATGGCAAGTTGTAGGAGCTTGGCTTACTAGTCATGATCTCTAACTTGTGTTATTTGGCCTATAGTTTTATTGACCGGTCTCAGAAATGTGTGACTACTACATTAGTCCACTTATGATTGCTTAACATAGCGCTAAATTGCCTTATGGCACACTAACACTAACTACTAACTACTAACTTATAATTTAAGCATTTAATTCTTGCAATTTACTTTAATGCAATTTAATTTCTTGCTCATTTATTCATATTGTCTTTTCCTTTTTCTCATTTGAGCTCATGTTTATGTTTATGCCATTTGCCTTTTGCTCACTTGAGCACATTATTGTGTAAATATAATATTGCCTTGTATATGTTTTGTCTTTGTTTGTGTGAACCCAATGCAAAAAGGAGAAAGGACTTAGAATTAGGACCTCACCTATGCTTAATGGAGTTCAAGAGCAACTAGGCCTCATGCCTTTAGAATGCTAAAATTGTTGAAGAGCAACTAGGCCTCATACCTTTAGAATGCTTACATTTTGATGTTGACTTGAAAGGACCCCTAATCTAAACACTCTCTTTATCCATTATTTTATTGCATTGTGAACTTTTTGATTGTTTGTTCTTGTGTGATAGGGATTCCAAACTTGAGATAGTTAGAAGGACCATTGTCATGAGCATCCAAGTTAAGAGACAAGCCAAATGAAGATCCTAGGAGCTTGATTAAATATTTGTTTGATTGCTTGAGTTAATTGCTAAGTCCAAAGGAAAGGAGCATCTTGAATCATCTTTATGATCTCAAGAAAGGAACTCCAAGGGTTTTATTCTCTTCTCTCATCTTTGCATGTTTAGGACTAGTCATTCTCTTCTTCTCTCCACTCTAACCCAAGCCAAACTCATTTTGTGCAAACATTGACATTGTTTTCAAAACTAGAAACCTAGGCCATATGCCTTTGATTTTTCAAACTCTTTTCACTAATACTCATTGTAAATGAACTCTAATTCATACCTTGACCTCATTTTGTGAATACTTTTAATTTGTAAATTCAACTCACTCCAAGTGATTTTTGTGGTTCCAGTGACCATCTTTGATTAAAACTTTTTTCATAAACATTAGCCATAGGTTTGAGTTATCATAGTGGTTGATGTAAACCTCACCTTATCCTTAGTGATTTGACTATAAGTCTTCCATACTTATTATAGGGTGAATCCATCACTAGTATGTTGAAGCTCTCCTCACATGGTGGATTGTTGGTTTAGGTTGAGTTTTCTCCCTTTGATAACAAAAGACCTTAAGGCTTTTGATCAAATCAATTCACATATTCTTTTGAGATTTTTACCCCGAACTACGAGGTTTTGATCCTACCTTTGTGATGGTACGTAGGCAATGGGTTCATCCATTCAAACAACAAAATTGTAAATAATTTGTATATTCTTTTCTCATCTCCCCAATTATGTTTGCACAAATATTTTCACAAATACCAACCTACCATACAACTTTGCAAAAAGGGCTCCCTTAGAGTACTAAGGATGTTTTGGGTGCTTAAAACCATCTCATTGCATAACTAACCCCCTTAACCATATCTCTGACATTTTTATTAGTTTTTGATTTGATAAAACTTATTACTTTGTTTTTGTTCGCTTTCTAACCTTTACTTTGGATAAATAGAAGTGCGGTGGCGACTCGAATTGTATGCTTAATTTTGATTTAGTCCATAAATCTAAAGGTAACGAATACCCCGCTACAGAAAAGTGGCGACTCTGCTGGTGATACTGTTGATTGTTTCCTAAGGGGTTTAGCCTACTTTTTGCCTTTGTTGTATTGTATGATTATATTTGTTTGTGACATATTTTTTGTGCAAATTTGGGATGACTGTATTGTTTGTAATGTATGAATTGCTTGATATATATCAATTGCTTGTGGGCTTGGTGGTCTCTTGTGAGATGAGTTCTATACCCGAACTCGAGTGCACTTATGATAGGAGAATGACATAGTCTTGTTGACTTGTGTGGAGTTATTCCTTAGCAAGTTGACTTGCAAGCCCATTCACTTGGTGGAGGTCTTGTTGGGATCAATAATGTCACACGAGTAGTCATGGTTAGGCATTACTTTTTCCAATATATACCTTAGAAGCCAAGGACCTTAGATTACCTAGCCCATCTTGGCCTATTTTAGGACGTAGTGCGAAAATCATTCAAGTGTAAGATTTGATACGATTGTTACGCGATACTACACTCATAAGAGTCTCTCTTGAGAATATTTTTGGAATACGAGTAGTCGTTTCATCCGATAATATCCGAAATATGAGATGATGACTATGGGGACCTCTTGTAGAACATGATTGTCAAGTTTAACCATAGTACACTCCCTTTGGGTGGTTCTTAACCGAGACTCCATGCTCGTGACTTGCAACAAACCCTTGATTTGCGGCTGGTTCGTTCTCGTATATCCTTAATATCAATGGAACTTGGGTGTTGATAAGGTGCAAACCATAATCCACCAAAATGGATGATTGATATTGAGGATGACTTTATCCATCTCGTGACCTTTGTGTGGCGTGACTTGCTTGATCCTTGAGTGTGATTATTGCATCCATGCATTCATGCATTCATACACATCCATATCATCATCAATGAGAAAATTTTCAAGGAACTTAAGAGGTCTATTTGCAAATTTTCAGACATGGATAAACAAAGAAGGAATATGAAGAAGTACAATTTCAGACAACCCGACTTGAAAGAGTTAAGGAGTTTGACATCCTATGTATTAGATCCCTTGGAGTTCAAGGCTCGTCATGGAAAGCTTTTGTCTATTCTTACTACTCAGGTGGATGAAGGTCTGATGAGTGTGTTGGTGTAGTTCTATGATCCTATGTATCGTTGCTTCACTTTCCCAGATTTCCAGCTTATGCCTACACTTGAGGAGTATGCCTATCTCGTGGGTATACCTATCTTAGACCAGTTGTCGTTCAGTGGCTTGGAGAGAGTTCCTTCTTCCCAAGAGATTGCTGATTTGTTGCATATAGATGTATCTGATATTGGTGCTCATATGACTACCAAAGGTGGAATTCAAGGTATCCCATCTGATTTCCTCATTGCTCAAGCTACTTTGTTTGGGAAGGCCATGAGTGAGGACGCCTTTGAGGCCATATTTGTACTTCTCATCTATGGTCTAGTGTTATTCCCCAACATCGACAATTTTGTTCATGTGAACGCTATTAGGATTTTCTTTAATCTTAATCCCGTTCCTACTCTGTTGGGTGCCACTTATTTCTCTTTGCATATGAGGAATGCAAAGGGTGGTGGTACCATTGTGTGTTGTTTGCCTCTGTTGTACAAGTGGTTTATTTCGCACTTATCACAGACGCTCGCCTTCAAGGAGAACAAAGGATGTCTACGGTGGTCCACGAGACTTACGTCTCTCACTAATGATGATATCTTTTGGTATAACCGTGTGTATGATGGTGTGCAGATTATTGATTCTTGTGGTGAATTCTCCAATGTGCCTCTTCTTGGTACATGTGGTGGAATAACTACAACCCTGTTTTGGCTCGCCGTCATCTTGGGTTCCCCTTAAAGGATAAACCTAACAACATTCTGTTGGAAGGTGTGTTCTTTCAAGAGGGTAAAGATCCCCAGAACTTGAAGGGCAGGATGGTCCATGCTTGGCACAAGATTCATAGGAAGGGAAGGAAAGAGCTTGGTCCAAAGAATTGTATACTTTGGAACCCTACACCTCGTGGGTAAGGAAGAGAGATTCTGAGTACCGCATGCCCTATGAATATCCGAGACCTACACCTATGGTTATGGTTGGGCCTTCAACCCTCCCTAACCAAGGAGTAGAGGAGTTGAGAGATGAAGATCGTTTGCGTGCTTGGGTCCGTGAGCGAGAGGCCTAGATGTTTATGAGAAAATGGATGTTATGAATGACCAATTCCTTGAGCTGCACAAGGAACTGAAGACTCTAAGAGGGAAAGACCTCTTCGGTAAATCTGCTGCTGAGTTGTGCCTCGTGCCCAATGTCAAGATCCCTATCAAGTTCAAAGTACCTGACTTTGAAAAATATAAGGGAAACACTTGCCCTCTCAACCATCTTGTTATGTACGCACGCAAGATGTCAACCCAGACTGACAATGATCAACTCCTCATCCACTATTTCCAGGACAGCCTGTCCGGCGCCGCACTCAGATGGTATATGGGTATGGATAGTGCGAACATCCGCTCCTTCAACGATCTTGGCGAAGCTTTCGTCAAGCGGTACAAGTACAATGTTGATATGGCTCCCGATAGGGACCAGCTGAGGGCTATGTCCCAGAAGGAGAAGGAAACATTCAAGGAGTACGCCCAGAGGTGGCGTGAATTGGCCGCACAGATTGTGCCCCCACTCGAAGAGAAGGAAATGACCAAGATCTTTCTGAAGACCTTGAGTTCATTTTATCACGAGAGGATGATAGCTAGTGCTCCCTCGGACTTCACCAAAATGGTAAACATGGGGATGAGGCTAGAGGAAAGAGTCCGGGAAGGACGTCTGACCCGTGATGAAGGCTCTTCTGCAAAGCGGTATGGGGGCTTTGCAAAGAAGAAAGAGGGAGAGGCACATGATGTGTCTTCCCATATTAAAAGAAGACCCTCTGTGAAGAGGAAGACTGTCCGCCCTGCCAGTAACCAGCATCAGGTGGCTCATATAGCACCTGCCTTCAGGGAAACTCAGCATTATCAACAACAACCGCAACAACAACAGCATCGTCCGCAACAGCAGGCCTACCAGCCTCGAAACAACAGCAATACCAGCACTAGCTATGATTGGAAGATGGTCACTTTCGATCCAATTCCAATGACCTATGCTGAACTCTATCCGTCTCTGATAGACAGAAAGTTGATCACTCCATGTGACCCACCTGCTGTACCGACCAACCCTGAGTGGTGGTATAAGCCTGAGCTTCAATGTGTTTATCATTCTGGTGCTCCCGGACATGTTGTGGAGAACTGTTATCCCTTGAAGACCAAGGTGCAAGACCTTGTTAGAAGTGGGATCTTGTTTTTTGAGGACATAGGTTTGAATGTGAAGAAGAACCCATTGCCCGAGCATGGGAAATCTGTTGTGAACATGGTCCAGGGTTGCCCTGGCAAATACAAAGTCCTGTATGTCGGTCACATCAGGCAATCGTTGGTCGAGATGCATAGAATGTTATATGGATACAGTCATTATGAGCATGACCACAACAGATGCCGAGTGTGCACTGTCAACGAGAGAGGATGTCGCCAAGTCAGGAAGGACATCCAAGAGATATTGGATCAGGGTGTGATCTAGATACTTCAGAATCGTGATAAGGATAATGTGAATGTTATATCTCATGTTTTCAGAATACCCGAACCTGTTGTTATCAGATATGATGGCAGCAAGAAGAAGGTTTCTCCATCTCTTATAATCAAGCCAGCAGGCCCGGTCCCGTACTCTTCGGATAAAGTTGTTCCCTACAGATATAACACAGTTGCGTTGGAAGACGGGATGGAGGTGTCGTTGCCCTCTATATCTGACGTTAGTGGTGTGACCCGCAGTGGTCGTGTTTTTTCGGTGCCGCTGAAACCCCACCAAGATGACATTGTGAGAACTGATGTTGATAATTCTGCTGGTCCTGTGGGGACTTCTTCTTCTTCGAATCTGGAACTTGTTGTAAAGGGTGTTAACCCTGCTGTTGTTGATAAATCTACTAAAGCTCCTGTTCCTGTTGGTCAGAATGGCATTCTGAAAGAGGACTGTGATGAGATGTTGAGGCTCATCAAGAGGAGCGAGTATAATGTTGTTGATCAGCTGCTTCAAACTCCATCAAAGATATATGTCCTATCTTTGCTGATGAATTTTGAGCCACACCGCGAAGCTTTGCAGAGGGTGTTGGACGTGGCATATGTGGATCACAATGTCACAATTGAACAGTTTGATATCATTGTTGCAAACATAACTGCTTGTAACAATTTGAGCTTTTGGGATGCTGATCATCCCGAGGAGGGAAAAGACCACAATTTGGCTCTACACATTTCCATGAACTGCAAGTATGATGCCTTATCTAATGTGTTGGTAGACACTGGATCATCGCTTAATGTGTTGCCAAAATCCACTCTGGCCAAACTTTCTTATCAAGGGCCTCCCATGAGGCAGAGTGGAGTGGTAGTTAAGGCTTTTGATGGAACGAGGAAAACTGTGATTGGCGAAGTTGAGCTCCCAATCAAGATTGGACCTAGTGATTTCCAAATCACTTTCCAGGTCATGGATATCCACCCATCATATAGTTGTTTACTCGGCAGACCATGGATTCACGAGGCAGGCGTCGTGACATCCACCCTACACCAGAAGTCAAAATTCGTCAAGAATAAAAAGTTGGTGGTGATAGGGGGAGAGAAGGCTCTTTTGGTAAGCCATTTGTTTTCCTTTTCCTATATAGACGTTGAGGACGAGGTTGGGACTCCGTTCCAAGCCTTATCTATTGCTGAGCCTTCAAGGAAAGGACCATCTTCATTTGCTTCCTACAATGATGCGAAGTTGGCCATTGAGCATGGCGCAACTACTGGTTTAGGACAAATAATTAAGCTGGAAGACAATAAATCCCGGGCTGGCATAGGGTATTCTTCAGGCACTTTCAATGAGCATGGTTTGTTCCAGAGTGGAGGTTTTATCCACACTGTTGAAGACCAAGAGGCTGCTGCCATAATGGAAGATGATGCAGAGGAAGATCTGGGCAACTTTGTCATCCCTGGAGGAATCTGCAATAATTGGGTCGCTGTTGATGTTCCAACAGTTATCCATAAGTCCACGTAGTGTGTTCACTTTTGTTTAAAAACCCTTCTCCCATGCCAAAAGGAAAAGCGATGACATTGTTGGCATACATTAATACAATGATATTCATTCAAAAGTTACATGTTAAATGTTTGTTTTTCCAAATTATTTTCCCTTTTTTCTTTTTTGCATGAAATTGGTGATCACTTAAAAACCCTAAAAAGAGAATAAAATAATCTTTTCATCTGCATAATGATTTGCTTTGCTTGAATTCTGAAATCTCTTTTTATATCTCAAAATCATTATGCAGGTTGATCAAACCCTTTGAACATAATGATCCAACACCATATCCCAACTTTGAGTTCCCTGTATTTGAGGCCGAAGAAGATGATGTTGAAGAGATTCCTGATGAGATTACCCGTCTGCTTGAGCAGGAAGAGAAGATCATTCAGCCGCATCTCGAGAATCTGGAAAAAATCAACTTGGGGTCTGAGGATTGTGTTCGCGAAGTGAAGATTGGGGCACTCCTAGAAGAGTCTTTAAAGAAGGGGTTGATTGAGTTGCTACGAGAATATGTCGACGTCTTTGCCTGGTCATATGAAGACATGCCTGGTCTGGATACCGATATCGTGCAACATTTCCTGCCTTTGAAGCCTGAGTGTGTGCCTGTGAAGCAGAAGCTCAGAAGAACTCATCCTGATATGGCAGTGAAGATTAAAGAAGAAGTTCATAAGCAAATTGATGTGGGGTTTCTGGTGACTTCTACATATCCTCAATGGGTGGCCAATATTGTTCCAGTGCCTAAGAAAGACTGAAAAGTCCGAATGTGTGTGGACTATCGAGACTTGAATAAAGCTAGTCCAAAAGATGATTTTCCTCAACCACATATTGATATGTTGGTAGAAAATACAGCTAAATTCAATGTCTTCTCATTTATGGATGGATTTTCTGGTTATAACCAGATTAAAATGGCACCCGAGGATATGGAGAAGACAGCATTCATCACACCTTCGGGAACATTCTGTTATCGAGTGATACCCTTCGGTTTGAAGAACGTCGGAGCCACATATCAATGTGTTATGACCATCTTGTTTCATGATATGATGCACAAGGAGATCGAGGTATATGTTGATGATATGATTGCAAAGTCGAGAACGGAAATTGAACATGTAGAGCACTTGTTGAAGCTTTTTCAGTGTTTGAGGAAGTACAAACTCCGTCAGAATCCGAACAAGTGTACATTTGGAGTCCGTTCCGACAAGTTATTGGGCTTTATTGTCAGTGAAAGAGGTATTGATGTTGATCCTGCCAAGGTCAAAGCAATACAAGAGATGCCTGCGCCCAAGACTGAGAAGCAAGTCCGAGGTTTTCTTGGCCGCTTGAATTATATTTCCATATTTATATCCCACATGGCTGCCACATGTGCTCTTATATTCAAGCTCCTCCGGAAAGACCAGCATCATGATTGGACCGAGGATTTCCAGAAATCTTTTGACAGTATCAACGAGTACCTGTCTGAACCTCTGATTCTGTCTCCACCTGTTGAGGGGAGACCATTGATTATGTACTTGACCGTTCTTGAAGACTCTATGGGTTGTGTATTGTGTCAGCAAGATGAATTAGGGAAGAAAGAGTATGCTATATACTATCTGAGTAAGAAGTTCACTGATTATGAGTCTCGGTACTCAATGCTTGAGAAGACATGTTGTGCTTTGGCTTGGCCTGCTAAGCGCTTACGCTAGTATATGTTGAATCATACGACTTGGTTGATATCCAAAATGGATCCAATCAAGTATATCTTTGGGAAGCCTGCTTTAACTGGGAGGATTGCCCGTTGGCATATGTTGTTGTCTGAGTATGATATTGAGTATCGAGCTCAAAAAGCTATTAAAGGTAGTATCTTGGCTGACCACTTGACACATCAACCAATTGAGGATTATCAGTCTGTTCAGTATGACTTCCCAGATGAGGAGATTCTGTATTTGAAGATGAAAGATTGCGATGAGCCTACACTCGATGAAGGGCCAGAACCTGGTTCCCGTTGGAGCATGGTATTCGATGATGCTGTTAATTAGTATGGAAATGGTATTGGGGCAGTGATTATTACTCCTCAACGCACACATTTTCCTTTTACAGCAAGGATAACTTTCAAATGCACGAATAACATGGCGGAGTATGAGGCATGTATTATGGGTTTAGAAGAGTGTATTGATCTTAGGATCAAGCATCTTGATGTTTATGGTGATTCGGCCCTTGTTGTTAATCAGATTAAGGGTGAATGGGAGACGAATCAGCCTGGCCTCATCCCATATAGAGATTATGCGAGGAGGATTTCAACTTTCTTTACTAAGGTTGACTTCCACCATATTCCTCGAGATGAGAATCGGATGGCAGATGCTCTTGCTACACTTGCTTCAATGATTATGGTGAAATATTGGAATGAAGTCCCCAATATCACTGTGATGTGCTTGGATAGACCAGCTCGTGTATTTGCAGTTGAAGAAGTGAAAGACGATAAGCCATGGTATCATGATATCAAGTGTTTTCTTCAGAGTCATATTTACCCGCCTGGGGCATCTGTTAAAGATAAGAAGACTTTGAGGAGATTATCAGGCAGTTTCTACCTCAATGGCGATGTGCTTTACAAGAGGAATTTTGATATGGTTGTGCTCAGATGCATGGATAGACACGAAGCAGACCTATTAATGACTTAAGTCCATGAGGGTTCGTTTGGTACTCATTCCAATAGACATGCCATCAAAAAGAAGATGTTGAGAGCAGGCTACTATTGGCTGACAATGGAGTCTGACTGTTGCAAGTATGTGAAGAAATGCCACAAGTGTCAGATCTATGCGGATAAAATTCATATTCCCCCGACACTTCTGAATATTATTTCATCACCATGGCCTTTCTCCATGTGGGGGATTGACATGTTGGCATGATAGAGCCAAAGGCGTCGAACGATCACCATTTCATTCTCGTAGCAATCGATTACTTCACCAAGTGGGTTGAAGCGGCATCATATGCAAACGTGACCAGGCAGGTGGTTGTGAAGTTTATCAAGAATCAACTTATATGCCGATATGGTGTGTCAGACAAGATCATTACTGATAATGGATCTAATTTGAACAGTAAGATGATGAAAGAGTTGTGTAGCGAGTTCAAGATTGCATATCATAATTCTTCTCCTTATAGACCCAAGATGAATGGGGTTGTTGAAGCTGCTAACAAAAACATTAAGAAGATTATCCAGAAGATGGTCGTTACATACAAGGATTGGCATGAGATGTTGTCATTTACTTTGCATGGCTATCGTACATCTGTCTGCACTTCAACAGGGGCAACCCCTTTCTCTCTTGTTTACGGCATGGAAGATGTGCTCCCCGTGGAGGTTGAGATCCCATCAATGGGAGTCTTGATGGAAGCCAAGTTGACTGAGGCTGAATGGGTTCAGAGTCGTTATGACCAACTAAATTTGATTGAAGAGAAGAGATTAATTGCCATGTGTCATGGTTAGTTATATCAGCAAAGGATGAAGAAAGCCTTTGATAAGAAGGTCAAGCCTCGTGTGTTCCGAGAAGGTGACCTCGTGCTCAAGAAAGTCTTGTCTTTCACGCCCGATTCCAGGGGCAAGTGGACTCCAAACTATGAAGGTCCATATGTTGTTAAGAGAGCCTTTTCAGGCGGTGCTTTGATACTTACAACTATGGATGGGGAGGATTTCACTCGTCTTGTGAATTCAGATGCAGTCAAGAAATACTTCGCCTAAAATAAAAATAGAATAGCTCGCTAAGTTGAAAACCCGAAAGGGCGACTTAGGTAAAAATGAGCGTCTCGGTGGATTGAAAACCATAAAGGGCGGTCCAGGCAAAAGTTAGAGACATAAAAAAAAATGAATATATATCCCGCTAGATTGAGTACCTCACCCTGGGGCAATCTAGGCAAAAATTAGGGATTTTAGCAAGTAACTGCATCTTGAGAAGACTTTGTTCTATAGTTGTTGTTTGTCAAAGATTTTCGCTCAGTCATCGTCAACTGAAGCTTCAAATACATTGGATTAGGAGTTGGTGGAGAAATGGTCATTATGTTCAATGTAGCCCTTTTTCCAATATATATCACCAATTTCAAATTTGTAAAGATCCATGGAGTCCCGCCATTTGCGGACTACCATTCTATCAAATAAATTTGAGCCTTTATTCAACTCTTTGCACTCTTATTTGTTTCTGTTCAACAAATGTTTGCATGTTTTAATTGATAAATATCATTGTTTTAAATAAAGTTTTTATATAAACTATTTTTTAAACAAAGTGAACATTCACAATGACTGAAAGGATAAATGGAATGTCTTAGTGCTCTCCCAAGGATAGCATGATCTCCAAAAGGGTAAGACATTTGTTCATATTCCTAGCATATTTTATTCGCTTCATCATCTTTCGGGTTGGCCTTGATCTTCTTGGAGATGTGTATGCCTCCATCCTCAGAACCCCAGAGAGTCTGACTCTAGCATTTGTGTTTTATCAATTATATGGTTGTCATCCCTTGTGTGGACTGACCTAAAATCTCTTATAGATTGATAAAAATTGATATGCTATCTATTTTCGAGGAAGTTGGCCTTCCCTCGGCATAACTAGAAATCTCCCGTAGAGTGAGCAGGAATTCCCAGCAGGAGTGGAAATCCTCAAGCAGTTTGGCTTATAGTTTCTCCCCCAGCGGGTTTGTCTATAACTCATCCCCGGTAGGTTTGCTCACAGTAGACTGTCCCCTGTTGGATCGCCTTTAGCCTTCCCTAGTGGAGTTGCCTGATCAGAGCATGATAATTTGTTTTCCCTCCTTATTGGAAGGCTTCCTCTAAGCAGAGCTGGTGTTGAAAATGTTTATTTCCTTCCCCAGCGGAGCGGTGGTTCTCCCCTTTTGGATGAGATGTCTTCACAGCAGGTGAGAAGTTTGGAACTTCTGTTTGGTGGTTGTTCCCCATAGAATTTCACGTTATCCGTGTTGAACTCTCCAGTAGAGTTTCTTCTACGATGGATCTTTTAGTCGACAGCAAGTCCATGGCGGTGACTCTGTGGCTTCCCCTGGAAGATGTGTTGTTTCTCTCCCCAGCGGATTGATTTAATTCTTCTCCCGGTGGCAGAGGTGTTTCTTCAGCCGTTAGAAGAGAATGTTTGGTTGATGTGTTTCTATTGGTGGTTGTTCCCCACAGAATTTCACGTCATCTCCTGATGAGATCCCTAGTAGAGTTCTTCTATGACTGATCTTATCCATATCTCCGCATGATCCCGAGAATTGTTGGAAGATTCCCCGCATTTGGTAGTTGTGACCTTTGCTTATCCCCAACAGTAGTCTCTGATCCCCAACGACCCTGCTTGTTCCCCTAGCAGCAGTCTGTGTCTCCTGGTATTTGATGATCCCCACCAAATTGGATTTCTCCTGTGGGCCTGGCCTTCTCTTTTGAGATGTTATACCGGATGTCTGTCCATTGATTCTTGGACCTGTTTGTGTTAGATATGTCTGTTTGTCAGCATTAATCATACATAAACCACGCATATACATGCATAATCATAGCATGCAGATATTCATGTTGCATTTTTGCCATATATCTTTGCTGGTTATCTCCTGCCTTTGGTGAAATGTTCTTCCCCAAGCAGATGTTTGTGTCTGATCTCTCCATGTAAAGTCAGCCTCATAGGCAGAGATTGTCTATCTTTCTTTCATTACTCCCCACTGAGTTATGTCCTCGTGGATGATTATTGTTTCAGTTTCCTCCCCAAATAAGTATTGGGATGGAATTACTCCCCTGAGTTATATCCTCATCGGGTTGAGTCTTGTTTCATTGTGTCTCTCTAGTTTGTTCCTAGATTGAGTCCTTCCTTGTTATTTTCCCCTGCAGTTCCTTGTGGTTCAGGTGATCAATTACTTAGTAAATAGTAATTGTTCATTCTCTCCCCATCGGATGTTGTGGCTTTCTACCCAGTAACCGGTAGGTGTAAGTCCTATTTCTGTGGTTTTCTATCCAGTTACCAGTAGATGTAATTCCTTTTTTGTTGGTTATCTTTATCCAATATTCGGTATGGATATTCCTTCATTTTTTAGTATACCACCCAGTAACCGGTGATATATCTCTTGGATAAATGCTCTTATCCGACAATTTATCCCCCGCGAGTCATCTTTCATTTACCCTTTTTGTTTGGGTAATGATTGTTTCTCCTTTGGATTGGTCATCATTATATACCCAGTATCCAGTATCCCGAGGTCCTTTCTTTTCGGTCGATTTATCCTTTATTAACCCAGTAGCCAGTTGTGGATAATCTGCCATGCGAGTATGTTATCTACATTCTGACGGTAATAGATAATATATCTCATGCACTCTTCAGTCAATGTCTTTTTTTCTTCCCCAGTTGAGTAAGATTCGTATTTCCTTGTAGAATCGAATGTCCATCCTGTAAATCGAGTTTGCTTTTTCAGCCCTCCTTTTCGGATGATGAGTGTCTTGGGAATTTCCCCAATTCACGCCCGGTTGGTCACCTATTATACGCCAGTAACCGGTATCCCTGGTGTTCCTTCCTTCTGCTCCCTATTATGACTATTTTGTCCCATATGGAGTCAGATTTTCCTGAGTTGAGATATACCTTTTAGGTCTTCCTCAGATGTTTTGGACGATTGATATCTCTCACCCTTATACCAGTCTTAGATACTCTTTCTCCCTGAGCGTGTTGTTCTGTCACCCTTATACCGGTGTATTTGATCACATGTCTCTTTGAGTTTATTACCCAGTAACGGGTAATATCTCATCATTTCTCCCTCAGCTGAGTCCTTTGTGGACATTCCCACCTGAGTCCAGATTTTTATCTGAAGTATCCTTTGTGGATAATTTGCTATATTGGCATATTCCCTAATGCATGCATCTTTGCGTCAGCTCGAGTCTTACCATTGATTTATTTTCATGGAATCCCTTCGTGTCTCCTAGCAAGTTTCAAGTCGTGACCTGCTCACGCATTTTCTCCCTATTTTCCCTAGAGTCTCTGTCTCCCTAGTGAGTGTATTACTCCTATGGATTTCTAGTTTCTCCTGATTTCTTTTTCTTTGTGGCCATATATCCCAACAGAGTATTAACTTTTGCATACATACATTTGCATCATGAGGTCTCTTAGGGACCAAAATTCATCTCTTCGTTATTATTTAAGCCCATTCTACCTCGTCGAGACGAATATTTTAACCTTTATATCTCCAGCTAGAATGACCTTAAATAGGGGCATCTGTAAGACCCTAATTTGGACCCTAAGATCCCTCATGGCATCATATCATTGCTCATTGCATTGCCTCAAGGATCATAGCATCTTGGCTCATTTACCCTAGGGTTGGGACTTGTGTGAGTTGGTTTGAAACAACCAAGCATGCTTAAATTGTATATTATTGCTTTTCTTATTTTATTTACTAACCAAAAGCACAAAAATATGTCACTAACTTGTTTTGTTTTGAAGCTTAAGCAATCATGAGATCCAAGGCTCAGAGAAGGCTCCTGTGATCATTGAAATGACCAGATGAAGATGAAAGCAAGCATGAAAATGGTCCCCAAATCTATCAATCATCATATATGTCTCCCAAGTATCTCAATTTTCCAATTTGATCAAGATAAGCCAAAGGGCTTGAAGATTGTTTCCCAAGGAAACCCTAATTCATTTGTGCATTGATTGTGCCTTGCTCATAAAGCAACCTCAACCTATGATCAAATTAAATCAAGGTAAGTTCTTTAATTCATTATTTTATGCATATATGAGCCTATGTGAGTATCCTCAATCATTCATTCATTAAGATTTGAAGTTTGGACTTGAGAAGTTGACCAGTCAAATCATCTAACTAAATTGAAATCCACTGACACCTAACTTTTGATGTGTTTGTCAAATGAAGATGACCCCAAGAGAAACAATGTTCCTAAGAACCATATGAACAACTTTCATGTTCATCAAAAATTCATTTGAAACTTGGAAGGTCATCATTCATTTCAAAACATTATAGGTCATTTTGACTAAAACCCTAATTTTAGGTCAACATCCCAAGGACCTAACTCACTCATTTTTTATGATTTTGAGGTGATACCAATTGCATTGGAAAGTTTGAGATGTCTAATTCAAATGTTATGTTGGACAAAATTTCATAATCCTAAAATAAACACATGTGATAATACAAAACATTATAGGTCACTTTGGACCAAAGCCATTGAATCTTGAAAAAGTCCAACTTCAAGTGCCCATAACTTTCTCATTAAAAATCCAAATGATTCAAACTTTAAGTCAACATTTATTATCTTGAAAATATCTACAACTTTAATGTTGGAGGTTTTTCCATTTGAGGCTTGAATCATTGAAACATAAGGGCTTGAAGTTTGACATTTTTGGCAAATTTTTTCAAATACATGTTTTGTACATCAAACATCATGGCCAGTTTTCACAATTTTCCCAGCTCCAAATGGATTTTTTTCCAACATAGCTTTTGTTCCTTATGTCAATAAATTTCCAACCATTACTCACATGCCTATGTTTGGATTTTCCAAGTGGGATTTCCGAAGAGAGGAACATTTTTGACCATTTATGCATTTCACATGAAATCTTCTTACACAAGCAAATGCCATTCGAATCACACATCCAATTCAACTTGGTTTAAGCTCAACATTCATTTCCAATTGGTTTTGGGCCTCACATGCGCCTGTGCAGGCCCATGCATGGAGGACCCAATGATCATGCGCACGAGTTCCATTCCCTTGCCTTGCACTTTCAACTATAAATATATGCACTGCTTCATTCAATTCTCAACCTGAAGGCGCCTAAAACTCGGCTGGAATTGTATCCTAACCTCACATCAAAGGAATTTTGCATTTTCATTTCACTTTTCAAGTTTGATTTTCAACAACATCAATTTATCTTCAATACTAATTCCTAAGCCTTGCACTCATACCATACCTCAAGATCAAGCTGCAAGCAAGAGATTGGTTGGATCGTGCTCATTAAAGTTGCACTTCAAAGGTTTACATCTCAACTGTTTTGCTTCGAATCTCATCATATATTGTGCTTTGCTTGAGTTTGCTTGGTTTTCTGAAGTCCTCATGTGAGAGGCAAGCCAATGGTGGCTTTAATTTCATGAATTGTTGCTCTGCAGATTGAACACATGGAGTTTCCATCTCAGATTTCTCCTTCTATAGGGATCTTGAGTGAAATCCAAGGTTACAGGGGTGATGTACATCACCCCAACTTTAATTTGGTATAAGGCACGTGTGGTTTAGTTGAGGTTGCAAAACCTGCAACTGGTGGCCGGTTTCTGTTTTCTCGCTGGAGAAGACGGTGGTTTCCACCACCGTCCCCACGTGATTGATCATGAACCCTTGGATGAGGCTCCCACGATCTAATCATGGTTGTAGCGGGGTATTCATTACCATTAGAGATATTGACTAAATCCAAGGTAAATCATACAAGTCGGGTCGCCACCGCACTTCTATTTATCCAAAGGAATGGTTAGAAAGCGAACAAAAACCTAAAAGTTTTTAACAAAAACTAGTAAAAGAGAAACAAAGATCTGGGTAAGGGGGTTGGTTATGTAATGGGAAGGTGTTAGGCACCCAAAACATCCTAGGTACTTCTAGGGAGCCCTTTTCATACTTGTTGCAAGGTTGTTGTTTTATGAAAATTGATTTGTGCAAACATGATTGAAGTGATGAGAAGAGAATATACAAGTTATTTACATTTTTGTGTTTGGATGGATAAACCCATTGCCTACGTACCATCTTATAAAAAGATTAGGATCAAAACCTCGTAGTTCGGGGTAAAAATTTCAAAAAAATGAGTTGGTGAATTGATTGGTCCAAAAGCCTTGAGATCTTTTGTTATCAAAGGGAGAAAACTCAACCTAAAACCACAAATCCACCATGTGAGGATAGCTTCAACATGCTAGTGAGGGGTTAACCCTATAATAAGCATGGAAGACTCATTGTCCATCACTAAGGATATAGGTGAGTATTACATCTACCACGAGGATAACTCAAACCTAATAGCTAAAGGTTATGGAAAATTTGATTAAGAAAATGGCCATTGGAACCACAAAAAGACATTTGAATGGGTTATATTTACCAATTAGAAGTATATACAAAAATGGTCAAAGTTGACTTAAAGATTCAATTCAAAATAAGTGTTATGAAAAGAAGGTTTGAAGATCAAAAGCCTAAGGCTTAGGTTTCTAATGTTTGAAAACAATAGTTAAATGTTTGCACAAAAAGTTTTGGCTTGGGTTAGAGTGGAGAGAAGAAGAAGAAGGGCTAAAGTCCTAAACAAAGCAAACAGAGGAGGGATAAAGAAACAAAACCACAATGGAGTTCCTCTCTTGAGATCATATAGATGATCCAAGTAGCTCCCATCCTTTGGAATAAGCAATCACAATAATAGTAAGCTCAAGCAATCAAACAAGTCTCTTAAGAGATCCTCAATGTATCTTGTGTCTTTCACTTTGAATGAACATGGCAATGATCCTCCAATTAAGCTCAAGTGGGAACCCATAGCACAAGAACACACACATCAAAAGTTCCATGAAGTAAATCAAGAATGGACAGGAGTGAGTTTAGAGATTTGGTCCATATTCATCATTAAGGTCCTTTTACTCCAATTTTTGCATAGGGAATGTCCTAGAATCTAAGTCCCTTTCTCCATTCTTTGCATAGGGTATGTCCTAGAATCTAAGTCCACTTCTTTGCATTTGGTTCACAACAATCAAAACAAAACACAAGCATAAAAATATATACACAATTATGTGCGCGAGTGAGCAAAAAGGCAAATGACATTAACATAAACATGAGCTCAAGTGAGCAAAGAGAAAAGCAAATGGATAATATGTGCAAGAATAGTAAATTGCATAAAAGTAAAGAGCAAAAAGTAAATGTTAGTTGTTAATGGTTAGTGTTAGTAGTTAGTGTGCCATAAGGCAAATTTAGCGCTATGTTAAGCAATCGTAATTGGACTTATGTAGAAGTCACAACTATCTAAGGTCGGTCAATAATAATGTAGGCAACAACACAAGTTAGAAGTCTTGATTAGTGAACCAAGTTCCAATAACTTGCCATGCCAAAAAGAAAAAGAAAAAAGAGAATTGATCTTGTATTGGTTTAAGTCCTTTGCATGATTTAGAAAACAACCTATCCTTAATGCAAAGCCATTCACTTGATCAATTGATTAAGATGAATTAGATTTGGATCAAGGAAGATTAAGTCTCCCTAATCAATGTTAACTTATCAACCTTCAACTCATTGATCAAAAGGAAGAAAGAAGAAGAAGAAAGAAGGAGATGAAGAATGGATAAGGAAATGGAAAGATCAAAATGTATGAGATGGAATAAGATGTACCAATCCACATGTATTGACCAATTGACATTGAAAGTCGAAGTCAAACAATAAGAAATCAGAAATGAGATGGAGATTGGAGATCAAACAAATAAGCATAATATTTTTGGCATTTTTAATATTAAAATAAACTTGAGTTAAAAAATAAAAGAAAGGTCAAACTTCAAAATTACTTCAAATCAACCTTGAAAGGTCCAAGTAATTTATCCCAAGTTCAACAAGGTCAAACAAAGTTTGACAAAAAATTTCAGCATTTTTAAAAGTCAGAAACTATTTTTAATCAATTAAAAATGAATAAAAATAACCTAATTGAACTAAAATCTCAAATAAATCTCAAATCAATTAAAAAATTGATGAGAATATTTTTCATAGATCCATCATCATTCAAATAGGTTGAGAAAATATTTTTGTATTTTTTGAATATCAAAAACTATTTAAAATGAATTAAAAATAACCAAAAAAGAGAAAATTCATAAAAAAAATCAAATGACAAAAATAAAAAATATTAAAAATCATTTTAAGAAACTAGAAATTATTTGGAGAATAATGCAATTGGTCTCATAATTTTTGGATTAAAAATGAGAGAGATATGAATTTTTGAAATAAAAGGAAATAAAGAAAATAAAATCAGAAAATTGGAAATTGCTAAAAATCCTGGCGCGTTGGATCTCCTTTCATTAAATGACGTGGAAGATCTGAGGGAAATGACATGCGCGCGCATCATAGGACCAAGTCAACTGAGCCACACATGGAATTAAATAAAGTCATAACAATGGAAGGCCCTGATTCATTCTGGAAATCATCATCAACGGCCTAGATTGAAACTGGAGAGGTGGACGGTGGTGTACACCACTGTCTTCTCCGGCAAGCTCTGGTGAGGTCCAGAATTTGCAGGTTTTTAAAACTCAATTAAAATGCACGATCCATACATCTTTGGAAAGCTGGGATGATGTACATCATCCCTGTGCCACTCAATTCCACTCTAGATCTCTATATTGAGAGAAATCAGAGATGGAAGCTATGTGGTGTTCATCATGAACTTAATGGATTTCAAAAATTAAATGCACAATCATGATGCCTCTGTTGAGAGGACTTCAGCCAACACAAGATCCAAGCAAATAGGTCAATATATGATGAGTTTCGAAGAAAAAACAAGTTGAAGAACAACCTTGATTTCTGGAAACTTGAGCTCGATTCCTTGCTTTCTTTGCCAAAACAGAAGATCAATGAGCTGAAGGATGAAGGTTTAGAAGCTTTAGATCCAAGGATTCAACCAGATGTAGTTGAATTTTGGATCTGAAAAATTTGAAAGAAAGTGAGATAGCTTCTTTGGTAATGGTTATGGATTCAATTGTGAAGCATCTTAGGCGCCATTAGGTTGAGAATTGAATGAAGATGAGCATGCTATTTATAGCCAAGGCTGATGCAAGCAAGGAGAAAATTCGTGTGCATGGAACTTGGAATTCTCATGCATGGGCCTGTACAGGCGCGTGCAAAGCCCAAAAATGGATGAAAATGCAAGCTGAACTCAAATGCCAATGGTTTGGACGTGTGATTGGAGCTGCATTGGCTTGTGCATGAAGTTATGATGTGAATTCCATAATTGAACCTAAACATTCACCTCTTCGAAAATGCCAATTAGAAAATCCAAACATAAGCATGTGGGTAATGGTTGGAAAGGTCTTGATGTAAGGAACAATTGCTATGTTGAACAAAACTCCATTTGAAGTGTGGAAATTAGTGAATTTTGAGTTTAAAGTGTAATGTGCAAAACATGTCAAGGCAAGGTTTCCAAATTTGGCCAATGTTCAAGCCCCTCTGTTTTGATGATGCAAGCCTCAAATGGAAAAACATCCAACATCAAAGTTGTATATATTCTCAAGAAAATAAAAATGGACTTAAATTTTGCATCATTTGGATTTTTTATGAAAGAGTTATGGGCACTTCAAGTTGGACTTTTTTGCCTTTTAATGCATTTGGCCCGAAATTACATATAATTTCTTGCATTATCACATGTATTTCCTTTGAGATTTTGAAATTTTGTTCAACATAAAATTTTAAGTAGACATCTTAGTCTTTCCAATTCATTTGATACCACCTCAAAATCATAAAAAATGAATGAGTTATGTCCTTGGGAAGTTGACCCAAAATTAGTGTTTCAGTCAAAATGACCTATAATGTATTGGAATGGGAGATGGCCTTCCAAGCTTCAAATCAATTTTTGATGAACATGAAAGTTGTTAATATTGTCCTTAAGAACATTTTTTCGTTTGGAACCATCTCCATTTGACCAACACATAAAAAGTTAGGTCTCAGTGCATTTCAAAATAGTCAGATGAATTGACTGATCAACTTCTCAAGGCCATGACTCATATATTGATGAATTGATGATTGAGGACACTCAAATAATTTCAAATATGCATGAAATGATGAATTAAAGAACTTCCCTTGATTGTATTTGATCATGGGCTGACGTTGCTTCAAGAGCAAGGCATTGTGGTGCACAGATGAATTAGGGTTTCCTTGGGGAACAAACCTCAAACCCTTTGACTTGCTTTGATCAAAATGATGAATTGAGATGCTAGGGAGGCATATTTGATGGATGAGAGCTTTGGGAACCATTATCATGCTTGCTATCATCTCCTCTTTACCTTATCATTGCACAAAAGATCTCCTAGAAGCTTTGGACCTTGTGATTGCTCAAGCTACAAACAAAAGATGTTAGTGACATATTTTTGTGCTTTTGGTTAGTAAACAAAGTGAGAAAAGCAATAATATACAATTCAAGCATGCTTGGTGATCTCAAACCACTCACAAGAGGTCCCACCCAAAGGCAAAGGGAACCAAGATGCTTATGATCCTTGAGGCAATGCAAATGCAATGTTATGATGCCATGAGGGATCTTAGGGACAAAATTGGGGTCTTACAAATGCCCCTATTTAAGGTCATTCTAGCCGGAGAAGTGAAGGTTAAAATCTTCGTCTCGACGGGGTAGAATGGGCTTAAATAATAACAAAGAGACGAATTTTGGTCCCTAAGAGACCTCATGATACAGATGTATGCATGCAAATGGTAAAACTCTGTGGGGATAGGCGTCCACAAAAGAAAAAAAAAGAAATCTGGAGAAACTAAAAATCCAAAGGAGTAATACATTCACTAGGGAGACGGAGACTCTGGGGGAGTAAAGGGTGAAAATGCGTGAGCAGGTCACGACTTGAGACTTGCTGAGAGACATAGAGAGAATCCATGAAATAAATCAATGGAAGGACTCGAGCTGACTCGAAGATGCATGTATTGGGGAATACGCCAATACATGCAAAAATTATCCGCGATGGATACTTCGGATAAAAAAAATCCGGACTCGGGTGGGGATGTCCACTAAGGACTAAACTGAGGAAGATCCCAACAGAAATCTCCTGGGGAAGCAACGGGATGAGGTATTACCGGTTACTGGGTAATAAGCTCAAAGAGACGTGTGATCTGAACACCGGTATAACCAACATGCTCGGGAAGAATGAATATCTAAGACCGGTATAAGGGTGAGAGATATCAATCAACCAAATCATCTGAGGAAGATCTAAAAAGGTATATTTCAACTCAGGAAAATCTGACTCCACAGGGGACAAATAGTCATAATAGGGAGCAGAAGGAAGGAACACCAGGGATGCCGGTTACTGGGCATATAATAGGTGACCAACCAAAACGTGAATTGGGGAATATTCTCAAAACACTCATCATCCAAAAAGAGGGCAAAAAGCAAAACTCGATTATGGGATGGACATTCGCTTCCAAAACAGGGATACGAATCTTACTCAACTGGGGAAGAACAAAAGGCTTCGACCAAAGAGTGCATGAGATATATTATCTATTACCGTCATAACGTAGATAATATACTCGCATGGAAGATTATCCACAACCGGTTACTGGGTTAATAAAGGATAAATTGACCGAGAGAGAAAGGCACCGGGATACCGAAACTAGGTATATAATGATGACTATTCAAGGGGAGCAACAAGCATTACCGACAACCGGTATGAAAGATGACTTGCTAGGGATAAACTGCCTAACCAGAGCAATTATCCAAAAAGAAGGGAATATCAACATCGAATATTGGATAATGATAACCGTCAAGGAGGGGATTACATCTACCAGATACTGGGTAGAAAACCACGGAAGAGTAACCGTCATCGATTAGGATGAACAAAAAGGTTAACTCTGCAAAGGGGAGAAATTAGGGTTTACAACTACCGGTATGAGGGTAGAAAACCACAGACTCCACCGAGGATAAGATGAATGTTTACTGATTACTGAGCAATTATTCATTTATACCACGGGGAAACACAAGAAACAGTCACAAGAAGGCCAATTTAGGATCAAACCAAAGAGGCAAACTGAATCAAGACTCATCCTAGTGAGGATATAACTCAATAGAGAAACCTATCCCAATATATGTGTTGGGAGGTCGCAAAAACAACCGTCGTCCACGAGGATATAACTTAGTGGGGAATGCGGCAGGAAAGATAAACACTTTCTGCTTAAGGGGTTGACTCTATATTGAGGGATCAAACACCGACATATGCTCGGGGAATGTACTACCAACTAGAAGAGAATAACAAACAAAGATATATGGCACAGAATGCAATATGAATATCTGAATGTTTGAAAATTATATGCCCACATGCGTGGTTTATGTATGATGAATGCTGACAAACAGACATTTCTTTAACACAAACAGCTTCAAAGAAATAAGCACACAAACATCTGGTACTACATCTCAAGAGAAAAAGCCATATTCCACGGAGAGTATCCAATGTGATGAGGGCAAGAGAAACCAAGAAGCAACAAAAGCTCTGCAGGGGATGAATCATCAATCCTTCCAGCTGAGGACAGGAGTTTATTGTACAGATAAAATCTGTTGCACAAGCAACTCCACTAGGGAATCTATCCAAGGGATAAAGGGATTCTGGGGATCAACCACCAAGTACCGTACCCACCAAGGAGATCACATCTGCTGAGGAGGAAAGGTCGCTACTCCGCTAAAGGGGAGAATGGTGAATATCTCAACAAGCATTCCACTCCGTAGAATAAACCACAAGGGGCTCCGGAGGAATAAGATACAATCATGCCAGGAATATGAACAAATGTCTTACCCTGTTGGAGATCATACCATCCTTGGGAGAGCACTGAGGATCTCCTAAGTATCTTTTCTTCGTTGTGAATGTTCACTTTGTTTTAAAAAATAAGTTACGAAAAATTCGTTTCTTCAAAACAATGATATTTTCTCAATTGAAACATGCAAAACATTTGTTGAATAGAAACAAATAAGAGTGCAAATAATTGGATAAAAGGCTCAAATTTATTTGATGGAATGGAAGTCTGCAAATGGCAAGACTCCATAGATCTTTACAAATTTGAAATTGGTGATATATATTGGAAAAGGGCTACATTGAACATAATGACCATTTCTCCACCAATTCTGAATCCGATGTATTTGAAGCTTCGGTTGATGACGAATGAGCAAGAATCTCTGACGGATGACAGTTGTAGAACAAAGTCTTATCAGGATGCAGTTACTTGCCAAATCCCTAATTTTTGCCTAGATTGCCCCAGGATGAGGTACTCAATCTAGCGGGATACCTATATTCACTTTTTGTGTCTCTAACTTTTGCCTGGACCTCCCTTTCGGGCTTTCAATCCACCGAGACGCTCATTTTTGCCTAAGCCTCCCTTTCGGGTTTTCAACTTAGCGAGCTATTCTATTTTTATTTATAGGCGAAGTATTTCTTGACTGCATCTGAATTCACAGGACGAGTGAAATCCTCCCCATCCATAGTTGTAAGTATCAAAGCACCGCCTGAAAAGGCTCTCTTGACAACATATGGACCTTCATAGTTTGGAGTCCACTTGTCCCTGGAATCGGGCGCGAAAGACAAGACTTTCTTGAGCACCAGGTCACCTTCTCGGAACACACGAGGCTTGACCTTCTTATCGAAGGCTTTCTTCATTCTCTGCTGATATAACTAACCATGGCACATGGCATTCAATCTCTTCTCTTCTATCAAGTTCAGCTGGTCATAATGATTCTGAACCCATTCAGCATCAGTTAACTTGGCCTCCATCAAGACTCTCATTGATGGGATCTCCACTTCTACTGGGAGTGCAGCCTCCATGCCATAAACAAGAGAGAAAGGGGTTGCCCATGTTGAAGTGCGGACAGACGTATGATATCCATGCAAAGCAAATGGCAACATCTCATGCCAATCCTTATACGTGACAACCATATTTTGGATAATCTTCTTGATATTCTTATTAGCAGCTTCAACAGCCCCATTCATCTTGGGTCTATAAGGAGAAGAATTATGATGCGCAATCTTGAACTCACTACACAGCTCTTTCATCATTTTGTTGTTCAAGTTTGATCCATTATCAGCAATGATCTTATCTGGCACACCATATCGGCATATGAGTTGATTCTTGATAAACTTCACGACCACCTGCCTGGTCACATTTGCATACGATGCCGCTTCAACCCACTTGGTGAAGTAATCAATGGCTACGAGAATAAATATATGTCCATTAGACGCTGTCGGCTCTATCATGCCAATCATGTCAATTCCCCACATGGAGAAAGGCCATGGTGATGAAATCACATTCAGAAGTGTCGGGGAAATATGAATCTTATCCGCATAAATCTGACACTTATGGCATTTCTTCACATATTTGCAGCAGTCAGATTCTATTGTCAGCCAATAGTAGCCTGCTCTCAACATCTTTCTAGCCATGGCATGTCCATTGGAATGAGTACCAAATGAACCCTCGTGGACCTTAGTCATCAACAGGTCTACTTCGTGTCTATCCACGCATCTGAGCAGCACCATATCACAATTTCTCTTATAAAGCACATTGCCATTGAGGTAGAAACCTCCTGATAGTCTCCTCAAAATCTTTCTATCTTTCACAGATGCCCCAGGCGGGTAAATCTGGTTCTGAAGGAAACACTTGATGTCATGATACCATGGCTTATCATCTTTCACTTCTTCAACCGCAAACACGTGAGTTGGTCTGTCCAAGCGCATTACAGTAATATTGGGAACTTCATTCCAAAGTTTTACCACAATCATCGAAGCAAGTGTAGCAAGAGCGTCTGCCATCCGATTCTCATCTCGAGGAATATGATGGAAGTCAACCTCAATAAAGAACGTTGAAATCCTCCTCGCATAATCTCTATATGGAATGAGACTAGGCTGATTCGTTTCCCATTCACACTTAATCTGATTAACAACGAGGGCCGAATCACCATATACATCAAGATGATTGATCCTTAGATCAATGCACTCCTCCAATCCCATAATACAGGCCTCATGCTCAGCCATATTATTTGTGCATTTGAAAGTTAGCCTTGCTGTAAAAGGAATATGTGTGCCCTGAGGAGTAATAATCACTGCCCTAATACCATTTCCATACTGGTTTACAGCGCCATCAAACACCATACTCCATCTGGAACCAGGCTCTGGCCCTTCATCGAGTGTAGGCTCATCGCAATCTTTCATTTTCAAATACATAATCTCCCCATCCTTAAAATCATACTGAACTGACTGATAATCCTCGATCGGCTGATGTGCTAAATGATCAGCCAAGATACTACCTTTGATAGCCTTCTGAGCTCGATACTCAATATCATACTCGGATAACAACATCTGCCACCGGGCGATCCTCCCTGTTAAAGCAGGCTTCTCGAAGATGTACTTGATTGGATCCACTCTGGATATCAACCAAGTCGTATGATTTATCATATACTTGCATAAGCGCTTAGCAGCCCAAGCCAAAGCACAGCATGTCTTCTCAAGCATTGAGTATCGAGACTCACAATCGGTGAACTTCTTGCTCAGGTAGTAAATAGCATATTCTTTCTTCCCTGATTCGTCTTGCTGACCAAGGACACAACCAATTGAGTCTTTAAGAACAGTCAGATACATGATCAAAGGTCTCCCTTCCGCGGGCAGAGACAGGATCCGAGGTTCAGACAAATACTCTTTAATATTGTCGAACGCTTTCTGGAAATCCTCGGTTCAATCATGGGATTGATCTTTCCGGAGGAGCTTGAATATCGGCGCACATGTGGCAGTCATGTGGGATATGAATCTGGAAATATAAATCAAGCGGCCAAGAAAACCTCGGACTTGCTTCTCAGTTTTGGGCGCAGGCATCTCTTGTATTGCTTTGACCTTTGCAGGATCAACCTTAATACCTCTTTCACTGACAATAAAGCCTAATAACTTGCCGGAACGGACTCCAAATGTACACTTGTTGGGATTCAGACGAAGCTTGTACTTCCTCAAACGCTGAAAAAGCTTCAACAAGTGCTCTACATGTTCAACTTCCGTTCTTGAATTGGCGATCATATCATCAACATATACTTCGATCTCCTTGTGCATCATATCATGAAACAAGGTGGTCATAGCTCGTTGGTACGTGGCTCCAGCGTTCTTCAAACCAAAGGGCATCACTCGATAACAGAATGTTCCCCAAGGTGTGATGAATGTTGTCTTCTCCATATCCTCGGGTGCCATCTTGATCTGATTATATCCGGAAAATCCATCCATAAATGAGAAGACATTGAATTTAGCTGTATTATCTACCAACATATCAATATGTGGTAGAGGAAAATCATCTTTTGGACTAGCTTTATTCAAGTCTCTATAGTCCACACACATCCGGACTTTTCCGTCTTTTTTAGGCACGGGCACAATATTGGCCACCCATTGAGGATATGTAGAAGTCACCAGAAACCCCGCATTAATTTGCTTCTGAACCTCCTCTTTGATCTTCACTGCCATATCAGGATGAGTTCTTCTGAGCTTCTGCTTTACAGGCACGCACTCAGGTTTCAAAGGTAGGAAGTGTTGCACAATATTTGTATCTAGACCAGGCATGTCTTCATATGACCAGGAGAAGACATCAACATATTCTCGTAGCAATTCAATCAACCCCTTCTTAATAGATTCTTCAAGGAGTGCCCCAATCTTTACTTCTCGCACACAATCTTCAGACCCCAAGTTGATTGTTTCCAGATTCTCGAGATGCGGCTGAATGATCTTCTATTCATGCTCAAGTAGACGGGTAATCTCGTCAGGAATCTCTTCAACATCATCTTCTTCCGCCTCAAATACAGGGAATTCAAAGTTGGGAGATGGTGTTGGGTCATTATGTTCAATGGGTTTGATTAACCTGCATAATGATTTTGGATATGAACAACTTTAGAATTCAAACAAGGCAATCATTATGCAGATGAAAAGATTGATTTTATTTTATTTTTGGTTTTATGTGATCACCAATTTCATTCAAAAAGCAAAAAGGGAAAATAGTTGGAAAAACAAACATTTAACATGAATCTATTGAATGAAAATATCATTGCATTTATGCACCAACAATGTTGTCACTCCTCCTTTTGGCATGGGAGAAGGGTTTTTGAACACAATGAACATTACTTCGACTTATGGATAACTGTTGGAATATCCCTGTTAGCGACCCAATTATTGCAGATTCCCCCAGCGATGACGAAGTTGCCGGAATCCTCTTCGTCCTCTTCCAAAATGGCAGCAGCTTCCTCGCCTTGACTGGTGTGGATGAACCCTCCACTCTTGAATAGCCCTTGCATGTTGAAAACCCCAGACGAATAACCTATGCCAGCCCGAGACTTGTTGTCTTCTAGTTCAACCATCTTCCCTAAACCAGCAGTTGCACCACGCTCAATGGCCAACTTTGCATCTTTATAGGAAGCAAATGAAGGAGTTCTCTTCTCAATAGGCTCAGCAATAGATAAAGCTTGGAAAGGAGTTCCAACTTCATCCTCAGCATCTATGTATGAGAAGTAAGACAAGTGGCTAACCAGGAGAGCCTTTTCCCCCTACCACCACCAATTTCTTATTCTTCACAAATTTCAGTTTCTGGTGTAGGGTGGATGTCACGGCGCCTGCCTCGTGAATCAATGGTCTACCTAAGAGACAGTTATATGATGGGTGAATGTCCATAACCTGGAAGGTAATTTGGAAATCACTCGGTCCGATTTTGACTGGGAGATCAACTTCCCCAATTACAGTTTTGCGAGACCCATCGAAAGCCTTCACAACTACTTCACTCTGCCTCATGGGAGGCCCTTGATATGACAGTTTCGAGAGAGTGGATTTTGGCAATACGTTTAATGATGGCCCAGTGTCCACCAGCACATTGGACATGGCGTCGTCTTTGCAACCCCTAGATATATGTAATGCCAAGTTGTGGTCTCTTCCCTCCTCGGGGAGATCAGAGTCACAGAAACTCAAGTTGTTACAAGCAGTAATGTTTGCAACAATGCTATCAAATTGTTCTATCGTGACATCATGATCCACATATGCCACATCCAAAACCTTTTGCAGAGCCTCTCGATGTGGTTCTGAATTCAAAAGAAATGATAACACCAATATTTTGGATGGCGTTTGTAGAAGCTAGCCTACAACATTGTACTCGCTTCTTTTGATGAGCTTCAGCATCTCATCGCAGTCTTCTTTCACATTGCCGCTTGGGCCAACAGAAGTAGGAGTTCCCAATGTAGAGGAGGTCTTAACAACAAGTGCCGGATTCGGAGTGCTCACAGCATTCCCAATTGGGCGTTCAACAGAATCAGCATTAGCTTGGGGCTTTGGTGGTGCTGAAAATACACGACTGCTATGTGTCAGACCGCTAACATCAGCAATATTGTCAACGGATGAAGATGGTAAGGACACCTCTTTCCCATTTTCTACCGCAACAGCATTGTAGCGATAGGGGACCGCCTTTTTAGAAGAGTATGGTATTGGTCCGGCTGGCTTGATGGTTAATGCGGGAGAAACCTTCTGCTTGCTACCATCATACTTGATGATAAAAGGTTCGGGGATTCGGAATACTGGAGAAATTACGTTGACCTCATCAGCGTCTTCGTCAACATTTCTGTTTTGAAGGATCTCAATAACTCCTTCATCCAGCATTTCTGGAACGTCTTTGCGCACCTGGCGACAACCTCTTTGATCGACAGAACAAACTCGGCATCTATCGTGGTCATGCTCATAATGACTATAATCACATAGCAAACGATGCATCTCGACCAACGATTGTCGAATATGACTGACATATTTGACCTTGTACTTGCCAGGGCAGCCCTGGACCATGTTGACAGATTTCCCATGCTCGAGCAATGGGTTCTTCTTCACATTAGGACCTATGTCCTCGAAACACAGAATGCCACACCTCACAAGGTCTTGAACCTTGGTCTTCAAAGGGTAACAATTCTCTACGTCATGGCCGGGAGCACCAGAATGGTAAACATAGTGTAATTCGGGCTTATACCACCACTGGGGGTTAGCAGGTATAGCCGGTGGGTCTCGCGGAGTAATCAACTTCCTCTCTATCAAAGAGGGATATAATTCTGCATATGTCATTGGAATAGGATCGAAGGTGACCCTTTTCCTCTCGTAACTTGTGCTAGTTTGATTACTGTTTCGAGGCTGGTAGGCCTGCTGTTGCGGACGGTGCTGTTGATGTTGATATTGCGGATGTGGTTGCTGATTGTTGTTATGTTGCTGGTACTGTTGATTATCTCTGAAGACAGGTGCTATATGAGCCACCTGGTGCTGGTTACCGGCGGGACACAGGGTCTTCCTCCTCACAGAGGGTCTTCTTGGTTTCACATGGGAGGTCACAGCATGTGCCTCGCCATCTTTCTTCTTCGTAAACGCCCCATAATGTTTGGCAGAAGAGCCTTCTTCTCTGGTCAGACGTCCTTCTCTAACCCCTTCTTCTAGACGCATCCCCATATTCACCATCTCGTTGAATTCAGAAGGAGCGCTAGCGATCATCCGCTCATAATAAAAAGAACTTAAGGTCTTCAAAAAGATCTTAGTCATCTCTTTCTCTTCTAGCGGAGGCACGATGTGTGCTGCTAACTCTCGCCACCTTTGGGCATATTCTTTGAATGTTTCCTTGTCCTTCTGGGACATGGCCCTCAATTGATCCCTATCGGGAGCCATATCCACATTGTACTTGTACTGTTTGACGAAGGCCTCGCCAAGATCGTTGAAGGATCGGATGTTCGCACTGTCTAAACCCATGTACCAACGCAGAGCGGCACCGGACAGACTATCCTGAAAGTAGTGGATGAGCAATTGGTCATTGTCGGTCTGAGTCGACATCTTCCTGGCATACATGACCAGGTGGCTGAGAGGGTAGGTATTTCCCTTGTACTTTTCAAAGTCAGGGACCTTGAATTTCACAGGAATCTTCACATTATGGACCAAGCAGAGTTCGGCAGCAGACTTGCCGAAAAGATCCTTTCCTCTGAGAGTTTTCAATTCCTTGCGAAGCTCAAGAAATTGATCATCCATAGCGTTCATCTTCTCATAGACATCTGGGCCCTCAGATGGCTCAGAATGATAGATGGTGTCGTCTACTCTGGGCAGAGTATGCACGACAGGAGGAGGAATAGCAAGGACCGGGCTAGATGCCGGCATTGAAGCAAAGGTGGGAGCAGGACCCTCGGGCATGAAATTAGGAGGCATCCCCCACGGGAACCCGGCTGGCATGGCCGTTGGAGCAAAGTGTGCACTGGATGCAGGCACAGTCGAGGAGACGATCTCAGAGATGACTGTCCTCTGGGGAGGAGTTGAAGGTGTCGGAGAAGACTGGCTTTGGGCAGCCATGAATGATTCTATCAAGGCACTCAATCTGGCCACTTCCTCTTTCAGCTCGCGGTTCTCTTGTTCCAAATGATCCATCAGTCTTGAAATGTTGGCTCTGGTGTAGTACCGGTGAGTCAGCTTGTCTTCAAAATAAATGAAGAACATAGAGTTAGACCACAGGACAAGAAGCCGGGAACAAAACCTGCTTATGCACATGATGCATGCAATGCTTGTGGATATGGTTTTTTCTTTTATTTCAAAGCAACTTTAGGGTTCTATTTGCAAATTTTTGGAAATGTTAAACATTTATCACATATGGAAATATCTCATCAAATAGTATCGGGGAAAAGAAGTACATCATTGTCAATCATATACAAGAGAAAAGGAAAATAGTCATCCTATGGATCCCTAGAAACAATCATCCAAAGCTCGGGACACCGAAAGATAGGATGCACGAAGCCTCTTCACCTCCCTCTCGTAGGCTGCCTCCATATCTGCTTTCTCCTTGGCGAGTCGGTCGTACTTCCTCTTCCAAAACTTGGAAGACTGAGGAAGTAGAGAATTTCATACATCATCAGGATCATCAATAACCTGATGCTCAAGAAACTCTATCAAAGCATCCTTCTCCTTGATCTGCTGAAGCAACTCTTCCCTTTCACGGATCCAAGCACGTGATCGGTCTTCGTCTCTCAACTCCTCTACTCCTTGGTTAGGGAGGGTTGAAGGTCCAGCCATAACCAAAGGTGTAGGTCTTGGATACTCGTAAGGCATGAGATACTCAGACGCTCTTTTCCTAACCCAAGTAGTGTAAGGCTCCATAGCAACACAATTCTTAGGACCCAACTCATTCCTTCCCTTCCTATGGATCTTGCGCCAAGCGCGGACCATTATGCCCTTCAAGTTTTGGGGATCTTTACCCTCCTGAAAGAACACACCCTCTAACAGAATGTTATTGGGTTTATCCTTTAGGGGGAACCCAAGCTAACGACGTGCTAAAACAGGTTTGTAGTTAATCCCACCACATGTACCAAGAAGAGGTACATTGGAGAATTCACCATAAGAGTCAATAATCTGCACACCATCATACACACGATTATACCAAGAGATTTCATCATTAGTGAGAGACATAAGTCTCGTGGACCACCGTAGACATCCCTTGTTCTCCTTGAAGGCGACCGTCTGCAGTAAGTGAGAAATAAACCACTTATACAATAGAGGCAAACAGCATACAATGGCACCACCACCCTTCACATTCCTCATATGCAAAGAAAAATAAGTGTCACCCAACAGAATCGGAACGGGATTAAGAGTAGAGAAGATCCTAATAGCGTTCACATCCACAAACTTGTTGATGCTGGGGAACAATACCAATCCATAAATGAGAAGTACAAATATGGCTTCAAAGGTGTCCTCACTCATGGCTTTCCCATATACAGTAGCTTGAGCGATGAGGAACTCAGAAGGGAGACCTTGAATTCCATCTTTGGTAGTCATATGCGCACCAACAAGAGATTCATCTATATGAAGCATATCAGCTATCTCTCGAGAAGTAGGTGTAAGACCCCAATTTTGTCCCTAAGATCCCTCATGGCATCATATCATATCATTGCATTGCCTCAAGGATCATTGTGCACCTTGTTTCCTTCCCTGTGGGTGGGTTATCTTGTTGAGAGTGGTTCTTGATCACCAAGCATTCCTTGCATTCATATGTCATTGCTTTTCTTTTAATCACTAACCAAAAGTACAAAAATATGTCATCTAACCTTTGTCTTGCAGATGAAGCAATAACAGGTCAAGGCAATCAAAGGCATTCATTGAGCAATAGATGGTGGTCATTCTTGAGATTTGGACCCCACAATCATTCACAAGAGTTCATATGAAATATGTTGTCATTTTGAAGCAAAATCCCAAGTGTTAGAGGCTTGAATTTCATTAGAACATTTCCAGGTCATTTGAAGACCTAGAAAGTCAACTGCAAAGTCAACTGTGGATTTGGAGGTGGGAAGTGATTAGAAATACCTCATTCATGTTCAAACAAGTCTCATTTGACATTTCAAACACTCACATTGAAGAATTTGAGGTCCAGTCAAAAATTTCCCAAAATAGAAAGTGACCCATAATTTGAACTTTCCAAAAATGGAAAGGTTTTGGACCAACTTCAATTCAAATATTACATCATCAAAAAAAGCTTCAAATGAAAATTTGTTGAACATGAAAGTTGTATATCTTTCTCTCCCATTTCCAAAAAGTCCAAGATCATGGATTTATGATGTGTGGTTGAGGAGATATGATCAAATCATTGCCAAGTATGCATGGGACTTCAAATGGCCATATCTTTTGATTCAAAGCTCCAAAATGAGTGGTTCTTTTTGCAATATTCTCCTTGTGACCTCTAATTTCCAAATCATGCATCACATTACATGAATTGTCATCACATAATCACTTGTTAATCCATGCCTTTTTTGGAGGGAAATTACAAAATTCAAAAATGGTGCATTGTATGGACTTTTTGCCATTGCCATTGGTTTTAAAAAATGATTTTAAGTGAAAATGATGAAGCAAGTGGTACTGTTCACGTGTAAATGGTACATGCACCATGCAACTTTTGATTTTTGCAAAAACACCTCATTTCACTTAACCAAGTTAATTATGGATTAGCAAGTTGATTAGTAGAGCATATAAATACCTAAACCCTAACAGAATTGAGGAGGTTAATCATTTTTCACATTTCTAGATCTAAAACTCTCTCTCACTTCAAATTTTTCTCTCATTCATAATTCAATTTTCTTCCAAATCTTCATATTCTTGTTCTTTAGCTTGGATTCAGTGTAGATCAATTGCTGTTTTGTGGAATTCATGCAAGAATAGTGCAGTTCAAGTTCATGAAGTTGGAAATGGCATTTGTATTTTGAGCTAGTGTAGCGGTGTATTCGTCATTTTATGATTTATTGATTAAATCAAAAGCAAAGCATACAATGAGTCGAGTCGCCACCATACTTTTATTTATCCAAAGGAATGGCTAAAAAGCGAACAAAAGCCTAAGAAGTTTTACACATAGAAAACTAATGAAAAGGTCAGAGATCTGGGTAAGGGGTTAATTACGCAATGGGAAGGTGTTAGGCCCCCAAAACTTCCTAGGTACTCCTAGGGAGCCCTTTTCACAACTTGTTGTATGAAATGTTATTTGTTTATGAAATATTTATTGTGCAAACATGGATTGAAGGGATGAGAGAAAGAATATACAATTTTTATTGTTTTTGTGTTTGAACGGATGAACCCGTTGCCTACGTACCTTTCCATGGAAGGTAAGGATCAAAACGCCGTAGTTCGGTTAAAAGATTTCCAAAAGTAAGTGAGTGGATTGATTTTAAACAAAAGCCCTAAGGTCTTTCATTATCCACGGGAGAAAACTCAACCTTATACAAACAACAAGTCCACCATGTGAGAATAGCTTCGACATACTAGAGGGGTTAACCCTGTTTTCAGTATGGAAGTCTAACGGTTCGATCACTAAGGACAAAAAGGCGAGATTAACATCAACCACTAAGATAATTGAAACCTATGGCTAATGTATGAAAGCTTAATTAAGAAGTGGACTTGGGCCACAAAAGCAATTGAGTGAGTGAAATTAACTGGTTATGAGTATTCACAAAAATGAAGTCAAAGTATGATTAGAATTCAATTCAGAAGAAGTATTGTGAAAATGGAGTTTGAAAATCAGAGGCTTAGGGCCTAGGTTTCTAATTTGAAAAACAGATGAAAATGTTTGCACAATAGTTTTCAAGTTTTGGGTTAACATGCAAATGAAGGTTTAAAGCAACAAAAGGTGGGAGGGTGAGGAAGTAAAACTTCTTAGATGTTCACCTCTTGAGATCATATGTAGATGATTCAAGTGATTCCTTTGGAAAAGGCAACACAAAGCAATAAGCAAATAGAACAAGGTAAATGGATACCGGATGTCAATCAATGGACTTATACCAATCTCACAAAACAAAATGGATACCGGATACCAATCAATGGACTTATACCAATCTCCTAAAACAAAGAAACAATGATACCAGATGCCAATCAATGGACTTATACTAGTCTCACAAAGCAAAGAAACAAGGATACCAGATGCCAATCATTGGACTTATACTAGTCTCCTAGCATATCATAGGAAACAACTGCCAATCAATGGGCTTATGCTTGCCTCCTCCATGGACAAAACCAAATGTTACAAAGTGATGAACAATGTTTATGAAATGATATACAAGTAAATTATGATAAATGCACAAAGGCACACATAAGCAAACATGTACAGATGAACCAAGTAAGCAACAAACAAGTCAATTAGCACACACTATACACAATCAATTAGGCTCAAGCAAGGTTAGGCTTTACAGCCAACTGGAATGGGGTGTTTTGAGCTCTTAACCCTAACATTGAGAGTTAGGGTGAAGCAGATGAAATGGAGATGAGGGGTGTGCCTCATAACTCTTATCCCTGGTCAGGGAGAGCTTTGAACAATGGAAAGTGTGGGAGTTCAGAAAGTAGGAACTCTTCTCCACAAATGATTGACTCTATAAGATCTTGGGTTCTTATTCACAATGCATCAACACATGGTGTCAGCAAGGTGAATGACACACTGAGTAGCAGGAGATAGATTACACATCTCTTTTATCTGCCAATTACCTCATAAGAGGACTTTACCTACTTGGCACAAAATTAAACAAGCACAAACATTGCCTCTTAAGGAGGGCTTCAGACAGGTGCCTACCAATAACAGTAGGTCTTCCAGACTACATGAAGATTAGGGATCATACCTAAGTGGTTAAGCAACCAAGCAAAGCAAAGTTCAAATGAACTTAAAGCAACTTAGGTACCTGTGGAAACACTAAACAAATCAGTACAAATGCTCAGACAAACAGACAACAGTCAATAAGCAACAGACAATCCCAATGTACAAAATGTGTAAGCCATAAGGCAAACTCAAGTGAATTAGCATCAACCTACAAAACACACAATGTTAGTAACCAAAAGAAAACATCAACAATCACATGATGAAGCATCATCAACTAGGGAACTTGGATGCTTAAACCTGAAATCAAAGCTCACAAGTAAGTAACAAACCACTAGGTTAAAGCCTAGGGTCAAAGATGGAGAAAAAATTTGAAACAGGGGCTGAAATTCAACACAAAGTAACTTCAAACACATGTTAACATATCCTAAAAAGGCTCACATCAAAATCAATCACCCAAAGCATTTCATGATCAAAAGAAGTTCAAGGCAATTTCAAAACTCATATGTGATCATCATGAATGAAAAATTTAAATCAAAACAGAAATGATTCAAATAAATCTGGAAAAATTCATGCACATTCAAGACATCTAACATGATCCACATACAAAAAATCAGGAGAATCAGAGATCATTTGGCATGGAAATCAAGTTGCACAAGTTGGACAATCAAAGGTGTGACACAAATTGTCACACCAAGTTAGCACATGCATAAAACAAAAATGGAGCATAGGAAAAATACCAAACAACAACCAAAATGTCAAGCAATGTGTCTAGAATCAGGATGCAAAATTTCAAGTTCATTGGATAAGAAACAAGCATTTCACAATGAGATAAGCAAGGCAAGGTCACAATTAGACATATGATCAATCAACCTAGAACAAATTAATTTTCCAGCTAGGCACAACTTGCAAATTCATGATCATAAAAAAACTAGACAGAATGAGGATCATTTTGCAAAAAATTGGGATCAAATTGGATGAGTTTTCAATTTTATATGATTTTTCTAAGTTGAGGAAAAAATTAAAAATCAAAATGGACATGATATGTGAAAATAGGAGGGAAAGGAGAAAAATGATGAAGCATTTGAAAATCTCGCTCGGCCAGGATCGAACCTGGCACAAATTTGAATTTGAGCGCGCAAACTAAAACGACAGCGTTTAACTAAAGCCCTAGCGCTGGAAACGATTCCCAGAATTTCGTAGCAAACGCATGAAGGTCGTAGCAAATCCGCAGCAAGGCATGCATATTTCGTAGCTAAACCTGGAAATGTGATGATCTTCATCTTCCTCATGAAGATGAAGATGAACTTCATATGCAGATTTCCAGAAAATCCAAAACACGTCCAGAAATCACAAATAATTACACCATTCAAATCATCATTCCATGCACATCAAAGATCCACAAACAAATCATGCAAAAACATCCTAACAAGTGCAGATCGAAGAAAATCATTTCAGCATGTCAAATATTCAATCATCCATAACTAACTCAAAACAGCACCGAATCACACGATTCTTTCACCAGATTCATCAGGACAACAAGATCTATAACAATATAGCAATGGATTTCAAAATTACAAGATTCGAGTTATGACCTCTTGAAGTACAGCAAGCTGAAATCGTGCTATCCAAGGCTGGTAATGGTTCCAAACTCTTCTGCAATGCTTATGGAGAGGATTGATGGAAAAAATGAAGCTCAAACAATCACGAATCCAGTTAATTTTGAAATCTCCATTGATGCTTCAAGCTTCGTGTATGGTTCAATATGGCACCATTTGCTTCAATTCCACGTCCAATTCCACTCAAAAATGCTTCATGATCATGAATCAATCAGTAGAAATGGCTCTTGTGTGAAGAATTTGGAAAATATTTTGAGAGAAAAAGTTTGGTTGATTTTGAATCTAGATCTGAAAATGAATGTTAATGGCAAATGCAGTTATGATTAACACTATATATGACTTGCTAATGATGCTGAAAACCTGTTTAAGCCAAAGCTAATTGAAATTAATCAAGTTTTAAGGTGTATGCACAAATTGGATTTTCACCCCCATGCATGAGGTAGCCACGTGAACAGTGCTCAACTCTGATCCAAAACCACTTAGACAAGGCCCATGCAAGCTTTAGGATTGGTATTTTATGCATATGACCAACCAAATTGATTTTATGAAATTTCTTTCAAAAAACTTCATGAATGAGCACATGGTCATGCAAACGATTTTCAAGCCATGTAATGAGATGTTTGGAAACTACAAGTCATGATGAACAAAATGCAAAAAGAACCACTCATTTTGGAGCTTTGGTTCAAAAGTTATGCCCATTTGAAGTTTTGAACACACTTTGCCATGATTTGATCATATCTCCTCAACCACACATTAGAAATCCATGATCTTGGACTTTTTGGAAATGGGAGAGAAAGATCTACAACTTTCATGTTCAACAAAATTTCATTTGAAGCTTTCTTGATGGTGTAATATTGAATTGAAGATTGTCCAAAACCTTTCCATTTTTGGAAATTTCAAATTATGGGTCACTTGCTATTTTGGGCAATTATTGACCTGACTTCAAATTCTTCAATGTGAGTGTTTGAAATGCCAAATGAGACTTGTTTGAACATAAATGAAGTATTTCCAATCACTTCCCACCTCCAAATCCACAGTTGACTTTGCAGTTGACTTTTTAGGTCTTCAGTTGACTTGGAAGTAATCTAATGAAATTCAAGCCTCTACCACTTGGGATTTTGTTTCAAAATGTCATCATAGCTCATGTGAACTCTTGTGAATGATTGTAGGGTCCAAATCTCAAGAATGACCACCATCTATTGCTTAATGACTGCCTTTGATTGCCTTGACCTGTTATTGCTTCATCTGCAAGACAAAGGTTAGATGACATATTTTTGTACTTTTGGTTAGTGATTAAAAGAAAAGCAATGACATGTAAATGCAAGGAATGCTTGGTGATCAAGAACCACTCTCAAAATAGGATCCCACCCACAGGGAAGGAAGCAAGGTGTCCAATGATCCTTGAGGCAATGCAATGATATGATATGATGCCATGAGGGAACTCAGGGACAAAATTGGGGTCTTACAGAAACCCCTATTTAAGGTCATTCTAGCCGGAGAAGTGAAGGTTAAAGTCTTCATCTTGACGCGGTAGAATGGGCTTAAATAACAATAATGAGACAAATTTTGGTCCCTAAGAGACCTCATGATGCAAATGTATGAATGCAAAACAAACTATCTCTGTGGGGAATATGAGTCCACAAAGAAGAAAAGACGATCTATCGGAGTAATACACTCACCAGGAACAGAGACTCTAACAGGACTCTCATGGGGATAAGAAAAATGCGTGAGCAGGACACGACTTTGAAATAGAGAAAACTGACGCTGCGTGAGCAGGACACGACTGGACTAGAGACTTTACCGGGGAGTAAAGGACTCACACTAGGGAGGAAAGAGTTCCAAAGGAAAACAAATCCATTGGAAAGACTCAAGCTGACTCAAACTATGCGTGTATTGGGGAAAACGCCAATACAGCAACACGACTATAACCACAACTCCGCTGGGGAAATCTAACAAAGACTTTCCAGGGGAAGCCAAAGGATGAGATGTTACCGGTTATTTAGTAACATGCTCGGGAAGAATGAATATGTAAGACCTGTGTACGGGTGAGAGATATCAATCGACCAAAGCGTCTGAGGAAAACCTGAAAAAGGTATACTTCAACTCAGGGAAAACTAACTCCACAGGGGACCAAGGTCACAATAGGGAGCAGACAGGAAGGAACACCAAGGATACCGGGTTGTAGGTATATAACAGGTGACCGACCAAGTAGTGAATTGGTGTGTGTTCCAAAACACTCATCATCCTGAAGAAAGCTAGAAAAGCAGACTTGTTTATAGGATGGATATTCGATTCTGTACAGAATGCGAATCTTACTCAGTTGGGGAAACAAACAAAGGATTCAACCAAAGAGTGCATGAGATGTATTATCTATAGCCGTCAAAGCGTAGATAATATACTCGCATGGAAGATTATCCATAACCGGGTTGTAGGTTGTTAAAGGATAAAAATCAACCGAAATCGTGAATTGGTTTGTGTTCCAAAACACTCATCATCCTGAAGAAAGCTAGAAAAGCAGACTTGTTTATAGGATGGATATTCGATCCCACAAGGAATACGAATCTTACTCTGCTGGAGAAAACAATCAAAAGATTGACCAAAGAGTGCATGAGATATATTATCTATAGCTGTCAAAACGTAGATAATACACTCGCATGGAAGATTATCCATAACCGGGTTGCAGGTTGTTAAAGGATAAATCATCCGAAAAGAGAAACAATCGTTACCAACAACAACAGGGTAGACGAAAGATGACTCACTGAGGATAACTTGCATGCGAACAAGTCAGTTATCCAGGAGTAAGGGGTGAATATTCGGTTCCACAAAGGGGCAACGAATCTTACTCGACTGGGGAAACACGAAAGGCTTCGACCGAAGACTGCATGAGATATATCATCTATAGCCGTCAAAGCGTAGATAATATACTCGCATGGAAGATTATCCATAACCGGGTTGTAGGTTGTTAAAGGATAAATCAACCAAAAAGAAAGGCATCGGGATACCAAAATTAGGTATATAATGATGACCGATCAAAGGGAGCACAGACATTACCATCAAAAGGTAAATGAAAGAAGACCCGTTGGGAATACATTGATGAAAATCAATGATCCAAGGAACACAATCACTGGCAAACGGTGAAAGGATCCGCTGGGGATAAAATTGCTAGCGAAGAGCAATTACCCAGAAGAGAAAGGGAAAATCAACATCGAATATTGGATGAAGATAACCGTAAAGAGGGGATTACATCTACCAAAAACTGGGTAGAAAACCACAGAAGAGTAACTGTCATCGGTTGGGATGAACAACAAAGTTAACTCTGCTAGGGGAGAAAAAAAAAGGTTTACAATTACCGGTTAGTAGGTAATAAACCACACAGATAGGACCTACAACTGCCGGTTTGTAGGCAGAAAGCCAAAAGTTCCACTGAGGATAAGATGAATGAGCGTCGTTTAGTAAGCAACTATTCATTTATACCACAGGGAAGCACGAGAGACAGTTGAAAAAGGGCCAATTTAGGATCAAACCAAAAAGGCGAACTGAATCAAGACTCGTCCTAATGAGGATAGAACTCAAACGGGAAAACCCGCCCCATTATGTGTGTTGGGAGGGAACGGAAACAACCGTCATCCACGAGGATGTATCTCAGTGGGGAAATGGCAGGAAAGGATAGACACTTTCTGCTTAAGGGTTGACTCTATATTGAGAGATTAGACACCCGACATCTGCTTGGGGAAATCTACTGGAGAGATCTGTATCACCATTAGCAGGAGATGACAAACAAAAGATATATGTCAAAAATGCAACATGAATATCTGTATGTTAATGATTATGCATGAATATGCGTGATTTATGTTTGATGAATGCTGACAAAACAAACATTTCTAACACAAACAGGCCCAAGGAACAAACGCCCGGTACTACACTTCCAGAGGAAAATCCAAGAAATCCAATGGAAAGCCAATCTGCTGGAGATCTGAATGCTGAAAAGCAAAGATCTGCAGGGAAGCAAGAGATCAGAGATATCAAAGGAAACACCAAATCTCTGAGAGATGGATCACCAATCCACCCAATTGGGGAACAGAAGTTCAAAGCAGGCAGAAACTGCCACGAAAGCAACTCTGTTGGAGATGTGGAGAAATCATGAGACTTCTGCCAGAGATTATGATTCTCATCTGAGAAAAAGGTGCTCGCTGCACAGGCAAGAAGTGCTGAAGAGAACATAACACATAAGTAGAATCTAGTCGCGCAAGCAACTCTACTAGGGATACTGTCAGCGACTCCATTGGGGAACAAACCAGTGAGGGAGAAAAGATCACACAAGTAGATTCTGCCACACAAGCCACTCTACTGGGGATCAAAACAATCAGGAAATCACCCACTCTCTGCAGGGGAGAAATCAACACAGATACAATCCAACATGCAACCAATCTGGAGATTACCTGAGAAAATAGAAGGAGAGCTGGGGAATCAACCACCAAATACTGAACCTTCACAAAATACCACAACTGCTGAGGAGGAAAGACCTCACTGCTCTGCTGAAGGGAGTGGAGGTGATAACCTCAACAAGCACTCTGATGGGGAGATATCATAGATGAAATATCATATCACAACTTCTCTGGCGACTTCGCCGGGGAAAACGACAAAGTAACGGGGTGTCAACCCACCAACCACTGAATCTTCCAAAAGGAAAGTGACCGTGCTGGGGAGAAAATGCTGCAAGAAAGGAAAACTGAAATTTCCGACAAGCACTCTGCTCTGGGAACACAAACAAACTCAACAGAAACCCTGCTTGGGGAGCAACCCCAACAACGATCTGGAAAAAGAGGATACAACCATGCCAGGAATAATGAACGAATGTCTTACCCTGTTGGAAATCATGCCACCCTTGGGAGAGCACTGAGAAATTCTTAAGTATCCTTTCATCATTGTGAATGTTCACTTTGTTTAAAAACAATTTTATGAAAATTTTGTTTGTTTAAAACAATGACATTTTATCAATTAAAACATGCAAAACATTTGTTGAATTGAAACAAATAAGAGTGCAAGTAATTGGATAAAAGCTCAAATTGATTTGATGGAATGGTAGTCTGCGAATGGCAAGACTCCATATATCTATACAAGTTTGAAATCAGTGATATATATTGGAGGAGGGCTACATTGAAAATAATGATCCTTTCTCTACCAATTTGAATTTAGATGTATTCGAAGCTTCAGTCGGCAACGAATCGAGAATCTCTGACGAAAAGACGGCTGTGAAACACGGTCTTGTCAGGATGCAGTTACTTGCCAAATCCCTAATTTTTGCCTAGATTGCCCCAGGGCGAGGTACTCAATCTAGCGGGATGCAAATTCATTTTTCTTTTATGTCTCTAATTTTTGCCTGGATCTCCCTTTCGGGTCTTCCACCGAGACGCTCATTTTTGCCTAAGTCGCCCTTTCGGGTTTTCAACTTAGCGAGCTATTCTGTTTTTTCATATACTCTTTTTTTTAGGCAAAGTATTTCTTGACTGCATCTGAATTCACAAGACGAGTGAAATCCTCCCCATCCATAGTTGTGAGCATCAAAGCTCCGCCTGAAAAGGCTCTCTTGACAACATATGGACCCTCGTAGTTTGGAGTCCACTTGCCCCTAGAATCGGGTGCGAAAGACAAGACTTTCTTGAGCATGAGGTCACCCTCTCGGAACACACGAGGCTTGACCTTCTTATCGAATGCTTTCTTCATACTCTGCTGATATAACTGACCATGGCACATGGCAGTCAATCGCTTCTCTTCAATCAGATTCAACTGGTCGTAACGACTCTGAATCTATTTAGCATCAGTCAACTTGGCTTCCATCAAGACTCCCATTGATGGGATCTCTACCTCTATTGGGAGAACAGCCTCCATGCCGTAAACAAGAGAGAAAGGGGTTGCCCCTGTTGAAGTGCGGACAGATGTACGATATCCATGCAAAGCAAATGGCAGCATCTCATGCCAATCTTTGTACGTGACAACCATCTTCTGGATAATCTTCTTGATATTCTTGTTAGCAGCTTCAACAACCCCATTCATCTTAGGTCTGTAGGGAGAGGAGTTATGGTGTGCAATCTTGAACTCACTACACAACTCTTTCATCATCTTATTATTCAGATTAGATCCATTATCAGTAATGATCTTATTTGGCACACCATAGTGGCAAATAAGCCGATTCTTGATAAACTTCACGACCACCTGCCTGGTCACATTCGCATACGAAGCGGCTTCAACCCATTTGGTGAAGTAATCAATTGCTACGAGAATAAACCGGTGTCCGTTGGACGCTTTCGGTTCAATCATGTCGATCATGTCGATTCCCCACATAGAGAAAGGCCATGGTGACGAAATCACATTCAGAAGTGTCGGAGGAATATGAATATTATCCGCGTAAATCTGACACTTGTGGCATTTCTTCACATATTTGCAGCAGTCAGACTCCATTGTCAGCCAATAGTAGCCTGCTCTCAGCATCTTTCTAGCCATGGCATGTCCATTGGAATGAGTACCAAATGAACCTTCATGGACCTCAGTCATCAACAGGTCTGCTTCGTGTCTATCCACGCATCTGAGTAGAACCATGTCAAAATTTCTCTTATATAGCACTTCACCACTGAGGTAGAAACTGCCTGACAACCTTCTCAAAGTTTTCCTGTCTTTCACAGATGCCCCAGGCCGGTATACCTGGTTCTGGAGGAAATTCTTGATATCAAAATACCAAGGCTTGTCATCTTTGACTTCTTCAACTGCAAACACGTGAGCTGGTCTATCCAAGCGCATCACGGTGATATTGGGAACTTCATTCCAATACTTGACCACGATCATTGAAGCAAGCGTAGCAAGAGCATCTGCCATCCGATTATCCTCTCGAGGAATATGATGAAAATCAACTTCTGTAAAGAACGTTGAAATCCTCCTCGCATAATCTCTATACGAAATGAGACCAGGCTGATTCGTCTCCCACTCACCCTTGATCTGATTGACAACCAAGGCCGAATCACCATACACATCAAGATGCTTGATCCTCAAATCAATGCATTCTTCCAGTCCCATAATACAAGCTTCATACTCAGTCATATTATTCGTGCATTTGAAAGTTAGCCTTGCCGTGAACGGAATATGTGTGCCATGAGGAGTAATGATTACTGCCTCAATTCCATTTCCGTACTGATTCACAGCGCCATCAAACACCATCGTCCATCTAGAACCAGGTTCCGGACCTTCATCAAGTGTAGGCTCGTCGCAATCTTTCATTTTCAAATACAGAATCTCCTCGTCGGGGAAGTCGTACTGAACAGACTGATGATCTTCAATCGGCTGATGTGCCAAATGGTCAGCCAAGATACTACCTTTGATAGCTTTCTAAGCTCGATACTCGATATCATACTCAGACAACAACATCTGCCAACGGGCAATCCTCCCAGTTAAGGCAGGCTTCTCGAAAATATACTTGATTGGATCCATTCGGGATATCAACCAAGTTGTATGATTTATCATGTACTGGAGTAGACGCTTAGCAGCCCAAGCCAAAGCACAACACGTCTTCTCAAGCATAGAGTATCGAGACTCACAATCAGTAAACTTCTTACTGAGGTAGTAGATAGAAGATTCTTTCTTCCCTGATTCGTCTTGTTGACCGAGTACACAACCCATCGAGTCTTCAAGAACTGTCAGATACATGATCAGAGGTCTTCCTTCTACAGGCGGAGACAAGATCGGAGGTTCAGACAGATACTCCTTGATACTGTCGAAAGCTTTCTGGAAATCCTCGGTCCAATCATGAGACTGATCTTTCCGGAGGAGCTTGAATATCGGCGCACATGTGGCAGTCATGTGGGATATAAATCTAGAAATATAGTTCAAGCGGCCAAGAAAACCTCGGACATGCTTCTCAATTTTGGGCGCAGGCATCTCTTATATTGCTTTGACCTTTGCAGGATCAACCTCAATACCTCTCTCGCTGACAACAAAACCCAATAACTTGCCAGAACGGACTCCAAATGTACATTTGTTTGGATTCAGACGAAGCTTGTACTTCCTCAAACGCTGAAAAAGCTTCAACAAATGTTCAACATGTTCAACTTCCGTTCTAGACTTAGCAATCATGTCATCGACATAGACCTCTATCTCCTTGTGCATCATATCATGGAACAAGGTAGTCATAGCACGTTGATACGTGGCTCCGGCGTTCTTCAGACCGAAGGGCATCACTCGATAACAGAATGTTCCCCAAGGTGTGATGAATGTTGTCTTCTCCATATCCTCGGGTGCCGTTTTGATTTGATTATAATCGGAAAATCCGTCCATAAACGAGAAGACTTTGAATTTAGCTGTATTGTCTACCAACATGTCAATGTGTGGTAGAGGGAAATCATCTTTCGGACTAACTTTATTCAAATCTCGGTAGTCAACACACATTTGGACTTTTTCGTCCTTCTTAGGCACAGGCACAATATTGGTCACCCATAGAGGATATGTAGAAGTCACCAGAAACCCCACATCAATTTGCTTCTGAACTTCTTCTTTGATCTTCACTGCCATATCCGGATGAGTTCTTCTGAGCTTCTGCTTCACTGGCACGCACTCAGGCTTCAAAGGCAGGAAATGTTGCACAATATCTGTATCTAGACCTGGCATGTCTTCATACGACCAAGCAAAGATATCGGAATATTCTCGCAGCAAACTGATCAGCCCTTTCTTGACGGACTCTTCAAGAAGTGCCCGAATCTTCACCATACGAACACAATCTTCAGACCCCAAGTTGACTGTTTCCAGATTCTCAAGGTGCGGCTGAATGATCTTCTCTTCGTGCTCAAGGAGACGGGAAATCTCGTCAGGAATCCCTTCAACATCATCTTCCTCTACTTCAAATACAAGGAATTCAAAATTGGGAGATGGGGTTGGATCATTATGTTCAATGGGTTTTAGAATCAACCTGCATAATGATTTTGGATAATAACAAGCTTTAGAATTTAAACAAACAAATCATTATGCAGATGAAAAGATTGCTTTTATTCTTGTTTTTAGGGTTTTTTGTGATCACTGATTTCATGCAAAAACAAAAAGTGAAAACAAATGGAAAAACAAATGTTTAACAATGCATTAATTGAATGAAATATCATTGTATATATGATGCCGACAATGTCATCACTTCTCCTTTTGGCATGGGAGAAGGGTTTTTGAACAAAGTTAACAAATTACGCTGACTTATGAATGACCGTAGGAACATCCACAGCAACCCAATTGTGGCAGGCACCACCAGGAATGACAAAGTTGCTCAAATCCTCTGTATCCTCTTCCAGAATAGCAGCAGTTTCTTCAGCTTGATCGGCGTGGATGAAACCTCCACTCTTGAATAGCCCTTGCTCGTTGAATGCCCCAGAAGAATAGCCAATGCCAGCCCGGGACTTGTTGTCTTCAAGCTCAATCATCTTCCCTAAACCAGCAACTGCACCACATTCAATGGCCAGTTTCGCATCACGATAGGAAGCAAATGAAGGAGACTTCTTCTCAATCGGCTCAGCAATAGGCAAAGCTTGGAAAGGCGTTCCAACTTCATCCTCAGCATCAATATATGAGAAAGAAGACAGGTGGCTAACCAGGAGAGCCTTTTCTCCCCCTACCACGACCAGTTTCTTATTCTTGACGAATTCCAACTTCTGGTGTAGGGTGGATGTCACGGCGCCAGCCTCGTGAATCCATGGTCTACCAAGGAGACAGCTATAAGATGGGTGGATATCCATAACCTGAAAGGTGATTTGGAAATCACTTGGTCCAATCTTGATTGGAAGATCAACTTCCCTAATCACGGTCTTGCGCGACCCATCGAAAGCTTTCACAACAACACCACTCTGCCTCATGGGAGGCCCCTGATATGACAATCTCGAAAGAGTGGTCTTCGGCAATACATTTAGAGATGACCCAGTGTCCACCAGCATGTTGGACACGGCGTCGTTCTTGCAGTTCAAAGAAATATGTAAAGCCATGTTGTGGTCTCTTCCCTCCTCAGGGAGATCAGCGTCACAGAAACTCAAAGTGTTGCAAGCAGTGATGTTTGCAACAATACTGTCAAACTGTTCAATGGTGACGTCATGATCAACATAAGCCAAATCCAACACTTTCTGCAGAGCCTCCGTATGAGGTTCTGAATTCAGAAGCAACGATAGCACGGAGATCTTGGACGGTGTTTGTAGAAGCTGATCTACAACATTGTACTCACTCTTCTTGATGAGCTTCAGCATCTCATCACACTCTTCATTCACAATGCCACTCGGGCCAACAGAAGAAGTATGAGTCTTTTGTACAGAGGAGGGTTTGGCAACAGGTGCCGGATTCGGAACATTCACTGCAGTCCCAACCGGACGCTCAGCGGAATCAGAAACAATGTGAGGCTTCGGGGTGCAGAAAACACACGACCACTACGGGTCAACCCACTTTCATCAGCAATGTTTACCACAGAGTTTGAAGGCAACGACACTTCTTTCCCATCTTCAACAACACCAGCACTGTAACGAAAAGGAATCGCTTTCTCGGAAGAATAAGGCACAGGGCCTGCAGGCTTGATGACCAGAGAAGGAGAAGATTTCTGTTTGCTACCATCATATCGGATGACAACAGGCTCTGGGATCTTGAACACAGGAGAAATCACATTCACCTCAGGTTCATCTTCATCAACGTTTCTGTTCTGCGGAATCTCAATAGTCCCATCATCTAGCAATTCTTGCAACTCTCTGTGCACTTGGCGACAACCCAATCTGTTGACAGAGCAGATACGGCATTTGTCATGATCGTGCTCCATATGACTGTAATCACACAGCAGACGATGCAACTCGACCAATGACTGTCGAATATGGCTTACATATTTGACCTTGTATTTGCCAGGGCAACCCTGGACCATGTTAACTGACTTCCCATGCTCGGGCAATGGGTTCTTCTTAACATTGGGGCCTGAGTCCTCAAAGCTCAGAATGTCGTATATCATAAGGTCCTGAACCTTAGTCTTCAACTTAAAGCAGTTCTCTACATCGTGGCCCGGAGCGCCAGAATGATAGACACAGTGCAAATCAGGCTTATACCACCACTGAGGGTTAACCGGTATAGCCGGAGGATTCCTAGGAGTAATCAATTTCCGCTCTATTAAAGAGGGATACAACTCTGCGTATGATACAGGAATTGGATCGAAAGTGATCTTCTTCCTCTCATAATTCTGACCAGCTGGATTACTACTGTGAGGCTGGTAGGCCTGCTGCTGAGGGCGAGGCTGTTGTTGATGATACGGTTGAGGAGATTGTTGTTGATTGTGTTGCTGATGATGATAATTATCCCTGAAAACAGGTGCTACACTAGCCACCTGGTGCTGATGACGCACAGGCTTCCTCTTATCAGAGGGTCTTCTGGTTTTAACATGGCATTGCACAGCATGTGCCTCCCCATCTTTCTTTTTAAACGCCCCATATCGTTTAGAAGAGCTTTCATCCTTGGACAAACGTCCTTCCCGGACTCCTTCCTCCAATCGCACCCCCATGTTCACCATTTCGGTGAAATCAGAGGGAGCACTTGCAATCATCCGCTCATAATAAAATGAACTAAGAGTCTTCAGAAAGATCTTAGTCATTTCCTTCTCTTCCAGCGGAGGAGTAATCTGAGCTGCCAGCTCTCGCCACCTCTGGGCGTACTCTTTGAATGTCTCTTTGTCCTTCTGGGACATAGCTCTGAGTTGATCACGGTCAGGAGCCATATCAACATTATATTTGTACTGCTTGACGAAGGCTTCTCCAAGATCGTTGAAGGAACGGATATTTGCACTGTCAAGGCTCATGTACCACCGAAGAGCTGCACCAGACAAACTATCCTGGAAATAATGAATCAGCAACTGATCATTATCCGTCTGAGTAGACATTTTCCTGGCATACATAACCAGGTGATTGAGCGGGCAGGTGTTCCCCTTATACTTCTCAAAGTCAGGGACTTTGAATTTGACGGGTATCTTAACACCGGGAACCAAGCACAATTCAGAAGCAGACTTGCCGAACAAATCGTTCCCTCGAAGGGTCTTCAATTCCTTGCGGAGTTCAAGGAATTGGTCATTCATTGCATCCATCTTTTCATTAACATCTGGGCCCTCAGAAGGCTCAGAATGATAGATGGTATCGTCTACCCTAGGAATGGTATGCACGACAGGAGGAGGCATCGCAAGGACCGGGCTAGATGTCGGCATGGAAGCAAAAGTAGGAGCTGGAATATCAGGCATAAAACCAGGAGGCATACCCCAAGGAAACCCGCGCGGCATGGCATTCGGCAAAAAATGGGCACTAGCAGCTGGCACCGTTGATGAAGCAATCTCTGAAATAACAGTCCTCTGGGGAGGAGTTGCAGGAGGTGGAGACGGTTGATTCTGAGCAGCCAAGAATTGCTCCATCAGAGCGCTCAATCTAGCGACTTCTTCCTTCAGCTCACGGTTCTCTTGTTCTAACTGATCCATCACTCTTACAGAATTAGCTCGGGTGTAGTACCGATGAGTCAGCTTATCTTCAAAATAAATGAAGATCATAGAGTTAGGCCACAAACAAGAAGACCAGAACAACACCTGCTTATGCAAATGATGCATGCAATGCTCGTGCATATGCTTTGTTTTTATATTTCAAGGAACCTTTAGGGTATTATTTGCAAATTTTGAAATATAAAGCATTTAATTGCATATGGAAAATATCTCATCAAATATATTCGAGACAAAGAAGTACAACATTGTTGATCATATTACAAGGGAAAAGGAAAATAAACATCCTATGGATCCCTAGAAGCTCGAGATGCCGAAAGACGAGATGCACAAAGCCTCTTGATCTCTCTCTCATATGATGCTTCCATATCCGCTTTCTCCTTAGCAAGTCGATCATACTTCCTCTTCCAGAATTTGGAAGACTGAGGAAGCAGAGAAGTCCAGGTATCATTCGGATCATCTATCACCTGATGCATGAGGAATTCGATCAGAGCGTCCTTCTCCTTAAGTTGTTGAAGCAACTATTCTCTTTCACGGATCCAGGCACGTGAAAGGTCTTCTTCTCTCAACTCCTCTACGCCTTGGTTAGGGAGGGTTAAAGGCCCAGCCACATCCAAAGGTGTAGGTCTCGGATAATCATAAGGCATAAGATACTCTGATGCTCTCTGTCTGACCCAAGAAGTATACGGCTCCAAAGTGTCGCATTACGCGAAAAACCGGCGGGAAAAGAAGACAACAGAGCCGCCACCATGCGTTATTTATCCCAAAAGAGGGAAAGGAAACCCTCGAAGTAAACCTGGAAAAAGCATGGTCTCGCGACCAAAGAGAATGGGATCGGGAGTCGGTTATGCGAAGGGAAGGTATTAGCACCCCTATGCATCAGTCGTACTCGACGGGATCCACGCACAAAAGGAAGGAAAATGGTTGCTAAAACACTACTCAAACACACACATTGGCTGAAAGAGACACAAGAAAACAAACAAAACAGGACTCGGCAGGATATCGCATCCTGGGCCTACGTAGTCTATCAGGCATAGACATCAGAGTCGACGTAGTTCGGACGGGGGAAAACATGCTCGCTAGGATGTCGCATCCTATGCATACGTATCTTCTCGGACTAAGAAGAATCAGAGCACTTGTAGCTCGGCTAACGCACGCAAGACAAAACGACACAGGAAATTGACTGCCAATCGCTGGACTTACATCAAACTCCACACAAAAACAGGCAAACATGGAAACCGAATGCCAATCGCTGGACTTACATCAGACTCCGAACCAAACACACACACACTGGAAACCAACTGCCAATCGCTGGACTTATGTCAGACTCCAACAAAGAAACGGGAAACCGAATGCCAATCGCTGGACTTACATCGAACTCCAACCAGAAAAGGAGAAACAACTCACACAAACAAAACAAAAGGGCGCCCGGAGAGATCAGCTCATCTCCTGCCTACGTACCTCATCTGGTATGAGGATCAGGGCGACGTAGTTCCCCTACGCAGGGATAAAGGACTAGCCTAACCAGATAACAGAGGGAGACACAACTAGGGAGACTAACTCGAGCCTAGATGTTATCATGCATAATCATCCCTAAGTCAAGGTTGCTATCTAACTTGCACAGGGAGCAAGCTAAACCTAAACAACACAAGCAATCAAAGCAAACAATCACAAATAGCACACACTATATACAAACAAAGTGGGCTCATACAGGGGTTAGGCTTTAGTCAAGGGGTCATGTCAACCTCGACAAACAAGCCACTGTATCAGGGTGAAGTTAGCTCTTAACCCTAACATTGAGAGTTAGGGTGAAGCAGATGAAATAGGAAGTGAGGGGTGTGCCTCACAGCTCTTATCCCTGGCCTGGGAGAGCTTCGGACAAAGGAAGTGTGGGTTCAGAAAGTGGGAACCCTTCTACACTTATGACCGACTCAACTGATCTTGGGTTAGGATCCACAAGGCATCAACATGTGATGTGAGCCAAGGGATGACACACTGAATAGCAGGAGATGGACTACACATCTCTTGTGTCTGTCAATGCCTCTTCACTTAGGAGGTCTTTGATATGTACAGGGGACAAAGATAAACAAGCACAAGCATTGCCTCTTAAGGAGGACTTCAGACAGGTGCCTGGCCAAGTAACAGGCCAGGTCTTCCAGACTACATGCAGTTAGAAGGTTATACCTCAGTGCTCAAGCTAGCAAGCAAAGCAAAATCAAGTTCACAATGGAACTATAGCAACTAAGGTACCTGAATTGAAGAGCAGAAGTGAATTCGTGGTTTCCAGGCCTTGGCAAGGTGAAACAGAAGTTCTATAGTGCTTGGAAAGGTGAATGGATGATGGATCGTGGCTCAACCTTGCTTGATCTTGCTCAAATCACCAGCTGCCATTGATGAAGCTTCTTGCTACAGTCCTCGATTTGGCTTGAAAATGGTGATTCCTTGCTTCAATTCCACTCCAAAGTGCTTGTGAATGATGGATCCTCGAAGAACAATGCAAGTTCTATGAAAAAATTTGCATAAAAATGGAGAGAAAAAGTTTGTGCAATTTTGGAATTGGATCTAGATCTGGTGCAAATGATGTGTTAATCAGAAATTTTGTTAGCATTATCTATTTATATGTGTTGCTAATCCACTTTGTTAATCAAGCTTAGCCAAAATGCAAGGATTAAGGAAAATGCAAGTTTATGCGCAAATTGATCAAACACCCCTCATGTGCATGGAATGTTGCTACAGTGCACGAATAATTAGCCAAACACCCTCCAAATATTGTTTTAGATCAAATGCAAGTGAAATTATGTGTGGAAAATGCATATTTTTGAAAGTCACCTTTTTCCCTCCCTTTTGTAAATTCAAATCAAGTGAAAATTGCAATTTTTGTGTGATGAGTTTTGATGAAATGTAATGAATGATTATGATAGAGGAGATCAAGGGTGAAATGTAGCAAAAAAAACCCACATGATTTGGCCAATTGGTGTGAAAGTTATGCAAGCTTGAACTTCAAAATATCCTGACAATGATTTGATCATAACTTGCCAACCATACATGAGAAATGGATGTTCTTGGACTTTTTGGAAAGGTGAGAGCAAGATATTCAACTTTCATGTTGGACAAAATTTCATTTGAAGCTTGTATGATGATGTAAATTTGAGGAGAAGACCTTTCCATTTTTGGCAGTTTGAAATTACAGGTCACTTACTATTTTTGGAAACTTTTCATCTGACCTCAAATTCTTCAATCTTGATCTTTTCAATGTCAAATGAGACTTGTATGGACATGAATGAGGCCTCTCAAACCATTTCCCACCTTTAAATCCATGATTTCATGCACAGTTGACCACAGTTGACTTTCTAGGGTTTCAGATGAACTTCAGCTTGACTGTTGAGCTTTGATCATCCAATCCTTGGCCAAACCACTTCAAAATGATCCCTAGGTCATATGAACTTGTTGAACCAACCCTAGGGCTTTGCTTCAATAGAGAATGCACTTGCTTGCTTGCTTGACTAGATCTCCTGACCAATTGACCTAATCTTGTCTGATGACTTGCACTTGGGCAAATGGACAATGCAATGCTATGCAGTGGACAATGTTAATGTTAATGACCTAATCATGAAAATGTATGTACATAATGGAAGGTGCAAATTTGAGGTGCTACAGCTGCCCCTATTCAATCAACTGGGAACCCGAATGGATGAGAGCAACGGCTGTCAGACTTTCAGGGTAAACAGGGATTGAATACCGAAGAACCGTAGAAATTTGCACAACGCGGGGATCCACCAACGGAAACGTCCACTGGGATCTGATATTTCTTACTGGGGGACTTTGGTTTTTCTCTCAAAGCTACTGTCACATCCAGACATCACAAGACGATGAATGGGAATAGAAATCACAACTAGATGCCAACGGACAACTAGGAAAAACTCAACGTTTACCGACGGAGAGGTAACCAGACATTAATGAATGAACTGGGAAAGATACAACCATACGTCAACGGACGTAGTGGGAAAAACTAAACGTTTACCAAAACCAACGGAGAGGTAACCAGACATTAATGAATGAACTGGGAAAGATACAACCATACGTCAACAGACGTAGTGGGAAAAACTCAACGTTTACCAAACCAACGGAGAGGTAACCAGACATTAATGAATGAACTGGGAAAGATACAACCATACGTCAACGGACGTAGTGGGAAAAACTCAACGTTTACCAAAACCAACGGAGAGGTAACTCTACTGGGGACGACCAGGAAAAACTCGACGTTTACCGAAACCAACGGAGAGGTGACCAGACATCATCGGATGACTGGGAAGACTCGACCAGACGTCAATGGACGAACGGGAGAAGCTCGACGTTTATCGACACCAACGGAGAAGGAGACCACTTCACTAAGGAAGGGATACAACAACCGGAAACCGAATAGGACGTACACCGACGACTCTACTGGGGATTCTGGCTGGGAATCAACCAGACATTAACGAATGACTGGGGAATAGGATACACAATCAGACGTCAACGGACGAATGAAAAAAACTCAACGTTTACCGAGACCAACGGAGAGGTAACTCTGCATGGGGAAATATATCACCAACAACCGTCAACAGACGATCGGGAAAAACTCGACGTTTATCGAAACCAACGGAGAGGTAACTCTGGGGGGAATCAACAGCCATTAACTAATGATCTGTGGGGAATAAGCAACCATACGTCATCGGATGCATAGGAAAAACTCAACGTTTACCGAAACCAACGGAGAGGTAACCCCTATTGGGGATAGAGAACAAGACTCAACCAAATCATCAACGGATGATTGGGAAAAACTCGACGTTTATCGACACCAACGGAGAGGAGGACTCTTCTGGGGAAGAATAAGGGTATTACGAACATCAAAAGATGATGTTTACGGACACCAACAGAAGACCAGACATTAACGAATGACTGGGAAATACTCAATGTGTACACCGAAAGATGGTGTTTACCGACACCAAAGAAAGAACACACGCGGGTGCTGACATGACACCGACCCGTATCACAAAATGACATCTACACATGCAAGGGCAAGGCTAAACACTTGTTGGGATCTCGCTAGGGAGAAACAGGCTTTCCTTTCACCAACGGATGAGGAAATAAATCTCACTGGGGTATCAATCCTGAATGCATTCAAGAGCAACTGTAGCAAACGTGCCGTACAGATATTGATCAAAAATCCGCCTCTACCGGGGATACGGTCTGATTGGTTTCGAACACATGAATGCATATGTTTGAATTTTTCTATGGCGTAATGCTCCATATCGAATGGAAATGCTACGCATTTTGAGGATGCAATGATCACTATATGCAAAATGCAAATGATGAAAACTCCGGCTGGGGGAGCCAAAACTGATCAGATACTCCAACTCTGTGGGGAGACTCTGCTTGAGGAAAACTCTGCGGGGAGAGCACCGACTTCTCACTCAGGCTGGAGAAATAACACTGTTGATGGGGAAAGGATAGACTCCACTGGGGAGAGCCAACCAATTCACAAATAGGATAAACTCGGCTATGGGGAATAAACGCTACTCCGCTGAGGACGACCCATCTAATCCATAAGTAGGATAGACGCAGCTGGGGGATGCAAATATCACTCCGCTACGGAAAACTCATCCAATCCACAGGTAGGATAAACTCTACTGGAGATATATTTCTTTGAACCCGCTCCACTCGGGGACTAGCTGAGGAAAATTATCAACCCCAATCTCTGCTCGGGAGATCTGCTAGGGAAAGCAACTTTGTTGGGGATGGCACACCAACTCTGCTGAGGAAGAGCATGACTCTGGTGTGGAAAGTAATATACCAGACTCTGTGTTGGGGAAAGACATACACAACCCTGCTAGGGATGAGAGCTCACGACCATGCTGGGGATAACAATACTTCAAACCCGACTGCTGGGGAATAACACTCCACTGACACCTCCGCTGGGGATACCACATCCTTCCAACTCAGTGGTGATCTCAACTGGGGAATACACCCACTTCCAGGCCTGTTGGGGATAGGCAATCCTTAGATCTGCTGGGGATAAAAGACAATATCCAAAGGCGTCTCTGCAGGGGAACATAGCTCTGACAGCTTCCATACTTGCATGGGAAATATTTGCTGTGGAAACATCCCTACAGATGATAACCTGCAAAACAGCACAACAAAATGCCCCAGGGGATACATGGACAAGATACGCTCAAGTGTCCTCAACATTCAAAATGATTTTCAAATGTTTTATCTTTCTGCAAGTTATTGTTTAGCCTTCATGTTTTTATATGCAATGTTTATCAAAAATTCGGACGTTTTTGCAAACAAAACAGTAAAATAAAAACAAAAGCTATTTATCTGAATAACGACTTTTATTGATTGAAAAATGGGCCTGAAAAGGCGAACACATTGGGAAGCAATTCCTAGAAAGAGGTAATTGTGCACAAAAGGAAAAATCTATCCTAATGGCAATGTGAACACGGCATCCACTATTTCCTAATTCTGTTATAACTCACAGATCATCAGTTTTCTCCCAAATTCCTTGCTTTCTGAGAAGAATGACTGGACCGATCACATCTTTCGAGATGGCAGACGACGAAGCGCGATGAAGTACAGATAACTCAGACTGTAGTCTTCGCTTTAATCCCTCTTTTGGCTGGATCTCCCTTTCGGGTTTTCAATCCACCGGGATACCCATTTTTGCCTAAGCCGCCCTTGCGGGTTTTCGACTTACCGGGTGTACAAATTCTTTTCATTTTTATCCCTAATTTTTGCCCGAACCTTTTCTTTCTGTTTTTTGGTTCGCCGGGATGCCCTTTTTTGCCTGGACTCTTTTATTCTTTTTGTCCAGCGGGTCAATTTTTGCGAAGTATTTTTTGACTACATCTGAGTTAACAGGGGACGGGAAATCTTCACCATCCATAGTTGTAAGCATCAAGGCTCCACCGGAGAAGACCTTCTTCACAACATATGGACCTTCATAATTAGGGGTCCACTTGCCCCTGTTATCTGTACCGGGAGGAAGGATCCTCTTCAAAACTAGATCACCGATCTGATAGCTTCGAGGACGCACTTTCTGATCAAAGGCTCGCTTCATCCTTCTCTGATACAACTGCCCATGGCACACAGCTGCTAGCCGTCTCTCTTCGATAAGGCTCAACTCATTAAACCTTGTTTGAATCCACTCGGCTTCGTCCAGCTTCACATCTAACAAGACTCTCAGAGAAGGGATCTCCACTTCAACAGGTAGGACAACTTCCATACCATACACAAGGGAGTACGGGGTTGCCCCGGTCGACGTACGTACTGAGGTACGGTATCCATGCAAAGAGAAAGGCATCATCTCATGCCAATCCTTGTACGTCACGACCATTTTCTGCACAATCTTCTTGATATTCTTGTTTGCCGCCTCTACAGCACCATTCATCTTCGGTCTGTAAGGAGAAGAATTGTGATGTTCAATCTTGAAATCTTTACAAAGCTCTTTCATCATCTTGTTATTGATATTCGAACCATTATCAGTGATGATTCTCTCAGGAACTCCATAACGACAGATGATTTCTCTCTTAATGAACCGGGCAACCACTTGTTTGGTAACATTAGCATATGAAGCTGCTTCCACCCACTTGGTGAAGTAGTCAATCGCAACCAAGATGAAGCGATGTCCATTCGAAGCAGTAGGCTCAATCTTCAATATCATATCAATGCCCCACATGGCGAACAGACAAGGCGAGTTCATGACATTCAGAGGGCCTGGTGGTACATGCACCTTATTAGTATAGATTTGACACTTATGGCACTTCCGAGCATACTTGAAGCAATCGGATTCCATAGTCATCCAGTAATAACCGGCTCTCAACAATTTCTTCGACATTGCATGACCACCAGCATGGGTACCAAACGAACCTTCGTGCACCTCTTGCATCAACATGTCTGCTTCGTGTCTATCCACGCATCTGAGCAAGACCATGTCAAAGTTTCTCTTATACAGCACATCATCCTGATTCAAATAAAAGCTTCCAGCTAGCCTTCTCAGGGTTTTCTTATCATTCTTTGACGCACCTTCAGGATACTCCTGGCTCTTGAGGAAGTTCCTGATATCATAGTACCACGGCTTCTCATCAAGCACAACAGACTCAGTTGCAAACACATACGCATGCCTCTCGAGTCGATTCACCGCAACATGTGGCACATGATTCCACCAATGAACTTTGATCATAGAAGACAAAGTAGCCAAAGCATCAGCTATCTGATTCTCATCCCGAGGGACATGGTACAGCTTCACCTTCTTGAAGAACGTCAGTATTCTTCTGGTATAATCTCTATACGGAATCAAATGCGGCTGGTTCGTATTCCAATCTCCATTGACCTGATTAATCACTAGAGCGGAATCTCCAAAGATATCAAGCGTTTTGATCCTCAAATCAATGGCTTCTTCTATCCCCATGATGCAAGCCTCATACTCAGCTTCATTGTTGGTGACGTCAAAAGTCAACCTGGCAGAAAAAGGTATATGAGCACCTTTAGGATTGATCAGCACTGCACCAACACCATTACCATTCACATTCACAGCCCCATCAAACATCTTTGTCCACTTGTCATCAGGATCAGGTCCTTCCTCGACAAGAGGCTCTTCGCAATCTTTCATCTTAAGATACATGATGTCTTCATCAGGGAATTCAAACATCATAGGCTGATAATCATCAATCGGTTACTCGGCGAGATAGTCTGACAAAACACTACCTTTGATAGCCTTCTGTGACGTGTACTGGATATCATACTCTGTTAAGATCATCTACCAACGGGCAACACGTCCGGTGAGAGCCGGCTTCTCAAAGATGTACTTCACTGGATCCATCTTAGAAATCAACAAGGTAGTATGGTTCAACATATACTGTCTCAGTCGGCGAGCAGCCCAGGCCAAAGCACAACAAGTTTTCTCAAGCTGTGAATATTTGATTTCACAGTCGGTAAACTTTTTGCTAAGGGAGTATATGGCATGCTCTTTTCGACTAGACTCGTCATGCTGTCCCAATACACACCCCATCGAGTTCTCAGTCACTGACAGGTACATTATCAGTTGTCTCCCTGGAACTGGAGGAATAAGGATTGGAGGTTTCTGTAAATACTCTTTTATCTTGTCAAAAGCTTTCTGACAATCATCATTCCACCTGATTGCTTGATTCTTTCTTAGCAATTTGAATATCGGTTCACACGTGGCAGTTAGGTGAGATACAAACCTCGCAATGTAGTTCAATCTCCCTAAACACCCACGAACCTGCTTCTCTGTTTTCGGCTCAGGCATTTCTTGAATAACTTTGACTTTTGCTGGATCAACCTCAATCCCTTTCTCGCTGACAATGAAGCCTAATAGCTTCCCAGATCTCACACCAAACGTACACTTGTTCGGATTCAGCCTCAGTTTGAACTTTCTCAACCGGTCAAACAACTTCTGCAAGTTAACCAGGTGCTCCTATTCTGTCTGCGACTTCGCAATCATATCATCCACGTACACTTCAATCTCTTTGTGCATCATGTCATGAAAGAGAGTCGTCATAGCCCTCTGATAGGTAGCACCGACATTCTTCAGCCCAAATGGCATCACCTTATAGCAAAACGTGCCCCAAGGTGTAATGAATGTCGTCTTTTCCATGTCTTCTGGCGCCATCTTAATCTGATTATACCCAGAGAAACCATCCATGAAAGAGAATACCGAGGATTGAGCCGTATTATCAACCAATACATCAATGTGAGGTAATGGGAAATCATCTTTCGGACTCGCTCTATTCAGATCCCGGTAATCGACACACATTCTGACTTTGCCATCCTTCTTCGGCACGGGAACGATGTTGGCTACCCACGGATACGTTGTCACCGACAAGAATCCAGCATCGAACTGCTTCTGAACCTCTTCCTTGATCTTAACAGCCATATCAGGACTCATTCTGCGAAGCTTCTGCTTGACCGAAGGACAATCATCTCTGAGAGGTAGTCTATGCACCACAATATCAGTATCCAGCCCCGGCATATCTTGGTAAGACCAGGCGAATATTTCCACATACTCTCTCAGCATCTCAATCAACCTGCTCTTGACCTCTGTCTTCAAAGCAGCCCTGATCTTGATATCTCTTCTGGCGTCCTCAGTACCAAGATTCACAATCTCCAACTCTTCCTGATGAGGTTGGATGACCATTTCCTCTTGCTTCAACAATCTAGCCAATTCTTTAGGGAGTTCACTGTCTTCCTCACTCTCCTCTTCAGCTTGGTAGATGGGATTGTCGAAGTCATACTGAGCCATAACAGAACTGTTCATAGTGGATGCCATAAGATCACTTCTGCATGTTTAATGCTTTGTTTTAGAAAAAGAGTTCAAGAAAGTCACAAAAACAAAAACATTGCCATTTTATTTTTTTGAAAAATGAAAACAAAAATAGAAAGACAGGGATCACAAAATTGTTTGCAAAACGTCCTTTATTAATGATAAAATTGTAAAACATGATGTGGCCCTACAATGAACCACTACGCCTTGGGCAGAACGTAGGGTTTTGTGCAGAATGAAAAACAAAAGAAAATTACTCTGTTTGAAGAGTAACTTGGACTACATCCTCTGCCGTCCAATTGTTGATAATCTCCCCTGGCGTACACGGGCGGACCCAGTTGTCGAGATCATAATCACTGTCACCATCTTCAACATCAGCTGCGAAGACGTCACCATGATTCATCAGCCCACCACTGGTAAAGGTACTCGGACCTGCTGGTACACCCTGCTCTGCTTGCAAAGGTTGATAGCCAATTTCAAACTTATCCTCTTTAACCGGCAAATCCACCATCTTGCCCCAGCCTTCAGCTTTGCCAGAGTCAACAACCTCCTGGGCCTGCTTGTATGAAGCAATTGAAGCACCCGGCTTCCTCTGATCAGCAAACGCCACCCTCTCGAGAGCAACAGTCTCAAATGCCTGGCATAGAGTCTCATGGATCTCGCCATCCACCTCAACATACTTGAACGAGGACAGATGACTCACCAAGATATCTTCTTCGCCGCACACTGTCACAATCTGACCGTTCCAGACATACTTGAGCTTCTGGTAGAGAGTCGACGAGACAGCCCCTGCTGCATGAATCCATGGATGCCCTAACAAACAACTGTAGGCGGGTTGAATGTCCATGACATAGAAGATAATATCAAACACCTCCGGACCTATCTTCACAGGCAAAGTGACTTCCCCAAACACAGAACATTTGGATCCGTCGAATGCACGAACAATCAGGTCACTAGGATTAAGCACAACCCCTTCAACAGATATCTTCTTCAAAATCTGCTTCGGCAACACATTCAGAGAAGAACCGGTGTCGACCAGCACGTGCGACAAGACAGCCCCCTTGCACTCCATCGTGATATGCAAGGCCTTGTTATGATTACGACCCTCAGGTGTCAAGTCTAGGTCTGTGAAACCCAATCCATGCCTGGTGCTCACGTTGGCAATAACACCCTCTAGTTGGTTGACGTAAATCTCTTGAGGTACATACGCCATATTCAGCATCTTCAGCAAGGCGTTACGATGTGCCTCAGAGCACAACAGCAAAGAGAGAATTGAAATCTTGGACGGAGTTTGGTTGAGTTGATCTACGATCTTGTAGTCACTCTTCTTAATGATCCTCATGAATTCCTCCACGTCCTTTTCGAACGAACCCTCAGGCACATCCTTCTGAGCCGGTTCCTCGTCAACCACAGCCTGTTTGCCCTTGGACTTAGCAGAAGCCTCAGCATTAGCATCCCTCAACGGTTGAAGAGCAAACAATCGTCCACTGCGAGTAAAGCCTCCTGGTCCACCGACATTGTCCACAACGGGACTCACAACCACAGGAGCTTTACTAACCGGTACACCAATAGTCACAGGCGCTTGATTGGATGGCCTGACCCGATTCTCAGCCCTTCTGTTGCTTCGGTAGGCATTATCATATTTCCAGGGTACGGCCCTACTGTCCACAGCCCTTCTGACCGGTGCAACTATTGTTGTCAGATTACTGGCGGAAACTGGTGCAGATATGGTAACTGGATTACCACTAGTTGCAGACGCACTACCAACAGTCCTCGGCCCACGTCCTTCAGACGGTTTGAAAAATATAGTGACAGTTGACACTGAACCACGATCTCTATTATCAGCCCGGACAAACTACAAACAACCCTCGTCTATCAAACTCTGAATACCAGCCTGCAACTGTTCACAACCATTCTCGGAGTCTGCACAGCCCAAACAATTCTCATCACAGCCCGGGTAGACACCCCCATTCAGCAAACGGCCCTTAACCACCAGCAAAGAAGTCTGAACGTCATCCACACTGACAACCAAATCTTCAGCTTCTTCCCCTTCAATGTTATTCACCCGGTGAGCACCATGCGCAGGCATAGGATTATTCACAACATTTGGCACAGGAGCGAAATTGATAGTCTTGGCATCAATCAAGTCCTGGACCTTATGATGGAAAGCCCTGCAGTTCTCTATATGGTGTCCCGGCGCACCAGAATGAAAGTCGCAACGCACATTGGCATCATACCCAGGTGGTATTTTTGTCAATGGCGCCATAGTCCTCAGCTCAACAAACCCTAGTCTGAGCAACTCAGGTAGTAACTCAGCGTAGGTCATTGGTAGTGGGTCGAAACGTCTATCAGGCATCCTCTGCCTCGGCTGATACGGACGTTGTTGCTGTTGTTGTTGTTGCGGCATCTGTTGTTGAACCCTTGGTTGTTGCGGTTGTTGGCGTGGTTGAGGTGCAGGAATGGTCACTGCAGCAACTTGACGGTACTGATTTCTGTTCTTATTTCTACGGTGCTGAACAGCATTAGTTTCGCCCTCTCTACGGCGAGGTGCCCCAGAGAACGGTTTCTTGGACGAAGAGGAACCAGCATCTTGGATCTTTCCAGCCTTGATCAAGCTCTCAGTCCTCTCTCCACAAATGACTACATCAGAAAAGCTACCAAACAGGCAACTTCCCATTCGGTCCATAAACACACCCTGAAGGGTACTGATGAACATGTCAGTTAACTCCCTCTCCAGCATAGGGGGTTGAACTCTCGCAGCCAACTCACGCCACCTCTGGGCGTACTCCTTGAAACTTTCACTGGATTTCTGACAAAGACTCTGCAGTTGAGTCCGACTAGGCGCCATGTCCATATTATGTTTGTATTGCCTCAAGAAGGCCTCACCCAGATCCCTCCAACATCGAATCGAATCTCTCTTCAATTCCATGTACCAGTCCAAAGAAGCCCCAGATAGACTATCTTGGAAAAAGTACATCCACACCTTTTCATCATCAGTGTAACCAGAGATCTTCCGATAATACGCCTGCACGTGGGTGCGAGGGCAGGAAATGCCGTTGTACTTGTCGAAGGACGGTGCTTTGAATTTGTATGGGATTCTCAAACCTTCAACTAACCCCATATTTGTCACGTCGAAACCAAGGGAGTTTTGACATTCCATCGCATGAATCTTCTCAGCCAGGGCATCGACCTTACGATCCCTATCCTCAACTCTACCAACATCACCATCATCTTCACTCAGCAATGTGAACATGTCCTCCTGTCTGTCGACAATAAGAGCTGGATGACGAACCGGAGCCTGGGTGGCTCTGACATTGACAGTCTCAGCAGCAAGAGGTTGTCCATTAATCCTTATCCCCCTTAATTCATCCCCGACGGCATAGTCGTTAGCGGGAGCAGCAACATTGATATTCTCATGAGCAGGTGCAACAACAGGCGAAGCACGGTTGGACGTCTGAATCACGGTCTCTTGTCTCTGAACCAGGGCTCGAAGCTCCTCCTGACCTTGTGCAACCCCTTGCATCATTGTCATAAACTGGGCCATGTTCGCCCTCATCTCAGCCAACTCAGTCTGAACTTGATCCATACTTCTCTGTTGATTGAGTCTGGTTGAATAACGATGCGGTCTTCGATCAGCTATCCTGCCTGACACAGGAACCAGAGTGAGAAGTCGCGAACAAGAGCACCTGTTATGAAAAATGATATGAGTATGATGCTAATGCATATGATGCACATGATATGTTCATTTTTCAGGCATTCAAAGAGCCCGATTCATCTTCAAAAGATGGCAACCTGCAGCAAGGACAACATAGCAACACAGGAACAACATACACAAGAGCAATGAGCACAAAGTGAAACCAACAACCTCATCTATAAATGAGCAACAGGATCATACAACAAAAGTCAACAAAGATCCAGGTACATCAAAGTACAACAATGAATCCCACCCAACAAGCCTGGGGGTGATTCTCAACATAAACATCAGAAAATACAAGCTAAGACAAACGACTTCCAGGAATGAGCGTCTTCAAGTAGTGACACTGGTCTATCAACAGTTCACACTTTGAACATTCTGGCAAGGGAGTAATCTTCTCCTTCAACTGTCTTCTAAGCTCTACAACTTCTCCTCCAAGTCGGTTCTCTAATGCAAGTCTCTGGTCGACTTCCTTCTTCAGCTGGACATCTTTGTCTCTGAGTTGCTTCTCCAAGTCTCTGATCTTCTTCAGATAACTGGCCTCAGCCCTCTGCAATCTCAAACACTCTCTGTGCTCTGCATCCAGCAAGTTCTCCATCTCTGCATAAGATCTTTTCTTGCTCCTCACTCCACCAACATCTACGCTCTGGATGTCTCTGAGTTGATGAGTCAGGTTCAACCTATCAGCTTTGGCTTGATACAACTCCATCTGGGCATCTTGCTCTTTCTCCTTCAATCGGCGATTCTCCATCAGGGCTTGCTTGTACTGCTCGGCAGGTACACTCTCAGCAAGAATCAAGGGTGGTTGCACTTGCAACGGGTTCATCCTATCATAGGGCAACAGCAAAGTTTCCACTCTCTTCTTGACCCAATCAGTGTAATCAGGCATAGCAATGGCAAACTTCTTCCCTAAGACAGATCCATCCTGGACACCAATAGACTTCCAAGCTCTTCCAATCTGCTCCAATCTAGCAGGGTCGCTTCGCTTCTCAAAATACACACTCTCAGCTATCTCAGCGTCAAGTGGTCTTCCATTCATCACGAACCCCAACTGGCGAAGAGAAAGAACCGGGTTGTAATTGATGCAACCCTTAGTCCCTACAAGTGGCACATTACGAAACTCTCCACAACTCATAATAACATCACGCACATCCATCCGGTAAGATTGCCATCTGATATCATATGAAGTAAGAGACATAACCCTCTGAGTCCACCTATGAGTGCTCTGAGCCTCCACAAAAGGTCCACTGACTGGCAGGAGAGACAAGAACCATCTGAGCAGAAGTGGGAGACAGCATCTGATAGCTCCACCCTTACCATGCCTACTGTGAATGGCATAATAAGTGTCAGCTAACAGAGTAGGAACCGGATTTCCTCCAATGAAGATACTCACTGCAGCATAGTCCACAAAGTTGGGCATACTCGGGAACAAGACGATCCCATAGATCATTACAGCTAACTGAGCATGAAAAGCTTCCTAATTCCCCTTCTCTACTTCTCCTCTAGCAACTCTCAGCAGAAACTTCAAAGGCAAACTAACAACATCCCCACTGGACCTCCAACCGTCACTGACTTCCTTGACACCCAAATGGAGAGCTCTGGAAACAACTCTGAAATCCACCTCCTTAGGCACGTCCAAGAAAGGAACCTGATACCGGATGGGAACATTCAACAGAATGGAGTATTCCTCGAGAGTAGGCGCCAACTGATAATCCTGAAAGGTGAAGCAACGAAGCTCTGGGTCGTAGAACTGAAGAAGAGTCTGCAACGGCACTGGATCGACTACCATCTTCAACAGTGTCAGAATATCCCCATATTGATCCACGAACCCCCTCAGATGATCACTGGTCACCAGGTTGTTTAATTCTATCAGCGATGTCAAAGGCTCACGGTGAAAAATGTAGGAACAAGTCTTTCGCTTCGGCTCTGGGACTGTTGCCATCTCTATCAGTGAACAAGCTCTGGAATGTACCTGAGAAATGATATGCATGCAGAGATTAGTTTTTATTTTCTTTTTTCAATTCTCTTTTTTTTTATTGCGTTTCTTTTGAAAATAAACGTGCTATGATGCAAATGATGCAGACGACTGGCAGGTTGTGCATCTCAGACCACAGGATCGAAGCTTCGGCTCGAACTCGGAACCACAACTCATCTGAAACCCAAAGTCATCTGATAAACTGTCATCTGAACCCAATCTGAGGAACCAAGTCACCGACAGGATCACAAGTCACCAACAAGTCACCGACAAGTCACCAACTGTACCTGTAATAATGATCATTCCCTCCCCACTCACGGGTGTCACCTAGGCCAGGGTAAGGTCGAGAGAAACGCAGGATAAACAACCCTTTCAAGAATATCATCCTGTGCACACCCGATGTATGCACCGATAATACCCCATCAGAGTCTGAACTGCTCGTGATATCAATGTTCCGCTAAGTGGCGCATACCACCCGCTTCCCATGAATCACTCTATTCCTAGGTTTCCTAGATTTCACTCATAGCCTGGGTATTGGGCCTTTTACCTCAAGTAACTCCCACCCCAAACAGAGAAACACAGCACAGCCAACAGATGAATATGAATGAATGCAAACATTAATGCACACATAAATGCAAACAATAAATAAATGAATGCAATAAATAACAGCAAACAGCAACCAAAACCCTAACCTAGAGAACGCTAGGAGAGACTCGCTTAGGGAAGATGGACCAGCAAGAGGTCAACATCTCTGTATCCCCAGCAGAGTCGCCAGCTGTCGCATTATGCGAAAAACCGGCGGGAAACAAAGACAACAGAGCCGCCACCGTGCGTTATTTATCCCAAAAGAGGGAAAGGAAATGCTCGAAGTAAACCTGGAAAAAGCATGGTCTCGCGACCAAAGAGAATGGGATCGGGAGTCGGTTATGCGAAGGGAAGGTATTAGCACCCCTACGCATCCGTCGTACTCGACGGGATCCACGCACAAAAGGAAGGAAAATGGTTGCTAAAACACTGCTCAAACACACACACAGGCTGAAAGAGACACAAGAAAACAAATAAAACAGGACTCGGCAGGATATCGCATCCTGGGCCTACGTAGTCTATCAGGCATAGACATCAGAGTCGACGTAGTTCGGACGGGGGAAAACATGCTCGCTAGGATGTCGCATCCTATGCATACGTATCTTCTCGGACTAAGAAGAATCAGAGCACTCGTAGCTCGGCTAACGCACGCAAGACAAAACGACACAGGAAATTGACTGCCAATCGCTGGACTTACATCAAACTCCACACAAAAACAGGCAAACATGGAAACCGAATGCCAATCGCTGGACTTACATCAGACTCCGAACCAAACACACACACACTGGAAACCAACTGCCAAACGCTGGACTTATGTCAGACTCCAACAAAGAAACGGGAAACCGAATGCCAATCGCTGGACTTACATCGGACTCTAACCAGAAAAGGAGAAACAACTCACACAAACAAAACAAAAGGGCGCCCGGAGAGATCAGCTCATCTCCTGCCTACGTACCTCATCTGGTATGAGGATCAGGGCGACGTAGTTCCCCTACGCAGGGATAAAGGACTAGCCTAACCAGATAACAGAGGGAGACACAACTAGGGAGACTAACTCGAGCCTAGATGTTATCATGCATAATCATCCCTAAGTCAAGGTTGCTATCTAACTTGCACAGGGAGCAAGCTAAACCTAAACAACACAAGCAATCAAAGCAAACAATCACAAATAGCACACACTATATACAAACAAAGTGGGCTCACACAGGGGTTAGGCTTTAGTCAAGGGGTCATGTCAACCTCGACAAACAAGCCACTGTATCAGGGTGAAGTTAGCTCTTAACCCTAACATTGAGAGTTAGGGTGAAGCAGATGAAATAGGAAGTGAGGGGTGTGCCTCACAGCTCTTATCCCTGGCCTGGGAGAGCTTCAGACAAAGGAAGTGTGGGTTCAGAAAGTGGGAACCCTTCTACACTTATGACCGACTCAACTGATCTTGGGTTAGGATCCACAAGGCATCAACATGTGATGTGAGCCAAGGGATGACACACTGAATAGCAGGAGATGGACTACACATCTCTTGTGTCTGCCAATGCCTCTTCACTTAGGAGGTCTTTGATATGTACAGGGGACAAAGATAAACAAGCACAAGCATTGCCTCTTAAGGAGGACTTCAGACAGGTGCCTGGCCAAGTAACAGGCCAGGTCTTCCAGACTACATGCAGTTAGAAGGTTATACCTCAGTGCTCAAGCTAGCAAGCAAAGCAAAATCAAGTTCACAATGGAACTATAGCAACTAAGGTACCTGAATTGAAATGCAGAAGTGAATTCGTGGTTTCCAGGCCTTGGCAAGGTGAAACAGAAGTTCTATAGTGCTTGGAAAGGTGAATGGATGATGGATCGTGGCTCAACCTTGCTTGATCTTGCTCAAATCACCAGCTGCCATTGATGAAGCTTCTTGCTACAGTCCTCGATTTGGCTTGAAAATGGTGATTCCTTGCTTCAATTCCACTCCAAAGTGCTTGTGAATGATGGATCCTCGAAGAACAATGCAAGTTCTATGAAAAAATTTGCATAAAAATGGAGAGAAAAAGTTTGTGCAATTTTGGAATTAGATCTAGATCTGGTGCAAATGATGTGTTAATCAGAAATTCTGTTAGCATTATCTATTTATATGTGCTGCTAATCCACTTTGTTAATCAAGCTTAGCCAAAATGCAAGGATTAAGGAAAATGCAAGTTTATGCGCAAATTGATCAAACACCCCTCATGTGCATGGAATGCTGCTACAGTGCACGAATAATTAGCCAAACACCCTCCAAATATTGTTTTAGATCAAATGCAAGTGAAATTATGTGTGGAAAATGCATATTTTTGAAAGTCACCTTTTTCCCTCCCTTTTGTAAATTCAAATCAAGTGAAAAATGCAATTTTTGTGTGATGAGTTTTGATGAAATGTAATGAATGATTATGATAGAGGAGATCAAGGGTGAAATGTAGCAAAAAACCCCACATGATTTGGCCAATTGGTGTGAAAGTTATGCAAGCTTGAACTTCAAAATATCCTGACAATGATTTGATCATAACTTGCCAACCATACATGAGAAATGGATGTTCTTGGACTTTTTGGAAAGGTTAGAGCAAGATCTTCAACTTTCATGTTGGACAAAATTTCATTTGAAGCTTGTATGATGATGTAAATTTGAGGAGAAGACCTTTCCATTTTTGGCAGTTTGAAATTACAGGTCACTTACTATTTTTGGAAACTTTTCATCTGACCTCAAATTCTTCAATCTTGATCTTTGCAATGTCAAATGAGACTTGTATGGACATGAATGAGGCCTCTCAAACCATTTCCCACCTTCAAATCCATGATTTCATGCACAGTTGACCACTTTGACTTTCTAGGGTTTCAGATGAACTTCAGCTTGATTGTTGAGCTTTGATCATCCAATCCTTGGCCAAACCACTTCAAAATGATCCCTAGGTCATATGAACTTGTTGAACCAACCCTAGGGCTTTGCTTCAATAGAGAATGCACTTGCTTGCTTGCTTGACTAGATCTCCTGACCAGTTGACCTAATCTTGTCTGATGACTTGCACTTGGGCAAATGGACAATGCAATGCTATGCAGTGGACAATGTTAATGTTAATGACCTAATCATGAAAATGTATGTACACAATGGAAGGTGCAAATTTTAGGTGCTACACAAAGCAATGCAGTTCTTCGGACCCAACTCGCTTCTACCCTTCTTGTGAATCTTGCGCCAAGCGCGGACCATCTTGGCTTTCAAGCCTTGGGGATCTTTACCCTCCTGAAAGAACACACCTTCTAACAGAATGTTATGAGGTTTATCCTTTAGGGGGAACCCAAGCTGACGACGTGCTAAGATAGGGTTGTAGCTGATCCCACCACATGTACCAAGAAGAGGCACATTAGGGAATTCACCACAATAATCAATAATCTGAACTGTATCATACACGCGATCATACCAAGAGATATCATCATTAGTGAGAGACATAAGTCTCGTAGACCACCGTAGACATCCCTTGTTCTCCTTGAAAGCAACCGTCTGCGGTAAGTGAGAAATAAACCACTTATACAACAGAGGCAAACAGCACACAATAGCTCCTCCACCCTTTGCATTCCTCAGATGCAAAGAGAAATAGGCATCACCCAACAGAGTGGGAACGGGATTAAGAACAGAAAAGATCGTAATGGTGTTCACATCCACAAATTTGTCGATGTTGGGGAACAATACCAAACCATAGATGAGCAGCACAAATATGGCCTCAAAGGCATCCTCACTCATGGCCTTCCCATAAACGGTAGCTTGAGCGACGAGGAAATCAGAAGGAAGACCTTGAATTCCACCTTTGGTGGTCATATGCGCTTCAATCAGGGATTCATCTATGTGCAACAAGTCTGCGATCTCTCGAGAAGTCGGAATACTCTCTAAGCCACTGAACGGCACCTGATCCAGAATAGGAATACCCACAAGGTGAGCATACTCCTCAAGCGTAGGCAACAACTGAAAGTCCGGAAAAGAGAAGCTGTGATACAGAGGATCATAGAACTGCGCCAAAGTACTCATCAACCCTTCATCCACCTGAGTAGTCAACAGAGGCAGAAGCTTCCCATAGCGAGCTTTGAAACCCAAGGGATCTAATACATAAGATGTCAGATTCCTTAACTCTTTCAGATCGGGCTGTCTAAAGCTGTACTTCTTTGTATGCCTTTTTGGTCTTTCCATGTCTGAAAATTTTGCAAATAAACCCTTTAAGTTCCTTGAAAATTTTCTGATTTTTCTGATGACATGAATGCAGATGAATGCATGAATGTATGAATGCAACAATCACACTCAAGGATCAAGCAAAACACACCAAACAAAGGTCATGGGAAAGCTCATAGTATCCTTAATATCAATCATCCATTTTGGTGGATTATGGTTTTTCACCTTATCGACACCCAAGTTCCATTGATATTAACGATACATGAACCAGCTCAATCATCCTTAATATCAATCATTCATTTTGGTGGATTATGGTTTTCATCTTATCGACACCCAAGTTCCATTGATATTAAGGATGTCTGAACGACTCAACCACGAATCACGGGTTTGTTGAGGGTCACGAGCATGGAGTCTCGGTTAAGAACCACCCAAAGGGAGTGTACTAGGGTTTAAACCTTCCGAACATGTTCTACAAGAGGTTCCCATAGTCATCATCCCATCTTTCGAATATTATCGGAGGAACGAATACTCGTATTCCAAAAATATTCTCAAGAGAGTCTCTTATGAGTGTAGTGTCGCGTAACAATCGCATCAGATCTTACATCTGAACGACCTCCGCACTACGTCCTAAAAATAGGCCAAGATGGGCTTGGTAAACTAAGGTCCTTGGCTTCTAAGGCACATGATTGAAAGAATAATGTCTAACCACAAATAACTTGTGTGACATTATTAATCCAACATGACCTCCACCAAGTGAATGGACTCGCAAGTCAACTTGCTAAGGAATACTCCACACAAGTCGACGAGACTATGCCATTCTCCTATCCTAAGGTGCACTCGAGTTCGGGTATAGAACTCATCTCACAGAGATCACCAAACAAACAAGCAATTGTATATCAAGCAATTCAATCATTACAATCAATACAGTAATCCCAACTTGTACAAAAATATGTCATATAACAAATAAACAAATATCATACAACAAGGGTGAAAAGTAGGCAAAACCACCAAGGATTAGTCCCCAGCAGAGTCGCCACTTTTCTGTAGCGGTGTATTCGTCACTTTATGATTTATTGATTAAATCAAAAGCAAAGCATATAATGAGTCGAGTCGCCACCGCACTTTTATTTATCCAAAGGAATGGCTAAAAAGCGAACAAAAGCCTAAGAAGTTTTACACATAGAAAACTAATGAAAAGGTCAGAGATTTGGGTAAGGGGTTAATTACGCAATGGGAAGGTGTTAGGCACCCAAAACGTCCTAGGTACTCCTAGGGAGCCCTTTTCACAACTTGTTGTATGAAATGTTATTTGTTTATGAAATATTTATTGTGCAAACATGGATTGAATGGATGATAGAAAGAATATACAATTTTTATTGTTTTTGTGTTTGAACGGATGAACCCGTTGCCTACGTACCTTTCCATGGAAGGTAAGGATCAAAACGCCGTAGTTCGGCTAAAAAATTTCCAAAAGTAAGTGAGTGGATTGATTTTAAACAAAATCCCTAAGGTCTTTCATTATCCACGGGAGAAAACTCAACCTTATACAAACAATAAGTCCACCATGTGAGAATAGCTTCGACATACTAGAGGGGTTAACCCTGTTTTCGGTATGGAAGTCTTACGGTTCGATCACTAAGGACAAAAAGGAGAGATTAACATCAACCACTAAGATAATTGAAACCTATGGCTAATGTATGAAAGCTTGATTAAGAAGTGGACTTGGGCCACAAAAGCAATTGAGTGAGTGAAATTAACTGGTTATGAGTATTCACAAAAATGAAGTCAAAGTATGATTAGAATTTAATTCAGAAGAAGTATTGTGAAAATGGAGTTTGAAAATCAGAGGCTTAGGGCCTAGGTTTCTAATTTGAAAAACAGATGAAAATGTTTGCACAATAGTTTTCAAGTTTTGGGTTAACATGCAAATGAAGGTTTAAAGCAACAAAAGGTGGGAGGGTGAGGAAGTAAAACTTCTTAGATGTTCACCTCTTGAGATCATATGTAGATGATTCAAGTGATTCCTTTGGAAAAGGCAACACAAAGCAATAAGCAAATAGAACAAGGTAAATGGATACCGGATGCCAATCAATGGACTTATACCAATCTCACAAAACAAAATGGATACCAGATACCAATCAATGGACTTATACCAATCTCCTAAAACAAAGAAACAATGATACCAGATGCCAATCAATGGACTTATACTAGTCTCACAAAGCAAAGAAACAAGGACACCAGATGCCAATCAATGGACTTATACTAGTCTCCTACCATATCATAGGAAACAACTGCCAATCAATGGGCTTATGCTTGCCTCCTCCATGGACAAAACCAAATGTTACAAAGTGATGAACAATGTTTATGAAATGATATACAAGTAAATGATGATAAATGCACAAAGGCACACATAAGCAAACATGTACAGATGAATCAAGTAAGCAACAAACAAGTCAATTAGCACACACTATACACAATCAATTAGGCTCAAGCAAGGTTAGGCTTTACAGCCAACTGGAATGGGGTGTTTTGAGCTCTTAACCCTAACATTGAGAGTTAGGGTGAAGCAGATGAAATGGAGATGAGGGGGGTGCCTCATAACTCTTATCCCTGGTCAGGGAGAGCTTTGAACAATGGAAAGTGTGGGAGTTCAGAAAGTAGGAACTCTTCTCCACAAATGATTGACTCTATAAGATCTTGGGTTCTTATTCACAATGCATCAACACATGGTGTGAGCAAGGTGAATGACACACTGAGTAGCAGGAGATGGATTACACATCTCTTTTATCTGCCAATTGCCTCATAAGAGGACTTTACCTGCTTGGCACAAAATTAAACAAGCACAAACATTGCCTCTTAAGGAGGGCTTCAGACAGGTGCCTACCAATAACAGTAGGTCTTCCAGACTACATGAAGATTAGGGATCATACCTAAGTGGTTAAGCAACCAAGCAAAGCAAAGTTCAAATGAACTTAAAGCAACTTAGGTACCTGTGGAAACACTAAACAAATCAGTACAAATGCTCAGACAAACAGACAACAGTCAATAAGCAACAGACAATCCCAATGTACAAAATGTGTAAGCCATAAGGCAAACTCAAGTGAATTAGCATCAACCTACAAAACACAGTATGTTAGTAACCAAAAGCAAACATCAACAATCACATGATGAAGCATCATCAACTAGGGAACTTGGATGCTTAAACCTGAAATCAAAGCTCACAAGTAAGTAACAAATCACTAGGTCAAAGCCTAGGGTCAAAGATGGAGAAAAAATTTGAAACAAGGGCTGAAATTCAACACAAAGTAACTTCAAACACATGTTAATATATCCTAAAAAGTCTCACATCAAAATCAATCACCCAAAGCATTTCATGATCAAAAGAAGTTCAAGGCAATTTCAAAACTCATATGTGATCATCATGAATGAAAAATTCAAATCAAAACAGAAATGATTCAAATAAATCTGGAAAAATTCATGCACATTCAAGACATCTAACATGATCCACATACAAAAAATCAGGAGAATCAGAGATCATTTGGCATGGAAATCAAGTTGCACAAGTTGGACAATCAAAGGTGTGACACAAATTGTCACACCAAGTTAGCACATGCATAAAACAAAAATGGAGCATAGGAAAAATACCAAACCATAACCAAAATGTCAAGCAATGTGTCTAGAATCAGCATGCAAAATTTCAAGTTCATTGGATAAGAAACAAGCATTTTACAATGAGATAAGCAAGGCAAGGTCACAATTAGACATATGATCAATCAACCTAGAACAAATTAACTTTCCAGCCAGGCACAACTTGCAAATTCATGATCATAAAAAAACTAGACAGAATGAGGATCATTTTGCAAAAAATTGGGATCAAATTGGATGAGTTTTCAATTTTATATGATTTTTCTAAGTTGAGGAAAAAATTAAAAATCAAAATGGACATGATATGTGAAAATAGGAGGGAAAGGAGAAAAATGATGAAGCATTTGAAAATCTCGCTCGGCCAGGACCGAACCTGGCACAAATTTGAATTTGAGCGTGCAAACTAAAACGACAACGTTTAACTAAAGCCCTAGCGCTGGAAACGATTCCCAGAATTTCGTAGCAAACGCATGAAGGTCGTAGTAAATCCGCAGCAAGGCATGCATATTTCGTAGCTAAACCTGGAAATGTGATGATCTTCATCTTCCTCATGAAGATGAAGATGAACTTCATATGCAGATTTCCAGAAAATCCAAAACACGTCCAGAAATCACAAATAATTACACCATTCAAATCATCATTCCATGCACATCAAAGATCCACAAATAAATCATGCAAAAACATCCTAACAAGTGCAGATCGAAGAAAATCATTTCAGCATGTCAAATATTCAATCATCCATAACTAACTCAAAACAGCACCAAATCACACAATTTTTTCACCAGATTCATCAGGACAACAAGATCTATAACAATATAGCAATGGATTTCAAAATTACAAGATTCGAGTTATGACCTCTTGAAGTACAGCAAGCTGAAATCGTGCTATCCAAGGCTGGTAATGGTTCCAAACTCTTCTGCAATGCTTATGGAGAGGATTGATGGAAAAAATGAAGCTCAAACAATCACGAATCCAGTTAATTTTGAAATCACTATTGATGCTTCAAGCTTCGTGTATGGTTCAATATGGCACCATTTACTTCAATTCCACGTCCAATTCCACTCAAAAATGCTTCATGATCATGAATCAATCAGTAGAAATGGCTCTTGTGTGAAGAATTTGGAAAATATTTTGAGAGAAAAAGTTTGGTTGATTTTGAATCTAGATCTGAAAATGAATGTTAATGGCAAATGCAGTTATGATTAACACTATATATGACTTGCTAATGATGCTGAAAACCTATTTAAGCCAAAGCTAATTGAAATTAATCAAGTTTTAAGGTGTATGCACAAATTGGATTTTCACCCCCATGCATGAGGTAGCCACGTGAACAGTGCTCAACTCTGATCCAAAACCACTTAGACAAGGCCCATGCAAGCTTTAGGATTGGTATTTTATGCATATGATCAACCAAATTGATTTTATGAAATTTCTTTCAAAAAACTTCATGAATGAGCACATGGTCATGCAAAGGAATTTCAAGCCATGTAATGAGATGTTTGGAAAATACAAGTCATGATGAACAAAATGCAAAAAGAACCACTCATTTTGGAGCTTTGGTTCAAAAGTTATTCCCATTTGAAGTTTTGAACACACTTTGCCATGATTTGATCATATCTCCTCAACCACACATTAGAAATCCATGATCCTGGACTTTTTGGAAATGGGAAAGAAAGATCTACAACTTTCATGTTCAACAAAATTTCATTTGAAGCTTTCTTGATGGTGTAAGATTGAATTGAAGTTGGTCCAAAACCTTTCCATTTTTGGAAATTTCAAATTATGGGTCACTTGCTATTTTGGGCAATTATTGACCTGACTTCAAATTCTTCAATGTGAGTGTTTGAAATGTCAAATGAGACTTGTTTGAACATAAATGAAGTATTTCCAATCACTTCCCACCTCCAAATCCACAGTTGACTTTGCAGTTGACTTTTTAGGTCTTCAGTTGACTTGGAAGTGTTCTGATGAAATTCAAGCCTCTACCACTTGGGATTTTGTTTCAAAATGTCATCATAGCTCATGTGAACTCTTGTGAATGATTGTAGGGTCCAAATCTCAAGAATGAACACCATCTATTGCTCAATGACTGCCTTTGATTGCCTTGACCTGTTATTGCTTCATCTGTAAGACAAAGGTTAGATGACATATTTTTGTACTTTTGGTTAGTGATTAAAAGAAAAGCAATGACATATAAATGCAAGGAATGCTTGGTGATCAAGACCCACTCTCAAAAGAGGATCCCACCCACAGGGAAGGAAGCAAGGTGTCCAATGATCCTTGAGGCAATGCAATGATATGATATGATGCCATGAGGGATCTCAGGGACAAAATTGGGGTCTTACAGCTAGATCCGGCACCTTTTAAGCTTCAATTGCTTCATCAATCTTCATTTCAAGCATTGTGGAGTAGATTTGGACACCTCAAATCTGTGGATCGTGTGAATTCAAAGGCTCTGCTCTTCAAGAGGTCATAATTCGCATCTCTTAATTTTGAAATCCATTGCTATATTATTGTAGATCTAGGTTTGCTGGTAATTCTGGTGAAAGAATCATGTGATTTGGTGCATTTTTGAGCTAGATACGTGTGACTGAATGTTTAACATGTGGAAATGATTTTGGTCGATTCTCTCTATTCATGATGTTTTATGCTTAGATTTTGCTCGATCCATGTTCTATGTTGCATGAAGATTAATTTGGTATGTGGTTTGTAATTTTCTGGACAATTTCTAGAAATTCTGGAATTTCGTATGAAGTTCATCTTCATCTTCATCCTCAACCTCATGAAGAAGATGAAGATCATGTCATTTTCCAAATTAGCTATGAACTGGCTACGATTTTGCTACGAAATTCCAATTAGCTACGAATTCTGGGCGCGCTAGGGTTTTACAGGGAAACGGTACCGTTTTGGAAGCGCGCGCTCATTTAAAAATCCACCTAGTTCGATTCCTGGCTGGCTCATTTTTTCAAATGCTTCATCATTTTTATGTTTTCCCTCCTATTTTCTAATGCTATGTCCATTTTGATTTTTAATTTTTTCCTCAACTTAGAAAAATCATATAAAATTGAAAAATCATCCAATTGATCCCAAATTTTTTGCAAAATGCTCCTTATTCTGTCTAGTTTTTTTCTTATCATGAATTTGCAAGTTGTGCCTGGCTGGAAAATTAATTTGTTCTAGGTTGATTGATCATATGTCTAATTGTGACCTTGCCTTGCTTATCTCATTGTGAAATGCTTGTTTTTAATCCAATGAACTTTAAATTTTGCATGCTGATTCTAGACACATTGCTTGACTTTTTGGTTTTGGTTTGGTATTTTTCCTATGCTCCATTTTTGTTTTATGCATGTGCTAACTTGGTGTGACAATTTGTGTCACGCCTTTGAATGTCCAACTTGTACCATTTAATTTCCATGCCAAATGATCTCTGATTCTTCTGATTTTTTGTATGTGGATCATGTTATATGTCTTGAATGTGCATGAATTTTTCCAGATTTATTTGAATCATTTCTGTTTTGATTTGAATTTTTCATTCATGATGATCACATATGAGCTTTGAAATTGCCTTGGACTTCTTTTGATCATGAAATGCATTTGGTGATTGATTTTGATGTGAGCCTTTTTAGGATATGTCAATATGTGTTTGAAGTTACTTTGTGTTAAATTTCAGCCCCTGTTTTAAATTTTTTCTCCATCTTTGACCCTAGGCTTTGACCTAGTGGTTTGTTGCTTACAGTTGAGTTTTGATTTCAGGTTAAAACATCCAAGTTCCCTAGTTGATGATGCTTCATCATGTGATTGTTGATGTTTGATTTTGATTACTAACACTTGTGTGTTTTGTAGGTTGATGCTAACTCATTTGAGTTTGCCTTATGGCTTACACATTTTGTACATTGGGATTGTTTGTTGCTTATTGACTATTGTCTGTTTGTCTGAGCATTGTACTGATTTGTTTAGTGTTTCCACAGGTACCTAAGTTGCTTAAAGTTCATTTGAATTTTGCTTTGCTTGGTTGCTTAACCACTTAGGTATGACCCTAATCTTCATGTAGTCTGGAAGACCTACTGTTATTTGGTAGGCACCTGTCTGAAGCCCTCCTTAAGAGGCAATGCTTGTGGTTGTTTAGTTTTGTGCCAAGCATGTAAAGTCCTCTTATGAGGCAATTGGAAGATAAAAGAGATGTGTAATCCATCTCCTGCTACTCAGTGTGTCATTCACCTTGCTCACACCATGTGTTGATGCATTGTGAATAAGAACCCAAGATCTTATAGAGTCAATCATTTGTGGAGAAGAGTTCCTACTTTCTGAACTCCCACACTTTCCATTGTTTAAAGCTCTCCCTGACCAGGGATAAGAGCTATGAGGCACACCCCTCATCTCCATTTCATCTGCTTCACCCTAACTCTCAATGTTAGGGTTAAGAGCTCAAAACACCCCATCCCAGTTGGCTGTAAAGCCTAACCTTGCTTGGGCCTAATTGATTGTGTATAGTGTGTGCTAATTGACTTGTGTGTTTGCTTACTTTATTCATCTGTACATGTTTGCTTGAGTGTGCCATGGTGCATTTATCATTATTACTTGTATATCATTTCATAAACATTGTTCATCACTTTGTAACATTTTGTTTTGTCCATGGAGGAGGCAATCATAAGTCCATTGATTGGCAGTTGTTTCCTGTGATATGGTAGGAGACTAGTATAAGTCCATTGATTGGCATCTGGTATCCATGTTTTGTTTGTTTTGTGAGACTAGTATAAGTCCATTGATTGGCATCTGGTATCCTTGTTTCTTTGCTTTGTGAGACTAGTATAAGTCCATTGATTGGCATCTGGTATCCATGTTTCTCTTTGTCTTAGGAGACTAGTATAAGTCCATTGATTGGCATCTGGTATCCATGTTTCATTTTGTTTTTAGGAGATTGGTATAAGTCCATTGATTGGCATCTGATATCCATTTTATTTTAGGAGATTGGTATAAGTCCATTGATTGGCATCTGGTATCCATTTTGTTTTGTGAGATTGGAATAAGTCCATTGATTGGCATCTGGTATCCATTTTGTTTTGTGAGATTGGAATAAGTCCATTGATTGGCATCCGGTATCCATTTACTTTGTTCATCTGTTATTTACTTGTTGCCTATTCCAAAGGAATCACTTGAATCATCTACATATGATCTCAAGAGGTGAATACCTAAGAAGTTTTACATCCTCACCCTCCCACCTTTTGTTGCTTTAAACCTTCCATTTGCATGTTAACCCAAAACTTGAAAACTATTGTGCAAACATTTTCATCTGTTTTTCAAATTAGAAACCTAGGCCCTAAGCCTTTGATTCTCAAACTTCATTTTCATAATACTTCTTCTGAATTGAATTCTAATCATATTTTGACTTCATTTTTGTGAACACTCCAAACTGGTTAATTTCACTCACTCAATTGCTTTTGTGGCCCAAATCCACCTTTTAATCAAGTTTTCATACATTAGCCATAGATCTCAATTATCTTAGTGGTTGATGTTAATCTCGCAATTCGTCCTTAGTGATCGGACCGTAAGACTTCCATACTGAAAACAGGGTTAACCCCTCTAGTATGTCGAAGCTATTCTCACGTGGTGGACTTGTTGTTTGTATAAGGTTGAGTTTTCTCCCGTGGATAATGAAAGACCCTATGGCTTTTGTTTAAAATCAATCCACTCACTTACTTTTGAAATCTTTTAGCCTAACTACGGCGTTTTGATCCTTACCTTCCATGGAAAGGTACGTAGGCAACGGGTTCATCCGCTCAAACACAAAAACAATAAAAATTGTATATTCTTTCTCTCATCCCTTCAATCCATGTTTGCACAATAAATATTTCATAAACAAATAACATTTCATACAACAAGTTGTGAAAAGGGCTCCCTAGGAGTACCTAGGACGTTTTGGGTGCCTAACACCTTCCCATTGCGTAATTAACCCCTTACCCAGATCTCTGATCTTTTCATTAGTTTTCTATGTGTAAAACTTCTTAGGCTTTTGTTCGCTTTTTAGCCATTCCTTTGGATAAATAAAAGTGCGGTGGCGACTCGACTCATTGTATGCTTTGCTTTTGATTTAATCAATAAGTCATAAAGTGACGAATACACCGCTACAGAAAAGTGGCTTCTCTGCTGGGGAACGCATCCTTGATGGTTTTGCCTACTTTTCACCCTTGTTGTATGATATTTGTTTATTTGCTATATGACATATTTTTGTACAATTTGGGATTACTGTATTGATTGTAATGATTGAATTGCTTGATATACAATTGCTTGTTTGCTTGGTGATCTCTGTGAGATGAGTTCTATACCCGAACTCGAGTGCACCTTAGGATAGGAGAATGGCATAGTCTCGTCGACTTGTGTGGAGTATTCCTTAGCAAGTTGACTTGCGAGTCCATTCACTTGGTGGAGGTCATGTTGGATTAATAATGTCACACAAGTTATTTGTGGTTAGGCATTATTCTTTCAATCATGTGCCTTAGAAGCCAAGGACCTTAGTTTACCAAGCCCATCTTGGCCTATTTTTAGGACGTAGTGCGGAAGTCGTTCAGATGTAAGATCTGATGCGATTGTTACGCGATACTACACTCATAAGAGTCTCTCTTGAGAATATTCTTGGAATACGAGTATTCGTTCCTCCGATAATATTCGAAAGATGGGATGATGACTATGGGAACCTCTGGTAGAACATGTTCAGAAGGTTTAAACCCTAGTACACTCCCTTTGGGTGGTTCTTAACCGAGACTCCAGGCTCGTGACTCTCAACAAACCCGTGATTCGTGGTTGAGTCGTTCAGACATCCTTAATATCAATGGAACTTGGGTGTCGATAAGGTGAAAACCATAATCCACCAAAATGGATGATTGATATTAAGGATGATTGAGCCGGTTCAGGTATCGTTAATATCAATGGAACTTGGGTGTCGATAAGGTAAAAACCATAATCCACCAAAATGGATGATTGATATTAAGGATACTATTGAGCTTTCCCATGACTTTTGTCTGGTGTGATTTGCTTGATTCTTGAGTGTGATTGTTGCATTCATACATTCATGCATTCATCTGCATTCATATCATCAGAAAAATCAGAAAATTTTCAAGGAACTTAAAAGGGTTTATTTGCAAAATTTTCAGACATGGAAAGACCAAAAAGGCATACAAAGAAGTATAGCTTTCGACAGCCCGATCTAAAAGAGTTAAGGAATCTGACATCTTATGTATTAGATCCCTTGGGTTTCAAAGCTCGCTATGGGAAGCTTCTGCCTCTGTTGACTACTCAGGTTGATGAAGGGTTGATGAGTACTTTGGCGCAGTTCTATGATCCTCTGTATCACTGTTTCTCTTTTCCGGACTTTCAGTTGTTGCCTACGCTTGAGGAGTATGCTCACCTTGTGGGTATTCCTATTCTGGATCAGGTGTCGTTCAGTGGCTTAGAGAGTATTCCGACTTCTTGAGAGATTGCAGACTTGTTGCACATAGATGAATCCTTGATTGATGCACATATGACCACCAAAGGTGGAATTCAGGGTCTTCCTTTTGATTTCCTCGTCGCTCAAGCTACCGTTTATGGGAAGGCCATGAGTGAGGATGCCTTTGAGGCCATATTCGTGCTTCTCATCTATGGATTGGTATTGTTCCCCAACATCGACAAATTTGTGGATGTGAACGCCATTAGGATCTTTTCAGTTCTTAACCCCGTTCCGACTCTATTGGGTGATACCTATTTCTCTTTGCATCTGAGGAATGCAAAGGGTGGAGGAGCTATTATGTGTTGTTTGCGTCTGTTGTATAAGTGGTTTATTTCTCACTTACCGCAGACGTTTGCTTTCAAGGAGAACAAGGGATGTCTACGGTGGTCTACGAGACTCATGTCTCTCACCAATGATGATATCTCTTGGTATGATCGTGTGTATGATACAGTTCAGATCATTAATTATTGTGGTGAATTCCCTAATGTGCCTCTTCTTGGTACATGTGGTGGGATCAGCTACAACCCTATCTTAGCACGTCGTCAGCTTGGGTTCCCCCTAAAGGATAAACCTCATAATATTCTGTTAGAAGGTGTGCTCTTTCAGGAGGGTAAAGATCCCCAAGGCCTGAAAGCCAGGATGGTCCGCGCTTGGCGCAAGATTCACAAGAAGGGTAGAAGTGAGTTGGGTCCGAAGAACTGCATTGCTTTGGAGCCGTATACTTCTTGGGTCAGACAGAGAGCATCAGAGTATCTTATGCCTTATGATTATCCGAGACCTACACCTTTGGTTGTGGCTGGGCCTTCAACCCTCCCTAACCAAGGTGTAGAGGAGTTGAGAGAAGAAGACCTTTCACGTGCCTGGATCCGTGAAAGAGAAGAGTTGCTTCAATAGCTTAAGGAGAAGGACGCTCTGATCGAATTCCTCGAGCATCAGGTGATAGATGATCCGAATGATACCTGGACTTCTCTGCTTCCTCAGTCTTCCAAATTCTGGAAGAGGAAGTATGATCGACTTGCTAAGGAGAAAGCGGATATGGAAGTAGCATATGAGAGAGAGATCAAGAGGCTTTGTGCATCTCGTCTTCCAGCATCTCGAGCTTCTAGGGATCCATAGGATGTTTATTTTCCTTTTCCCTTTGTAATATGATCAACAATGTTGTACTTCTTTGTCTCGAATATATATTGGATGAGATATTTTCCATATGCGATTAAATGCTTTAAATTTCAAAATTTGCAAATAATACCCCAAAAGTTCCTTAAAATAAAAATAAAGCATATGCACAAGCATTGCATGCATCATTTTGCATAAGCAGGTGTTGTTCTGGTCTTCTTGTCTGTGGCCTAACTCTGTGCTCTTCATTTATTTTGAAGACAAGCTGACTCATCGGTACTACACCCGAGCCAATTCTGCAAGAGTGATGGATCAACTTGAACAAGAGAACCGTGAGTTGAAGGAAGAGGTCGCCAGATTGAGCGCTCTGATGGAGCAATTCTTGGCTGCTCAGAATCAACCGTCTCCACCTCCTACAACTCCTCCCCAGAGGACTGTTATTTCTGAGGTTGCTTCGTCAATAGTGCCAGCTGCTAGTGCCCATTTTGTGCCGAATTCCATGCCGCCCGGGTTTCCTTGGGGTATGCCTCCTGGTTTTATGCCAGATATTCCTGCACCAACCTTTGCTTCCATGCCGGCATCTAGCCCGGTCCTTGCGATGCCTCCTTCTGTCGTGCATACCATTCCTAGGGTAGACGACACCATCTATCATTCTGAGCCGTCTGAGGGCCCGGATATTAATGAAAAGATGGATGCCATGAATGACCAATTTCTTGAACTCCGCAAGGAATTGAAGACCCTTTGAGGGAAAGACTTGTTCGGTAAATCTGCTGCTGAATTGTGCTTGGTTCCCGGTGTTAAGATACCCGTCAAATTCAAAGTCCCAGACTTTGAGAAGTACAAGGGGAACACCTGCCCTCTCAGTCACCTGGTTATGTATGCCAGAAAAATGTCTACTTAGACGGATAATGATCAACTACTGATTCATTACTTCCAGGATAGTTTGTCTGGTGCAGCTCTTCGGTGGTACATGAGCCTTGACAGTGCAAATATCCGTTCCTTCAACGATCTTGGCGAAGCCTTCGTCAAGCAGTACAAATATAATGTTGATATGGCTCTCGACCGTGATCAACTCAGAGCCATGTCTCAGAAGGACAAAGAGACATTCAAAGAGTACGCCCAGAGGTGGCGAGAGCTGGCAGCTCAGATTACTCCTCCGCTCGAAGAGAAAGAGATGACTAAGATCTTTCTGAAGAGTCTTAGTTCATTTTATTATGAGCGGATGATTGCAAGTGCTCCCTCTGATTTCACCGAAATGGTGAACATGGGGATGCGTTTGGAGGAAGGAGTCCGGGAAGGACGTTTGTCCAAGGATGAAGGCTCTTCTAAACGATATGGGGCGTTTAAGAAGAAAGATGGGGAGGCACATGCTGTGCAATCCCATGTGTAGCACCTCAAATTTGCACCTCCCATTTTGTACATTCATTTTCATTTTAGGTCATTTACATTTGCATAGCTCATTGTATTGTCATTTGCATAGTCAACAGTCATCAGGCAAGATCAGTCAAGACTGGTTAGGAGATCCAGTTGTGCAAGCAAGCAAGTGCATTTCCCATGGAAGCAAATCCCTATGGTTGGTTCATTGAGTCCATATGGCCTAGGGATCATTTTGAAGTGGTTTGGCCAAAGGTTGGATGCTCAGAGGTCATCAGTCAAGATGCAATTCATCTGAAACCCTAGAAAGTCAACCAAAGTCAACAGTCAATTCAATCATGGATTTGAAGGTGGGAGATGGTTAGAGAGGCCTCATTCATGTCCATAAAAGTCTCATTTGACATTTCAAACATCAACAATGAAGAATTTGAGGTCAGATGAAAAGTTTCCAAAAATAGTAAGTGACCTGTAATTTGAAATTGCCAAAAATGGAAAGGTTTTCTCCTCAAGTTTACATAATCAAGCAAGCTTCAAATGAAATTTTGTCCAACATGAAAGTTGAAGATCTTGCTCTCACCTTTCCAAAAAGTCCAATAACATGAATTTCTCATGTATGGTTGAAAAGATATGGATCAATCATTGCCAAGTAAATTTGAACTTCACAAGTGCATAACTTTTGAACCATAAGGCCAATTGAAGTGATTCTTTTTGTAACATTCTTGTTTTGACATGAACTATCCAAAACATGCATCACATACCATGCATTTCCATTACAAAAATTTTGGATTTTCCATTTGAATTTTGGAGGGAAATTCCAAATTCAAAAACTATGCATTGTTTTCACTTCCAATCATGTGCATTTGGCTCAAAACAGGTTTTGCAAGTGAATTAGTACAAAAATCGTGCACTGTAGCATCCATTTCATGCACATGAGGTGAATTTGCAAAATTGGCATCACACCTTCATTTCACTTAATCCACTTGCATTTGGCTAATTGTGATTAAGAGCATCATTAACAGAACATATATATAGCATAATCATAACAGAAATGGGATTAACAGCTCATAATTTCCAGATCTGAAAAAAAATTTACTTTGCTCTCAAACTTTTTCTTCGATTTTCTTCATACCTATTGTTGTTTCCTCGATTGAATCATCATCCACAATCATAATTGAGCTGGATTGAAGCAAGGTTTCAAGGTTTTCATGCAGAATTGAGGACTGTTGAAGCATATACTCATCAATGGCAGTTGAAAATTTGAGCAGTATCAAGCGCGATTGAGCACTAATTCTTCATCCTTTCAATCATATGAGAGCTTAGGATCATCTGTTTCTGCATTGCCAAGCCTAGATCCATCAAATTCAGTTCTGTAGCTTCAATAAGGTTAGAAATCGCGTGCTCTAATTCTTGAAATTGTGATATGCATGTTGTAGATCTTTCATCACTGATTGCACTGAGCTTTGTATCGTGGATTTTCATTAAGAAATGAGCAACTTATGGTAGATCTAAGTTTGGCACATGAATGTTCTTGCATGCGAATCTTTTGATATAGTTTGATTTAGCAAAATCCAAGCCTAGCATGTTAATGTATGTTGAAAGACGAGTGCAATGGTGTATTGGTTTTGAATTTCTGTGTATAATTGTTCTTGACCTAGAAATTATGAAGAACATGAAGAACACTTAGGGTTTCTGTCCAGAAACCGTGTTTGATCCGTGCCTGGCCTTGCTTGCATGCGTTTCAGTTTTATTGACCATGTAGTGGTCCACGTGTATACAGCGTGGCGTGATGATTGGCTCTAGTTGATTCCTCCTGCCACATGTATTTAGTGAAACGGCGCATTTCACTTATAAACGCGCTCGTTTTGAATTTCAACACGGTTCGAGTCTTGGCTGTGGCTTTTCCATGATTGGCCTTTTGCATTTTTTCCTTCTTTCATCCATGTTCATCTATATACTTTCATGTGATTTTTTTTTCCAATCATTCAAAAATTCATAACTCATTGAATAATGATCCAATTGGCCTGGGATTTTTTGCATGTTGTTCCGCATGATTTCTAGTTTTTTATGACTATTTTTCCAGAAATTGTGCACGGTTGGAATTTAATTTTGCTTAGGGATTGTTCACATGTGTGTTTTCTTGACCTTACTTTCCATTTTCTTTGTGAAATGATGAGATTTAGTCCAATGCTCTTGAAACTTTGCATGCTTAAAATAGACATCCTAATTGACATTTTGGTGTAGAGTTTGAATTTTTCTCATTTTTGGTTGTTGCGATATGATCTGGTTAATGTAGGTGTGACAACGTGTGTCACACCATTACTTGTTCAACTTGTTTATTTTCTTTACCATGCCAATTAAATGCCAAATGATGAGATTTTTTGCATGATGCTTCTTCTGGATGTTAGGATTGATCATGAATTTTTGTGGAATTTTTGGATTCATGTCTGATTTGTTTGAGATTTTCCTTGCTGGTTGACCATTTGTGGACTTCTTGATAGTCATGAACTTCAATGATTTGTGAAATGATGGTTGTTTATCATATGAACTTGAAATTTTGTACATTGTTTCTAGACACTTTGAAGTTTATTGTGGCTTTGATTGGATGTCTTTATTATTTGTCAATTCTGTTTTAGGCTTGTGCTAAGATGATGTAGCATTTTGTGTCTCAATTGAGCTTGTTTGTGCTAGCCTTGCCTTATGGAATTTCTTTATCATGCTTAAACTTGTCCAAATGCCTTGATTTTTGGTATGCTGATCATGTGATGTGTTCTGTTTAGCCATGATTTTTCTGGAGATTTATTGAATCATTTTTGAATTAATGTGGATTTGTCCATTCTGTTGCTTCAATGAGCTTTGAACTTGCATGCTTTGCTATGATTGCTTGGTGAAATGAAATTGGTTGATGTTATTAACATGAGACCTTTTGGATTAGGTTCTTATTGGATTAAAGTTGATTCATGTAAATTTTCATGTTCTGTTTTGGATTATTTCTCCCACTTTGACCCTAGGCCTTGTCCTAGTGGTTTGTGCTTATGTTTGAGCTTTGTTTTCAGGACAAAAAGCATATGGCCTTGAGGAATTGATTCATTGGCTTGAGTTGCCTAGTTGGTTGATTGTTGAATGTTGACTAACCTTGACTTGTTTTGTAGGTGGCTTATAGCTCATTTGAGTTGAGCTTGTGCCTTGCACATTGTAGCTTGCACTTGTTGTCTGTTTGACCATATCTGTTGACTTTTGGATTGTCTATTTGACTTTGTGAGTTGTGTACTGACTGAGTTAGATTGTTTTCAGGTACATTAGTTGCTTAAGTTCTTTGAACTTGCTTTTGCTGTTTGCTTGGTTGCTTAACCACTAGAGGTATAATTCACTGACTTCATGTAGTCTGGAAGACCTGTCCTGTTACTTGGGCAGGCACCTGTCTGAAGTCCTCCTTAAGAGGCAATGCTTGTGTTTGTTTATCTTTGTGCCAAGCAGGTAAAGTCCTTTGATAAGGCAATTGGCAGATAAAAGAGATGTGTAGTCCATCTCCTGCTAGTCAGTGTGTCATCCCTTTGCTCACATTACATGTTGATGCATTGTGGATATTAACCCAAGATCCTTGTTGAGTCAGTCACATGTGGATAAAAGAGTTCCTGCTTTCTGAACTCCCACACCTTCTATTTGAGTCAAGCTCTCCCAGGCCAGGGATAAGAGCTGTGAGGCACACCCCTCACTTCCCATTTCATCTGCTTCACCCTAACTCTCAATGTTAGGGTTAAGAGCTAACATCACCCGATTCCAGTTGGCTTGTGTTTCACAGCCTAACCTTGTGTGAGCCCACTTTGTTTGTATATAGTGTGTGCTATTTGTGTGATTGTTTGCTTTGCTTGTGCTGCTTAGGTTTAGCTTGCTCCCTGTGCAAGTTAGATAGACACCTTGACCTGGGACCATGGTGAATTTGCATGATAACTATTAGGCTCGAGTTAGTCTCCCTTCTAGTATGTCATTTCCCAGTCTCTGGTTAGGCTAGTCCTTTGTCCCTGCATAGGGGAACTACGTCGCCCTAATCCTCATACCAGATGAGGTACGTAGGCAGGAGATGAGCTGATCTCTCCGGGCACCCTTTTTGTTTTGTCTTGTGTGTGTTAGGAGATGGATGTAAGACTAGCGATTGGCATTCCGTATCCTATTGTTGTGTGCTTGGAGTCCGATGTAAGTCCAGCGATTGGCATTTGGTTTCCAGTGTGGGTGTGTTTTGTGTGGAGTCTGACATAAGTCCAGCGATTGGCAGTCGGTTTCCTGTGTGGTTTTGTTTGGCGTGTGTTAGCCGAGCTACGAGTGCTCTGATTCTTCTTTAGTCCGAGAAGATACGTATGTATAGGATTCGACATCCTAGCGAGCACGGTTCCCCTAGTCCCGAACTACGTCGACTCTGATGTCTGTGCCTGACAGACTACGTAGGCCCAGGATGCGATATCCTGCCGAGTTAGTTTCTTTTGTTTTCTGTGTCTCTTTCAGCCAGTGTTTGATGTTTGTGAGCAGTGTTTAGCAACCTTTATCCTTCCTTTTGTGCGTGGATCCCGTCGAGTACGACGGATGCGTAGGGGTGTTAATACCTTCCCTTCGCATAACCGACTCCCGATCCCATCTCTCTCTGGTCGCGAGACCATGTCTTTTCCAGGTTTACTTCGAGCGTTTCCTTTCCCTCCTTTGGGATAAATAACGCACGGTGGCGGCTCTGTTGTTTCGTTTTCCCGCCGGTTTTTCGCGTAATGCGACACCATGCTAAAACCAGAAGACCCTCTGATAAGAGGAAGCCTGTGCGTCATCAGCACCAGGTGGCGAGTGTAGCACCTGTTTTCAGGGATAATTATCATCATCAGCAACACGATCAACAACAATCTCCTCAAACTTATCATCAACAACAGCATCGCCCTCAGCAGCAGGCTTACCAGCCTCGCAGTAGTAATCCAGCTGGTCAGAATTATGAGAGGAAGAAGATCACTTTCGATCCGATTCCTGTATCGTATGCAGAGCTGTATCCCTCTTTAATAGAGCGGAAACTGATTACTCCTAGGGATCCTCCGGCTATACCGGTTAACCCGCAGTGGTGGTATAAGCCTGAATTGCACTGTGTCTATCATTCTGGCGCTCCGGGCCACGATGTAGAGAACTGCTTTCAGTTGAAGACTAAGGTTCAGGACCTTATGAGATGCGGCATTCTGAGCTTTGAGGACTCAGGCCCCAATGTTAAGAAGAACCCGTTGCCCGAGCATGGGAAGTCAGTTAACATGGTCCAGGGTTGCCCTGGCAAATATATGGTCAAATATGTAAGCCATATTCGACAGTCATTGGTCGAGTTGCATCAGTTGCTGTGTGATTACAGTCATTTAGAGCACGACCATGACAGATGACGTATATGCTTTGTCAACAGATTAGGTTGCCGCCAAGTGAGAAAGGATCTTCAAGAGTTGTTAGATGATGGGACTATTGAGATTCTGCAAAACAGAAACGTTGATGAAGATGAACCTGAGGTGAATGTGATTTCTCCTGTGTTCAAGATTCCAGAGCCTGTTGTCATCCGATATGATGGTAGCAAACAGAAATCTTCTCCTTCTCTGGTCATCAAGCCTGCAGGCCCTGTGCCTTATTCTTCTGAGAAAGCGATTCCCTTTCCTTACAGTGCTGTTGCTGTTGAAGAGGGGAGAGAAGTGTCGTTGCCTTCAACCTCTATGGTAAATATTGCTGATGTGAGCGGGTTGACCCGTAGTGGTCGTGTATTTTCTGCACCCCCGAAGCCTCATGTTGTTTCTAATTCCGCTGAGCGTCCGGTTGGGACTGCAGTGAATGTTCTGAATCCGGCACCTGTTGCCAAACCCTCCTCTGTACAAAAGACTCCTACTTCTTCTGTTGGCCCGAGTGGCATTGTGAATGAAGAGTGTGATGAGATGCTGAAGCTCATCAAGAAGAGTGAGTACAATGTTGTAGATCAGCTTCTACAAACACCGTCCAAGATCTTCGTGCTATCGTTGCTTCTGAATTCGGAACCTCATAGGGAGGCTCTGCAGAAAGTGTTGGATTTGGCTTATGTTATTCATGACGTCACCATTGAACAGTTTGACAGTATTGTTGCAAACATCACTGCTTGCAACACTTTAAGTTTCTGTGACGCTGATCTTCCTGAGGAGGGAAGAGATCACAACATGGCTTTACATATTTCTATGAACTGCAAGAACGACGCCATGTCCAATGTGTTGGTGGACACTGGATCATCTCTAAATGTATTGCCGAAGACCACTCTTTCGAGATTGTCATATCAGGGGCCTCCCATGAGGCAAAGTGGAGTTGTTATGAAAGCTTTCGATGGGTCGCGCAAGACCGTGATTGGGGAAGTTGATCTCCCAATCAAGATTGGACCAAGTGATTTCCAGATCACCTTTCAGGTTATGGATATCCACCCATCTTATAGCTGTCTCCTTGGTAGACCATGGATTCACGAGACTGGCGTCGTGACATCCACCCTACACCAGAAGCTGAAATTCGTTAAGAATAAGAAACTGGTCGTGGTAGGGGGAGAAAACGCTCTCCTGGTTAGCCACCTGTCTTCTTTCTCATATATTGATGCTGAGGATGAAGTTGGAACGCCTTTCCAAGCTTTGTCTATTGTTGAGCCGATTGAGAAGAAGTCTCATTCATTTGCTTCCTATCGTGATGCGAAGCTGGCCATTGAATGTGGTACAGTTGCTGGTTTAGGGAAGATGATTGAACTTGAAGACAACAAGTCCCGGGATGGCATTGGCTATTCTTCTAGGGCATTCAACGAGCAAGGGCTGTTCAAGAGTGGAGGTTTCATCCACGCCGATCAAACTGAAGAAACTGCTGCTATTCTGGAAGAGGATGTAGAGGATTTTAGCAACTTTGTCATTCCTGGTGGTGCCTGCCACAATTGGGTCGCTGTGGATGTTCCTACGGTCATTCATAAGTCAGCGTAATATGTTCACTTTGTTCAGAAACCCTTCTCCCATGCCAAAAGGAGAAGTGATGACATTGTCGGCATCATATATACAATGATATTTTCATTCAATTAATGCATCGTTAAACATTTGTTTTTCCATTTGTTTTCACTTTTTGCTTTTGCATGAAATCAGTGATCACAAAAAAAAAACCCTAAAAACCAGAATAAAAGCAATCTTTTCATCTGCATAATGATTTGTTTGTTTAAATTCTAAAGCTTTTTATTATCCAAAATCATTATGCAGGTTGATTCTAAAACCCATTGAACATAATGATCCAACGCCATCTCCCAATTTTGAATTCCCTGTATTCGAGGCAGAGGAAGATGGTGTTGAAGGGATTCCTGATGAGATTACCCATCTTCTTGAGCACGAAGAGAAGATCATTCAGCCGCATCTCGAGAATCTAGAAACAGTCAACTTGGGGTCTGAAGATTGTGTTCGTACGGTGAAGATTGGGGCACTCCTTGAAGAGTCTGTCAAGAAGGGGTTGATCAGTTTGCTGCGAGAATATTCCGATATCTTTGCTTGGTCGTATGAAGACATGCCAGGTCTAGATACAGATATTGTGCAACATTTCCTGCCTTTGAAGCCTGAGTGCGTGCCAGTGAAGCAGAAGCTCAGAAGGACTCATCCAGATATGGCAGTGAAGATCAAAGAAGAAGTTCAGAAGCAAATTGATGCGGGGTTTCTGGTGACTTCTACATATCCTCTATGGGTGGCCAATATTGTGCCTGTGCCTAAGAAGGACGGAAAAGTCCGTATGTGTGTTGATTACAGAGATTTGAACAAAGTTAGTCCGAAAGATGATTTCCCTCTACCACATATTGATATGTTGATAGACAATACAGCTAAATTTAAAGTCTTCTCGTTTATGGACGGATTTTCCGGTTATAACCAGATCAAGATGGCACCCGAGGATATGGAGAAGACAACATTCATCACACCTTGGGGAACATTCTGTTATTGAGTGATGCCCTTCGGTTTGAAGAACTCCGGAGCCACGTATCAACGTGCTATGACTACCTTGTTTTATGATATGATGCACAAGGAGATAGAGGTCTATGTCAATGACATGATTGCTAAGTCTAGAACGGAAGTTGAACATGTTGAACATTTGTTGAAGCTTTTTCAGCGTCTGAGGAAGTACAAGCTTCGTCTGAATCCGAACAAATGTACATTTGGAGTCTGTTCTGGCAAGTTGTTGGGCTTTATAGTCAGCGAGAGAGGTATTGAAGTTGATCCTGCAAAGGTCAAAGCAATACAAGAGATGCCTGCACCCAAAACTGAGAAGCAAGTCCGAGGTTTTCTTGGCCGCGTGAACTATATTTCCAGATTTATATCCCACATGACTGCCACATGTGCGCCGATATTCAAGCTTCTTCGGAAAGATCAGTCTCTTGATTGGACCGAGGATTGCCAAAAAGCTTTCGACAGTATTAAGGAGTATCTGTCTGAACCTTCGATCTTGTCTCCGCCTGTAGAAGGAAGACCTCTGATCATGTATCTGACAGTTCTTGAAGACTCGATGGGTTGTGTACTCGGTCAACAAGATGAATCAGGGAAGAAAGAATCTGATATCTACTACCTCAGTACGAAGTTTACTGATTGTGAGTCTCGATACTCTATGCTTGAGAAGACGTGTTATGCTTTGGCTTGGGCTGCTAAGCGTTTGCGCCAGTACATGATAAATCATACAACTTGGTTGATATCCCGAATGGATCCAATCAAGTATATTTTCGAGAAGCCTGCTTTAACTGGGAGGATTACCCGTTGGCAGATGTTGTTGTCTGAGTATGATATCGAGTATCGGGCTCAGAAAGCTATCAAAGGTAGTATCTTGGCTAACCATTTGGCACATCAGCCGATTGAAGATCATCAGTCTGTTCAGTACGACTTCCCAGACGAGGAGATTCTGTATTTGAAAATGAAAGACTGCGATGAGCCTACACTTGATGAAGGTCCAAAACCTGGTTCTAGATGGACGATGGTGTTTGATGGCACTGTGAATCAGTACGGGAATGGAATTGGGGCAGTAATGATTACTCCTCATGGCACACATATTCCGTTTACAGCAAGGCTAACTTTCAAATGCATGAATAATATGGCTGAGTATGAGGCCTGTATTATGGGATTAGAAGAATGCATTGATCTGAGGATCAAGAATCTTGATGTGTATGGTGATTCGGCCTTGGTTGTCAATCAGATCAAGGGTGAATGGGAGACGAATCAGCCTGGTCTCATTCCGTATAGAGATTATGCAGGGAGGATTTCAACGTTCTTTACTGAAGTTGATTTTCATCATATTCCTCGAGAGGATAATCGGATGGCAGATGCGCTTGCTACGCTTGCTTCGATGATTGTAGTCAAGTATTGGAATGAAGTTCCCAACATCACCGTGATGCGCTTGGATAGACCAGCTCACGTATTTGCAGTTGAAGAAGTGAAAGATGATAAGCCTTGGTATTTTGATATCAAGAATTTCCTTCAGAGCCAGATTTACCCGCCTGGGGCATCTGTGAAAGACAGGAAAACTCTGAGAAGGTTGTCAGGCAGTTTCTACCTCAGTGGTGAAGTGCTTTACAAGAGAAATTATGACATGGTTTTGCTCAGATGCGTGGATAGACACGAAGCAGACCTGTTAATGACTGAGGTCCATGAAGGTTCATTTGGTACTCATTCCAATGGACATGCCATGGCTAGAAAGATGTTGAGAGCAGGCTACTATTGGCTGACAATGGAGTCTGACTGCTGCAAATATGTGAAGAGATGCCACAAGTGTCAGATTTACGCGGATAAGATTCATATTCCTCCGACACTTCTGAATGCGATTTCATCACCATGGCCTTTCTCTATGTGGGGAATCGACATGATCGGCATGATTGAACCGAAAGCGTCCAACGGACACAGGTTTATTCTCGTAGCAATTGATTACTTCACCAAATGGGTTGAAGCCGCTTCATATGTGAATGTGACCAGACAGGTGGTCGTGAAGTTTATCAAAAATCAACTTATTTTCCGTTATGGTGTGCCAGATAAGATTATTACTGATAATGGATCTAATCTGAATAATAAGATGATGGAAGAGTTGTGCGTTGAGTTCAAGATTGCACACCATAACTCCTTTCCCTACAGACCCAAGATGAATGGGGCTGTTGAAGCGGCTAATAAGAATATCAAGAAGATTATCCAGAAGATGGTTGTTACGTACAAAGATTGGCATGAGATGCTGCCATTTTCTTTGCATGGATATCGTACATCTATCCGCACTTCAACAGGGGCAACCCCCTTCTCTCTTGTTTATGGCATGGAGGTTTGTCTCCCAGTGGAGGTGGAGATCCCATCAATGAGAGTCTTGATGGAAGCCAAGTTGACTGATGCTGAATGGATTCAGAGTCGTTACGACCAGTTGAATCTGATTGAAGAGAAGCGTTTGACTGCCATGTGCCATGGTCAGTTATATCAGCAGAGAATGAAGAAAGCATTCGATAAGAAGGTCAAGCCTCGTGTGTTCCGAGAAGGTGACCTTGTGCTCAAGAAAGTCTTGTCTTTCGCGCCCATTTCCAGGGGCAAGTGGACTCCAAACTACGAGGGTCCATATGTTGTCAAGAGAGCCTTTTCAGGCGAAGCTTTGATGCTCACGACTATGAATGGGGAGGATTTCACTCGTCCTGTGAATTCAGATGCAGTCAAGCGATACTTTGCCTAAAAAAAAGTATATGAAAAAACAGAATAGCTCGCTAAGTTGAAAACCCGAAAGGGCGGCTTAGGCAAAAATGAGTGTCTCGGTGGAAAACCCGAAAGGGCGATCCAGGCAAAAATTAGAGACATAAAAGAAAAAATGAATTTGCATCCCGCTAGATTGAGTACCTCACCCTGGGGCAATCTAGGCAAAAATTAGGGATTTGGCAAGTAACTGCATCCTGACAAGACTTTCTGTTTCACGACTGTCTTTTCGTCAGAGATTCTCGATTCGTCGCCGACCGAAGCTTTGAATACATTGAAATTCAAATTGGTAGAGAAAGGATCATTATGTTCAATGTAGCCCTCTTCCAATATACATCACTGATTTCAAACTTGTATAGATCTATGGAGTCTTGCCATTCGCAGACTACCATTCCATCAAATCAATTTGAGCTTTTATCCAATTATTTGCACTCTTATTTGTTTCAATTCAATAAATGTTTTGCATGTTTTAATTGATAAAATGTCATTGTTTTAAACAAATAAAAAAATTTCATAAAAAAAAAATTGTTTTTAAACAAAGTGAATATTCACAATGATGAAAGGATACCTAAGAATTTCTCAGTGCTCTCCCAAGGGTGGCATGATTTCCGACAAGGTAAGACATCCGTTCATTATTCCTGGCATGGTTGTATCCTCTTTCTTCAGATTGTTGTTGGGGTTGCTCCCCAAGCAGAGCTTCTGTTGAGATTGTTCCCAGATCAGAGTGCTTGTTGGAAACTTCAGTCTTCCTCTCTTGCAGCATTCTCTCCCCAGCACGGTCGATTTCCTTTTGGAAGATTCAGCAGTTGGTGGGTTGACACCCTGTTACTTTGTCTTTTTCCCCGGTGAAGTCGCCAGAGGAGTTGTTGATATCATATTTCATCTATGGAATCTCCCCATCAGAGGTGTTTGTTGAAGTTTTCACCTCCCCTCCCTTCAGCAGAGTAGTGAGTTTTTTTTCCTCAGCAGTTGTGGTATTTTGTGAAGGTTCAGTACTTGGTGGTCGATCCCCAGTTCTCCTTCTCTTTCTCAGGTAAATCTCCAGTAGATTGGTTGCATGGTGGATTATATCTGTGTTGATTTCTCCCCTGCAGAGAATGGGTGATTTCTTGATGATCTGATCCCCAGTAGAGTGGCTTGTGTGGAAGAATCTACTTGTGTGATCTTTTCTCCCTCAGTGGGTTGTTCCCCAATGGAGTCGCTGGCAGTATCCCCAGTAGAGTTGCTCGTGCGGCTAGATTCTACTTGTGTGTTCTGTTCTCTTCAGCAGTTCTTGCCTGTGCAGTAAACTCTTGTTTCTCAGATAAGAATGATAATCTCTGGCAGAAGTCTCATGATCTCTCCACATCTCCAACAGAGTTGCTTTCGTGGCAGTTTCTGCCTGCTGTGAACTTTTGTTCCCAGTTGGGTTGATTGTTGATCCATCACTCAGAGATTTGGTGATTCCTTTGATATCTCTGATCTCTTGCTTCCCCGCAAATCTTTGTTTTTTAGCATTGGGATCTCCGGCAGATTGGCTTTCCATTGGATTTCTCGGTATTTTCCTCTGGAAGTGTAGTACCGGGCGTTTGTTCCCTGGGCCCGTTTGTGTTAGAAATGTCTGTTTTGTCAGCATTCATCAAACATAAATCACACATATTCATGCATAATCATAAACATACAGATATTCATGTTGCATTTTTTTGCCATATATCTTTTGTTTGTTGTCTCCTGCTAATGGTGATATAGATCTCTCCAGTAGATCTTCCCAAGCAGATGTCGGGTGTCTAATATCTCAATGTAGAGTCGGCCCTTAAGCAGAAAGTGTCTATCCTTTCCTGCCATTTCCCCACTGAGATACATCCTCGTGGATGACGGTTGTTTCCGTTCCCTCCCAACACACATAATGGGACGGGTTTTCCCTTTTGAGTTCTATCCTCATTAGGACAAGTCTTGATTCAAGTTCGCCTTTTTGGTTTGATCCTAAATTGGTCCTTTTTCAACTGCCTCTCGTGCTTCCCTGTGGTATAAATGAATAGTTGCTTACTAACCGGCGCTCATTCATCTTATCCTCAGTGGAATTCTTGGCTTTCTACCTACAAACCGGCAGTCGTAAGTCCTATCTGTTTGGTTTATTACCTACTAACCGGTAGTTATAAACCCTATTTTCTCCCCTAGCAGAGTTAACTTTGTTGTTCATCCCAACCGATGACAGTTACTCTTCTGTGGTTTTCTACCCAGTATTTGGTAGATGTAATCCCCTCTTTACGGTTATCTTCATCCAGTATTCGATGTTGATTTTCCCTCTCTCTTCTGGGTAATTTCTCTTCGCTAGCAATTTTATCCCCAACGGGTCCTTTCACTGTTTGCCAGTGATTGTGTACCCTGGATCATTGATTTTCATCAATGTATTCCAAGTGAGTCATCTTTCGTCTACCATGTTGTTGTTGGTAACGATTGTTTCTCTTTTCGGATGATTTATCCTTTAACAACCTACAACCCGGTTATGGATAATCTTCCATGCGAGAGTATTATCTACATTTTGACGGCTATAGATAATATATCTCATGCACTCTTCGGTCGAAGCCTTTCGTGTTTCCCTAGTCGAGTAAGATTCGTTGTCCCTTTGCAGAATCGAATATTCATTCTACCCCTTCCTCCTGGATAATTGTCGGATGCTTGCAATCTATCCTAAGTGAGTCATCTTTCGTCTACCATGTTGTTGTTGGTAACGATTGTTTCTCTTTTCGGATGATTTATCCTTTAACAACCTACAACCCGGTTATGGATAATCTTCCATGCGAGGTTATTATCTACGTTTTGACGGCTATATATAATATATCTCATGCACTCTTTGGTCAATCTTTTGATTGTTTTCTCCAGCAGAGTAAGATTCTATTCTTTACAAAATCGAATGTCCATCCTATAAACAAGTCTGCTTTTCTAGCTTTCTTCAGGATGGTGAGTGTTTTGGAACACACACCAATTCACGATTTCGGTTGATTTTATCCTTTAACAACCTACAACCCGATTATGGATGATCTTCCATGCGAGTATATTATCTACATTTTGACGGCTATAGATAATATATCTCATGCACTCTTTGGTTGAATCCTTTGTTTTGTTTCCCCAACTGAGTAAGATTCGCATTCTTTACGGAATCGAATATTCATCCTATACTGCTTTCCTAGCTTTCTTCAGGATGATGAGTGTTTTGGAACACACACCAATTCATGCCTTGGTCGGTCACCTGTTATATACCTACAACCCGGTATCCTTGGTGTTCCTTCCTGTCTGCTCCCTATTACGACTTTGGTCCCCTGTGGAGTCAGATTTCCCTGAGTTGAGGTATACCTTTTTCAGGTTTTCCTTAGATGATTTGGTCGATTGATATCTCTCACCCGTACACAGGTCTTAGATATTCATTCTGCCCGAGCATGTTACTCACTAACCGGTAACATCTCATCCTTTGGCTTCCCCTGGAAAGTCTTTGTTAGATTTCCCCAGCGGAGTTGTGGTTATATTCGTGTTGCTGTATTGGCGTTTTCCCCAATACACGCATTCTTTGAGTCAGCTTGAGTCTTTCCAATGGATGTGTCTTCCTTTGGAATTCTTTTCTCCCCAGTTTGAGTCCTTTACTCCCCAGTAAGGTCTCCAGTCCAGTCGTGTCCTGCTCACGCAGCGTCAGTTTCCCCTAATTCAGAGTCGTGTCCTGCTCACGCATTTTTTTCTTATCCCCATGAGAGTCCTGTTAGAGTCTCTTCTCCTGGTGAGTGTATTACTCCGATGGATCGTCTTTTCTTCTTTGTGGACTCATATTCCCCACAGAGATAGTTTGTTTTGCATTCATACATTTGCATCATGAGGTCTCTTAGGGACCAAAAATTTGTCTCATTATTGTTATTTAAGCCCATTCTACCGCGTCGAGATGAAGACTTTAACCTTCACTTCTCCGGCTAGAATGACCTTAAATAGGGGCATCTGTAAGACCCCAATTTTGTCCCTAAGATCCCTCATGGCATCATATCATATCATTGCATTGCCTCAAGGATCATTGTGCACCTTGTTTCCTTCCCTGTGGGTGGGTTATCTTGTTGAGAGTGGTTCTTGATCACCAAGCATTCCTTGCATTCATATGTCATTGCTTTTCTTTTAATCACTAACCAAAAGTACAAAAATATGTCATCTAACCTTTGTCTTGCAGATGAATCAATAACAGGTCAAGGCAATCAAAGGCATTCATTGAGCAATAGATGGTGGTCATTCTTGAGATTTGGACCCCACAATCATTCACAAGAGTTCATATGAGTTATGCTGTCATTTTGAAGCAAAATCCCAAGTGATAGAGGCTTGAATTTCATCAGAACATTTCCAGGTCATCTGAAGACCTAGAAAGTCAACTGCAAAGTCAACTATGGATTTGGAGGGGGGAAGTGATTAGAAATACCTCATTCATGTTCAAACAAGTCTCATTTGACATTTCAAACACTCACATTGAAGAATTTGAGGTCCAGTCAAAAATTTCCCAAAATAGAAAGTGACCCATAATTTGAACTTCCCAAAAATGGAAAGGTTTTGGACCAACTTCAACTCAATATTACATCATCAAAAAAGCTTCAAATGAAATTTTGTTGAACATGAAAGTTGTAGATCTTTCTCTCCCATTTCCAAAAAGTCAAGGAGCATGGATTTATGATGTGTGGTTGAGGAGATATGATCAAATCATTGCCAAGTATGCATGGGACTTCAAATGGCCATATCTTTTGATTCAAACCTCCAAAATCAGTGGTTCTTTTTGCCATATTCTCTTTGTGACCTCTAATTTCCAAATCATGCATCACATTACATGAATTGTCATCACATAATCACTTGTTAATCCATGCCTTTTTTGGAGGGAAATTACAAAATTCAAAAATGGTGCATTGTATGGATTTTTTGCCATTGCCATTGGTTTTAAAAAATGATTTTAAGTGAAAATGATGAAGCAAGTGGTACTGTTCACGTGTAAATGGTACATGCACCATGCAACTTTTGAGTTTTGCAAAAACACCTCATTTCACTTAACCAAGTTAATTATGGATTAGCAAGTTGATTAGTAGAGCATATAAATACCTAAACCCTAACAGAATTGAGGAGGTTAATCATTTTTCACATTTCTATATCCAAAACTCTCTCTCACTTCAAATTTTTCTCTCATTCATAATTCAATTTTCTTCCAAATAACATTGCATTTTAACTTCATATTCTTGTTCTTTAGCTTGGATTCAGTGTAGATCAATTACTGTTTTGTGGAATTCGTGCAAGAATAGTGCAGTTCAAGTTCATGAAGTTGGAAATGGCATTTCGATTTTGAGCTAGATCCAGCACCTTGCAAGCTTCAATTGCTTCATCAATCTTCATTTCAAGCATTGTGGAGTAGATTTGGACACCTCAAAGCTGTGGATCGTGTGAATTCAAAGGCTCTGCTCTTCAAGAGGTCATAATTCGCATCTCTTAATTTTGAAATCCATTGCTATATTATTGTAGATCTAGGTTTGCTGGTAATTCTGGTGAAAGAATCATGTGATTTGGTGCATTTTTTAGCTAGATACGTGTGACTGAATGTTTAACATGTGGAAATGATTTTGGTCGATTCTCTCTATTCATGATGTTTTATGCTTCGATTTTGCTCGATCCATGTTCTATGTTGCATGAGGATTAATTTGGTATGCTGTTTGTAATTTTCTGGACAATTTCTGGAAATTCTGGAATTTCGTATGAAGTTCATCTTCATCTTCATCTTCAACCTCATGAAGAAGATGAAGATCATGTCATTTTTTGAATCTACATCTGAAAATGAATGTTAATGGCAAATGCAGTTATGATTAACACTATATATGACTTACTAATGATGCTGAAAACCTGTTTAAGCCAAAGCTAATTGAAATTAATCAAGTTTTAAGGTGTATGCACAAATTGGATTTTCACCCCCATGTATGAGGTAGCCATGTGAACAGTGCTCAACTCTGATCCAAAACCACTTAGACAAGGCCCATGCAAGCTTTAGGATTGGTATTTTATGCATATGATCAACCAAATTGATTTTATGAAATTTCTTTCAAAAAACTTCATGAATGAGCACATGGTCATGCAAAGGAATTTCAAGCCATGTAATGAGATGTTTGGAAACTACAAGTCATGATGAATAAAATGCAAAAAGAACCACTCATTTTGGAGCTTTGGTTCAAAAGTTATGCCCATTTGAAGTTTTGAACACACTTTGCCATGATTTGATCATATCTCCTCAACTACACATTAGAAATCCATGAGCTTGGCCTTTTTGGAAATGGGAGAGAAAGATCTACAACTTTCATGTTCAACAAAATTTCATTTGAAGCTTTCTTGATGGTGTAAGATTGAATTGAAGTTGGTCCAAAACCTTTCCATTTTTGGAAATTTCAAATTATGGGTCACTTGCTATTTTGGGCAATTATTGACCTGACTTCAAATTCTTCAATGTGAGTGTTTGAAATGTCAAATGAGACTTGTTTGAACATGAATGAAGTATTTCCAATCACTTCCCACCTCCAAATCCACAGTTGACTTTGCAGTTGACTTTTTAGGTCTTCAGTTGACTTGGAAGTGTTCTGATGAAATTCAAGCCTCTACCACTTGGGATTTTGTTTCAAAATGTCATCATAGCTCATGTGAACTCTTGTGAATGATTGTAGGGTCCAAATCTCAAGAATGACCACCATCTATTGCTCAATGACTGCCTTTGATTGTCTTGACCTGTTATTGCTTCATCTGCACGACAAAGGTTAGATGACATATTTTTGTACTTTTGGTTAGTGATTAAAGGAAAAGCAATGACATATAAATGCAAGGAATGCTTGGTGATCAAGAACCACTCTCAAAAGAGGATCCCACCCACAGGGAAGGAAGCAAGGTGTCCAATGATCCTTGAGGCAATGCAATGATATGATATGATGCCATGAGGGATCTCAGGGACAAAATTGGGGTCTTACAGCTAGATCCAGCACCTTGCAAGCTTCAATTGCTTCATCAATCTTCATTTCAAGCATTGTGGAGTAGATTTGGACACCTCAAAGCTGTGGTTCGTGTGAATTCAAAGACTCTGCTCTTCAAGAGGTCATAATTCGCATCTCTTAATTTTGAAATCCATTGCTATATTATTGTAGATCTAGGTTTGCTGGTAATTCTGGTGAAAGAATCATGTGATTTGGTGCATTTTTGAGCTAGATACGTGTGACTGAATGTTTAACATGTGGAAATGATTTTGGTCGATTCTCTCTATTCATGATGTTTTATGCTTAGATTTTGCTCGATCCATGTTCTATGTTGCATGAGGATTAATTTGGTATGTGGTTTGTAATTTTCTGGACAATTTCTGGAAATTCTGGAATTTCGTATGAGGTTCATCTTCATCTTCATCTTCAACCTCATGAAGAAGATGAAGATCATGTCATTTTCCAAATTAGCTATGAACTGGCTACGATTTTGCTACGAAATTCCAATTAGCTACGAATTCTGGGCGCGCTAGGGTTTTACAGGGAAACAGTACCGTTTTGGAAGCGCGCGCTCATTTAAAAATCCACCTAGTTCCATTCCTGGTTGGCTCATTTTTTCAAATGCTTCATCATTTTTATGTTTTCCCTCCTATTTTCTAATGCTATGTCCATTTTGATTTTTAAGTTTTTCCTCAACTTAGAAAAATCATATAAAATTGAAAAATCATCCAATTGATCCCCAATTTTTTGCAAAATGCTCCTTATTCTGTCTAGTTTTTTTTATCATGAATTTGCAAGTTGTGCCTGGCTGGAAAATTAATTTGTTCTAGGTTGATTGATCATATGTCTAATTGTGACCTTGCCTTGCTTATCTCATTGTGAAATGCTTGTTTTTAATCCAATGAACTTCAAATTTTGCATGCTGATTCTAGACACATTACTTGACTTTTTGGTTTTGGTTTGGTAATTTTCCTATGCTCCATTTGTGTTTTATGCATGTGCTAACTTGGTGTGACAATTTGTGTCACGCCTTTGAATGTCCAACTTGTACCATTTAATTTCCATGCCAAATGATCTCTGATTCTTCTGAGTTTTTGTATGTGGATCATGTTATATGTCTTGAATGTGCATGAATTTTTCCAGATTTATTTGAATCATTTCTGTTTTGATTTGAATTTTTCATTCATGATGATCACATATGAGCTTTGAAATTGCCTTGGACTTCTTTTGATCATGAAATGCATTTGGTGATTGATTTTGATGTGAGCCTTTTTAGGATATGTCAATATGTGTTTGAAGTTACTTTGTGTTAAATTTCAGCCCCTGTTTTAAATTTTTTCTCCATCTTTGACCCTAGGCTTTGACCTAGTGGTTTGTTGCTTACAGTTGAGTTTTGATTTCAGGTTAAAACATCTAAGTTCACTAGTTGATGAAGCTTCATCATGTGATTGTTGATGTTTGCTTTTGATTACTAACACTTGTGTGTTTTGTAGGTTGATGCTAACTCATTTGAGTTTGCCTTATGGCTTACACATTTTGTACATTGGGATTGTCTGTTGCTTATTGACTATTGTCTGTTTGTATGAGCATTGTACTGATTTGTTTAGTGTTTCCACAGGTACCTAAGTTGCTTAAAGTTCATTTCAATTTTGCTTTGCTTGGTTGCTTAACCACTTAGGTATGACCCTAATCTTCATGTAGTCTGGAAGACCTACTGTTATTGGTAGGCACCTGTCTGAAGCCCTCCTTAAGAGGCAATGCTTGTGGTTGTTTAGTTTTGTGCCAAGCAGGTAAAGTCCTCTTATGAGGCAATTGGAAGATAAAAGAGATGTGTAATCCATCTCCTGCTACTCAGTGTGTCATTCACCTTGCTCACACCATGTGTTGATGCATTGTGAATAAGAACCCAAGATCTTATAGAGTCAATCATTTGTGGAGAAGAGTTCCTACTTTCTGAACTCCCACACTTTCCATTGTTTAAAGCTCTCCCTGACCAGGGATAAGAGCTATGAGGCACACCCCTCATCTCCATTTCATCTGCTTCACCCTAACTCTCGATGTTAGGGTTAAGAGCTCAAAACACCCCATTCCAGTTGGCTGTAAAGCCTAACCTTGCTTGAGCCTAATTGATTGTGTATAGTGTGTGCTAATTGACTTGTGTGTTTGCTTACTTGATTCATCTGTACATGTTTGCTTGAGTGTGCCATGGTGCATTTATCATCATTACTTGTATATCATTTCATAAACATTGTTCATCACTTTGTAACATTTTGTTTTGTCCATGGAGGAGGCAAGCATAAGTCCATTGATTGGCAGTTGTTTCCTGTGATATGGTAGGAGACTAGTATAAGTCCATTGATTGGCATCTGGTATCCATGTTTTGTTTGTTTTGTGAGACTAGTATAAGTCCATTGATTGGCATCTGGTATCCTTGTTTCTTTGCTTTGTGATACTAGTATAAGTCCATTGATTGGCATCTTGTATCCATGTTTCTCTTTGTCTTAGGAGACTAGTATAAGTCCATTGATTGGCATCTGGTATCCATGTTTCATTTTGTTTTTAGGAGATTGGTATAAGTCCATTGATTGGCATCTGGTATCCATTTTGTTTTAGGAGATTGGTATAAGTCCATTGATTGACATCTGGTATCCATTTTGTTTTGTGAGATTGGAATAAGTCATTTGATTGGCATCTGTTATCCATTTTGTTTTGTGAGATTGGAATAAGTCCATTGATTGGCATCCGGTATCCATTTACTTTGTTCATCTGTTATTTACTTGTTGCCTATTCCAAAGGAATCACTTGAATCATCTACATATGATCTCAAGAGGTGAATACCTAAGAAGTTTTACATCCTCACCCTCCCACCTTTTGTTGCTTTAAACCTTCCATTTGCATGTTAACCCAAAACTTGAAAACTATTGTGCAAACATTTTCATCTGTTTTTCAAATTAGAAACCTAGGCCCTAAGCCTTTGATTCTCAAACTTCATTTTCACAATACTTCTTCTGAATTGAATTCTAATCATATTTTGACTTCATTTTTGTGAACACTCCAAACTGGTTAATTTCACTCACTCAATTGCTTTTGTGGCCCAAATCCACCTTTTAATCAAGTTTTCATACATTAGCCATAGATCTCAATTATCTTAGTGGTTGATGTTAATCTCGCAATTCGTCCTTAGTGATCGAACCGTAAGACTTCCATACTGAAAACAGGGTTAACCCCTCTAGTATGTCGAAGCTATTCTCACGTGGTGGACTTGTTGTTTGTATAAGGTTGAGTTTTCTCCCGTGGATAATGAAAGACCCTAGGGCTTTTGTTTAAAATCAATCCACTCACTTACTTTTGAAATCTTTTAGCCGAACTACGGCGTTTTGATCCTTACCTTCCATGGAAAGGTACGTAGGCAACGGGTTCATCCGCTCAAACACAAAAACAATAAAAATTGTATGTTCTTTCTCTCATCCCTTCAATCCATGTTTGCACAATAAATATTTCATAAACAAATAACATTTCATACAACAAGTTGTGAAAAGGGCTCCCTAGGAGTACCTAGGACGTTTTGGGTGCCTAACACCTTCCCATTGCGTAATTAACCCCTTACCAAATCTCTGGTCTTTTCATTAGTTTTCTATGTGTAAAACTTCTTAGGCTTTTGTTCGCTTTTTAGCCATTCCTTTGGATAAATAAAAGTGCGATGGCGACTCGACTCATTGTATGCTTTGCTTTTGATTTAATCAATAAATCATAAAGTGACGAATACATCGCTATAGTAGGAATACTCTCTAAGCCACTGAACGACAACTAGTCTAGAATAGGTATACCCACAAGATAAGCATACTCCTCAAGTGTAGGCAAAAGCTGGAAATCCAGACACGTGAAACAACGGTATAGAGGGTCATAAAACTGCACCAATACACTCATCAATTCTTCATCCACCTGAGTAGTCAGAAGAGGAAGAAGCTTCCCGAAACGAGCCTTGAAACCCAAAGGATCTAATACATAGGATGTCAGATTTCTTAACTCTTTCAGATCTGGTTGTCTGAAACTGTACTTCTTTGTATTCCTTCTTTGTCTTTCTATGTCTGAAAATTTTGCAAATAAACCCCTTAAGTTCCTTGAAAAATTTCTTTATTATTGATCATATGGATGCAAATGGGTGCATGAATGCATGAATGCAACAATCACACTCAAGGATCAAGCAAAGCACACCAAACAAAGGTCATGGGATAATCATCCGTTTTGGTGGATTATGGTTTACACCTTATCAACACCCAAGTTCCATTGATATTAAGGATACATGAACGGATCAACCATGAATCAAGGGTTTGTTGCAAGTCACGAGCATGGGGTCTTGGTTAAGAACCACCCAAAGGGAGTGTACTAGGGTTTAAACCTGCCAAACATGTTCTACAAGAGGTTCCCATAGTCATCATCCCATCTTTCGGATATTATCGGAGAAACGACTACTCGTATTCCAAGAATATTCTCAAGAGAGACTCTTATGAGTGTAGTATCGCGTAACAATCGTATCAAATCTTGCAATTGAACGACCTTCGCACTACATCCTAGGAATAGGCCAAGATGGGCTTGGTAAACTAAAGTCCTTGGCTTCTAAGGTCTATATTGGAATGAGTAATGTCTAACCACAACTACTTGTGTGACATTATTGATCCCAATATGACCTCCACCAAGTGAATGGGCTTGCAAGTCAACTTGCTAAGGAATAACTCCACACAAGTTAACAAGACTATGCCATTCTCCTATCCTAAGTGCACTCGAGTCCGGGTATAGAATTCATCTCACAAAGATCACCAAGCACACAAGGAATTAATACCAAGCAAATCAATCATTACATACAATACAGTAATCCCAAATTACACAAAAATATGTTACAAAACAATACAATATAACAAATATTAAAAGTAGGCAAAACCCGCTAGGCAGGTGTCCCCAGCAGAGTCGCCACTTTTCTGTAGCGGGGTATTCGTTACCATTAGAGATATTGACTAAATCCAAGGTAAATCATATAAGTCGAGTCGCCACCGCACTTCTATTTATCCAAAGGAATGGTTAGAAAGCGAACAAAAACCTAAAAGTTTTTAACAAAAACTAGTAAAAGAGAAACAGAGATCTGGGTAAGGGGGTTGGTTATGTAATGGGAAGGTGTTAGGCACCCAAAACATCCTAGGTACTTGTTGCAAGGTTGTTGTTTTATGAAAATTTATTTGTGCAAACATGATTGAAGTGATGAGAAGAGAATATACAAGTTATTTACATTTTTGTGTTTGGATGGATAAATCCATTGCCTACGTACCATCTTATAAAAAGATTAGGATCAAAACCTCGTAGTTCGGGGTAAAAATCTAAAAAAATGAGTTGGTGAATTGATTGGTCCAAAATCCTTGAGGTCTTTTGTTATCAAAGGGAGAAAACTCAACCTAAAACCACAAATCCACCATGTGAGGATAGCTTCAACATGCTAGTGAGGGGTTAACCCTATAATAAGCATGGAAGACTCATTGTCCATCATTAAGGATATAGGTGAGTATTACATCTACCACGAGGATAACTCAAACCTAATAGCTAAAGGTTATGGAAAATTTGATTAAGAAAATGGCCATTGGAACCACAAAAAGACATTTGTGGGTTATATTTACCAATTAGAAGTATATACAAAAATGGTCAAAGTTGACTTAAAGATTCAATTCAAAATAAGTGTTATGAAAAGAAGGTTTGAAGATCAAAAGCCTAAGGCTTAGGTTTCTAATGTTTGAAAATAATAGTTAAATGTTTGCACAAAAAGTTTTGGCTTGGGTTAGAGTGGAGAGAAGAAGAAGAAGGGCTAAAGTCCTAAACAAAGCAAAAAGAGGAGGGATAAAGAAACAAAACCACAATGGAGTTCCTCTCTTGAGATCATATAGATGATCCAAGTAGCTCCCATCCTTTGGAATAAGCAATCACAATAATAGTAAGCTCAAGCAATCAAACAAGTCTCTTAAGAGATCCTCAATGTATCTTGTGTCTTTCACTTTGAATGAACATGGCAATTATCCTCCAACTAAGCTCAAGTGGGAACCCCTAGCACAAGAACACACACATCAAAAGTTCCATGAAGTAAATCAAGAATGGACAGGAGTGAGTTTAGAGATTTGGTCCATATTCATCATTAAGGTCCTTTTACTCCAATTTTTGCATAGGGAATGTCCTAGAATCTAAGTCCCTTTCTCCATTCTTTGCATAGGGTATGTCCTAGAATCTAAGTCCACTTCTTTGCATTTGGTTCATAATAATCAAAACAAAACACAAGCATAAAAATATATACACAATTATGTGCTCGAGTGAGCAAAAAGGCAAATGACATTAACATAAACATGTGCTCAAGTGAGCAAAGAGAAAAGCAAATGGATAATATGTGCAAGAATAGTAAATTGCATAAAAGTAAAGAGCAAAAAGTAAATGTTAGTTGTTAATGGTTAGTGTTAGTAGTTAGTGTGCCATAAGGCAAATTTAGCGCTATGTTAAGCAATCGTAATTGGACTTATGTAGAAGTCACAACTATCTAAGGCCGGTCAATAATAATGTAGGCAACAACACAAGTTAGAATTCTTGATTAGTGAACCAAGTTCCAACAACTTGCCATGCCAAAAAGAAAAAAAAAGAAAATTGATCTTGTATTGGTTTAAGTCCTTTGCATGATTTAGAAAACAACCTATCCTTAATGCAAAGTCATTCACTTGATCAATTGATCAAGATGAATCAGATTTGGATCAAGGAAGATTAAGTCTCCCTAATCAATGCTAACTTATCAACCTTCAACTCATTGATCAAAAGGAAGAAAGAAGAAGAAGAAAGAAGGAGATGAAGAATGGATAAGGAAATGGAAAGATCAAAATGCATGAGATGGAATAAGATGTACCAATCCACATGTATTGACCAATTTGACATTGAAAGTCAAAGTCAAACAATAAGAAATCAGAAATGAGATGGAGATTGGAGATCAAACAAATAAGCATAATATTTTTGGCATTTTTAATATTAAAATAAACTTGAATTAAAAAATAAAAGAAAGGTCAAACTTCAAAATTACTTCAAATCAACCTTGAAAGGTCCAAGTAATTTATCCCAAGTTCAACAAGGTCAAACAAAGTTTGACAAAAAAATTCAGCATTTTTAAAAGTCAGAAACTATTTTTAATCAATTAAAAATGAATAAAAATAACCTAATTGAACTAAAATCTCAAATAAATCTCAAATCAATTAACAAATTGATGAGAATATTTTTCATAAATCCATCATCATTCAAATAGGTTGAGAAAATATTTTTGTATTTTTTGAATATCAAAAACTATTTAAAATGAATTAAAAATAACCAAAAAAGAGAAAATTCATAAAAAAAATCAAATGACAAAATAAAAAATATTAAAAATCATTTTAAGAAACTAGAAATTATTTGGAGACTAATGCAATTGGACCCATAATTTTTGGATTAAAAATGAGAGAGATATGAATTTTTGGAATAAAAGGAAATAAAGAAAATAAAATCAGAAAATTGGAAATTGCTAAAAATCCTGGCGCGTTGGATCTCCTTTCATTAAATGACGTGGAAGATCTGAGGGCAATGGCATGCGCGCGCATCATAGGACCAAGTCAACTGAGCCACACATGGAATTAAATAAAGTCATAACAATGGAAGGCCCTGATTCATTCTGGAAATCATCATCAACGGCCTAGATTGAAACTGGAGAGGTGGACGGTGGTGTACACCAGCGTCTTCTCCGGCAAGCTCCGGCGAGGTCCAGAATTTGCAGGTTTTTAAAACTCAATTAAAATGCACGATCCATACATCTTTGGAAAGCTGGGATGATGTACATCATCCCTGTGCCACTCAATTCCACTCTAGATCTCTATATTGAGAGAAATCAGAGATGGAAGTTATGTGGTGTTCATCATGAACTTAGTGGATTTCAAAAATTAAATGCACAGTCATGATGCCTCTGTTGAGAGGACTTCAGCCAACACAAGATCCAAGCAAATAGGTCAATATATGATGAGTTTCGAAGAAAAAACCAATTGAAGAACAACCTTGATTTCTGGAAACTTGAGCTTGATTCCTTGCTTTCTTTGCCAAAACAGAAGATCAATGAGCTGAAGGATGAAGGTTTAGAAGCTTTAGATCCAAGGATTCAACCAGATGTAGTTGAATTTTGGATCTGAAAAATTTGAAAGAAAGTGAGATAGCTTCTTTGGTAATGGTTATGGATTCAATTGTGCAGCATCTTAGGTGCCATTAGGTTGAGAATTGAATGAAGAGGAGCATGCTATTTATAGCCAAGGCTGATGCAAGCAAGGAGAAAATTTGTGTGCATGGAACTTGGACTTCTCATGCATGGGCCTGTACAGGCGCGTGCAAAGCCCAAAAATGGATGAAAATGCAAGTTGAACTCAAATGCCAATGGTTTGGACGTGTGATTGGAGCTGCATTGGCTTGTGCATGAAGTTATGATGTGAATTCCATAATTGAACCTAAACATTCACCTCTTCGAAAATGCCAATTAGAAAATCCAAACATAAGCATGTGGGTAATGGTTGGAAAGGTCTTGATGTAAGGAACAATTGCTATGTTGAACAAAACTCCATTTGAAGTGTGGAAATTAGTGAATTTTGAGTTTAAAGTGTAATGTGCAAAACATGTCAAGGCAAGGTTTCCAAATTTGGCCAATGTTCAAGCCCCTCTGTTTTGATGATGCAAGACTCAAATGGAAAAACCTCCAACAACAAAGTTGTATATCTTCTCAAGACAACCAAAATGGACTTAAATTTTGCATCATTTGGATTTTTGATTAAAGAGTTATGGGAACTTGAAGTTGGACTTTTTTGCCTTTCAATGCATTTGGCCCAAAATGACCTATAATGTCTTGCATTATCACATGTATTTCCTTTGAGATTTTGAAATTTTGTTCAACATAACAATTGAAGTAGACATCTTAATATTTCCAATTCATTTGATCCCACCTCAAAATCATAAAAAATGAATGAGTTATGTCCTTGGGAAGTTGACCCAAAATTAGAGTTTCAGTCAAAATGACCTATAATGTATTGGAATGGGAGATGGCCTTCCAAGCTTCAAATCAATTTTTGATGAACATGAAAGTTGTTCATATTGTCCTTAAGAACATTTTTTCGTTTGGAACCATCTCCATTTGACCAACACATAAAACGTTAGGTCTCAGTGCATTTCAAAATAGTTAGATGAATTGACTGATCAACTTCTCAAGGCCATGACTCATATCTTGATGAATTGATGATTGAGGACACTCAAATAAGTTCAAATATGCATGAAATGATGAATTAAAGAACTTACCTTGATTGTATTTGATCATGGGCTGAGGTTGCTTCAAGAGCAAGGCATTGTGGTGCACAGATGAATTAGGGTTTCCTTGGGGAACAAACCTCAAACCATTTGACTTGCTTTGATCAAAATGATGAATTGAGATGCTAGGGAGGCATATTTGACGGATGAGAGATTTGGGGTCTTACAATGGCCATGCTTTTGTTTGACTTCATTTAATTCATGATACCACGCGTTTGACTGGGGTACACAATGAGCGCGCGCGTGAGAGCCTCAGGATCATCCTCGTCAATAATGAATGATGATCTAACGCTTCCTGATTTTTCTATTTTCCTAATTCCTGTTTTATTTTCTTTTATTCCATTTACTTTCAAAAATTCATAACTCTTTTATTTGAAATCACACAAATATGGGACCAATTGCAAAAAAATTCTCTTAAATTCTAGTTTCATAATCTGATTTTTAATTATTTTTGTGATTCCATTTAATATTTTTTTGTGAATTATTTTGTTTTTAATTGTTTTTAATTCATTTAAAATACTTTTAGATATTCAAAAATGCCAAAAATATTTTCTTAATACATGTGGATGATGATAAATCTATGAAAAATATTCTCATCAATTTCTTAATTGATTTGAGATTTATTTGAGATTTTAGTCCATTTGTGTTATTTTTCTTCATTTTTTACTTGTTTAAAAATAGTTTCTGTTTTCAAAAAATGTTGAGAAAATTTTTCAAACCTAGTTTGACCATGTTAGACTTATGATGATCCAATTGGACTTATCCAAGTTGATTTGAATTGGATTTGAAGTTTAACCTTACTTTGTTCATTCTATTTCATGTATTATTTTAATTCCAAAAAATACAAAAAATATGTTTGACTTTTCTTGACTTCTAATCTTCATTTCACTTTTGTTTACCATTGATTGATGTTGATCCCATTCACATTTGATCATTGTGTTTTAGTTATGTCTTTTGAATTTTCATTTTGTATATTTCATCTTCATCTTTCATATTCTTCTTTTTCTTTTGACCAATGAGTTAATGATTTTTGGTTAGCCTTGACATATGAGGGGCTTAACCTTCTTTGATCCAAATCAAATTCAACTTGATCAAAGATCAAGTGAATTGCTTTGTGTCCAAGATAGGTTGCTTCTTGGTCAAGCAAAGAACCTGAAATCCATACAAGGTCATTCTTCTTTTCTTTTGGCATAGCAAGTTGTAGGAGCTTGGCTTACTAGTCATGATCTCTAACTTGTGTTATTTTGCCTATAGTTTTATTGACCGACCTCAGATAGGTGTGACTACTACATTAGTCAATTTACAATTGCTTAATATATCGCTAAATTGCCTTATGGCACACTAACACTAACTACTAACTACTAACTTTTAATTCAAGCATTTAATTCTTGCAATTTACTTTAATGAAATTTAATTTCTTGCTCATTTATTCATATTGTCTTTTCCTTTTGCTCCTTTGAGCTCATGTTTATGTTTATGCCATTTGCCTTTTGCTCACTTGAGCACATTATTGTGTAAATATACTATTGCCTTGTGTTTGTTTTGTCTTTGTTTCTGTGAACCCAATGCAAAAAGGAGAAAGGACTTAGAATTAGGACCTCACCTATGCTTAATGGAGTTCAAGAGCAACTAGGCCTCATGCCTTTAGAATGCTAAAATTGTTGAAGAGCAACTAGGCCTCATGCCTTTAGAATGCTTACATTTTGATGTTGACTTGAAAGGACCCCTAATCTAAACTCTCTCTTTGTCCATTCTTTTATTGTATTGTGAACTTTTTGATTGTTTGTTCTTGTGTGATAGGGATTCCAAACTTGAGATAGTTAGAAGGACCATTGTCATGAGCATCCAAGTTAAGAGACAAGCCAAATAAAGATCCTAGGAGCTTGATTGAATATTTGTTTGATTGCTTGAGTTAATTGCTAAGTCCAAAGGAAATGAGCATCTTGAATCATCTTTATGATCTCAATAAAGGAACTCCAAGGGTTTTATTCTCTTCTCTCATATTTGCATGTTTAGGACCGGCCCTTCTCTTCTTCTCTCCAATCTAACCCAAGCCAAACTCATTTTGTGCAAACATTGACATTGTTTTCAAAACATAAACTTAGGCCATATGCCTTTGATTTTTCAAACTCTTTTCACTAATAATCATTGTAAATGAACTCTAATTCATACCTTGACCTCATTTTGTGAATACTTCTAATTTGTAAATTCAACTCACTCCAAGTGATTTTTGTGGTTCCAATGACCATCTTTGATTAAAACTTTTTTCATAAACATTATCCATAGGTTTGAGTTATCATAGTGGTTGATGTAAACCTCACCTTATCCTTAGTGATTGGACTATAAGTCTTCCATACTTATTATAGGGTGGATCCCTCACTAGTATGTTGAAGCTCTCCTCACATGGTGGATTTTTGGTTTAGGTTGAGTTTTCTCCCTTTGATAACAAAAGACCTTAAGGCTTTTGATCAAATCAATTCACCAATTCTTTTGAGATTTTTACCCCGAACTACGAGGTTTTGATCCTACCTTTGTGATGGTACGTAGGCAATGGGTTCATCCATTCAAACAACAAAATTGTAAATAATTTGTATATTCTTTTCTCATCTCCCCAATTATGTTTGCACAAATATTTTCACAAATACCAACCTATCATACAACTTTGCAAAAAGGGCTCCCTTAGAGTACTAAGGATGTTTTGGGTACTTAAAACCTTCCCATTGCATAACTAACCCCCTTACCCAGATCTTTGACATTTTTATTAGTTTTTGATTTGATAAAACTTCTTACTTGGTTTTTGTTCGCTTTCTAACATTTCCTTTGGATAAATAGAAGTGCGGTGGCGACTTGAATTGTATGCTTACTTTTGATTTAGTCAATAAATCTAAAGGTAACGAATACCCCATTACACATAGCATATCCATTGGAGTGAGTTCCAAAGGAACCTTCATGTACTCTAGTCATCAATAGGTCTTCTTCGTGTCTATTCACGCATCTGAGCAGAACCATATCGAAGTTTCTCTTGTAAAGCACATCACCATTCAGGTAGAAGTTGCCAGCTAATCTCCTCAAAGTCTTCTTATCCTTCAGAGATTCCCCAGGAGGGTAAATCTGACTTTGGAGAAAACATTTGATGTCAAAATACCATGGCTTCTCATCTTTGATATCCTCAACAGAAAACACATGTGTTGGCCTATCAAGACGCAACACAGTCAAATTAGGATCTTCATTCCAAAACTTCACTACAATCATTGAACCCAACGTTGCAAGAGCATCTGCCATCCGATTTTCATCTCGAGGGATATGATGAAATTCAACCTTCCTAAAGAAAGTTGAAATCCTCCTTGCATAGTCTCTATATGGTATCAAACCGGTTTGATTCGTCTCCCAATCACCTTTGATCTGATTCACGACCAAAGCTGAATCTCCATAGACGTCTAAATACTTGATTCTGAGATCAATGGCCTCTTCAAGCCCCATAATGAAAGCTTTATACCATGCCCCACCGGCAACAAGTATTTTTTATAATAAAATACCGAGTCTCAAAGTCGGTGAATTTCTTAATCAGGTAGTAAATAACGTATTCTTCCTTTCCAATTTTGTCTTGCTGACCAAGAACACAACCCATACTTTCATCAAGCACAGTCAAATACATGATCAACGGTCTTCCCTCAATAGGCGGAGACAGAATCGAAGGCATAAGCCGATACTCTTTGATATTGTCAAAAGCTTTCTGCCAGTCTTCAGTCCAATCACAAGATTGATCTTTCCGTAGAAGCTTGAATATATCCGCACACGTAGCAGTCATGTGCAAAATGAATCTTGAGATATAATTCAAACGGCCAAGAAAACCTCTGACTTTCTTCTCAGTTTTGGGCGCAAGCATCTCTTTTATTGCTTTGACCTTGGCAGGATCAACTTCAATACCCTTCTCACTGACAATAAAGCCCAACAACTTACTAGAATGAACACGAAAAGTACACTTATTGGGATTTAAGTGGAGTTTGTACTTCCTCAAACGCTGGAAAAGCTTCAACAAATGCTCAACATGTTCTTCTTCATCACTAGATTTGGCAATCATATCATCAACATATATTTCGATCTCTTTATGCATCATATCATGAAAAAGAGTGATCATTGCTCTCTGGTAAGTTGCACCAGCATTCTTTAAACCGAAATGCATCACTCTGTAACATAATGTTCCCCAGGGTGTAATGAATGTGGTCTTCTCCATATCCTCGGGTGCCATTTTAATCTGATTATAACCATAAAATCCATCCATAAATGAAAAGACTTTGAATTTAGCTGTATTATCTACCAACATATCAATGTGTGGCGGAGGAAAATCATCTTTCGGACTAGCTTTATTCAAATCTCTATAATCGACGCACATACGTACTTTTCCATCCTTCTTCGCAACAGGCACAATATTGGCCACCCACTACGGATACTCAGCAGTAACAAGGAAACCAACACCAATCTGCTTCTGCACTTCTTCTTTGATCTTTATTGCCATATCGGGATGAGTCCTCCTTAACTTCTGCTTGACTGGAGGGCATTCTGGCTTCAACGACAATCTATGCTCCACAATCTCAGAGTCCAACCTAGGCATGTCTTGATAGGACCAGGAAAACACATTTGAATATTGTCGAAGAAGATCAATCAACCCCTTCTTAACCTCTGGACACAGTTGAGACCCAATCTTGACTTCCTTCACATCATCTTTGGAACCCAAGTTGACTAACTCAATCTGCTCTTCGAATGGATGAATGGCCTTTTCCTCATGCTCAAGTAGATGAGATAATTCATCAGACACTTCTTCATCACTTTCTTCCTCGGCCTCAAACACAGGGAATTCAAAGTTTGAATAAGGAGTAGGATCATTGTATTCAATGGGTTTAGAAATCAACCTGCATAATGATTTGATATTTTGATTTTAGAGAATTGAATTGTGACCAAATATTATGCAGATGGACAATTTTTTATTTTTTTGTGTTTTTTTTTTTTGTGATTACCATTTTCAGAAAAGCAAAAAGTAAAAATCAAAACATCATAGATGTGGATGAATAGAATTCCATTTTATTAATGATCAAATCAAAAGATGCCTAACAATGTTCACCTCTCCCTTAGGCATAGGAGAAGGATTTTCAAAAATAATAAAACAATTACTTAGAGCGAAGAACAATAAGAGGAACATCGACAGTGATCCAATTGTTGCAAGCTTTTCCATGCGTCACAAAATTGGTGCAATCTTCATCTTCATCATCCTCGATTATAGCAGCTGAGTGTTGTTCATTACCATGGATGAACCCTCCACTACGGAAACTCGGTTGCACATATTCAGCTTTAGCTACAGATGACCCTTGCTAGAAGCCCAAACCAGATCAGTTCTTGTTCTCGGCAACCTCTACCATCCGGACCCACTGATAAGAACTACCACCTTCAATAATCTTATGAGCATCTTTAAAAGAGGACATAGGTGCCCCAACTCTCTTCTCTTCAGCAATAGATAGAGCTTGGAACGGAGTTCCAATCTCATCCTCAGCTTTCACATGCGAGAAAGACGACATATGAGTCACTAACAGTGATTTATCTTCGCCCACAATGACGAGCTTACCATTCTTCATGAATTTCAATTTCTGATGCAGAGTGGACGTCACAGCTCCTGCCTCATGTATCCATGGCTATCATAACAAGCAGTGATAACACCAAAATACATCGTATATTTGCCTTGATTTACACTCAAAAATCGTAACGATCTCATTTATATTCCGATTATTCCGCAAGTGTTCGAGTTATTTTTGCAGGTATTTCAATCCCCATGCTTAAATGAGCAAAGTATAGAAAAGGAAGGAAAAGAAGAAGAAACGGAAGAGAAAGCAGTAGAAAAACAGATAATACAAACTTTGTGAATGTGACGATCATCACAAAGCATGTCACGACCGTCACGCCCAACCTGTCACGATCGTCACAGGCCTATCACGAACGTCACGCGGCCAAAATCAGCGCTTTGAAACAGTTAACAGAAGTGATCCAACAGGCCCTAAATTCTCGTTCCTCAGCCACTTTCCCGTGGATTCCTCACTCAACCAAGTCATCCTTATTTCTCTCAACTGCCATGACCTAATGGGGGATATAAAAAGATGGAAGTTGGAAACCTACGGGGACGCTTAATTTTTCTCTCTGAAGCCAGCTTTGAAGACCTTTTTCTCTCTGCATTTTTTCACAGCAATTCTATTTTGTCTTTTACTTTTCTTCAGCAACATTAATTTTCTTTTACCGTTCATAGCTTTGATTTTCCGTTTTTCCTTTCCTCTTTTCATTTAGCCAAAGTAGTATTTTCCTACACTGGGGAACTACTACAATTTATTTAATTTAGTTTAAGTAATTATTTCGAAGAGGCAGAATCCTACCGACTTGTGGAGGACTGCTCGAGTACTTCAAGATTCAGCGTATTCTATTAATCCAATTTCCAAGCTTTTATTCAATTTTTATTACTTTATTATTATTGTAATCATGTTTGCTTTATTGTTGATCTATTTATTTTCGTCTGTGTTTGCGTTGTTTAACATGTCTGGCTAAACTACCGGTATCGGTATGTAACAATTTAATTAGACGGGATTTAATAATAATCGGTGTAAAAATTTTGTCCTCAAATAATATTTTTGGCTATGGTTTTTAATTTAAATTTAATTAACTTTGTCACGAGAGTGAGAAGCTATTTAATATGATTTTTCCACGAGAGTGGGAAATTAACTAAGGTGAGAACCAACAATCACGAGAGCGTGAGGGTCGAACTGGATAGTAAAAACTAGACATTGATTTTAAAAACAGCGAGAGCACTTTAAAAGCAATTAGAACTTATTTATTTTCAAAAAGTATTTTTAACTTCAAATGGGACAGCGAGAGCGTACATTCTGACTTAAAGATATAGTCCAAATTAACAATCATGAGAGTGTGAGATAAATCCTTTTAAATAAGTATTTTCTACTGAAAGATATTTGGTACTTAAATTATACACCGGTGACTTATCGAATCCCTGACGATTAATGTGTTGCATACTGATATCCTTCTATTAATATTTTCTTAAAACTTAACTTCCCTTAGATTTAAATTTCTTCAACCAAACTTCTAAAAATCATTCCCTTAGCTAAACATAGTAACGTCGGTAGCATTAGTTGGACCAACGGTCCTTGTGGGTTCGATATCTTTTAAAACTAAAACAATTAGACTGTGCACTTACAGTCAAGTACCCGATATACTATACTCTATATACAGTCACGAGACGTATCAAGTTTTTGGCGTCGTTGCCGGGGACCTGATTTAGTCAAATAATGCGATTCTTTCGTTGCACAGTATAGACTAAGGTAAAAACTAATCTCCTTTCCCTTATTTCCCCCGATTGTATGCCAAGTACTCGCTCACAAGGCGATAACTTAGCACCACCAATCGCTGAATTAGAGCATTTCTTATATTTAAGACGCCGAATACTAGAGTACCAACAAAGGTACAATATTCCCGATATCTTCTTTCCTACTGTTGAACCAGTTGAAAAACCAACCATGGCTGTAGTAGATCCACGAAATCGTCCTCTTAAGTTCTATGATACCCCATCCCAACAAGAACCTCACAGCAGCATTGCCGCCCCTGCTATCAATCAAAACGATTTCGAGCTGAAACCCTCATTATTATCAGCCGTCCAACAACATCAATTTGCTGGAAATCCTATGGACGGCCCTAATGAACATTTGACCAAGTTTGTGTAGTACACAGATACTGTGAAGGCGAATGGTGTATCTCAAGATGCGATAAGACTACGCCTCTTTCCTTTCTCTCTAAGAGACAGAGCTTGGGCTTGGTTGCAATCCTTGTCGTCCAACTCAGTTACAACAAGGGAAGAACTAAAGAACGTTTTCTTATACCGATATTTTCCGCCAAGCAAAACTGCTATGCTGAGAGCTCAAATTAATGGATTTCGATAAAAAGATGTAGAATCTCTCTACAATGTGTGGGAGAGATATAAAGACATGATGAGGATATGTCCATATCACGGTCTCGAAGACTGGGTGATCATTCACACATTTTACAACGGGCTTCTGTATAACACAAGACTGGCAATAGACGCTGCCGCAGGCGGTGCACTTATGGACAAGCCATACAACAAAGCCTATCAACTCATTTAAAACATGGCCCAAAACCATTGCCAATGGGGAGGTGAAAGAACTCCAGTAGAAAAGTCCCAAACAAAAAGTGGAATGTAAGAAATCAGTAGCCTTGACCACGTCCATGCAAAGGTAGATGCCCTTGTTCAAAAGTTAGACAACTTGACCATACCACCCGCAACCACCGTGGCTGTCGTGACTCCAAACTGTGAGTTATGTGGAACTCCTGGACACACTGCACCAGAATGTCAAATATTAGCAGGAGTCCCAACCGATCAAGTGAATTACGCACAAGGAAATCCTTATTCGAATACCTACAACCCAGGTTGGAAAAATCATCCTAACTTTTTGTATAAGAATAACAACGCCATGTATGCACCTGGCCAAGTACCCGCTGTTCCGCATGGATATCAAAATCCAGCTAATAATGCTCCTAACATGCCTAGGAAGTCCAACCTTGAACTAATAATGTAAAGCTTCATAGCTACCCAAGCTCAGACAAACAAAGACTTCTTGAACCAAAACATACATACTAGCGAGCAACTTAAACAATTAGCGAGCAAAGTAGACGCCTTAGCCACCCACAACAAAATGCTTGAAACACAGATTTCATAAGTGGCTCAACAAGAAGCATCTACTGCCACTCCCTCTGGCACATTTCCTGGACATCCGCAGCCTAATCCAAAAGGACATGCAAATGTCGTTATACTGAGGAGTGGAAAAGAAATAGACGGACCCGTAGATCCAAGACTCCAAAATCTTGCCATGTACCAAAAACCAGACAAAACCACAACTGAGGAGGTAAGTGAACCGAAGGAGAAGGAAGATAATACCCGAGAGGCCGAAGAGAAAGAAAAACCTTATGTGCCTCCACCACCTTATAAACCACTCATTCTGTATCCTTAAAGACCCGCAAATTCTAAAACTGCAGGGCAATTTAGGAAATTTGTTGAACTTCTAAAGCAACTAAACATTACAATTCCCTTTACAGAAGCCATCACACAAATGCCCTCATATGCCAAATTTCTTAAGGAGATCCTATCCAATAAGAAAAAGATCGAGGATAATGAAACAGTTACACTTACTGCTGAGTGTAGCGTAATAATCCAAAATAACATGCCTCCCAAACTAAAAGACCCAGGTAGTTTCTCCATACCATGTGTCATTGGAAAATTTGTCATAGACAAAGCTCTATGCGACCTAGGAGCCAACATTAGTGTAATGACCTTAACCATCTATAAAAGGCTCAACATGGGAGAACTAAGACCAACCAAGATGTTTGTTCAACTAGCTGACCGCTCAATCAAGTATCCTGTTGGTATACTAGAGAATGTCCCAGTACGTGTAGGACAATTCTACATTCCTATAGACTTCATAATCATGGACATCAAAGAAGATGCTAGTACACCTATTATATTAGGAAGGCCATTCTTAGCCACCGCCGGAGCCATAATAGACGTGAAAAGAGGTAAGCTAATGTTCGAAGTTGGAGAAGAAAAGGTTGAATTCATCTTGATACAATTCTTACAAGCGCCAGCTATAGATGATACATGTTATCTACTTGATGTCATAGACGAGTGCGTAAGAGAGATGGAGATGCAAGAAACCACATATTCCGATATAATGAAAATCCAAATCCCTCCAATCTTTGAAGATGATAATTGGCGTGAACCATACCAAAATGACATCTAAGAGAATGCTTAGCACTTACACCCAACCACATGCCATGCGCGAACAAACCAGACTTGGAATTAAAAACACTACCAAAGAACCTAAGATACGAATTTCTAGACACTGAACTCAAAAGACCAGTAATAGTCAATGCTGACTTGGGACAGATGGAAACTGAAAAGTTACTAGATGTCCTAAGAAAATATCCAATTGCGTTAGGCTACAGCATCGCCGACCTAAAAGGAATAAGTCCTTCTATTTGTATGCATCGCATTATGCTAGAGGAAGATTGTAAAACCTCTAGAGAACACCAGAGAAGGATCAACCCAATCTTAAGTACTGGATTCAAGGAAGAAGTAAAGAAGTTATTGGATGCTGAAATCATATACCCGACCTCCGATAGTCAATGGGTTAGCCCCGTTCATGTAGTACCCAAGAAAGGGGGTGTTACAGTTGTTAAGAATGAGAAGGGTGAATCTATAGCACAAAGAGTTGTGACCGGAAGTAGAATGTGCATCGATTATAGAAAACTAAACAAAGCCACTCGGAAGGATCATTTTCTTCTGCCTTTCATTGACCAAATGCTTGAACGATTGGCTAAGCATTCCCACTTCTGCTATCTAGACGGTTATTCAGGATTCTTTCAAATTCGAATCCATCCTGACGACCAAGAGAAGACAACCTTCACATGCCCTTATAGTACATTCGCTTACCGACGAATGACATTTGGATTATGCAACGATCCCGCAACATTCCAAAGATGCATGATGTCAATCTTCCCTGATTTTATAGACGACATTATGGAAGTCTTTATGGACGACTTTTCTGTTTGTGGGCAGAGCTTCGAAGGATGTTTATCAAACCTTGAAATGGTACTTGAAAGATGCGTAAAGGTGAATCTCGTCTTGAACTGGGAGAAATGCCATTTCATGGTCCAACAAGGAATCATGTTAGGAAACATAGTATCTGATAAAGGAATTGAAGTAGACAAAACTAAGATCGAAATCATAGAGAATCTTCAAACTCCGAAAACCGTACGAGAAATACGAAGCTTTTTAGGACACGTCGATTTCTACCGACGTTTTATCAAAGATTTCTCGAAAATTACCAAACAACTTACGGGTTTATTAATGAAAGACGCTGACTTTATCTTTGATGAGAAATATTTAACAGCGTTTGAGCAATTAAAAACATCTTTAATCAACGCACCTATCATGCAACCACCTGACTGGAGATTACCTTTCGAAATCATGTGTGATGCGAGTGATTATGTCGTAGGCGCAGTACTAGGACAAAGAAAGAATAAAAAACTTCATGCTATCTACTACGCAAGTAGAACATTAGATCTAGCCCAAATGAACTACGCCACCACTGAAAAGGAACTTCTAGCTGTTGTGTTCGCCTTAGACAAATTATGTTCCTATTTAGTAGGAGCGAAAATCATTATCTATACTGACCACGCCATTATCAGATATCTGCTAAGTAAGAAGGATGCCAAACCAAGACTCTTAAGATGTATCCTACTCTTACAAGAATTTGACTTAGAGATAAAAGATAAGAAGGGTACTAAAAACGTAGTAGCAGACCACTTATCACGAATCGAAGGGAATAAACCTGAACAAATTCCAATCAATGATGATTTCCGTTACGAACGACTTATAGCCCAAATGGAAAGTGACATGTCTGAACTAACAATAAATGATACCGAAATAGAAGAATCCGTGGAAGAAATTCATGCGAATGCAACTCTGCCATGGTATGCTGATTTTGTCAACTACCTAGCTGTTGGAGTACTTCCACCGGACCTATCTTACCAACAAAAGAAGAAATTCTTTCATGATCTAAAACAATAGTACTGGGATGAACCTCTGCTTTTCAAAAGAGGTACCAATGGTATTTTCTGTCGATGTGTTCCTGAGGATGAAATAGACGACATAATCTCTCATTGCCATTCCGCCCCCTATGGTGGGCACGCAAGCACATCAAAAACTTGCGCTAAGATCTTACAATCGGGCCTCTTTTGGCCCACTCTATGGAAAGATGTCCATAATGCGGTTATAAATTGCGATTGGTGCCAACGCACTGGTAACGTTTCAAGACGTGATGAAATGCCACAAACAAGCATCTTATAAGTGGAAGTCTTTGATGTGTGGGGGATTGACTTCATGGGACCATTCCCATCTTCTTTTGGTAATAAGTACATACTCGTAGCTGTCGATTACGTTTCAAAATGGATCGAGGTCGTAGCTTCTCCGACAAATGACAAACGAGTAGTGATTAAGTTGTTCAAGAACATAATCTTTCCTAGATTCGGTGTGCCAAAACTAGTCGTTAGTGACGGTGGCTCCCATTTCATATCGAATATCTTTGGAAAACTTCTTATGAAGTATGGAGTCCGACACCGTGTAGCAACACCTTATCACCCACAAACCAATCGGCAAGTCGAGGTTTCAAATAGAGAAATCAAACAAATTCTAGAAAAGACTGTTGGAATATCTAGAAAAGACTGGTCATCTGAACTAAACGAAGCTCTGTGGGCCTATAGAACAGCTTATAAAACCCCAATAGGGACCACACCCTTTAAATTAGTCTACGGTAAATCATGTCATCTCCCTGTGGAATTAGAACACAAAGCTTACTGGGCAATTAAAACCCTAAATATAAATTATACTTCCGCAGGCGAGAAGAGAATTTTGGACATTCACGAATTGGAAGAACTTCGACTAGACGCCTATGAGAATGCTAGGATATACAAAGAACAAACCAAAAAATGGCACGATAAACGTATATCTAGGAAAGAGTTTAATGTCGACGACATAGTACTACTATTTAATTCGAGACTTAAGCTTTTTTCGGGAAAACTTAAATCTAGGTGGTCAGGCCCTTTCGAAATCACAAAAGTCTTTAAAAGCGGTGCGATAGAAATCAAAGGTCGGAATAGTGAACCATTTATGGTAAACGAGCATCGATTAAAACATTATCATAATATTGACAATAGAGACTATTCAAATAGTCTAAGACTTATAGAGATGCACGCTCAACCCCAAAACTAGTACATCGCAACGTTATTGTCGAACTTACGACATTAAATAAAGTGCTTAGTGGGAGACAACCCGCCTTTTCTTTAATTTGTTATCTTTGTTTTTAAGTATTTCCCTTCTTTGACTTTCATCTGTATTTTTGCTCCCTTTCACTGATTCTATGCAGTAATATACATGTTGCTTCTAGTTACTAACTTAGAAACATTGGATACTGATTAACAAGAGAATTTATAACTAGTTAGTCACTAACTTTCATCATGCAACCAGTAGATACTGTTTTCAGAGGCAGAGTTCAGAGAAGGCGCTATGATTATTTAGCTCAGAAGGATATGGCTTTATCCATATATTATGATGGACCTACCATGGATAGGTTAGGTATTCGAGATAGCATCTTGTTTATGTTTAACCAACTAGGATGAGAGAATGCTGCTATTAAGAGAAGGTTTGTCACATACCGTGAACTCACCCTATAATTCCTTAGCTCCCTAGTTTACAACCCCGAGCATGGTTACGAACTCAACAAAGGGTTGATTTCCTTTAGGCTGTTTAGTATGGACTTCACTTATAACCGTAGAGACCTTGCTGACCTCCTAGGATTTCCTAGTGGCCCATTTGTTTTCACTACCCGCCAGGAGGAATTAATCGATGACATCGACCTAGATCACTTTTGGGGTAGTTTAACTGGAGACTACCACCCTAACCCAAACGAGATGCACTTCCAAATGATACACAACCCTGCTATCCTCTACTTCCATAAAATACTAACCCACGCCCTGTTTGGAAAAGAAGCGAACAACACCATAGTGTCACGAGATGAACTTTTTATCTTACTCTGTGTCGACCAAGGTCAACATGTCAATGTTGTGACATTTATGATGGAAAGATTCATTCACCTTGCAAAGAACAATTGCACCCCAATCATAATAGAAGGCCTAGTAACCATGATAGCTGATGCCATTGGACTTAGACGCCCACTTTACGAGCATGTACCGTTTGGACACATTCGACCCATGGACATTGAATTTTTCTTTAACCGTAGAATCATAGGAACCTTGGGCCAGATACTTTTGATTACCTAATTAATAAAAAAGTTGTCCAGCTATTTACCTTACCAAAACATGAGAGAACAAGTGTTCATAACCGAAATAACTGGCTTTATGATTTAGATGAACACCACATTACTCCACCATCACCTCCTGAGACACCGCCTATATATGAGTATTTAGATGACTCTATCCCTGTTGATGAATCTGACCCTGAAACCCCTCCAAACTACTATAACATAGATGAATCGGAACTTCCATCCTATGCAGAGAATATTGCCAAAATCCTTACCCGTTTGGATGGTTTCCACACTGACATTACCAATGTGAAAGAAGAAATAAAGAGCATGTGCCTTGATGTCTTAGGCTTAATGGATGTCACCGCCGAAGAGTTTGATCACTTGAACCAGGTTGTAGCTGCTTTGGGACAGAACCGTGGCTGATTACATCGACCGTTGACCTCTCCTACTCATATTAAAGCAATGAGGGCACTGCTATGTTTTAGTGTGGGGAGGGAGCACTTTTATTGCACTTTATTGCTATTATTTAGAACTTTTATCGTTATTATTTCTTTTAATGTTATATTTAACTTTAATCTTTTAATTTAATTTAAATAACATTGTTATTTCTTTTTGCTTCTATAATAATTTCTATTTTCCAGTCATTTTATTTTTACTGCTGTTAATTTCATACTACTTTTATACTGCTGCCAATTTCATACTGCTTTTATAATGTTGCCATACTGTGTTAATGCTACCATTAATACTGAGTTACTGTTGTTACAATTCATATACCTTTGGCCTGTTTTCCAAAAATAAAAAATTTGTGAACGTTGCATATGACGATCGTCACATGTAGTGTGACGCCCGTCATGGATACACCACGCCCATCACACATTATGCAGATGACCGTTACACATAGATGACCGTTGCAGACGACTGTTACGCAACCGTTAGGTGTGACAAACGTAACCCCTCTGTGACGATCGTCATGGATCCAGAGGGCGCGCCTATAAAAACAGACGCACTTCCTCTCTTCCTCCTCATCTAATCATCCTACTTTCCTTAACCATCCCACTCACACCACTATTTTCTCCATTAACCCTTTCTTCACATCCTTTTAAGCGAGAAATGTGTGAGTACCTTATAACTCATGAAATCCATCTCTCCCACCAAAACCTATATTTTCATAAACGCACACTAAATGGCCCATCAAGAGAGAGCTGCTCCCGACCTCTCAAATATCATATTCAGAAATGGAGAAGCTGGCGAACGACAGAGAGACAACTACCTCGGGTTCTATCAACGTTCAGTCCAAGCTACGAGGTATGTTGATAACGAATGTCTGACAGAGCTGGGACTTTCAGATGGCGTGGAATGGATGCTGAACAACTCCAGTTTGACGCAGCTTTGCACCAACCCGCAACCAACTTACGAGGCGCTGACCTTAGAATTCCTGAGTTCTTTCTCCTATATTACCCCTCCTGGTGCAACTCAGTTTCTCACCAGAGTCGCCACATTTAGAATGTTCGGTACCGAGTATTCCCTGAACCAAACTCAAATAGCACGAATGCTTGGCTTCCGACATGGAGAGGGAGTTCACTGATGTATCCCTGACGGATGCCCAGAAATAGGATTTGGAGTGTGGCATAGCCTTACCAACATGAATGTCACAAGTTGGGATACGCTCAACGCAACTTACATCCACAATCCAACTATAAGATATTTCCACCGAGTCTTAGGGCACACGGTTTTTAGAAGAGTCAACAATCAAAAGGTAAACTCTAAGGAGCTCTTCTTTCTTCACTGTGCGTTCACCCCGATCGCATTCAATGCCACCCCATTCCTATTGGCCAACATACAGGCTTCGTGCATGAGAGGCAGCCAAGCGTTCTGTTTTGGAGGAATCATCACCTCCATAGCACTAGGCCTGAATCTGGGGGATAGGCTCGCCAAATTACCCGCCATGCCTGCTGAGTTCCTCAACATCAACTATTGTCGTTCCTCACATCTCATCAAGGCCAGAGACGATGGGAAGTACCATCTTATGGTTAGAAACAAGATAGTTTGAAGCATCATCATGCCCAACAGGAACCGTAAAGATCCACAGAATATGGGGAATTGGATTTTTGATATGAATGCCTCTAAGCCAAATGAAGGAGATCCTAATAATGGAGCAGATGAAGTCGAAGAGGAACTTGACCGAGAAATTCCACAACCACCTCCTGAGTACGCTACGGAGACATCTTCCCGAGGCCAGCGAAGAAATGAGCGACGACCCGCCACCATGGAAGACATCTACGCTGAGATGTTGCGACACAACCAGAGGATGGAGGAGCGCCAGACAAAAATGATGCAAACGATCCAGTAGATACAGAGGGATCAACACGACTATGCAAACTGGCACGACCAGGGGATGACGGAGCTTTCCGAAGAGATGAGTGCCCTGACACATCGCGTTGATGCCATCCAGGAGTACACTCAGCATGTGGGGTTGGATCCTACCCATCGAGGAAGAAGCGAGTGCGCACGAGCAAGAGCCAGAGCATGCAGAGGCCAACGTCGTGACGACGAGTAGTGATCTTCGTGTTTCTTCCCTTTCTCTTTATATTTTCGCATTGAGGACAATGCTTTGTTTAAACGTGGGAGGAAATCCTTATCTTTCCTTTACTTTTTTCTATTTTTAGCCATAACAAAAAAAAATTGTCTTTATCTAATCGTTCATTCATTTATATCTAATTTTCCATAACAAAATTTTTGTTTTTAAGTTAAATGCATACCCTACGAGTATATAGGTTGTGTCATACGGTGAACTGACTTCGGTGTTTTTGCTTTGGAAAGCAAATGTCGCGGATAGCAAGAGTCGCCACCGACTTTTCTTTTATCCCATAAGGAAAGGTGGAAAAGAACAGGAAAGACCTTAATTAGATTTTGGGTTCGGGAGGTACATTATACAAAGGGAAGGTGTTAGCACCCTTTGTATCCATGGTTATCCATGTGCTCTTAATTGCTTGATCACTTATATTTGTCTGAAAAAAGTGTTTGTGAATTGCTTAAAAAATGTTTTGAAAAGAGAGTTTAACTTTGTAATGATTCTTGTACGAATGTATACAAAGTATTTATCTCGTTTAATTTTGAAAGCGGTTTAGAAAAATATAACTTGGCAATGATTCTAGTACGAATGTATACCAAGTGGTGATTTTCTAGTATTTGCAAAGTGTGAGGCATGAAAAATGTTTTAGGTTGTGAGCCAGCAATTAAGAGTTATACCCACCCAAGGTCTTTATGGGCATTTCCTATCCTTATGAGGGTAAAACTGTCCTTACTATTGAGAAGTAAGTAGTTTTATCCTTTGGATGTAAAAGGGTCATCGTAGGGTCATCGATTGGTCATGGAAGGCAACATTTGTAAGGATACCTTAGCATTCGAAGGGACGATCATCATTAACCGTAGGCTACAACGACGGGTCATCGAGGGACAAAATCATATATTCGCAAGCAACATCTGAGGGACAATGATTTATTTTATAGGGACATGATGATTTAATCGAAGGGTCTTTGCTAAGTGTATCCCCACATTCGCGGGACATGACCATAATACCGTAATACCGTAAGGCAACAAAGAGAGGTCCAAGATCACATATTCAAAGGCAATATTTTACAATCAATTAGATAGTTGTAATCAATTAGGTAATTAGGTCCACATTATAATCAATTAGGTAATTAGGGTGAATCTCCACAAGGGTATCCCACAAATAAAGTGGAATACCTAGCAAGCTACCTTCTCCGGGAGTATGTGAACCCTTACAAAATTCAGCAAACAAGTCAGAATACCAAATCAGGGTGCAATCAAGAGTTGCACCAAACAATAGGCATCACAACAGAAATAGTGTCGGGCAGATAATGCATGATTACAATAAAACATGTCAGATAAGCAAAATCAGAATGAAAAAATCAGCGACTGTCATGTTCGCTGCTGCCTCGCCTAGCGAGGGCTTGGCGAACACTCGCTACATGTTCGCTTAGCGATGTGCTAGCGAACGGCTGCGGGTTTTGAATTTCAGAACGGTACGATTCCAGCAAGCTTCACACCCTATGGCATCCATCACAGAAATTACATGGTTAAACGTTCAAGACATTCACACATACTTAAATTCACATGCAAAACTTAAGATATTTTTATAAATTCAATCATAATGCCATATGCAAATTAAGAACATAAAGCGGTAATAGTAATGCAAACCTGTTTGCAATTGAATTGCAACCTTGAATTGGCAAGTCACTCTTAGGGTTGGCGCCGGATTGAGTTGGGCGGAGGTAACCTTGGTGCAGATGAGTTTCCTTCAGGGTTTCCTTTAGGGTTGCTCTGAATTCTCTGGGTTAGCCTCCAGGGTTTGTTGTGCCTTCTTTCTATCTCCTCTTTTCGTTCCCCCTTTTCTTGACTGAAGTGTTGGTATTTATAATGCTTTTTCGTGACCTAATGGGCTCAGAATGAAGCCCAAAATTTCTGGTATTCGCAAGCTTCGCTAGGCGAGTGGTGTAGCGAAGGGTTCGCTAGGCGAAGGATTTGCTCGCCTAGCGAGCATGCCAGTTTGAGCATTTTCTGGATTTGGCCACCTGTGTGCTGGGTCTTTGTTCTTTTAAGATCAATGCCTTGAACAATGAGTTGGAGTGCCTTGAAGAATGTCTTGAAATATTAACGGGCAAATTTTGGGGTATGACAGGTTGCCTTACAGAGGTTCTGTTAGGAAACTGAGAAAAAACTAACAAGATTGATACTGTCCTGACACCTTAGATCTCTCACTTTTATGAGATCAGTTTGAATACCCATTATACCAATACCTAAAGTCTCCATTCTAGATTAACCCCTAGTAGTTTATACTAGCAGTCAGCACCGTCTTAAGCACAAACCATGTGAAGAGCCGATGAATATAAGTGATTGATGCCTACGAATTAAAAAAAAATCCTTCATACTTCTTTCAGAGAAATTGAAAAATGCACCATACAAACGGTTGCAAGATATTCAAAAGGAAGGAACAGAAAAACCCAGTTGGTTGGTTCAGAGGTACCTGGTACTGGACTCAGTAGGGCGAACTACGGTTTGATCCCCCACAACCTTCAAATGGGATATATAAAGGGGTACCACACTAGTGTACCAGACCCCGTGCTAAAAAAGGATCAAAGTCACTAACCGGCTACTTCACTAAGTGTATGTGAAGGCAAAGGGCTTAATGTGATTGCGCTAGAATGAAACCGGGTGAAATAGGAACGAGAAGCACTAGGTTGAGATAAAATAGCATGGTTCGAATTGGCTTGTACAAAGGAGAGATCTACGTTAATGCTTATTGCTTGTGTCGTCACTATATCTTTAGTGTTTTACTTGAGTATTTGTCATCTTAACAAGGTACCTAGAAACCACGTACGAATTGGAAATGTGTTATGTATTCACGTTTAACTAGTGTTTTCAAATTTTATTTGCTTAAGGACAAGCAAAGATTCAAGTTTAGGGGAGTCTGATAATGCGAAAATACATCGTATATTTGCCTTGATTTACACTCAAAAATCGTAACGCTTTCATTTATATTCTGATTATTCCACAAGTGTTCGAGTTATTTTTGCAGGTATTTTAATCCCCATGCTTAAATGAGCAAAGTATAGAAAAGGAAGGAAAAGAAGAAGAAACAAAAGAGAATGCAACAGAAAAACAGAGAATACAAACTTTGTGAATGTGACGACCGTCACAAAGCATGTCACGACCATCACGCCCAGCCTGTCACGACCGTCACAGGCCCATCATGAACGTCACACGGCTAAAATCAACGCTTTGAAACAGTCAACAAAAGTGATCCAACAGGCCCTAAATTCTCGTTCCTTGGCCACTTTCCCGTGGATTCCTCACTCAACCAATTCATCCTTGTTTCTCTCAACTGCCATGACCTAATGGGGGATATAAAAGGATGGAAGTTGGAAACCTACGGGGACGCTTAATTTTTCTCTCTGAAGCCAGCTTTGAAGACCTTTTTCTCTCTGCATTTTTTCACAGCAATTCTATTTTGTCTTTTACTTTTCTTCAACAACATTAATTTTCTTTTACCGTTCAGAGCTTTGATTTTCCCTTTTTCCTTTCCACTATTCATTTAGCCAAAGTAGTAGTTTCCTACACTAGGGAACTACCACAATTTATTTAATTTAGTTTAAGCTATTGTTTCAAAGAGGCAGAATCCTACCGACCTGTGGAGGACTGCTCGAGTACTTCGAGATTCGGCGTATTCTATTAATCCAATTTCCAGGTTTTTATTCAATTGTTATTGCTTTATTATTGTAATCATGTTTGCTTTATTGTTGATCTGTTTATGTTCGTTTGTGTTTGCATTGTTTAACATGTCCGGCTAAACTACCGGTATCGGTATGTAACAATTTAATTAAACGAGATTTAATAATAATCGGTGTAAAACTTCTTTCCTCAAACAATCTTTTTGGCTGTGGTTTTTAATTTAAATTTAATTAAATTTGTCACGAGAGTGAGAAGCTATTTAATACAATTTTGCCACGAGAGTGGGAAATTAACTAAGGTGAGAACCAACAATCGCGAGAGCGTGAGGATCGAATTGGATAGTAAAAACTAGGCATTGATTTTAAAAACAGCGAGAGCACTTTAAAAGCAATTAGAACTTATTTATTTTCAAAAAGTATTTTTAACTTCAAATGGGACAGCGAGAGCGTACATTCTGACTTAAAGATATAGTCTAAATTAACAATCATGAGAGTGTGAGATAAAGCATTTTAAATAAGTATTTTCTACTGAAAGATATTTGGTACTTAAATTATACATCGGTGACTTATCAAATCACTGACGATTAATGTGTTGCATACTGATATCCTTCTATTAATATTTTCTTAAAACTTAACTTCCCTTAGATTTAATTTTCTTTAACCAAACTTCTAAAAATCATTCCCTTAACTAAACATAGTAACGTCGGTAATTTTTTATTTTCTTGACTAAAGACTCGTTGTGTGATATGAGTGATTTTCTTTGCATTCTTAGTATGAGTATGACTAAATTCTAGATTATGTATCATTTGTGGTTGATCAATATCCTTTGTGAGATTTTGAGCCTTATAATGGATAATATACAAAAATCCATTTCTTTCTTTCTTATGTGATTTTGCTTATGTTTGTTAGTTACTCTAGAACTTGACTTGACTCCTGTTGAAACTTGTTGTTTACTTGTTCACACTGATATTATAAAGGCATTTTGTTTTTGTTTTATTTTTAGCCACTTAGGCAAAAAGTCAACCCTGAAATTATCACCCCTTGTTTGAAGCCCCTTTGAGCCTATTTATCCCATTTTTATTTATAATTTATTACAAGCCTAAAATGAAAAACAATGATATCACCTTATTTAAGGGAATGCAAGAGTCTTGTTTGGAGTTGTGTGGGATTGAATTAGTATAGTTGTGATATTTATAAAGTTAGTAGAAAAGAAAAAAAAAAGAAATAAGGAAGACAATTCATGTTCTTATTGTATTTCTTCTAAAAAATGAAAGAAATTGATAAAAATAAAAAGCAAAGAGAAGATGAAATGTCTGGAAAGAAGTTGATGGAAAGTGAATGAAATATTTTTTAGTTCAATTTCTACAATCCCTTTCAATTCTCTTATGTCACTTTAAATTGTAGCTTAGTACCCCTTAGGATTTATCTCACCCTCACCTTGACCACGTTACAACCAGAATAAAATCCTTTTGATTTTTGTGTGCATGTATTTCATATCCGAATGTTAGAGTCATTTAAATCTTATGGTAGTGCTAACTTTCATGATGTGCTTAAGTATAAACAGATAACCTAACCACTTGTGAGTTGAGAGAATTTTATCCTCTAAGGATCTTACTACTTATGATGTACTCTTTGGTAAACTGTCATCTAATTTGCTTTTATTGTCACAAGAAGTTACTCACTAACGACATATTCCTTGAAGCTTAGAATGAGAGTTTTCCTTATTCCTTTGTGATTATGGAAATCTTTGAAATTGCATGTTCTGTTTTTACTCTGTTTTAAATTTTGAATTTTGAATTTTACTCGGAGTGCAAAAGTTTAAGTGTGGGGGAATTTAATTAGTGTGTTTTGATCACACTCTTTTACTATTGTGATACGAAAATTCTATAATTTCTTTTGTTATTTCTATTGTTTTTAGTATGTTTTCCAATTTTAATTTAATTTTGCCCTTATTTTATTTTCGTCAGTTACTTCCTGAATAAGTAGTAATTTGACACTTTCTTGTTGTGTATATCATAACTTGAGCTACGAAATGTTATTTGATGTGTTCTAATATTCGTTGGAAAGCTGAGAAGATAAGATACTAGTTTTGTGTTGAAGGTTGAAGCCAATTCAGAGTGCAGAAGAGTCAAATATCATATTCTCGTGCCATACTTAAGAAATAATTAGTTTTTGGATGATTTTTATGTTTTTCGGGTCAGTTTCTATTAGGGCCCGATTTCTCTTGTATCATTTAAACAAATTCGCAACATTTGGTTAAGTATTAAGTTTTCACGAAATAAGAAAATATGGCTATGAACTCTATGTAGAACTAATCACCTAAGGTTGATCTCCTATTCGTGTTTCCACCTAAACTTTGAGGCTTTTATAATTTCCAATCCAATTTCAATTCCTTTTCAATCTTGTTATGTATATCTTGCATGCTTAATTCAAGTTCTATAGAATGTGTTGATTTATTTTGATTCATATTTGTTCCTTAACTATAATTGCATTTAGTATAGCTTTTTCTTTAATCCGCGCAATCTTTTGTGAAGACATGACTTCTCAAATGTTTTGGTGACGACAAACTTCTCTACAAGTCTAAGATTGATTAACAAAAAGGATTGATCAAGATTCAAGCTCATGAAGGAAGTTTTCAACTAAATGATCAAGTCTCGATGAAACTCATGAAGATTCGTATTTCAAATGAATAGGTATAACACTTGACCTCTAGATGATTATACAAGTGTTCAAAACATGTCTCATTCATGCCATAATCATTGGAAGTAATTTTATGCATCAAAGAAATCATAACACTTCATTTTTTAAGCTATTTTTCAAATCTGGGATGAAGTAATCGATTATCCATTTTAAGGTAAACGATTACTCTGTGCAAAATTCAAATATTTTTGCACGTTGGAGGCAAGTAACCGATTACCCATATTAAGGTAATCGATTACCACTGAACCAGCGGCAAAAATAAGTGCATCCACTACGCCAAAATAAGGGAAAAGAGGGCGCTTATTTTGGCCTATAACAGCGCTTTTAAGCGCCCTCTAAAGTGGCGCTGGCATAGGTAAAGACAGCGCTTTGTTTTCCTGGAGAAAGCGCTCTCTAAAGTGGCCCTTTAAGGGCCATATTATAGTGCGCTTTCATAAAAAAGCGCCCTCTGGAGTGGTCCATAAAGGGCCACCTTAGAGGGCGCTTTCTGGAAAAAGCGCCCTCTAAAGTTGTCAATGTAAAGTGTTTAGAGGGCGCTTCCTACAGAAAGCGCCCTCTAAAGTGTTAGTTATTTTAAAAAAATTTGTTTGAAAAACAGTGGGTATTTAATTGGGAACCTGTGCATGCTGCAAAAGTGTAAAATTCATATTGATTTCATCCTTTAATCCAATGTTATACACCATTAATCCATTGATATATACAACATGAATCCATTTATATACAACATTTATCTTCCATATATACAACATTAATATATTGATATTCATGCATGTACAACAACATTCCATACATATATGTACAACAACTACAACCTATATGATTCTTTGATCAATAATGAATTGACACAATTCATCCTTCATTTCATCCAAATGAGCTCTTGAGTAAGATTTGTATTCGTCAAAGTACTACAATTAAGAGAATAAAACATATTCATGATTTAGTAACAAATTAGATGAAATATCCGATAATATTAAAATAAACCCTAAGTTATTATTCCATACCATTTTTGGGATGTCTATACGATTCAACGCAATGATATCTCTCATAAATCTCAATACAAAAAATCCGCAATCGACCGAATTGTTTTGCTGAGGACACTACACAGAAAAACAAACAATATATATATATATATAGTTAATTTCTTACAAACACTATTATAAGCAAAAAACAAACACTATTATAAGCAAAAATAAGAAACTTAATATATACCTGAACTCTGACCCAGGTAATGTCCTTCCTATTACGATAATTCTTTTTCGATCTAAATTTTAGTATTGCCCTAACAAAATAAAAACGTATATCGAGATCAATCTGACAGACATAATTAAATATACAAATACACACAAATATTTAGGGGAATTTCACTTACGCGTCAACCATCTTCTTCATACTCGGATATTTACTCCAATCACCCGATAACGAATCGAGATAATACACCATTAGTCTCGAAAGATCCATAGCAACCAACACCCAGTGACCACTGTAAAATAAAACAAAAATTTAGATGCATGAAAATTTTCTACGTAAAAGATATACATATATTAGAATGAAATTATTAGAAAGAAAATCTAACCCGTTGCCAGAATTAAACGGTAAAAAATACAAACTGGGTGTAGTATTATCGCCGGCCGCCATGAATCTATCGACTAGTTCATTCTTTACGGATGTTGGATTTTTCGTTATTAACGTTGTGTTGATACGGGAAGCAGCAATAAAATTGAATCGGTTACACAATTCAGTTCCCCGCATCAATGTGTCATACATATACCTTAAATAGAAACATAATAAACATTAGACTACTCATTGAAATGTGTAAATAAATTGTTCAACTAAGTAAATAATAGATTGATCGGAGTACCATATGTATGTATGAATGACAGCGATGCCCAATTCTTCGTGTTCAAAAAGTTGCTGCATGTCCTCCTTTGCAATTATTTCGGAATGAGCAATTCCGAAAACACCTTCATCAATATCTACACTACGGATGGCGCCGTGTATAATATCTGACTCTTCCACCATTTTCTCAAGACGCATCATAATTTGAGATTTTGTCCCGGACGTCGTTGGAATATCCTTACCAGCTTTTTTCAACTTTCGACCGGGAACCTAAAAATTCATATAAATTAAATCATGACTTTTTGTGATGCAACAGAATCGTTGCGTATATAATTCAATGGGTATATATATTTGTACCTCTTTTTGAGATGCAACCGACTCGATGCGTCTTGAAATCCCTTTACCAGCTTTATGTGTGGGTCTTGTAGGAGTCTAACATTACCATGTAATAAGGATTGACTAAATATCATAATTGTAGCTGAATTGAAATGTGAATACTAAATATTCATAATCATTTAGAACATATATACCTCGGCATCTGGGAAAATTAGATCTGACGGCCATCCAACAAAGGATCCGACTGCATCTCACATCAACGTTGTCTCTGAAACAACGTCAGGTAATGGTAGAAGCGCGTCCGTATCTAATACAAGGTCAACTGAAACTTTCATATATCCCACCGGGAGGGGATTATGGTGAAGTAATTCACCCGAAGTGTTGTGCACTTTTCCCTTGCCAACCATGCGATAAGTTGGTGACGATAGATACAGCTGACAAGGTGTAATGCCCTAAACCAATAATAAATGTTATTGTTAACGTGTATATGTGTCAAGTAAAAAAGTACTATTTTAATTTCATAATAACATATATAATTACCTCGGGAAATTTCGGTTGATAATTGATACTAGCTCGATCACTAGTATCTTTTGCCTCGGAACCGCACATTTCCTCTCTATACCTTGCATTCTCCTTTTGCAGTTCGAGTACTTGTGCCCTTAACTCCGCCAAGGTCTCCATCACCTCTTTGTTGGTAGGATTTTTTGTTTTTGGTTTTTTATAAAATGACGACGGAGTCACACCAAAACCCTTACCCCTCACACGACTGGAATACTCAGGAACATTTAGTACTCGACTAAGTACGCTCCTGCAATCCTGGACCTCGGTTGAAGGTAAGGTTTGGGATAAAGTCTCCTGAAATATTATTAGAGGAGATTAAAAATGAATTATATGTCTAACAAAATTTTCGATATAATTAAAGAAATAATGTTACATATACTTACACATTCGTCATAAACATTTTGAACCGCTTCAACGACAGCCCCATCCTTCCCAACCCGAGCAGCCTTCCACAATACGTGCTCCGGAAGAGATGTTGCGTCACTTTTCTCCTCGGCTAGCTACACATTGAATCAGATTATAAGATCATCAATTATAACATATTGTGACAATGTATAAGCTCATAGCATTTGAACATACTCACAATTCTTTGTTGTAACCGTGCATATCCCGTACGCCCTTTTTTGTACGGATACGCGGGTTTTGATGCCCTTTTCCGATTTTTGTCGCTTACTTCCTGGATAAAAAAGTTTAAGGCATATCAGAACCAAGTAACTTAACAATTGTATAATACCATAATTAATAGACATTACATGGAATTTTTCGTTTCTTCGTTTGGCGACAAAGTTATCCCATTCTTCGGCTGAAATAATCTCCGCATACTTCATTGGCCGTTCTGCTTTAACAAATTTTCCTTCCTCATCCTTGAGAAATTTGTTGGACAAAAAGGATCGAAATCCTCGGAGTCTTTTTCCGGCCAATTGAATACAATATTTTTGCCGGCTTTCATCGATGTGAAAGGATCTCTAAAAAACATACACATGGAGTGTGTTATTATAAGTAATATTATAACAATATATGGTCAACAAATAGTCAACAAAAAAAACATATAACAATATATGGTAAGTACCTGTATCTCGGACCATATTTTTTCTTTGCCAACCTTCAATTCCGGACTTCTCCAATTATCACATGTAATCGGAATATGTTGTCGAACAAGGAAACCAATGTAACTTGCCAACATTGAACCGTTAGGCTCAATTAGTTGGTCTTCAGCACTCCAATGTACTTCGAATTTTTCACCCTTGTCTCTTGCACGAATGATTGACTTCATAACAGTCAATCCTCGTTTGATTTATTTTTCAACATTGTTACGTGATCCACTCGCGTCATGGGTATTGGCTTGGTTACTAGCCATTTTATCTGTAATATAGAAATGATTCAATAAAACCCAAGTAAGACAATGACCATATTCGTGAAGCTACACAAAAAACACATTCATATACCTTCCATTTCTCTCATGTTACAACAATCTAAACTCTCTCTTTTTTTCATCATTATTGAATACAAACTCACACACACCTACTGCATACAAAAGACCAATGCAAACTTATGGTGTTTGGAACATGAACAAACTTGCATCCATAATCATCAAACTTCCAAGCACAAGCTCAAACACACTCCAAATGACATCAGTTTTCAATCAGAAATAAAAAACCTTACAACAAGGTGCTCATGAACACCATATAGTGCTCGTTTGCCCTAAACAACATTAATCAACATAATGCACAAAATGTAAAACTCAGTTTAGAAAATGCCCTAATCAAACACCTGAAAATACAAACTATTGAGAGAAATACCTTCAAGGTGACGGTAACGATGGAGAAGAAAGTGAACAGCAACAGTGGATGCAGATAACTCAGTGAACGTGAACGCAGCAGCAGAAAAAGGCGACGGCGATGACGACGGTGAGGGAGGGAGAACGAACGGAGGACGAGAGTAATCGCAGTAGAGAGTAATCGCAGTAGAGAGAAAACCCAGTTACGTAAACGAAATAGCATATAGAGAGGGAAAATAAAGAGACATGCAGTATATGTTATAATTTTAATGTTTACTAAAGGGGACCTTAGAGGGCGCTTGTGTAAAAAAAGCGCCCTCTAAAGGCGGCCTAAGAGGGCGCTTCTAAAAGCGCTCTCTAAGGTTTTCCAAAAGCGCCTTATAAACTGGAAATGTACATGGACTTAGAGAGCGCTTTTTTAAAAGCGCCCTCTAAGGGTACCCTTAGAGGGCGCTTTCATAAACGCGCCCTCTATTGGTGTCCCTCCATTTCGTCATTATTTTTTCGCTTCACTTTAGAGGGCGCTTTGTTACAAAAGCGCCCTCTAAAGTGCGCTGTCTATTCTAGTTGTTCGCTCCTTATTTTTTCTCTTCACTTTAGAGTGCGCTTTTTTAAGAAAGGGCCCTCTAAGGTGCGCTGTCTATTCCAGTTTTTGGCGTAGTGATCTCTTCATGGAAACTTTTCTATTTTCTTTACCATGAACCATGGCATCCTTTGGGTAATCGCATCCATTTGAGGAGGTGTTTAGACAACATATATACATCATTTTTTCAGATTTTAAATTCACCTCCTTGCAAAAATTTCAAATCAATTACTCATATTCTTTCAAATATTTTTTAAGTGTTCTTCCAAATTTTCTTAAGAGTGAAACCTTGCATAAACCTTCTTTTTAAGCATCATAGTTTCATTTCATACAAAGAACACTTATATAATTATTGTGAGAATTAAGTGTTACAAAGGAGAAGATCAATTGATAAATTGATATACTTCAAATTTTCAACTATTTCATCTTCTACAAAAATTCAGAATTGTATCTCTTGATTACAACTTATTTTTAGGATTGTTAAGAATAATTTTGTAAGGTGTTATCCTTGTTATCCGGTGTGTGGATGCAAGAGGTCCTTTTGTGAGAATTTGAGTCTTGATTGGACTTTAAACATTGTAAATCCAAGAGGATTTTTCTTGGTGTGTTAGAATTAGATAGAAAGGTATTAAGGTGTCTTGTCTAGGAATCTAACATTATAGTGAATTCTCTTTCGTGTTGAAAGGAGAGTGGAGTACTCTCGATCTGTGAGGGGAACCACTATACATCGTGTTGTTCTTTACTTTCCGCACTTTACCGCTTTTCATCACCTAAGCATCTCAAGAAAGTAAAAATCAATAAACCGTAAAAAATCCAGAAATTCGTCTAAGTGCCTCATTCACCCCCCCCCTCTCTAAGGCACTCCTTAAACTTACAATTGGCATCATAGCAGGTTATAGGTAACCTGTTCCTAAAAGATCTGCATGGCTTCCGCAAGCACGAATCCGGTTTTCAAAGACGGTGGAAGTAGTAACAAACCACCACTTTTTTCTGGAGAATATTTTGATTTTTGGAAGATCCGCATGAAGGCACATCTAGAAGCCCAAGGAGAAGGCATATGGGAAGCCGTTGAAGATGGTCCGCATAATCCTATGAGTGTGGTCAATGGCATTGGTACTCCAAAGATAAAGAGTTCGTATGATGAAGATGATAAGAAAAAAAATTTAAATGAAAAGAAAGAAATAAACATTCTTCAAAGTGCTTTAAGCATGGACGAGTTCTTCCGCATATCTCAATGCAAATCGGCGAAACAAATATGGGACACCTTAGTGGAGACACATGAAGGCACCGCCGAAGTTAAGAGATCAAGGTTGAATACATTAAGTCAAGAATATGAGATATTTAGAATGCTTCCCGGAGAATCCATCGTGGCGCTACAAAAGAGATTTGTTCACTTGACTAACCACTTGATTACTCTCGGAAAAACATTTACAAATGACGATCTCAATCTTAAAGTACTAAGATCATTGACTCGAGAATGGCAACCGAAGGTGATGGCTATCTCCGAAAAGAAAAGTATTTCAACAATGACGTCCGCATCACTCTTTGGCAAACTTCAAGAACATGAGTTAGAACTTGGTGGGCTTGAGAAACATGAAAGTCAAGAAAAGAAATCTAAAGGAATTGCCTTGAAGGTAGACTCAAAAGAAGATAAAGATGATGACGCATTGGAGGAAGATGAGAATTCCATGCTCCTTGTTAAAAGGCTTGGTAAGTTCTTTAACAAAAATGATAAATCCTTTAATGCTAAAAAGAATAGACATTTCAGGAAAAAGGAGACCACCATATCTACACAAGATATAATATGCTACGAATGTGGAAAGCAAGGCCACATAAAGCCGGAATGTCCTAAACTTTCAAAGAAAGGCGGATTCAAGAGCAAGAAGGATTTCAAGAACAAAAAGGCATATGTTGCATGGGAGGACAATGAAATTAGTTCTTCATCTGGATCAGATAGTGAGGAATGTGCAAACTTGGCGCTAATGGCTTCTCATCATTCTGATGATGAAGAAGAGGTTAGTAATGATTTTTCTCTTTTTGATTATGAGGCACAAGGTGCAATTAATGAATTGTTAAATGAATGCAAAATTCTTTATAAAACTATATCATCTCAAAAGAAACAAATTTCTTCCTTGGAAGAAAAGATTGAAATTTTTGAAAAAGATTTTGAAAATGAAAAACAAAAGATAATTAATGAAAAGAAGAATTTTGTATGTCTAAAGTGTGAGTCTCTCTCTTTCCAAATTGTCCAACTTAAAAGAGTCCTTGAAAGGTATGAAAAAGGACAAATTGTTTTGGAAGGGGTTCTTAGCCAACAAAGGTACTCAAATGACAAAAGTGGACTTGGTTACTCCAAATTTTCTAAACCAAGTTCAAATAAAACTATATTTGTTAGACCTAAGGATCAATCTCCAAAAGAAAGAGTCAACACACCAAAAGTTGTGTATCAACGTCCTAAAAAGAAAAGGTTTACAAAGAAAAAGTCTTATGTTCCTAGATATAAAAGCAATTATGAACCAACTTGTTTTTATTGTGGTATTATTGGCCATACACCTAATGCTTGCTATGTGAGAAACTTTAGTGTAGCAAATGGGCATTATGTATGGGTTGAGAAAGGTACTAATTATGAAGGACCCAAAGCAATTTGGGTACCTAACAAAACTTAATTTTGTTTTGTAGGTATGCTTGAAGGCCACATCAAATCTCTGGTATTTGGATAGTGGGTGCTCCAAGCATATGACTGGTGATGTGCACAAATTTTTAGATCTAATGCTTAAGGCCAAGGGTTATGTTACTTATGGAGATAACAACAAAGGAATAATTCTTGGCATAGGAAAAGTAGGTGCACCAAATTTCATATCCATCGAAGATGTGCTATATGTCGAAGGACTAAAGCACAACCTCTTAAGCATAAGCCAACTTTGTGACAAAGGATTCAAAATAAGGTTCACAAAATATGAATGTTTAATTGAAGACGAAGTCACAAAAGAGGTAATGCTTATAGGTAAGCGAATTAATAATATTTTCATGATTTCCCTTGATGATGTTTCTTTGAAGGTTAAGTGTCTTGTGGCAAATAACAACGACTCATGGTTATGGCATAAGAGATTTGCTCACATTCACATGGAGCACTTGAATAAGTTAGTAAAACATGACCTTGTCATTGGATTGCCAAAGATAAAATTCATCAAAGATAGACTTTGCGATGCTTGTCAAAAGGGGAAGCAAACCAAATCAACTTTCACATCCAAGAATGTGGTGTCCACTTCTAAGCCACTACAATTATTACATATGGACTTATTTGGTCCATCAAAAATAAGAAGCTTCAGAGTTAACTTATATGCTTTAGTTATTGTTGATGATTATTCTAGATATACTTGGACATTCTTTTTAGTGCAGAAAAGTGATGCATTCAAAGCGTTCAAGAAGTATGCAAAGCAAATTCAATATGAGAAATCATTAACAATTGCCTCCATAAGAAGCGATCATGGTGGAGAATTCCAGAATACTTCTTTTGAAGACTTTTGTGAAGATCAAGGAATATTTCACAAATTCTCGGCTCCAAGGACTCCTCGACAAAATGGAGTAGTTGAAAGAAAGAATAGGTCATTGGTGGAACTTGCAAGAATAATGCTTAGCGACTCAAATCTTCCTAAGTATTTTTGGGCGGATGCGGTTAGCACGGCATGTTTTGTAAGTAATAGAGTTAACATAAGACCTATCCTAAAGAAGACTCCATGTGAACTCTTCAAAGGAAGGAAACCCAACATTGCTTTCTTTCATATCTTTGGATGCAAGTGCTTTGTCCTTAACAATGACAAAGACAACCTTGGTAAGTTCGACGAAAAATCGGATGAAGGTATTTTTCTTGGTTATTCTCTTACAAGTAAAGCATATAGAATTTATAATAAACGAACTTTAAATATAGAAGAATCCATGCATGTTAAGTTTGACGAATCTAACCCTCGAAAGAGGAAATTGTTGTTTGTGATGATGGTGATGATTTTGTAGAAATTCCTAAAGAAGATACTTCAAACAAGAATCAAGAAGAACCGATTCAACAAGAGTCAAATGAAAATGATCTACCTAAGGAATGGAGGACTCATAAAGATCATCCTATTGACAAAGTAATTGGTGACATTAGTCAAGGTGTTGCTACAAGATTGAATCTCAAGGATGCATGCTTAAACATGGCGTTCGTTTCGCAAATAGAACCCTTTAAAATCGATGAAGCTCTAGGAGATGATCAATGGATTGTTGCTATGCAAGAATAATTAAACCAATTCGAGAGAAATCAAGTTTGGGAACTTGTTTCTAGACCAAGTGGTAAGCACATCATTGGAACAAGATGGGTGTTTAAGAACAAACTTGATGAGAATGGAATAATTGTTCGAAACAAAGCAAGATTGGTCGCTCAAGGGTATAATCAAGAAGAAGGAATCGACTTTGAAGAAACTTTCGCTCTGGTTGCAAGGTTAGAAGCTATTCGTTTATTACTTGCTTACGTATGTTCAATGAATTTTCAGTTATTTCAAACGGACGTCAAAAGCTCCTTCTTGAACGGCTACATCAACGATGAAGTATATGTCAAATAACCCCCGGGCTTTGAAGACTTCAAGCATCCTTCACATGTATACAAATTGAAGAAAGCGCTCTATGGATTAAAACAAGCACCAAAGGCATGGTATGATCGTCTAAGTAATTTTCTATGTGAAAAAGGTTTTGAAAAAGGCAAAGTAGACAAGACTTTATTTATCAAGAAGATAAAAGGGAACACCTTACTTGTTCAAGTCTACGTAGACGACATAATCTTCGGTTCAACCAACAAAGAACTATGTGAAGAATTTGCGTTGATAATGCAAGGTGAATTTGAAATGTCTATGATGGGAAAGATGAAATACTTCCTTGGATTGCAAATCAAGCAACTAAAAGATGGAATCTTTATCAACCAATCAAAGTATTGCAAAGAGTTGTTAAAGAGATTTGAAATGGATGTTTATAAAGCAATGTCAACACCAATGGGCTCCGGAACCTATGTTGATCAAGACGAATCGGGTATGTCAATTGATATTACAAAGTATCGAGGTATGATTGGTTCTTTATTATATTTGACGGCAAGTCATCCTGACATAATGTTTAGCGTGTGTTTATGTGCTCGCTTCCAAGCAAATCTAAAGGAGTCACATCTCACGGAGATCAAAAGAATCATGAAGTATCTCAAAGGAACAACCAACGTTGGCTTATGGTATCCTAAAGGTAGTGTTTGTAAGTTAATTGGTTATTCTGACGCGGATTATGCAGGTTGTAAAACAGATAGAAAAAGTACTAGTGGAACATGTCACATCCTTGGTAATGCATTAGTCTCATGGTCATGTAAGAAACAAGCGTGTGTTGCTCTTAGTACGGCTGAAGCAGAATACATAGCAGCGGGTAGTTATTGTGCACAGAATCTTTGGCTAAAGCAACAATTAAGTGACTATGGAATCGATCTTGGATGCATACCACTCCGATGTGACAACACAAGTGCGATTAACATTACAAAGAATCCTGTCATGCACTCAAGGACCAAACACATAGACATTCGACACCATTTCCTTCGTGATCATGTGCTTAAAGGCGATGTCGAAGTTACCTTTGTCGATACTCATAATCAACTAGTGGACATTTTCACAAAACCACTCGCAAAAGAACCATTTTATAAGATTCAAAGAGAACTTGGCATTTTGAATGAAGGTGATATATAAATCTTCCATAATTATTCACTATACATTATAATGAGGCCAAGGTACACAAGTTTTTAATTTTCTTTTATTTGTGAAATTTCTCTTTAAAATGTGTATATGAAATTTTTGTCTTTTGTTGATTTTATATTAGGTAAATTTAATTTTTTGATAAAAAAAATTTCCACTCAAAATTGCATTAGTATGTATATTACCTTGTCAAACTTAAAAATTTCGAAAATCCTTCATATTTTGGGTTGTGCAAAGCTACTATTTTTTCACTTTTTCTTAGAGTAATCGGTTACTCCAAATTGGGTAATCGATTACCCTGCCTATTTTTTCCTTCCTCACGCGTTTTTCATCTATGTAACTGATTACCCTTTTTAGAGTAATCGATTACCACTGTTTCTTCCATAATTTTTTTTAAAGTTTTTAACACACGTGAGTTTTTGTCATAAAAAGTACTTTTGGTCTTAAGTGTTTTTTCTTGTTTTTTTGCTTAAGTCAATCACTTCAGCGTTGCTACTATATATCTCTCTCTTTCCATTCCGTACTAAGTTTGGTTTATATTATGTTTGTATTATCTTTTGTTTCATTCTTGTGTTATGTGGTGCTTGGTGTATGTTGTTTGCATATTGTTACTTATTTCACCCTTTTTGTTAATGACAAAGGGGGAGAAGAGATTGTTATTGTGTTATTTCTTTGTTTTCTGTTACTCTCTAACAAAATGCAGATTTCAAAAGACTCCTTAAATCATAAATTAAGGGGGAGCATTTGCTAGAGAAACATGTTTGGATCGAACTTTCATTTTTTTGGGGTTGTCATCAACAAAAAGGGGGGGATTGTGAAAACATGACTTCTCAAATGTTTTGATGACGACAAACTTCTCTACAAGTCTAAGATTGATTAACAAAAAGGATTTATAAAGATTCAAGCTCCTGAAGGAAGTTTTCAACTAAATGATCAAGTCTCAATGAAACTCATGAAGATTCGTATTTCAAATGAATAGGTATAACACTTGACCTCTAGATGATTATACAAGTGTTCAAAACATGTCTCATTCATGCCATAATCATTGGAAGTAATTTTATGCATCAAAGAAATCATAACACTTCATTTTTTAAGCTATTTTTCAAATCTAGGATGAAGTAATCGATTATCCATTTTAAGGTAATCGATTACTCTGTGAAAAATTCAAATATTTTTGCAAGTTGGAGGCAAGTAACCGATTACCCATATTAAGGTAATCGATTACCACTGAACCAGAGGCAAAAATCAGTGCATCTCTTCATGGAAACTTTTCTATTTTCTTTACCATGAACCATGGCATCCTTTGGGTAATTGCATCCATTTGAGGAGGTGTTTAGACAACATATATACATCATTTTTTCAGATTTTCAAATTCACCTCCTTGCAAAAATTTCAAATCAATTACTCATATTCTTTCAAACATTTTTTAAGTGTTCTTCCAAATTTTCTTAAGAGGGAAACCTTGCATAAACCTTCTTTTTAAGCATCATAGTTTCATTCCATACAAAGAACACTTGTATAATTATTGTGAGAATTAAGTGTTACAAAGGAGAAGATCAATTGATAAATTGATATACTTCAAATTTTCAACTATTTCATCTTCTACAAAAATTCAAAATTGAATCTCTTGATTACAACTTATTTTTAGGATTATTAAGAATAAGTTTGTAAGGTTTTATCCTTGCTATCCGGTGTGTGGATGCAAGAGGTCCTTTTGTGAGAATTTGAGTCTCAATTGAACTTTAAACATTGTAAATCCAACATGATTGTTCTTGGTGTGTTAGAATTAGATAGAAAGACCTTAAGGTGTCTTGTCTAGGAATCTAACATTATAGTGAATTCTCTTTCGTGTTAAAACGGGAGTGGAGTACTCTCGATTTGTGAGGGGAACCATTATACATCATAGTGTTCTTTACTTTCCGCGCTTTACCGCTTTTCATCACATAAGCATCTCAAGAAAGTAAAAATCAATAAACCGTAAAAAATCTGGAAATTCGTCTAAGTGCCTCATTTACCCCCCCCCCCCCCCCCCCCCCCCCTCTCTAAGGCACTCCTTAAACTTACATCTTTAACTGTTTGCTTATTCAAAAAATAAGGGCATAAATCATATAGTATCAATTGCGCTTGTTTGTTTGATGTCATGAGCGAAAAGGGCATAGAATCCGCTTAGGGCTTTGGAACTATAATAATCGATTATAATTTGGAAACCGAAACAGTAGATTAGCTTGTTAATCTTATTTGTAATCAAATTTTGTACCATATTATGTTGTGTATCATACTTGTATTCAGTATCATTTAGACACTTATGTTATGCTTTTAGTATCAAATATAACATCATATTCTTATTATTCTATACATATATGTATGGGGTATTATAATGGATTTTTTCCTTTTTAAGTCGAATTTCTTCTATAATTAGAGGGATTTTCCTCATTTTGTCTTTACACCAAAAATTAAAGTTCTATCTATTCTTTCTCATTTGCATTATATCTTAAGTTATCTTTTTCTATTACTTCACAAAGTTTCCTTAGTGCAAAGAGGGTGAAAAAGACATGTGAGAATTTTATTGTACTAATGGGGTGTTGCATTTGTTATTTTTCAAGGGTGTGATTCTCTTTAGCAATATTACTTTTTGGTTCTTGAGATTAATCTGCTAAAATCTCTATTTGGTTCTTAAGATCAGCTAGTTAAAATTTGTATTTGGTTTGTGACTTCAGCATGTTAAAAGCTCCATTTGGTTTTAGGATAAGCCCATGTAAAATCTCTCATTGTTTTAAAAAGGTTTGTGGGCATATCCTTAAATTCTCAAGACTCATTATTAATGTAACTCTCAAGAGTAAACTCCTGGGGACGGAAGTAGGCCAAGTGGTATGTCGAACCTGCATAAATCTCGGGTGCACTCTCTTTAAATTTGTCTCATTTACTTATGTCATTTACTTTTATCTTTTTCTTCTTCTCTGCTGCATTATCTTTGTTGAACTAACATAAATTATTTTTAAGATCAATTTTTTAAAATAACTCTATGTATAAATAACATAATTCACCCCCTCTTTGTTTGGAGTCACTTGTTCAACAAAGGACACGACGATTAGAGAAAAGGTTGATGGTAAGTTTGGAGGTGTTTCTCCTTCTGTCAAACTTAAAGAGTTCAAGTGTAAAGCTTTAAAAAGGCAAATAATCACATTTTCCATTACATGTTTGACCTAACCTATGGTGTCGCTTAAATCTTAGGGAATATTGAAGTAGTCACAGGATCTGAAGCGACTCAAAATCCTCCTTTTGTTGCTTTCAATACTGAGAGCTCCTATATAAAGTAAAGCCTATAAATCTATTATAGTTATTAAGACTAATGTTGTTAGAAGAGATGGAACTGGAGATGTCAATGAAGGTAGAAATGTTATTGAGAATGAAGATGTAAATGTAGAAGTTAGTCAAAAAGCCATTGAATAAGTTAGAAATGTTGTCAATAATAATGAAAAGGCAAGTTAAGATGTTAGTAATGATGTTAATGACAATGAAAAATCTATTAATGATGTCAGTAAAGATTTTAATGATAACAAAAATGAAGAAGCAAGTTAATATGTGAATGAAGATGTTTGGTAAAATGTCAATGACAATGTTATTAGGAAGTTTATGAGGTTGTAAGAGAATGTATGAATAATGATGTTAATGAGATTGTCAATGATGACATTTTCATGAAGCGCATGCCGTGAAAAATCCCCCCAAAAAAGAGTAATAAGAAGAAGAAGAAAAATGTTGATAAGAAGAAGAAAGTTCTAAAAATAAAATAAAAAAGAATGTTGAAAAGAAAAAAAAGGTGCTGAAAAAGGGTGGTATGATATGAACATGGTTGGGAAATGAAAGAAGATTGTTTATAGCATTATATAGCATAATTTTGAAGACCATATCAATGACATCATGGATGACATTAAAGATGAAGATGATTTGGTTCAACGGGCTATTAAGCCTGCTAAAATGTCTAATAGAGGGGAGAAGTTTCCTAAGAACATTCTTGCAATTCACCTTGACAATGTTTCTTTTCATTCGAAATAAAATATAGCCAAATGAAAATTCATATATCATATATCATAGGAATGTAGGTCTTTTAAAGGAACTTCCTATTGATGCACAAAGTGTAGTGAAATTATGGAGCTCCTAGTGACGCTCAATTGTTGAAGACGGTGATGAATGTTGGGCCCTATTATGCAAAGTTGGTGAAGAAAAATTGTTGTTAATCTTCCTAGTAGGTTTGATGATGCTGAGAATGGAGAATAGGAAGGTCCACACCAGTGGAAATTGTTTTTCATTCTCTCCTACTATTATTAACAACAATCTTGGTTATGGAAGACTGATATATGTTATTTGTCTTCCCTCTTTGAAGATCATAGCTAGAGAAATTACTATAAATGTCCATGAATATCGGCCTTCGAATTTCTTTTGATAGATGTAAATCTGAGTGTGAAGTATACCATCTTGTATAAGATTGAAGTCGCGAACTAGACTTCATCACCCCATGGATCAGGTATCGCTCCTAGCTTTGTTTTTCTTTCTATGCAAAATATAAACACATTTTGCCTTTGATTTTTGAGATTTTTTTTATCAATTTGTTAAGCATGTTTCTTATGTTGTCAAACTTCCTATTGGATTTCCTTCTTTAATATATGATATTTTTAGTAGTCAAAAAATGATATTTTATTACTAGTGAGGATGAGGTTTGTGATGCCCTAAGTATGTTGAATTTTAATTAGAAATTGTTTTTTGGGAAACATATTACTGACATTGCAATACCCCATATTGCTCATGTTGATGAAACTGGTTTGGAATTTAATGAAGAAATGTTATATGTTGCTCATATTTCTAAATATCTAAGAAATTGTATTCTCAAGGCACTAATACACAAAGAAAATGCTTTGAAAGAGATTATTGCCACATCCACCGCATCGAATATTTTTTGTGAATGCATCATCAAAATGTTGACCACCCTCTCCCCCCACCCCAAATAGCTAGAACTTCCTCATTTCAAGCTTTTGTTCCTTATTTTGGAAAAAATGTAACTCATATGGATTAGGCTGAAGGTAAATCCAACTCTGAAGAGGAAGATGGTGACGATGACATGGATGAAACTGCCTCTAATTGTGACTTTGCTACTGCGTCTCTTCGATGTTATGTTATTACTTTGTGGATTAATTTGTTATGTTAGATATGTTTGTCTCTCTTTGTGTTGGTGACGTTATTTTTTACTATGGATTATTCTCGCATTTGGCTCTTTTAAGGCAAATAAGAGGAGATAGCAAACTTATGTTTGATTTAATGTTAAATGCTATTGTTCGTTTTATCTACGGTGTTGTGGTGAGTTTATTTGATGTTCTAGAAGAAGTGTTTAAATCTTTGATTTTCCTAAAAAGACAAAGGGAGAGTTTGTTATTACAATTGGATTGACATATTTTTGTAGCCAACACGTTTAGAAAGATGTCTCAAATATTGTTGAGACATCCTATCTCGGTTTACTCAATTATTTGTTGGCGTGTTTTTTTAGAAAGATATATTTTCGTTCATTTAATTTCATATTTATTTCAGAAGATTTAATTCAAAAATATCTATTTTTCTCAAGATTATGTTGGCTGGCTTTCAACAAAAGATTTAATTGGATCTCCTTTCAATAAAATATTTGGTTTGCTAAAGATTGAATTTGGTCTAAATTCTCTTTTACCCTACTAGGCTTTTTTTGGTTGAATCGATGTATTTATATAAAGATATCATTCTCCTTATTACAAACACACGTGTGTCGTACCCCAAAATTTTCCCTCCCTTTTTTTACTTTTCATCTGGCCCATGATTGGAGATTCATATGCATTCATTCATATGCATCATGCATTCATGTTAATACAATCTCATAGATTCAAAGCTTGTGGTTAACTAAAATTAGGGTTTTGCCTGAGTATTGAAGTTTGACTTATCATGTGAGAGAAAACCCTAATTTCATACTCTTTTAGACTTTGACTCAAAAAGGTTACAATCACGACATTCATTTAGGCATTCAAACCTTAATTCCTGACTTTACTGTTCTTTGGTCTCACAAGCTTTCACTTGTGTATCATGAAGCCCTAGTCAGGGGGATTTGGTCCTAATGCACTTTGTGGCTTGACTTTTCACCTTGTGCTTGTTGGAAACCTTATTTCATTAGGGAAAGATGTTTGGCTATCAGATTATGCATCATCCATAAAATATACATGCCTACATGGTTGATATTTCACCTGATTTAGGTCTTGGTTCAAGCATCCATATGTGCATCACATTTAACTTTTCCTAGGCCATTGACTTAGGTCTTTTGATATGTGCAAATGCATAGGCCATATGCCCAATTCACTTCATTCAAATGATGCAGATGATCAAGGATGATTAACCTATTTAAGACTTGGTTCCATTGGTTCATTATTTGTTTCTTAAGCGTTAATCATTGTTTCATTTGAATTATGTCTTGTGAAAACCCTAATTCAAGTTTCACAATTGACTTTGGTCAAGTGTTTGACTTTTTGGTCAACTAGTTAACAAAAGTCAACCATCCCTTTTTAAGTCCATTAGACGTTGTCATTGATCATTCACATTTGGTGTAGCAAACATTGGAATTTATTAACCATTAATCTCATTTTTCATCTATTTGGTTCATCCAATTCATTCAATTTTCAAATGTAATTTTGACGCTTCCAAACATTTTAACCATTCGTTAACAATTTTAGTTCTATAAACCATCTTCTTTTAGAATATATATTCCATTCATAAACTTTCCATAAGCATTCAAAAAATTTCATCATAAATCTCATTCAATGCAATTAATTTGTCCATGGTTCACATTTAATTCTTTCTTTCCATTCCTGAACCTTTTAAAATATTCAAAGTTAATCTAAGTGACGGATAATTCAATCATACATTTACATTGCAATTCTATTCATCCAAAATATCAAACTTTTCATAAATACTAAGGTCCAATTCAATACATTCAAGTTTCACATACAACTTTCCTTTACAATTATTACAAACCAATTTTTACATTTTTTACATTAGGATTCACCAATTATTACAAAAGTAACAATAACCATCCCAATATCAAGCATCATGTATCATTCATATCCTACATAGCCATATTAACCATTCCAAATGATCATACATGTCCATTTCAAGCTACATTAGAATTCATCATAACCCAACAATATCATGAAGTAGCCCATGGGCTCTAATGCATTCACTAGAAACATTCCAATGGCACAACGGCTCATGTAGCAAACATTTCCATAGCACAAATTGAACATGTCACAAAAGATAATATACAAAAACTAAGCATGGAATCTCAAGACTCTGTTAGGCCCTGTTTGGAAATGATTTATATGACGTTCCTGTTGAATCTTCTGAACAACAGGCACAAATTACTGATCAAAGTTATATGGAAGCTCCAAATACTGAAGAAGGAAACACGGCTCTTGCATTATTGGCTATAGCATATGTTAAGATTTGGTTTCAGAGTGAAATTTATGTCTAGATGGTGTATTCGATTTAGGAGTTGGTGGCGTCTCCGCCGCTGAGGAAAGCCTCCGGCACGGCGGAGGGAGGATGGAGAAGAAAGCTGAATGCGTTTTAATTTTGAATTTGAAGTTTCATGTTTAGCATTTATCACGTGGGTTTTCCTCGTATGAAGTGGATATGGCTTGCTGGCTCAGATCCAAATCACAGTGAGCTTATCCATTTGCATAGTCAGCTTGTTCACTTCGTGGGCCTTAGTATCTTGGGCTTTTGGACAATTTTGTCAATTACAGCATAGTTCTGCTGGTGTACCCCTGGACTCGTTTTGAACATGGGCCCATGTTTGGGCCATGTGTATGAACTACTAATGGGACTCTGTGTTGATTAATGTACCCTGTTTTGGACTTTATTATTATTATTATTATTATTATTATTATTATTATTATTATTATTATTATTATTTTCTTTTTTTAATATTTGATAATCCTTGTTAATACAAATTGATAGAAACTAATTAGATTTTAATTTTTATTAGTTAATTAGAGTATTAGATTTTAGGATTAGATTGGTAGAAATATTGAAAGTTTATAAATCTTGATTAATTCGTAGAAATTTTAGATATTAGAATTAATTAGATTGTTAGAACAATCAAAATTGTTTAGGATTTAGAATTGATTTTAATTAGGATTTCATGATTAGGAATAAATCCTTGGTTTGTGAAATGAATATGTTTCTCCTAGGTTTAGAAATAGCTTGATTTTGCATGCTCCCCTAGTTTTAGGACTTGTAGAGATATTCTAACTATCAATTAACCCGTTAGGTTTTTGTATATTCATTTTCAACTATTATTTTCCATTTGATTAAGTTGATCAAAGTTCGCTTTGATCAACTAAATCATTTGATTGTGTTGTAAGCCCCAAGCCTATTCAAGTGATCAAAAGACCATTGATCACTTGATATGGCAAGTTCATTATGCTTAAGCTAGTGTGGATACGCTGAATCTCAGGAGTTCAAGACCTCAAGGTTCAAATACAAGATCAAGACTTCAAGTCAACATCAGTCAAGCATAGCTAGCAAAGTGGACTACTTCTCAAGAAACAAAGAATGGATGAGAATGGAGAATTCCATTAACTCATTTTGGATATCCTTTGGTACGGGACGCTTGACTCAGTTGTTCAAGGTATTCGCCTTTGTTCATAGACTTTAGTGAAATTTTAATCATACAATTGACAAGTCTTCTTCTTCAAGCAAGCATCATATCCTTCAATACCTCAATAGTAAAGCACCATTGCATAACAATCATTTATTCCTCAGTGGATCATTAATCATACTCTCTTTGACATTCAAATATCCTTTGGATTAATTCACTTGTGATCAAATCTTGAAATCCTAATCAATCAACTCAATCATTGTTTGCCTCATTAGTCCTCTTGTGCTTTGGCAAACCTTTATTCATTGTGAGCCTTATCAGACCTCTTGTGCTTAGGTCCACTTTATTCAATCAGTGTTTGCCTTGTTAGTCCTCTTGTGCTTTGGAAACCCCATATTCATTGCTTGCCTTATAAATCCTCTCGTGTATAGGTCAATCATTTCATAATCATTGTTCGTTTTATAAGACCTCTCGTGCTTAGACGAAGCTCTTGCCTTATAAATCCTCTCGTGTATAGACCAATCATTTCAGAATCATTGTTTGTCTTATAAGACCTCTCGTGCTTAGACGAAGCTCTTGCCTTGTAAATCCTCTCTTGTGTAGGCCAATCATTTCATAATCATTGTTTGTCTTATAAGACCTCTCGTGCTTAGATGAATCCTTTGCCTTATAAATCCTCTCGTGTATAGGCCAATCATATATCATTTGTCTCTGTAGTTGATCACCATTATTGGGTAGTGTCACACTCTTGCTTGTTAAGCAACCTACATTGTCTCTTGGTAATCAATCTATTCTCCTTTGTTTCAGCCTTAGTGGGCTGAACTACGATTGTTCTGATTTTCTCATTGTACGATGAGAATACGTAGATATGAGGGTTTGAATCCTCCGCGAGCATAGTTATTTATTCCTTCTGCCTTAGGGCATTCCCCCCATTCATCTCCATGGAGCATTAATCACACCCTACATTCATATTTTACCTTCATTCACTTCATGTGATATACCCTACTCTTTGAGTCGACTACACTATCTTTTTGAGCTCCATCTTGTATCTCTTTGTGAACCAAGAGCCGATTTGTTTGTCTTGTTAGTCCTCTTGTTTCTTAGACGAACATATTCGTACTTACTTTGCAGCTGTATACAAGCAATCCTCTTTGTTTTCGATTATTCCAATACAGTGACACCATGCCTTAGGCCGCTCACTTGTTGGTTCATACAAGTTTTACTCCTGGGTTCATATTTAACCTCTTATTAGAATTTAAACAACATAATCCTTTGGTTCAGACTGCATATTGTTATCACAAATTCTTTTCACCTCCTACCACTAGTTCTATGAAGTACGAAACTTTGAGTTCTTTATTGCACTATAAGGATACATATGCATGAAGGCCTCAATCTTCACCGAGCACTTTATCTATTTCTTTTTCTTTTTCCCTTATTCTTTTGCGAGTAAATTTTATATATAATACTTATCCGAGCAAGAAAAATCAAAACGGTTCTCATGGAGTACCATGGATGTAAGGGGTGTTAATACCTTCCCCTTGCATAACCGACTTCATTACTCATTATATCTCATTCCCCTAGGTTTTATCGATGTTTTCCCTTTCCTTCGTGAATAAATAAAGTTCGATGGCGACTCTGTTGTATGTTCGAGCATGCGATACGTTTGAGTATATTTCTGCTAGCTTCAACGTGAAGAGATAATTCTTATACCGAATAAGGGTTTTATTGAGTTGAGCCTTTATATTGTATTATGTATGTAAAACTCTATCTTTGTTAGTCTTTTCTATTTAAGATTGAGATAGAGTTTTTTGTATGTATTTTTGAAGTTTGTCACATTCAAAACAAATTGGTTCTTACAAACATTTAGGATAGTGTTTGAGTAAAAATGAGGAGAGTCTCAGTTGGAACTCATGGGTAGTATTAAAAAAAAGGTATTGAACTAGGAGAGTTCAAATGAAATCGCCGTATTTATTACTTGTAATTAGTGAATTTCATTTTCATTGGGTTACAACCCTCTCAATATAGGTAATGATTGCATCGAACTGGATTACCGATTCTTTGTGTCTCTTAATTATTATTTGTGCAATTATCCATCGATTGTTTCAAATCATCTTGTCTCACACATTGTTTTAACAATGTATAAACAAAACTTCAATGGGAACTACAACTATATGATTTGTGACCGAATAATTGAAGCTTAAGAGTTAGGGACTTTAGTAGTAGAATAATTCTCTTACTACTAAAATTAAGGGTTATGCTAAAATTAAGATGACTATTATGATATTAAATTATAAGAAATTAAATGACAATAAAATTTATCAAATTAATTAATTGACCTTCATTTTCTAACGTAAAAGAATAGAAACCGAACAAATTTCTATCAGTTGGCATACTATAAACTCAACTGTTATTCACATCCAATTTTAAACAAAGCTCTTTCTTTCTTTTTTGCTAAAACTTTGAGCCTAATAGGGGAAAAGAAGGAAAAACATTATTTTTTTAACTTAATGGGTATAGAAAACTTACACATAACTTATGGTGAGGGAAAATCGAAATAAAAACAGTGTAATAATCGAAGAAGACAACCAAGACATTGAATAAATTGAATTTATTTACGTGATGATCCTTTGGAATCTAAAACTTGAATGTTATATTCAACTTGAATGTAAGTTTCTTTACCTATGGTATGGAATAAACAAAAATACAGTCAACATAATTTTTAATTGAAGAAAATAAAAATATAAAAGTAAGAAATGTTGTAATAAGACATGAAAGAGGAGAAACAAAAAAATAAATTAAATTAAAGAAAAATTGGTATAGTTGAAATGAGAAAAAGGAAATGGTAAAAAAAAAGGATCGTCAGGTTTGCATTGATTGAAACGATGAAGTTGATTTGAAAAAACAAACATTCGCATATTTTACTTTCATATATAGTGTTGTTGTTGTGTTCTAGATGTAGTTAAAAAATTACTCTTTTGTGAATAAAAAAACATTGTAGCTATTTTTACCAAACTAAAAGAATTTAGTTGGAAATTTAGTTAATTAAATATGGAATATCCTCGTTTTATCCTAGTGGCAGCGAAAAGAGTTGGGCAAATAAGTATTTTCCAAAACCATTAACTTTTTTATATTATAAATATATTTATAAATCTTATTACATGATTTTAATTATACGCAAGATGTAGCAACTACTGTGAAATTAATAAATATAGCACATATATCACATTTTTCTTGCATTGGCATTTTGTTACTAATTCATATTCACAAATCACAATAATAACTTCTAAAATAGTATATTATCAATATAGTTAATTTTCAATTTGTTGGAAATCCATCAAAATCTATGAAGATTTTCAATCAATCTTAATGAATAAGATTTTTATCACTCACACAATAGCAATGAAAAGAGAAGAACAATGGAGCAAGAAAGAAAGTAAAGAACGATGAAGGAGAAGAAGAATTAAAATTCTGCAGAGTTTCTCTCTGCCCACAAACTGTGGAAAACTTCTTATTCACTTTGCAACTGCAAAATACTGCGAATTACAATGTTATGAATACTCTATTCACTTCATTACAAAAATAAGGGTTACTCTCTCTATTTACAGATTTAGGTTAACTTTCTCACTAAGGCAAGACCCAAAACTATAAAAGTCCAAAATAGCTAACACTACTAAAATAGGTCTAAGTCAAAATCCTATGTGAAGTAACATGCTTCGACACTTCAACACGCTAACATAACTCAACACCCTAGGTGGTTCGACACTTCCTTGCTCTGTCGAGCAACCTGCTTCGACATAAGGAATTACAATTCAACACACCACCTAATTCATTGTGTCTAAGCTATCTACATTCATCATAATTCTTAGTCTCTGAACACTTCAACCTGCATTCCCTTTGTCATGATGTATGCAATCTGATTCTCATTTCTGCAGTGTTCCACATTGATCTTCCCATTTGCTATCTGTTCTCGAAGATAATGGAACCTCATTTCGATGTGCTTGCTTCGACCATGTGCTATCGGATTCTTCGCCAGATTGATAGCTGACATGCTGTCGATCTTCATGGTAATTGCTCCATGACTCTTCGCTGTTATTTATTCGACCAGATTCACCATCCACGTTGCTTAATATGCACAAAGAGAAGCAATTATGTATTCTGCTTCGGACGACGATAATGCCACTACTGGGTCCTTTCTCGAGCCCCAAGCAACTGGTGCATCACCTAACATAAACACATAGCCAACTATGGATTTTCGATCCTCAGCATCACTACACCAACTTGAGTCGGTGTATCCCACTAATTTGCATTCTTTTCCTTCATCCGTTGCAGAAAACAATATGCCATAGTCGAGAGTTCCGTTCAAATACCTTAGTATCCTCTTCGTCACTGCTAGATGTGATACCTTTGGCTTCTGCATGAACCTGCTCATCATACCTACACTGTATGCTAAGTCAGGCCTTATGTGACAGAGGTATCGAAGTGACCCAATAAGTCTTCTATATTGGGTTGGGTCGATATCATCTTCATCTGAATCTTTCGACAGTTGTAATCTGGGCTCAGTTGGAGTCAAAGTTGGGTTACAATTTTCCATCTTAAATCTCTTGAGTATTTTACATGCATACCTTCTCTGGTGCATCATCAAACCTCTACCACTCTTGTAGAATTCGATGCAAAGGAAATATGAAATGTCACCCAAATCTGACATTTCGAATTCCTTGTTGAGATCATCTTTGAAGTCTTCGATCTCCTTCTTGCAGCTACCTGCTATCAACAGGTCATCGACATAGAGACATAGTATAAGCAATTCACTCTTGATTCTTCTTACATATACTCCATGTTCAGATTTGCACTTCATGAATTCCTTCTCCCTTAGAAATCCATATATCTTCTTGTTCCAAGCTCTTGGAGTTTGTTTAAGTCCATACAGGGCTTTATGCAGTATGTACACCTTTCTTTCTTCGCCTTGTTTTACAAACCCAACTAGTTGTGTAACATAAACTTCTTCTTCTAAGGGGTCATTCAGGAATGCACATTTCACATCCATCTGGCACATCTGCTAGTTGTTTATGTTTGGTAGGCCAATAATCAGCCTGATTGTTTAGATCCTAGCAACAGGTGCAAAAACTTCATCGAAGTCGATTCCTTCTTTCTGAAGAAATCCTTTCGCCACAAGTCTCACCTTGTGTCGAGTCACTTCTCCTCTGGGATTCAACTTCACCTTGTATACCGATTTCACATCGATTGCCTTCTTGTATTGGGGCAATTCGACAAGTGACCAAGTGTTGTTGACTTAGATTGACTTCAGTTCTTCGTCCATTGCTTTCATCCACTTCAAATCTTGCAATGCATCAGCTGCATTGACAGGTTCCACATCTGCGTAGAAAGTATAATGTACCATCTCACCTTCTTCATTGACCATATCATCTGATGTAATAACACATTCTTGCAATCTTGCAGGCATGTGTCTTGTTCTTTGAGGTTTGCTTGGCCCTGCTTCACCTCTGACTTATTCATGTCGAACTTCTCTTTCGACTTCACTAGCTGGTTCATCATAAAATATTACCACTGAATCTTTCTTGACATTTTCAGTCCAATTCCACTCCTTAAGCTCATATATGATCACGTCCCTGCTGATCACCACTTGCTTATTCACTGGGTCGAATAACTTGTATCCTCCAATCGAATGATATCCTATCAGAATCATCTGACTTGACTTGTCATCAAGTTTTCTTCTCAACTGATCTGACACATGTTTATGTGCTATAGATCCAAACACCTCTAGATAACTCAAGCTAGGCTTGACACCAGACCAACATTCTTCTGGTGTGATTCCTTCTAGCTTCTTCATCGGACATCTGTTCAGGATATATGTCGCAGTCGACACAACTTCTCCCCGTTGGTTCTATGAATTGACATCAATTTTGGTAAAACTTGGTGTTATCACAAGATGTCACGCTTGTAGTCTTGACATGTGATATCATCCTTCTGCAGGTTGTTTAATATGGTTGTGCAGGATTTATTCAAGATGTTAGACCCGATGTTACGACATGTGAATACAGAACATTCAGTCTGAATGTTATGTATTTTGTTGTTGCGCTTTTCATGCAAGTCTTTGTGTGCCTATGTGGAGATTGCATGCATTATTCAAGGAGCAATTCTATTTAACCCCAGAATATTCTGTTTCCCCAAAAGGAATAATTCGCTGCTATTTCTTAGGGAATATGCAATAAATAAAATTAGGGTTTCATGCTGCCCAGGCCCATTCAGAAAGCTTCTATTTAAAGAATTGTAAACCCTGTTTTACATAGATAAAAAGACGAACGTGAAGTGAGTGAGGATTAGGGTTTTAGTCTTGTGTGAGTTTGTGAATTGTGAGTCATTCATCCATCTTGTTGATGTGTGAATTGGACTGAGTTTTGAGTTGTATTTTGTCCACTCTAAGCTTTGAAGTACGAGTGTATTTGTTTACTTGATTGAAGCTTTTAAGCAAGATTAAGTGTGTGTCCTTGAAGTGTGTCTTCTTTCTTTTTGGTATTTGTTCTAGTATCACTGTTGTGATTGAGGGGGAGTGAGTAGGGTCTCATGTCTAAGAGTTCTTAGATAGAAATCACACGGGTAGAGATTAGGTGAAAAGACTGTAACTTGAAGTTGTTTGTTGAGAGTCTTTGAACTAATTCTGTTTAGTGGATTTCCTTCTTATCTTGGTAGCCCCCAGACATAGGTGTGTTTGCACCGAACTGAGTTAACAATTGCTTGTGTCGTTTTTCAATTGTTTCCTGATTTTTATTTTGTTCATATTTCACTTGTTGTTCAGATATTAGTGTCATGACATTACCTTCGACATCTGATATTTGATACCAGAATTTCAATTGGTATCAGAGCAGGCATTCTGCTCTGGTTCTGGGTGAGATCTTGGGATGTTACTTTCTGGTACTATAGACAGAGACGGAGGATCTATAAACAGACCACCAATTCTGGATGGATCTAACTATGATTACTGGAAACCTCAGATGGTAGCCTTCATGAAATATTTGGACAATAAGGCTTGGAAAGCTGTTCTAACAGGCTGGGAACATCCTTTCATTACTGAGGATGGAAAAGTTACAACTGATAAGAAGCCTGAGGAAGAATGGACCAAGGAGGAGGATGAACTATCTCTTGGAAACTCTAAAGCATTGAGTGCTATATTCAATGGGATTGATAAGAACATCTTCAGACTGGTGAACAATTGTGAGGTGGCTAAAGATGCTTGGGATATTCTGAAAACCACTCATGAAGGTACCTCTAGAGTGAAGATGTCTAGATTGCAGTTGCTTACTACCAAGTTTGAAAATTTGAGGATGAAAGAAGATGAGAGTATTCATTATTTCCATATGAATATTCTTGAGATTGCTAATTCCTCAGGTGCCCTGGGTAAGAAGATGTCAGATGAAAAGCTTGTGAGGAAAATTCTCAGGTCACTTCCCAAAAGATTTGCCATGAAAGTGACAGCCATAGAAGAATCTCAAGATATCTGCAAGATGAGAGTGGATGAGCTAATTTGATCCCTCTAAACATTCGAGTTGGGAATGAGTGATGGATCTAAAAAGAAAGTCAAAAGCATAGCCTTTGTGTCCAACACTGAAGATAAAAAGGAAGAAAGTAGTCAGAATATTGATGAAGGTATGTCAAATGACTTAGTGCTACTTGGAAGACAATTCAACAAAATCTTGAAGAGGATGGGTGTGAAGTCAAAGTCTAATGTCAAGAACAACTCATTTGACATCGGTAGGTCCAATGATGCTGGAAGAAGAACAAGATCTGAAGAAAAACTCAAACATAACAAAGGAATTCAATGCCATGAATGTGAAGGGTATGGTCACATTAAAGCTGGATGTGGGACCTATCTCAAGAAATAGAAGAAGAGTCTTGCTGCTACTTGGTCTGATGATGACTCTGAAAATGAAACAGAAGGAGAATCTACCAATCTTGTGATTGCCTTGACTGGGAGATGTGATCCTGATGAAGATTCCAGTGATGATGAATTAACCTTTGATGAATTAGTTACTTCTTACAGGAAGTTGTGTTTCAGAAGTGAAGAAGTGTGTCAACAAGTGGAGAATCAGAAGAAACTAATAACCCAACTAGAGGTTGAGAAGACAAAACACTTAGAAACCATTTCTAATTTGAAGATTGAAGCCTTGTTCCTGAATTCCAAACTGGATTACATGACTAAGTCTGTCAGAATGCTAAACAGTGGATCTGACACCTTAGACAAAATTCTCCAGGCTAGGAAGATGACAGGAGACATGATTGGCCTTGGGTTCAATGGATCCTCTCCTGATTGTAGTCCCTCTGATAGCAAACCAAATATGTCACATCAGGTGTCTCAACATCACAAGGGAAGACAACATAAACACTCAAAAGGAAAATACCAAAGATGGATATGTCATTACTGTGGGAAATTTGGTCACATAAAACCATTCTGCTTTAGGTTGTATGGTTATCCCAGTCCTACTCATCAACCTAGACTCAAACAACACATCTCTTCTAATAGAAAACAGTGGGCTCCTAGGGTTGGTACTACTAACTTGATAGCTCACACTTCCTTCAGAGTCTCAGCCAAAGAAGATTGGTACTTTGACAGTGGATGCTCCAGACACATGACTGGAAGCAAAAATCTGTTGGTTGACCTTCAATCTCATGTCACCAGCTATGTAACTTTTGGTGATGGAGCAAAGGGTGAAATCAAGGGGATTGGAAAGCTAAACTGCTCTAGAGTTCCTAACCTTGATAATGTGTTGCTTGTTAAAGGATTGACTGCAAACCTGGTCAACATCAGTCAACTATGTGATCAAGGTCTCAATGTGAACTTCACAAAAACTGAATGCTTGGTTACTAATGCAAAAAATGAAGTGATCATGAGAGGAGTCAGATCTAAGGACAACTGCTACATGTGGATTCCTCAAGAAACTAGTTATTCATCAATATGTGTTATAGATAAAGAAGAAGAAGAAGTGAAACTATGGCATCAAAAACTGGGTCATCTGCATCTTAAAGGGATGAAGAGGATCATATATGTTGAAGCTGTCAGAGGAATCCCAAAATTAAAGATTGAAGAAGGAAGCGTATATGGTGAATGTCAGATTGGAAAGCAGACAAAGATGTCACATCAGAAGATCAAACATGACACCACATCTAAAGTGCTGGAACTTTTCCACATGGACTTGATGGGACCTATGCATGTGGAAAGTCTTGATGGAAAAAGGTATGCTTATGTTGTGGTGGATGACTTCTCCAGATATACCTGGGTGAATTTTATAAGGGAAAAAGTTGATGTGTTTGATGTGTTCAAAGACCTTTGCCAAAGACTTCAAAGAGAAAGAGAGAGTCATGTTATCAGAACCAGAAGTGATCATGGGAAAGAATTTGAAAACAGTAAATTTGTTGATTTCTGCTCATCTGAAGGGATTGGACATGAGTTCTCTTCTCCCATTACCCCTCAGTAAAATGGTGTGGTGGAAAGGAAAAATAGAACTCTCCAAGAATCTACTAGAGTTATGATTCATGCTAAGAAGTTGCCTTACCACTTTTGGGCTGAAGCTATGAACACTACTTGCTATGTTCACAACAGAGTAACCTTGAGAAAAGGGACCTCAACCACTTTATATGAAGTCTGGAAGGGAAGAAGACCTATTGTCAAATACTTCCATGTGTTTGGTAGTAAATGTTATATCCTGGATGATCGTGAACAAAGAAGGAAAATGGATCCCAAGAGTGATGAAGGAATATTTCTGGGCTACTCAACAAACAGCAGAGGCTTTAGAGTCTTTAATTCCATAACTAAAGTTATGATGGAATCTATCAATGTTGTTGTTGATGATCAAGAGACTAATGTCACAGACGATGTTGAAACATTTCTGAATGATGCCTCAACTGAACCTTCTGATAAAAGGAGTGAGAGTGAGTCCACCCAAGATGAACCTGAAGCTGATCAAGTAAACAAGGGACCCTCTATCAGAATTCAGAAGGATCATCCTAAAGATCTCATTATATGAGATCTAAATAAAGGAGTCACCACTAGATCAAGGGAAGTGATCTCACATGCCTGTTTTGTGTCAAATATTGAGCCTAACAATGTTAAAGAAGCCTTAATTGATGAATTCTGGATCAATGCCATGCAGGAAGAGTTAGGCCAATTCAAGAGAAATGAAGTATGGGAATTGGTTCCAAGACCTGAAGGAATAAATGTTATTGGAACAAAGTGGGTATACAAGAATAAATCTGATGAAAAAGGTGTGGTTACTAGGAATAAAGCAAGATTAGTAGCTCAAGGATACACTCAAGTTGAAGGAGTTGACTTTGATGAAACATTTGCACCTGTAGCTCGCCTGGAGTCCATTAGATTATTGCTAGGAGTGACATGTATTATGAAGTTTAAACTATTCCAAATGGATGTGAAAAGTGCCTTCTTAAATGGCTACTTGAATGAGGAAGTATATGTTGAAAAACCAAAGGGATTCATAAATCCAAATCTTCCAAAGCATGTGTATAAGTTGAGGAAAGCTCTTTATGGGTTGAAACAAGCTCCGAGAGCTTGGTATGAGAGACTCACAGTGTTTCTCATTGACAATGGATATAGAAAGGGAGGCATTGATAAGACTTTATTTGTCAAAGATGAAGGAGGAAAGCTCATGATTTCTCATATCTATATGGATGATATTGTGTTTGGTGGGATGTCAAGTAAGATGGTTCAACATTTTGTTAAACAAATGCAATCTGAATTTGAAATGAGTCTTGTTGGAGAACTAACCTATTTTCTTAGCCTGCAAGTCAAGCAGATGGAAGATTCTATCTTTCTATCTCAAAGTAAATATACCAAGAACATTGTTAAGAAGTTTGGCATGGAGAATGCAAGCCACAAGAGGACACCTGCTCCTACTCATCTGATGGTGTCTAAAGATGAAAATGGTGTCAGTGTGGATCAAAGTCTCTACAGAAGCATGATGGGGAGTCAGCTATATCTTACAGCAAGCAGACCTGACATTTCTTTTGTTGTAGGTGTATGTGCTAGATATCAAATTAAACCAAAGGTGAGCCATATAAACCAAGTGAAAAGGATCCTGAAATATGTCAATGGCACTTGTGACTATGGGATGTTATACACTCATGGATCTGACTCTGTGCTGTCTGACTATTGTGATGCTGATTGGGCTGGAAGTGCTGATGATAGGAAAAGCACATCAGGAGGATGTTTCTTCTTGGGGAACAATCTAATATCATGGTTTAGTAAGAAGCAAAATTGTGTTTCTCTGTTTACTGCTGAAGCTGAATATATAGCAGCTGGAAGTAGTTGTTCTCAACTGGTGTGGATGAAACAAATGCTAACTGAATACAATGTCACATAAGATGTCATGACATTGTACTGTGACAACTTGAGTGCTATAAACATTTCAAAGAACCCTATTCAGCACAGCAGGACCAAACATATTGATATTTGTCACCATTTTATTAGAGAACTTGTGGAGGATAAGACTGTAGCCTTAGAGCATATTGCTACTGAGATGCAGTTAACTGATATTTTTACAAAGGCCTTGGATGCAAATCAATTTGAATTTCTGAGAGGGAAATTAGGGATTTGCATTTATGAAAATTTGTAGCAATTAATATGGAGTGGAAAAAGTAATCAAATTATTGTCTATTTTCTTAAAATAAAGTGCCCCCATTATGGTAAATCATCACCTTGTAATGGAAATACCATCTATTCCATCTTCACACGCTACCCTCATAACCCCATTACCTACTCCAACTCTTCCATCTTCCTTTTCCCTCTCCACAAACCTCTGCTAGGGCAACCTTACTTTTTCCAGAAAAACTCCAAAATGTCACAACATCAAGATACATCTGCTTCTAAAAATACTAAGTCTACTCCAAAAGTTAGTGTTCCTCTCATGGGTGTCCCTAATGATGAGATTCTGGATGTTGCTCCTCTCTCTGTTATTCCCGGTGCGGACGTTGATTTGAACCAACCCATCTCCATTGATGCCTCCACTTCTGCTTGTTCCAAACAAGGTAATCCCTCTAGTATTCCGTCTGGTTCAACTCCTGTCACTAATTCTAAGGAAGGAACACATTATACTGATCGTGTTATAAGAGACATAGTTACTAGAATTCTTAATGAAGGCCACTCTGTGAAGGGAGTTTCTACTCCCCTTGCTCAAATGCATCCCTCTCCTAAGGTTGAACAACCTAGTGGTAAGGGTGATGATTCCTCCAGTTCTGAAAAGGACTTGGCTACTGAAGGGTTGCACTCTCTAGGGAAAACCGTGTCTAAAAAAGAGAAATATGTGGTCTCTAACACTGTTAATGCTTCCCACTCTAAGAAGCATGATGATGCAAATGTTGTGATTGATCTAGAGGATGGTAGCTCTGATGATCAAGAGGAAAGCTTGATTCATTACATAAAGCCAAGTGTGGCTAAATGCATGAAGACTCGCAAAGGAAAATTTGTGGCTGAACTTATGTCAGCTAGAAAAGCTAAGAAGACTGCTGGTATTGGTCTCTCCAAACCATGGAGCAAGGTTGAAATAAAGAAGAGGAAGGTCAGAGATGATTCTGAGTCTGAAGAGGATGTTAAGGAAGATGTCCCTGACATCTCGCCTACGAAGAAAACTACTGTTAGGAAGTCTCCTGTTAAAGTACTTGTTGCTCATTTGGATAACATCTCCTTCCATCTTGAGGATGAAGTTGCTAAGTGGAAATTTATGATTCAGAGAAGGGTAGCTGTGGAAAGGGAATTGGGAAAAGATGATGCTGATGTCAAGGAGGTCATGGACCTGATAAAAGCTGTTGGGCTTTTGAAGACTGTTGATGGGTTCTCTCAATGCTATGAAGGTTTAGTCAAGGAATTTATTGTTAATATTCCTAAGGATATTTCTAATAAGAACAGCAAGGAGTTCTGCAAGGTGTATGTGAGGGGTAAGTGTATAACATTCTCTCATACTACTATTAATAATTTTCTAGGCAGAAAAAATGAGGGTGCAGGAGAATTAGAGGTTACAGACAATCAGGTCTGTAGAGAGATTACAGCTAAGCAGGTGAAAGTTTGGCCTTTCAAAAAGCATCTTCCTGTTGGGAAGTTGACTATCAAGTATGCTATCCTGCATAAAATAGGAGCTGCTAACTGGGTCCCTACCAACCATATCTCCACCATTGCTAATACTCTTGGGAGGTTTATTTTTGCTGTTGGGACAAAAGTGAAATTTGACTATGGTAGATTTATGTTTGATCAAATCATCGAGCGTGCAACTACTAATGCAGTTAAACTGCCAATTGTTTTTCCCTCTATGATCTGTGGAATTATCTTGAACCAACATCCTGGTATTTTATACTCAAATGATTTACCTAGTAGGATCAAACCAGCTCTGTCTATGCATTACAAACTCTTTGAAGGCAATCATGTCGAGGATATTGTCATGACATCTACCATGAAGAGGCCTGCCTCAAAAGTTGGAGCAATTGCTGAGCTTAAGGAGACATGCAAAGAGCTAGGTGAAGGGATTAGGGTAGCCACAACTAGAAAACAATCTTTGGAAGCCTTGATTGAAAGCTTGGAGCAGGTTGAGGGTGAAAATGTTGAACATGCTAATGTCAGCCATGAAGAAGAAGCTGAAGCCCACATCCCTAGTGAGAGGTCTGCTAACAATGATGATGCAAGTGGCAATTCTACTTCTGGTGCTGCTGAAGAGGCTGCAAACTCAAGCTCTACTGAGTAGCTCTGTTGACCTTGGTCCCTCTTGTTTTTGATGGTTTTTTGTTTGGTCTTCTTTTTGGTGGATGTTTTTTTTGGTTTGTTTCTCAGAATTCTTACAGCTGTGTTTGTATTTGATGATGTAACTCTTTAACTTTTGGTATTTCTGTTAATGACTAGATAGACATTTATTTTGTCTCTTTGGTCTCTTTTGGATAAAAAGGGGGAGAAGTAGCTGTAGTTATAGATGAGTATCTTAGCTTAGCTCAGTAGTATTGTTGTTGCTCTACTTGTCTGATACAGGGGGAGAATTCTGGTGTTTATTTGTTTGGTACAGGGGGAGAATTCTCTGTGTTTTGTTTGTGTGAAGCAGTATGGTTGTTGCTGTTGTGGACTGGCTTAAGGGGGAGCTGTTGTGTTCTGAGAAGTTGCATGGACTTGAGGGAGAGTACAAGCACTTATGTGCCTTGCTGTTTTCTATTTGGTTCTTGCTAGTGTTGTATGTGCAAGTGCTTGATTGTCTACTAGTTATTATTTTTGCTAGTGACATGTGTATGTTTTTTTTTGCTGCTGAACTGATGCTCTGATTGATTTCTTGTGAACGTGTGATCTGATATTTGTTTTAGCCAAAATTTTCCAAAGGGGGAGTTTGTTGGTTCTATGAATTGGCATCAATTTTGGTAAAACTTAGTGTTATCACAAGATGTCACGCTTGTAGTCTTGACATGTGATATCAGCCTTCTGCAGGTTGTTTAATATGGTTGTGCAGGATTTGTTCAAGATGTTAGACCCGATGTTACGACATGTGAATACAGAACATTCAGTCTGAATGTTATGTATTTTGTTGTTGCGCTTTTCATGCAAGTCTTTGTGTGCCTATGTGGAGATTGCATGCATTATTCAAGGAGCAATTCTATTTAACGCCAGAATATTCTGTTTCCCCAAAAGGAATAATTCGCTGCTATTTCTTAGGGAATATGCAATAAATAAAATTAGGGTTTCATGGTGCCCATGCCCATTTAGAAAGCTTCTATTTAAAGACTTGTAAACCCTGTTTTACATAGAGAAAAAGACGAACGTGAAGTGAGTGAGGATTAGGGTTTTAGTCTTGTGTAAGTTTGTGAATTGTGAGTCATTCATCCATCTTGTTGATGTGTGAATTGGACTGAGTTTTGAGTTGTATTTTGTCCATTCTAAGCTTTGAAGTACGAGTGTATTTGTTTACTTGATTGAAGCTTTTAAGCAAGATCAAGTGTGTGTCCTTGAAGTGTGTCTTCTTTCTTTTTGGTATTTGTTCTAGTATCACTGTTGTGATTGAGGGGGAGTGAGTAGGGTCTCATGTCTAAGAGTTCTTAGATAGAAATCACACGGGTAGAGATTAGGTGAAAATACTGTAACTTGAAGTTGTTTGCTGAGAGTCTTTGAACTAATTCTGTTTAGTGGATTTCCTTCCTGGCTTGGTAGCCCCCAGACGTAGGTGTGTTTGCACCGAACTGGGTTAACAATTGCTTGTGTCATTTTTCAATTATTTCCTGATTTTTATTTTGTTCATACTTCACTTGTTATTCAGATATTAGTGTCGTGACATTACCTTCGACATCTGATATCTGATACCAGAATTTCACTCCCCATAATTCTTTGGGTAGATGCTTTCCTTTCAACATACTTCTAACCATATTCATGATGGTTCTATTCTTCCTTTCTGCGACTCCATTCTATTGTGGAGTGTATGGTGGCACTACCTCATGTACAATCCCTTCTTTCACACATAATACATCGAAGTCTTTCGACACATATTCTCCACCACCATCAGTCCTCAAAATCTTGATCTTTCGACCATAGATTTAAACTTGGCAAATACCTCGATCATTTCACTTTTCTTCTTGATCAGGTAAGACCATAGTTTGCGACTGAAATCATATATGAATGTAACAAAGTATTTGTTACCTCTAATCAAATCCACCTGGAGAGGACCATATACATCAGAGTATATGAGTTCAAGAATTGCCTTCGACCTGCTTCCTGCATCCTTACTGAAGTTGTTCTTATGATGCTTCGCCTGGACACATTCTTCACACATTTCATTTGGAATGTTGATTTCTGGTAATCCTGAAACCATATTTGTTCTCTTCAGATCTCTGATGTCTTTGAAATTGAGATGGCCAAGCCTATAATGCCATATTCATTCATCTTTGTTGGTTACTGTTGCAAGGCACTTATGCTCCATCACATTTAGTTCAATCTTGAAGGTTCTATTCTGAGACATTGTAGCCTTCAAGATCAACCTTCTATTTGAGTTGAGAACTCTCATCATCTTGTCTTTGATCGACACTCTATAGTTCTTTTCGACTAACTGCCCTATGTTGAGCAAATTTCTCTTCATGCCTGGTATATACAACACATTTGAAATTACTGACCTCTTGTCATCTTTCCTCATAATCAGAACATCACCAACACCTTCAGTTGCTATTTGTCATTTGTAAATTTCACTATGTTCTTCATTGAGGGTTTTATGTTGACAAACCAAATTTTCTTTCCAGACATGTGTGATAAGCATCCCGAGTCCAAGTACCACTGGTCTTTTAATCTCTCTTCATCTCTTGTTGTAACCATCAACAACGTCTATTCTTCTTCGTGTTTTTCCAGCTTTGTATAAGTTTCTTGATTCTTCTATTTTCTGGACAATCATTAGAATAATGACCATATTTTTGACAATTGTAACACTGAGTGTGACTCTTGTCCGGTTGATGACCACCACCTCTTCCTCTACCAGCAGCATCACCTCTTTGGTTACCTTGGTTCCAGGGTTTTCTTTGATTCGACCAATTTCCTTCTTGATGATTTCAACCAGTCGAATTATGGTAGCCTCCTCTTCCTTTGTTGCCATTCCATTTTCCTTTTCCTTTTCTTTCTTTTGTTGATTGAGCCTGCAAGCCATATTACTCTTCAACTTTCCTGCAGCTCTTTCAACCATTCTTTGTTCATGAGATTCAAGTGTCCCTTGAAGCTTTTCCTTTGTCAGTTTTGACAAATATTTTGACTCTTTTATGGCTACTACCATGTGGTCTAACTTTGGATCCAACGACCTCAAGATCTTTCCAACAACAGATCTTGATGCCAACACTTCTCCATATATCTTGATTTGATTAACCAGTTTCATAACCTTGGTGAAGAAATCAGTTATGCTTTCATTGCCTTTCATCTGAAGTAATTCATACGTTCTTTTGTTTGTAACCTTACCTCTTTCACCTTCTACGCGCCTCCAAACGATTTCTCCATAATTTCTCATGTTTCTTTCGCTAACTCTGCATCACTAACCTTCTCAAAGTTTGACGGATTATAAAGAGAGCTTTATAATCTTTCTTCTTTAATTCTTTATGTGCAGCCTTTTCTTGATCTGTCGCGTCTTCTATAAGCGTTGCTACTCCTTCCTTCACAAGATCCCAAAGATCTCGATAACTGAACACAACCTTTATTTGCTTGCACCAATTCTCATAATTGTTGTTCTTGAGAATCAGAAGATTTGCTGGAAAATGTATGTTTGGATGATTCGTTGTCATGGTGATTTTCTTCTCACGGATCGATTAAACCAGAGCTCTTGATACCAGATGTTGGAAATCTACCAAAACCTATAGAGAATTTCAATCAATCTTGATGAACAAGATTGTTATCACCCATATAATAACAATGAAAAGAAAAGAACAATGGAGAAAAAAAGAAAGTAAAGAACGATGAAGGAGAAGAAGAATTAAAATTCTGCAGAGTTTCTCTTTGCCCACAAACTATGGAAAACTTCTTATTCATTTTGCAACTGCAAAATACTATGAATTACAATGTTATGAATACGTTATTCACTTCATTACAAAAATAAGGGTTACTCCCTCTATTTATAGATTTAGGTTAACTTGCTCACTAAGCGAAGACCCAAAACTATAAAAGCCCAAAATAGCTAACACTAATAAAATAGACCTAAGTCAAAATCCCATTTGAAGCAACATGATTTGACACTTCGACACACTAACACAACTCAACATCCTAGGTGGTTCGACACTTCCTTACTCTGTCGAGCAACCTGCTTCCACACAAGGAATTACAATTCAACACAATTTTTTTAAGTTATTATTATAAATATCACCAACTTGTTTGCAAGTTAATATATAAATATAAATAAATGTTAATATGATTGAACCATGAATCTAACGATTTATATTTATTTAATTCAACAAATACATACCAGACAAGTTACAACTTTCAAAATAATATAAATTAATGTTTTTTTCTTTAAAAACTTTCACAATATGGGTAAAAGAAAACTTTAAAAATAATTATTTAAATTAATTTGACTAAATTATATTTTTGTCTCCTATTTTATCTCATTCGTACTTTTTATTTTAAATTCAAACATTTTTTTTTGTTTTTTTTTCATATTTTTACACTTAAAATTGATGGTGTGTCCATTCTTTAATTATGTATAACATATATTTATTTCTTATAAAGTTTTTCAAATGTTTTTGACCTTTTCTCATACTTTTGCACTGAAAATTGATTGGTTATTCATTTTTTAAATACATATAACTTATATTTTTGTTTATCTTTGAAAGTTTACAAATGTTCTTATTTGATAATATATCATGTTTCATAAGTGACACGTCATTTAAAAATAGACATGTCGATTATAAATGAAAAAAATGATAGAGGGACCAAAATTATTTAAGTTTAAACTATGGAGACTAATTTTGTGAATGAGGTAAAACAAAAGATCAAAATTGTAATTAAACCAATTAATTTAATTATTCAAAATAATTAAAATATGTTTAAAATAAACAATATATATTTAACCAAATATATGTAAAATATTATTGTTTAATTTTTAGATTAGTGTTTATGGGATAACTCATTTGTTAATAAACTTTAATAAAAATATTATTAAAGATGATGATATTAAAAGAATAAATAATATTTTAAAGATGATGATATTAAAAGAGTAAATACTATTTTAAAGATGATGATATTATAAATGTAAACAATATTTTGATCAATATTTTAAATAAATTTCTTTTTTATATGTTATTAGATAATTAATGTATGTAGTTTATACATCATTTATATAAAGATTAAATACAATTGTTATTTTAATTCACATAAAAAATTATATATATATATATATATATATATATATATATATATATATATATATATATATAGTCAAAATCGATTGATAACGAGATATATGTCTAAAGTTTTATTCAAAATCTCAACCGTTAATAGAAATAAATCAAATAGTCATTTATTTTCCTAAAAAATAGGCGTCTTAGGGAAAACAAATAGGATATATATTTTTTAATATCTTTATTTAATTTTATATGACAATTTGATTCATTTCTCTTAACGGTAGAGATTTAGTGTAAAATTTTCAGTCTTACACATTGTGTCAACGGATCTTGACTCATATATATATATATATATATATATATATATATATATATATATATATATATATATATATATATATATATTACTACTATTACGTAAAAGTTATTTTTACAACATATATATATATATATATATATATATATATATATATATATATTTACTACTATTACGTAAAAGTTATTTTTACAACGGTTATAAAAGGGATACCACCACACCTGACCAATCGTTTTGAGGTAAGAGATGATTGTATAAAAGATGCTTTCCACCACGACCATGTGACTGTGATTATAAAATTATGTAGCGTGCTACCTATCACAACGGTTACTTTAAACAATCATTGTGTTATTCTTTAATGCATAATATTTAACGACCGTTATTCTAAACAACCGTTGTCATATATACACTGAGTTTATTATACATTATGTGGAATGCTTATTTCGTCAATGCTCACTAAACATATAATTTTTTAATCTGATCTAGGACATTATAATATGACAAATTAATATGCCAATGCTCACTCACACCATATAAGATATAATAAACTCATCTAGAACATTATAATATAACATTATAATATGTCAATGCTCACCAAACTATATAAAATATATAATAAAATCATCTTTTAAACAAAAATTAACAACAACATTCATCAATAACAAACCTTAAATAACATATAAGATACAACAAACAACTCTTATTAAAAACAACAAAATCATCAACTCATAACATAAACTACATACAACATACAACTTTTATTAATAACAACAACAATATATCAGCGCATATAATATTTCAGAAACATATATGTTCCATAATGGTATCCACAATGAAATGAGGATGGAACTAAACTGAGAGCTGCAAACTTGTGTTAATTTTGAATGAATGTTATTCTGGTTATTCTCGTTAATTTGTTTCATTTATCATCCCTACCTACAAGTCAAAACAAACAAAAAGTTCAAACATTATGAAATAAGCTATTGAAATGTAAATAATAATACATAAACAAATTTTGAAACATAAACTATTGTGAAGAAGAATCTGTAAGGTAGTCATTTGCTAAGATTTGGTGCAACAAAGGTAACCTTTCGAAGAAGACAAGTTCGCTGCATAAGTTTGGGGTTTCCATATGAGAGAGATGAGTGACAAAGATGTTAGACTTTTGTTTTGAAAGAGACGAGTGAAAGAGATGTTAGGATTTTATTTTAAGAGAGACGGTTATTATATACTGAAGCGAGAGATAATTTTGCTTATATATAAATATGTAACAACTTTCATCACGGTTGATAATACGAACCGTTATAAAATGATTGCATCTTAAACCACGATTGTTTATAAGAATCATGGTGATTGTCATACCCACTTTGTAAAATAATCAATAGCAACAAGAATGAAACGATGTCCATTAGAAGCAGTAGGTTTAATCTCTCCAATCATATCAATGCCCCACATTGCAAAGGGCCAAGGTACTGTCAACACGTTCAATGGAGTAGGAGGTGCATGTACTTTGTCTGCATAGATCTGGCACTTGTGGCAAGTTCTGGAGTGATGGTGGCAATCAGCTTCCATGGTAGACCAATAATACCCTGATCTCAGAATCTTCTTGGCCATCGTATGTCCACTAGAATGAGTCCCAAAAGTACCGCCGTGTATGTCTTCCATAATCTTTTCTGCTTCCCTTTTATCCACACAACGAAGCAAAGTCGAATCATGATTACGTTTGTATAATACTCCATTACTCAAAAAGAATTTAGCGGAGAACTTCCTCAGAAACTTTCTGTCATTGATGGATGCCCCTTCAGGGTATTCTTGAGTTTCTAGATATCTTTTTACTTCGTGGAACCAAGGTTTCTCTTCTACTTCATCAGTATCCAGTTCATAACAATATGATGGTTCATCTAATCGTGCAATGGTGATCATGGGGGCTTCATTGTCCCATCTGACTCTGAACATAGATGACATGGTAGCTAATGCGTCTGCCAACTGATTCTCTTCTCGTGGAATATGTTCGAATGTAATCTCTTCAAAGTATGGGATTAATGTCAACACCCGCTCTCGATAAGGGATGAGATTCGGATGTTTAGTGTCCCATTCTCCTTTGATCTGACTGATTACTAAGGCTGAGTCTCCGTACACACTCAAAAACTTGATTTTCAGGTCTATAGCAGCCTTGAGTCCCAGAATACATGCTTTATACTCAGCCATATTGTTGGTACAATCAAAACATAGTCTAGCAGTGAAAGGCGTATGGCAACCCTTGGGGGAAATAATTACAACACCAACACCATTACCCAATGCATTAGAAGATCCGTCAAAAACCATAGTCCATCGGGATCCCAGTTCGGGTCCTTCATCTGGTCCAGATCCTTCATAATCAGTAACAAGCATGACATCCTCATCTGGGAACTCAAAATTCATAGATTGGTAATCATCAACTGCTTGATGAGCCAAATGATAAGCTAACACGCTTCCTTTGATTGCTTTCTGAGTAGTATATTGGATATCATACTCTGTTAAAATCATCTGCCATCTTGCTATTCTTCCGGAGAGGGCAGGTTTCTCAAATATATATTTGATAGGATCCATCTTAGAAATCAATAAAGTGGTATGATTCAACATATACTGTCTTAGTTGGCGAGCAGCCCAAGCCAAAGCACAGCAAGTTTTCTCGAGCAATGAGTATCTTGTTTCACACTCGGTAAACTTTTTGCTAAGGTAGCATATGGCATGCTCTTTTCGACCAGACTCGTCATGTTGCCCCAACACGCACCCCATTGAATTTTCTAACACGGTCAAATACATGATTAGAGGTCTTCCTTCAACTGGTGGCATCAGAATTGGAGGTTCTTGGAGATACTTTTTGATTCTGTCAAAAGATTTTTGACATTCATCGTTCCATATCATCTCTTGATTTTTCCTCAGTAATTTGAAGATGGGTTTGCAGGTAGCAGTCAAATGGGAGATAAATCGGGCAATGTAATTCAAGCGTCCCAAGAAACCTCTGACTTCTTTATCTGTACGGGGAACTGGCATTTCTTGAATAGCTCTCATCTTAGCCGGGTCAACCTCAATTCCTTTACCACTGACAATAAAGCCCAAGAGTTTACCGGATCTTACTCCGAAGGTGCATTTGTTCGGGTTCAATCTCAACTTGTATTTCTTCAACCTCTCAAACAGTTTGTATAAATGATCGAGATGTTCTTCTTCAGTATGAGATCTGGCTATCATGTCATCCACATATACCTCTATTTCATGATGGATCATATCATGGAACAAAACCATCATAGCACGCTGGTATGTTGCCCCTGCATTCTTTAAACCGAATGGCATTACTTTGTAACAGAAAGTGCCCCATTGCGTCACAAACATAGTTTTCTCCATGTCTTCAGGCGCCATCTTAATCTGGTTATAACCTGAGAATCCATCCATGAATGAGAATACCTTGTGTTGAGCGGTGTTATCTACCAGAACATCAATGTGCGGAAGTGGAAAGTCATCTTTGGGACTCGCTTTGTTCAAATCTCTGTAATCTACACACATTTGCACCTTACCATCCTTCTTTGGCACTGGTACCACATTAGCAACCCATTGAGGATAAGAAGTAACATCCAGAAAACCTGCATCAAATTGTTTCATAACCTCGGTTTTGATTTTCTCAGATATTTCAGGACGCATGCGACGAACCTTTTGCTTAACAGGACGACAATCTTCCTTCATTGGCAAACGATGCACTACTATATCAGTATCCAGTCCTGGCATGTCTTCATAAGACCAAGCAAAAATCTTTATATAGTCATGTAACATCTGAATCAATCTTTCTTTGACACTGTTTCCCAAGCCTGCTCCTATTTTGACTTCTTTCTTGTCTACTTCAGTACCCAGATTTACAATTTCAATTGATTCCTCATGCGGCTGTATAGTCTTTTCTTCTTGCAGTAACAGTCTGGCAAGCTCTCCAGGTACTTCACAATCTTCCTCACTTCCATTCTCGGCTTGGTAGATCGGATTTTCAAAGTCATAATGAACAGTAGCAGAATTATTATCAACAGGATCCAGGGTGGATATGGATCTGCAATTGGTTACGTGAGTGTGTGTAAGAAAGCATAACTTGTTTAAAAGATGACAGGAAAGATAAAGAGCGCAATATTTGAATGCAAAAAGTCCATTGATTTATTGAATGTGGATATGCTTATGAAAATGACAAAACCCTTAACAAGTTAGCTATTTGTGCCCCGGGCATAGGCACAATGCTTTAAGAAGTTCAATTGTAAAAAATTAAAAATTTGCAACACTAAAATAGACAATAACAATTACTCCTGACTAAAGGAAATCGGGATAACGTCTTCAGCCTTCCAATCATTGAGTCCGTCACCAATTGTTGGGAAAATCCAGCTATCCAAGTCGCAATCGCTATCAACATCTTCTACAACATTAATCTGATCTTTGACTACCTTTTCAGAGTTAAATCCCAGGCCAAATCTATCAGACTTGTACGGTACATCGATCAGTTGACCCCAGCCAGTACGACCACCATCTTCGACCACGGCTTGAGCGTCTTTCAGAGAAGTCATGGCAGGAGGTGCACGAATAACCTTGGGCACACGGGAAGTTGGCTTAAGGACGGGACTGGTCGAAGGAACTACTTCAAATGACTGAGAAGGAGTCTCAAAGAATTCGCCATCCATCTCGACATATCTGAAGGTATGCACACTGCTGACAATATACTATTCTTCTCCACACACAGTGACAATCTTACCCTCTATTGGATACCTCAGCTTCTGATGGAGAGACGAAGCTACAACACTTGCCCCATGAATCCAAGGGCGTCCCAGCAAGCAGGAATAGGCAGGACGAATGTTCATTACGTGAAAGGTAGTGTTGAAGACTTAAGGTCCTATCTTGATAGGGAGAACCACTTCACCATGGACAACACTCTTCGCACCATCGTAAGCACGCACCACAACGTCATTAGGTTTCAGTTCAATGCTTTTACAGTCCAGTTTATCGAGCATAGCTTTCGGTAGCACATTCAATGAAGAGCCATTATCGATCAACACATGAGATAAGGTGATCCCCTTACACTCAATGGAGATATGCAGAGCTTTATTGTGATTCTTTCCTGCTGATGTCAGGTCAGCATCGGAAAAGCCTAGGCCATTGTCAACAGCCAAGTGAGCAACATAATTTTCGAACTGATCGACGGATGTCTCCTGAGGTACATGAGCGGTCTTCAAGAATTTTATCAATGCATTGGCATGAGATTCAGAAGATAACAACAAGGATAACATCGAAATTTTAGACGGAGTATGCCCCAACTGTTCTACCACATCAAAATCACTCTTGCGGATGATTTTCAGCATTTCTTCCATTTCCTGTTTGGCAACATCTTCGGTAGTAACTTCGACTGGTGTCCTTGACTGAGAAGGATTGATTACTAGTTCCTTTTCTCGAGTTTCAGGGACGGTAGATGAGATTTCTGGAGAGAAGATCCTTCCGCTTCGAGTAATTTTACTAGTCCCAACAATGTCAACGTCATTAGGATTAGCAGAATTATCATCTTGCTTTATGCCGTGGATGTAAACATCACCTCCATAATTCCACGGAATAACTTTGCTTGAGGAATACGGTATTGGGCCAGGTGCAGTAATAATTAGGGGAGCTACCTTGGGCTCAGCAGTAATCTTCACAGGCACTCTAGTAGCGGTAATCCTCACTGGAACTTTGGATCTGGCAATCACAGATATTTCTCCAATAGGGTTTTCCACCTTAGGAATCTTTTCAAAGAGAATCGCACGATCATCCATCAGCTGTTGAATACCATTCCTCAACTTTAAGCAATCATTGGGTCGGAGTATACAGAGATCGCAATTTTCACCACAACCTGGAAATAAACCAGCTTGTAATAAACTCTTCTTGATGATCAGGAGAGGAGATGCTAAGTCGGCCATATTAGAAATGTGGGAATTGTCATCCATAGCATTAATAGTCTTGTCATGATTAGGCATAGGAGCAGTGATGACATTAGGAGTCTCCGGAGGATCAAATTCAATTTCTCCAGCGTTGATCATATCCTGAATCTTATTCTTCAACAACCAACAATCGTTTGTATCATGCCCGGGGCTATCGGAGTGATATGCACACCTGGCATTGGGATTATAACGAGGAGAAGTAGTGTTGGGATTTGCAGGAGGATCTCTGAGGGTGATTAAATTTGCTTTTAGCATACCCTATAGTGCTTGTGCTAAAGTCATATTGATCTTCGTAAACTGTCTTCTCGGCCTGTCATGTCTGTGTTGGAAGTTCTGGGATGGCGGTGCTGCAATCGTAACTGCTCCAACAGCATGGTCACGATTTTTCTTGTTATGACCCCTTTGACCGTACACAGCATTTGATTCATTCCTACCCTGATAGGACTTTTTGGTGCTTGCAGAGGTAGCCACCTGTATCTTTCCACTTCGAATGCCACTTTCAACACGTTCACCTGTTAATATAAGTTCAGTGAAACCCGATGAGGAACTTCCCAATAGATGGCTGTAGAATGGGCCAGTCAATGTACCCATGAAAATGTCCACTAATTCTCGATCAGTCATAGGGGGTTTGACTCTGCCAGCCAAATCTCTCCATTTTTGAGCATATTCTTTGAAGTTTTCTTTAGATCCCATAGCCATATTCTGCAATTGTAGTCGAGTAGGCGCCAATTCAGAATTATACTGGTAGTACTTGTAGAAAGCTATCGCTAAATCAGTCCAGGTGCGGATGTTAGAGCTCTCGAGCTGATAATACCACTCTAACTGTGTGCCAGACAGACTCTCTTGGAAGAAATGGATCCATAGCTTCCTATCAGTGGTATATGGCTGAATCTTTCTCACATAAGCTCTCAGATGCATCTGAGGACAAGACGCACCATCATACTTAGTGAAAGCGGGGACCTTGAATTTGCGGGGAATGACCACGTCAGAGACCAGACCCAAGCCTTCGAAATCCAGACCGGGCGCCTTCTGACCCTCCATAGCTAGCATACGTTCTTCCAGCAACTTATACTTATCATCTTTTGGAGAGTATTGTTCATTTTCATAATCTTCATCGTCGTCCTCAGGGTTGAAGGGATCAACATTTTCTTCTTCCAAATCATTTTCTGTTTCCTCTTCTTGATCCTTCGGAATTCTAATCTTGACCCCTGCGGCCTGTTCTTTAAGCCTTCTTCCCGGGTTAATGTAACTCACAGCTTTCTTGTCTTTCTTCTTCTCGAGCAAGAGAGCCTTCAGCTCATCCTGCCCCTTGGATAAGTTCAAGATCATCTCCTGGAATTGAGCATTCTGAGCCTGGAGATCTTTGATAGTTTGTTCGAGAGCCATCTGTTTGCAATAGGAAGGCCGTGAGGACATTGATTCTTTAGAATACCTGTTATGCAATGTTATGTTATGCTATGCAATGTATGAAATGTTTTCAAGGACTTTTGGAATTTAACTTTGCGTAAACCACCAAAAAGGGACTTTTATTAATAATTTTTTAATCAACGTTTATTACAACAAAAATAATAAAATACAATGAAAGCTCAAGTCTCCCAGGGACGGCTTCTTTTTGGGCGAAGATATGCATTGAGTCTTCGTTCCTCATTAAGCTGGCTGGTAAGTTCTAATACTTTCTTCCTTTCTGCACCGAACTGGGTTTCAAAAGTATCCCTTTCCTCTCTCAACTGGATCCAGGATTTCTTCAATTCTTCAACATTGGTAGGCATATATGGATAAGGAATGATCTGAGGGGCACCTCCTTCGACAGTCGGAGGTCCGATTGCAAGATATGGCATGGTAAGCTCACGAGCTCTGGCGCGTACCCATCTGAGATAAGGTTCCATAGGAATAGAGTTTTTCTGTCCTAAAGTACTTCTTTTCACCATGCCCCAAGCTCGTACAAACCTTTGACGGAGACCTTAAGAGTCGTTGTCATAGTCAAACACAGTGCCTTGAATAATTATTTCATGTGGACCATCTCTTCGAGCATAACCAAACTGACGTAGGGCTAAAGCTGGGTTATAAGTAATACCTCCTCTTATCCCCAGGAGTGGTACGTTAGAGAATTCTCCGCAACGGTCAATGATGATAACATTTTCTTTGGGTTGGGGACACCAATGGATGTCTGAATGGGAAAGTGACATTATCCTTTGAGACCATTTCAAATTTTGCTCATTCTTCAAGACTGATTGAGGAAGGTGCGAAATAAACCACCTAGATAATAAAGGTACGCAGCACATGAGAGTCCCTTGCCTTTTCATAGTACGAGTGTGAAGGGAATGCAAAATGTCTCCAAGCAAGGTGGGCACAGGGTTATGAGTGAGAAATATCCTAATGGAATTCATGTCTATGAATTGATCCGGATTAGGAAATAGCACCAAACCATAGATTAGTAGGGCTAGAACATCTTCGAAAGCATGGACATTCATAACTTTTAGGAATTCTCGGGCCTTATTTATCAGAAATTTGGCAAGTAAACCCTTAACTCCACTTCTTATTACCCAATTAGTTTCAATGTCGGGCTTTGTCATGTGTAAAGCCGCGACAACTTCTTCAGACTTCGGAATCTTTTCTAAACCACTGAAAGGTGTTTGATCAAGGATAGGTATCCCAAGCAGCCTGGAGAATTATTCTAATGTGGGTACCAACTGATAATCTGGGAAGGTGAAGCAATGATGTTTAGGATCGAAGAACTGGAATAGAACTCTCATCATATCTTCTTTGAAACCGGTGGTAACTAAATTGAGGAGAGAATCATGTTTCTTGATGAACTGAGCATGATCGGGCAGTTCTGACACTAAATCCTTGAGTTGAGGAGAGGTCGCTACAAAATTGATCCGGATGGTCTTCCTGGAAGCCATAGCCTGTTTAACAGAGCAAAGTTAAACCCCTAAGTCCTTGAAATGGTTAGTACAATGTCATGATGTTATGATGTTATGATGTTATGTAAGTAACAAACACAAACAAGTCACACCGTAATCATTTCTAGGTTTTAAGGCTTGCATGAGTTCCATAGGTAAGTACCCTCCCCACTGAAGTTTGGTTGGTTCCACCTGTCCTAGAATAGTAACCGGGTTCTAGAAGGATCTCAAATCATCGACCTTTCCTTAAGTCCACTTCAGTGCAACACCAAGCGGTTGACCAAAATTTCCCTAAAGTCCAATCTCAAAGAGTGTAGTATCGAGTATCAACCAACCCCAGTCGAAACCGAAGTCAGTTATCTCACTACTTTCTAATGGCTAGGATGAGTCAATTAGGGTTCTAAAGGTCTGGTTAATGCTTTGGTGACACCACGCAGCCGCCAAATTTTTCCTCAAGTAAACATGAGGAACATCAGGACATCTAAAGTGTCACATTAACCGTAGCCATCATTTTAACCATTCCAGTATACGCCGGACAGTCGCGATGATCTTTTGCTACTTACCTAAGGTACACTAGATCCGGGTGTAGGATCTTTCACTCAAGCATAAAATATCCAAGCAATCCCTTGAAAGTAAATCAGACAATTCAAATAAGTGATCTTGTTTTTTTAAGGCAACCTCTCTTTTTAAAGTTCCCCAGCAGAGTCGCCAGTTCTGTTATACGGTGAACTGACTTTTGTGTTTTGCTTTGAAAAGCAATGTCGCGGATAGCAAGAGTCGCCACCGACTTTTCTTTTATCCAATAAGGAAAGGCGGAAAATAACAGGAAAGACCTTGATTAGATTTTGGGTTCGGGAGGTACATTATACAAAGGGAAGGTGTTAGCACCCTTTGTATCCATGGTTATCCATGGGCTCTTAATTGCTTAATCACTTATGTTTTTCTTGTCCGAAAAAGTGTTTGAGAACCGTTTAGAAAATGTTTTGAAAAGAGAGTTTAACTTTGTAATGATTCTTGTACGAATGTATACAAAGTATTTATCTCGTTTAATTTTGAAAGCTGTTTAGAAAAATATAACTTGGCAATGATTCTAGTACGAATGTATACCAAGTGGTGATTTTCTAATAAATGTTTTGCAAAGTGTGAGGTGTGAGAAGTATTTTAAGTTGTGAGTCTGCATTTAAGAGTTATACCTACCCAAGGTCTTTATGGGTATTTCCTATCCTTATGAAGGTAAAATTATCCTTACTATTGAGAAGTAAGTAGTCTTGTCCTTTGGATGTAAGGGACATCGTAGGGTCATCGATTGGTCATTGAAGGCAACATTTGTAAGGATACCTTAGCATTCGAAGGGACGATCATCATTTAACCGTAGGCTACAACGACGGGCCATCGAGGGACAAAATCATATATTCACAGGCAACATCCGAGGGACTATGATTTATCTTATAGTGACATGATGATTTAATCGAAGGGTCTTTGCTAAGTGTATCCCCACATTCACGGGACATAACCGTAATATCGTAAGGCAACAAAGAGAGGGCCAAGATCATATATTCAAAGGCAACATTTGTAATCAGTTAGGTAATTAGGATGAATCTCCACAAGGGTACCCCACAAATAAAGTGGAATACCTAGCAAGCTACCTTCTTCGGGAGTATGTGAACCCTCACAAAATTCAGCAAACAGGTCAGAATACCAAATGAGGTGCGATCAATAGTTGCACCGAACAAAGGAATCGCAGCAGTAATAATGTCAGGCAAATAATACATAGCTATGATAGAACATGTCAGATAAGCACAGAACAGAACGGAAAAAAAATCAGCGACTGTCATGTTCGCTACTGCCTCGCCTAGCGAAGGCTTGGCGAACACTCGCTACATGTTCGCTTAGCGATGTGCTAGCGAACGGCTGCGGGTTTTGAGTTTAATAACAATACGATTTCAGCAAGCTCCAAACCCTATGGCATCCATTACTGAAATTACATGTTTAAACATTCAAGACATCCATGCATACTTAAATCCACATGCAAAACCTAAGATACATTTATAAATTCAATCATAATGCCACATGCAAATTGGGAGCATAAAGCGGTAGTGGTAGTGCAAACCTGTTTGCAATTGAATTGCAATGTTGAATTGGCAGATCACCCTTAGGGTTGGTGTCGGATTGAGTTGGGCGGAGGTAACCTTTGTGCAGATGAGTTTCCTTCAGGGTTTCCTTTAGGGTTGTTCTGAGTTCTCTTGGTTAGCTTCCAGGGTTTTTCTGGTTGCCTCTGTTAGGGTTTGCTTGTTCCCTCTCTCTCCACCGTCTGTCTCCTTTTTTCTGAATGAGGTCTTGGTATTTATAATAGTTTTTGTGACCTAATGGGCTCAGAATGAAGCCCAAAATTTCTGGTATTCGCAAGCTTCGCTAGGCGAGTGGTGCAGCGAAGAGTTCGCTAGGCGAAGGATTTTGCTCGCCTAGCGAGCAAGCCAGTTTAAGTCATTTTCTGGATTTGGCCACCTGTGTGCTGGGTCTTTGTTCCTTTAACATTAATGTCTTGAAAAATGCCCTGAACACTTACGGGCAAATTTTGGGGTATGACAGTGATATACAAGGTCAATCCCATTATGTTACGCTAAATGGATAATTATTAGTGTTGAGATTCAAACTCTTTCACTCCACGTGCATTTCACTACAGCTGTTAACTATAACTGTAGTGAAATATCTTTAAGTAAATACAAAAATAAAACGCCAAAAAAGAGTTATTACCACGGTTAATAGGAAGGACGTTGTAATATGGTGTTACGAAAAGTCCATTTTGTTATATATATATATATATATATATATATATATATATATATATATATATATATATATATATTGGAAAAAATAGGTAAAAGTTGTTATATTTTATTCGTCAGTCTTAGGCTGGTTTATATAGTGAAGATAGAATTATTACAATTGATTTTCTCCTTAATGGAGAATAAAGAAAAATAAAGGTAGTATTAAAGACAATAATAAAACCGGAAATAATATATTTTCCAACACCCCCCCCCCCTCAAGTTGGTGCATAGATATCTATCATGCCCAACTTGTCTATCAAATACTCAGAAGTAGGCATTGCCAAACTTTTGGTCAGGATATCCGCAGTTTATTGATTTGAAGTCACGAAGGGTAGACATATGATTCCCGCATCTAACTTCTCCTTTGTGAAGTGTCGATCAATCTCGATATGCTTGGTTCTGTCATGTTGAACTGGATTATGAGCTATGCTAATAGCAGCTTTACTGTCAGAGTACAATTTCAATGGAAGCTTAATTTTCATCTTAAGTTCTTTTAGGACTCTAAGGATCCATAATCCTTCACAAATACCTTGAGACATAGCTCTAAACTCGGCCTTTGCACCACTCTTTGCTAAAACTCCTTGTTTATTACTCTTCCGTGTCACAAGATTACCCCAAACATAGATATAATATTCAGAGGTTGATCTTCTATCTGTGACTGAACCTGCCCAATTGGCATCAGTGAAGTTAAACATATTTATTTCACTAGGTTTCTTAAAAAATAATCCTTTTCCAGGATTTCCCTTCAAATATCTCAGTATCCTATAGACTGTCTCAAGATGTTCCTCGAAAGGAGAATGTATAAATTGACTTACTACACTAACTGAGAAAGAAATATCAGGTCGGATGTGTGACAAGTAAATCAGTTTCCCAACCAATCTCTGATATCTCTCAGTATCAACAAAAACATTACATTCTCCCCAAGGTTTAGCATTAGGATCCATAGGGGTATCTGCAGGACGACATCCACTCATTCCTATTTCTTTCAACAAGTCTATAATGTATTTCTGCTGTGAAACCATAATACCATTTTTTGACCGAGCAACCTCCATACCTAGAAAATATCTCATGAATCCCAGGTCCTTGATTTCAAAGTCTACTGTCAATTTCTATTTTACTCTTGCCATTTCCACTATATCGTCTCTAGTAAGGACAATATCATCAACATGAACAATCAGGATAATAACTTTCCCATCGTGGGAGAATTTTATGAACAAGGTGTGGTCAGTCTGTCCTTGGATGTGCCCTTGTTTCTTCATGGACTGAGTGAATTTTTCAAACCAAGCTCTAGGGGACTACTTTAATCCATGCAAATACTTATTTAGTTTGTAAACATTTGATCCAAATTTGTTTCCAAAGCCAGGAGGAAAATCCATATATACTTCTTCTTCTAGATCGCCATTAAGAAAGGCATTCCTAACATCTAACTGATGCAAAGGCCAATCCATGTTAGCAGCAAGAGAAAAAAGAATTTTGACAGTGTTCAATTTTGCAACAATAGCAAATGTCTCTGAATAATCTATACCATAGGTCTGAGTAAAGCCTTTAGCCACCAAGCGAGCCTTGTACCTTTCAATTGACCCATCTGAATTATACTTCACAGTAAACACCCATTTGCATCCAACTGTCTTCTTGCCATCTGGTGGTGACGTAACACTCCAAGTTTTGTTCTTTTCAAGAGCTTTCATCTCCTCAAGTACAGATTCCCTCCACTTTGGAACTTCTAGAGCAACATGTAAACTTTTTGGAATTTCTACACTAAACAATTTTGAAGTGAAGGTAGACATAGATGAAGACAAATTTGAATATGATATAAAATTGGACATGGGATGTTTAATCCAAGATCTGACAGGTTTTCTAATGGCAACAGGATCATCTATATCAGGATACAAAATATGACTCTTAGAAACAGAGATAGACTTATCTTTTCTTTTGTTAGGAAATTGATCATTCTCCGATTCAGATTCCTGGCAGTGTTGAGATGTGGACTTGTCCTTTCCTTTATGGTGCTTTTTCACAAAAACCTTTCCTTTCCAAGTCCTGTCTCCTAATTCAAATTTGTTTTGTTGAAGTGATTCATTATTTTGTGGCATTTCAATTAGATCATCATTATCATCGTTTTCAGGATTCTCATTGTTTTCTACAAGAGAAAATGTAGGCTCAGATTTACAAGGTTCCTTACTCATGACAGAAGTAGGATCAGATGAAGAATCATGACCATTTTTTGTTGGTGCAGGTGTAAAAATATTATAATTTTGTGATATTGTCAAAGATAAGTTATTTAAAAAACTCATGTCCTCAATTTAAAACGAGTCTTCGTTTATCTCCCCCGTTGAAGATGAGTGTCATAAAAAAAGGTTTATTTTCAAAGAATGTAACATCCATAGTGACAAACATTTTCTTATTTTTTGGATCAAAACATTTATATCCTTTTTGGGTTGGGGAGTATCCAACAAAGACATATTTTATAGCACGTGGCTCAAGTTTACCAACATTTTTATGTTCATGAATAAAGGTTGTGCAACCAAAGATTTTTAAAGTCAAATTAGTTAAAACACGAGTACTAGGAAAACATTCTTTGAATACATTAATAGGAGTTTGAAAATTGAGAATTTTGGAGGGTATTCTGTTAATTAAATACGCAACTGTTAAAACAACTTCGCCCCACAAATAATTTGGTACTTTATTTGAAAAAAGTAGAGCTCTAGCAACCTCTAGTAAATGTCTATTTTTCCTTTCGGCCACTCCATTTTGTTGAGGAGTATTAGGACATGAACTTTGATGTACAATCCCATTTTTTAGAAAAAAATCACCCAGGATAGTGTTAAAATATTCTTTGCCATTATCACTTCTAAAGACTTGGATATTTGTTTGAAATTGGTTCTACACCATTAAAAAAAATTCTTTGCAGTCTGAGAAACATCTGATTTCCCCTTTAACAAGTACACCCAACATACTCTTGTATGGTCATCTATAAATGTGATAAACCATATTTTGAGAGAGAGTGTACTTGTACGGTTAGGGCCCCAAACATTACTGTGTATAATAGAAAAATATTTTGATGGTTTATAAGGCTGTATTGAAAACTGGGAACGATGATGCTTTGCAAATTCACATGCTTCACATTTAAATGAAGAAAAGTTCTTATTGTGAAATATCTTAGGAAACAAGTGTTTTAAGTAACAAAAACTAGGATGACATAATCTTAAATGTCATACCATAATGTTATCATTTTTATTATTCAAAACAGAAAAAGACTCAAAGCATAAACTTATTGTTTTTTAAGGTAGTTGTGATGCAGATCCAATGTCAAGGTAGTAGAGTCCTTCACTCTCCTTAGCACTGCCAATCATCTTCCCCGAGTTCAAATCCTGAAAGACGCAGTGAGATCGAAAAAAAATAGTTTGAAAATTTATATCTTGGGCTAATTTACCGACAGACATTAAATTACAAGATAAATTTGGAACATGAAGTATATTTTTAAGAGTTAACATTGGAGACAACACAACTGGCCCTTTACCTGCAATGGCTGAAAAAGAGTCATCTGCGTTTTTTATTTTTTGATTACCTGCACATGGACTATATGAAGAGAACAAAGTAGATTTCACTTGTCATGTGATCGGAGACACCCGAATCTACTACCCAAGTATGACTGGGACTGACACTAAGAAATGCAGAATTACCTTTTGTTGCTATAGAGAAAGAAGGGGTTGGAGACTCGAGGAGTTTGTACAGTCTGTCTAGTTGCTCCGTAGTGAGTGGAAACTAAGACGGAGGAGGTTTCTGCCCTTGATCAGAATTACTAGCCTGAAATGCATGACCATTTTCTTCTTCCAGTTAGGAGGTTTGCCTTTGAGCTTCTAACAAGTTTCACATGTATGCCATTCCCGTTTGTAGTGATCACACCAAGGAACTTTGTCTGACCTTCTTCCCTCGTCAAGGTTCCTAGTAGCCAGAGCTGAGCCTTCAGATTCAGAATTTCGTGGTGTCTTGCCCATCATAATTCTTTGTCGTGCCTCTTACCTCGTCAAGGTCTTTATTAAGCCCAGCGAGAAACATGAATACACGATCATTTTCTTGCCTCTTGAGAAACAAAACATTGTCTTATGTACACCTCCAATTATCATCATAACAGAGATCTAACTCTTGCCACAGTGTTAACAACTCATTGTAATAAGCAGTTACACTCCTGTCACCTTGTTTCACATGCCATAACTTTGATTTTAAACAAAAATTTTTAGAGGAGTTTTGAATATCAGAGTATGTTTCCTTAACAACTTCCCACACATCCTTTACGGAAGGTAAAAACATGTAAGACTTACCTATTTCAGTTTTCATAGAGCTTACCAGCCATGCAATAATCAAGGAGTTTTTTGATTTCCATTGTTTGTAACGAGGGTCTCCTGTTGCTGGTTTAGCTACTGCTCCTGTTAAGAAATCAAGTTTTCCTTTGCTAGCCAATATCAACCGAACGGTTTGAGCATATTCATTATAGTTATTCCTATTTATTTTAGGGATATTAACCTTGAGGGAGTATGAGGAACCATCTTGATCATTATCGCCTATGTTGGAATAACCATCACAAAAAACAATATCTTTCTTGTTTCCATTGTTGTGGTCATTATTGCCATTGTTTATGACCACCGACGGTTCCTCTCGTACGCCGTTTCCATGGCCACCGCCGTTTCCGCGGTCGACGCCCGATTCAGGTTGCGGTTGGTCACCATGGTTGGATCCAGTGTAGGCCTGTGATGGGGAACGACACTTGTTGTTGTTATTCGCCATATGAGGCTAAACATGTATGTGAATCGGGTCGAACAAAAATATGTTGAGGAAAGCTTTATGGTAACCCCTAACCCAACAAAAATATGTTGATGAAAGTTTTATGGTAACCCCTAACCCAACAAAAATAGGTTGAGGGAAGCTTTATGGTAACCCCTAACCTAGTGCTCTTGATACCATATTGGGAAAAATAGATAAAAGCTGTTATATTTTATTCGTCAGCCTTAGACTAGTTTATATAGTGAAGATACAATTATTACAATTGATTTTCTCTTTAATGAAGAATAAAGAAAAATAAATGTAGTATTAAAGACAATAATAAAACCGGAAATATATATATATATATATATATATATATATATATATATATATATATATATATATATATATATATATATATATATATATATATATATATATATATATATATAACTTGTGCCCCAAGGACACAAGTTAAGAGATAAATATAGAAAAAAATTCTTAGAAATTATGTACTCAATTTATTATAAGCTTACCATTAATAATTTTATTGATTTTTTCAATACAAATTTTCTATTTGTGAGTTTCTTAACATGTGCCCTTGGGACACAAGTTAATATTACCATATATATATATATATATATATATATATATATATATATATATATATATATATATATATATATATATATATATATATATATATATATATATATATATATATATATATATATATATATAAGAGTTAAATATCTCAAATTTCACTTTTAGTCCATCAAAATATTTTCTTCAAAGAATTGTCCTCCTAAAATTTTTGATTCACACTTTTGATCCATAACACTAAAATTATCGTTGATTCAGTCGCTAAGTAATAAATTGTTGCTTATTCAGTCGTTAAGTTATAAAAATCGTCACTAAGTTGCATGAGGGACTAAAAGTGTGGATGAAAATTTTTAGAAAGATTATTTTTTAAAAGAAATATTTTGAAAGACTAAAAACGAAATTTGAGAAATTTAAAAAATCACAAACATATTTTATTAATAATAATTCTTCTTTTCTGAGACTCACCATAGTAAAAGAAGAGAGTTGAACATATGATAATATAATTAATGGAAAATTGTATCGATAACTAGTAACTAATGTTTGATTCTATATTTTATGTTTTCCTTTTCTTTTATGAAATATAAAAAAAAATCCTAAAAATTTAAATTAAATATTTAATAAAAAAATATACTTTTCAATTATTAGTAAACATAATTAAACGTGTTCAACAAAGTCAATATTTTTGACTAAAAAAGAATAAAATATTATTACTTTCACTTTTAAATTATTTCAATTGGCAAAAGTCATTTTTTGACATTTTTTTTTAAAATAAACAATCTTTTATTAAATAAAAAAGGGAATAAAAGTAAAATACTATATAAAAAATGGCTTAATACATTTTTGTTTTCATATATTAAACTTGTGTTCATTTTGGTCCCTTAATTATTCAAATTGTATATCAGAGTCGTTTTTGTCAAATTAATGATAAAAAATTACATAAATTGATCGCTAAGTTCATCACTATTGAATAAAATGACTATTGTGGTCTAATTTTGAATGTTAAAGTATTAATATGAAACATTTTTAAATTAAGATATCAAAATGATCATCAAGATTAATACACATGATAAAAAGGACAAAGAAATGTTAAACCTAAAAAATTATCATTAGTTTTTATGTTTTATTATAAAAAAACTTAGGTGAGTCAGATTTTAGGAATTAATAATAAGACAAAATATCATTTTTGTTCCTTTAATTTTATCTCGGGATCCATTTTGGTCCCCCAATTTTAAAAGGAATTAATAATAAAATAAAATATTATTTTTGATCCTTTAATTTTATCTCGGGGTCCATTTTGGTCCCCCAATTTTAAAAAGTTCCAAATTAATCCTTTAGTGTTCAAGTCAAAATAAATGATCACTTGTTCTTTATTAAAGTCATCAAAATTCTAAGAAATATTCCAAAATATTATCTTCACACAAGTTTGAACCATGGACACATTTGTTGCTAAGCAATATACCATACCAGTAAACCCCTTCATTTATTTGTTATTAGATTTATAAATTAAATATATAATGAAATCTTAATTATTTGCAAAAACAAATCTAACTGGAATTTCCTTCTTAATTTTTTGTTCGGCTTAATATACAAACTCAGAACTTGAATCATACAATTCCAGAAATTGAAACACCATGGTTAAAAATCTTTTTGTCATGTGTACAATCGAAACCGAAATCCAAACCCAAAAATTAATCGAAATCGAAATCCAAACTTGCAAAATTGGGAATTTCCAGATTTAGATCTTGTTTGAGGAAATTTTCTGATCTGGATCTTGTTTGAGAATTTTCATATTTGAAACAATGTTCATCATTTATCACCAATGTTCATCATTCATCATTTTTCAGATCTGGATCTTGTTACAAACCAAACAAGAATGATGGTAGCAACGACATTACTAAACCAGAAAAAATGCTAATCTCATTTTTAGATAGAGACCGCACATTCACATGAACTGATGTTGCTCTTCCAATGGTAATCAAAATCTAAATCACCATGTCATACCCCAAAATTTGCCCATTAATATTTTAAGACATTTTGCAGGGCATTCCGACTCATTTTTATGACACTGATCTTAAAGGAACAAAGGCCCAGCTCACGAATGGCCCAATCCAGAAAATGGCCCAAACTGGCCTGTTCGCTACGCGCTCGCTACACGCTCGCCTAGCGAACGTTCGCTACGCGTTCGCTACACGCTCGCCTAGCGAAGCTGACAGACAACAGAAAATTTCGGGCTTCATTCTGAGCCCATTAGGTCATGAAAAAGAGCATTATAAATACCAGCACTTCAGTAATGAAAAAGAGAACGAAAAAGGACGAAAGGAGAACCCTAGCAAGCAAACCCTCGCGCTCACAGACGGAAAACCCTGGAGGCTAACCCTGAGAATTCCGAGAAACCCTGAAGGAAAAGCCGGCGGCAGCAAGGTCACTTCCGCTCAATTCGATCCGGTCGGCCAATTCAAGGTTACAATTACTATTACTACCTTATGTTCTTAATTTGCATATGGCATTATGATTAAATTTATGAAAATATCTTAAGTTTGTCATGTGAATTGTAGTGTGCACTTGAATACCTTAAATGATTAACCATATAATTGCTGTAATGAAAGCCATAAGGCATAAAATTGGTTGAAATTGTACTGATATCAAAACCAGAATCCGCAGTCGCTCGCTAGCACGTCGCTAAGCGAGCATGAAGCGAGTATTCGCTAAGCCTTCGCTAGGCGAGGCAGGCGCGAACCTGACAGTAGCCGACTTTCCTATTCTGATTTTTCACCCATGTTTTATCATAGCCAGGCATTGTTTATCTGATCATATTACTGTTGTGATTTCTTTTGCGGTGTAATCCTCGATTGCACCCTGATTTGGTATTCTAACCCGTTTGCTGAATGTTGCAAAGGTTCACACACCCCAGGAAAAGATTGTTGTTTAGGTCTTCCACTTTATTTGTGGGATACCCTTGTGAAGAGCTGCCCTAAATTGCTTAATTAATTTTAATGTATTAATTTTAATGTATTATTTTTAATGTATTGATTTTAATGTGGAGATTCACCCTAATTACCTAATTAACTTTAAAACATGGCCTCTAAATATGTGATCTTGGACCTCTCTTTTGCCCTACGGTATTACGGTATAACGGTCATGTCCCGCGAATGTAGGGATACACTTAGCAACGGCCCTTCGGTTAAATCATCATAAAATAAATCATGGTCCCTCGGATGTTGCCTTCGAAAATACGATTTTGTCCCTCGATGACCCTTCAGTGTAGCCTACGGTTAAATGATGATCGTCCCTTCGAATGCTAAGGTATCCTTACAACTGTTGCCTTCAATGACCTATCGATGACCCTACAATGACCCTTTTACATCCAAAGGATAAAACTACTTACTTCTCAATAGTAAGGATAGTTTTACCTTCATAAGGATAGGAAACGTTCATAACGACCTTAGGAAGGTATAACTCTCAATTACTGGATCATAACCTAAAACATTTCCCACCCCTCACACTTTGCAAATCCTAGAAAATCACCACTTGGTATACATTCATACTAGAATCATTACCAAGTTACATTTTTCTAAACCGTTTTCAAAATCAAATGAGATAAATACTTTGTATACATTCATACGAGAATCATTACAAAGTTAAACTCTCTTTTCGAAACATTTTTAAACAATTCACCAACACTTTTCAGACAAAAATATAAGTGATCCAGCAATTAAGAGCCCATGGATAACCATGGATACAAAGGGTGCCAATACCTTCCCTTTGTATAATGTACCTCCCGAACCCAAAATCTATTGAGGTCTTTCCTGTTCTTTTCCACTTTTCCTTATTGGATAAAAGAAAAGTCGGTGGCGACTCTTGCTATCCGCGACATTGCGATAAAAAGCAAAATACCCCAAGTCAGTTCACCGTATGACAGAACTGGCGACTCTGCTGGGGACACTTTAAAAAGAGAGGTTACCTTAAAAACAAGATCACTTATTCCAAATTGTCTGATTTACTTTTAAGGGATTGCTTGGGTATTTTTGAGTGAAAGATCCTACACCCGGATCTAGTGTACCTTAGGTAAGTAACAATAGATCATCGCGACTATCCGGCGTATACTGGAATGGTTAAAATGATGGCTACGGTTAATGTGACACTTTGGATGTCCTGATGTTCCTCATGTTCACTTGAGGAAAAATTTGGCTTCCGCGTGGTGTCATTAAAGCATTAACCAGACCTTTAGAACCCTAATTGACTCATCCTGGCCATTAGAAAGTAGTGAGATAACTGACTTCGGTTCCGACTGGGGTTGGTTGAGACTCGATACTACACTCTTTGAGATTGGACTTTAGGGAAGCTTCGGTCAACCACTTGGTGTTGCACTGAAGTGGACTTAAAGGAAGGTCGGTGATTTGAGATCCTTCTAGAACCCGATTACTATTCTAGGACAGGTTGAACCAACTAAACTTCAGTGGGGAGGGTACTTACCTATGGAACTCATGCAAGCCTTAAAACCTAGGAATGATGGTTGTGTGACTTGCTTGTGCTTGTTTAACCTCATAACATCATAACATCATGACATCATAACATTGTACTAACCATTTCAAGGACTTAGGGATTTAACGTTGCTCTGTTTTGTAAGGCTATGGCTCCCAGGAAGACCATCCGGATCAATTTTGTAGCAATCTCTCCTCAACTGAAGAATTTAGTGTCAGAGCTCCCCGATCATGCCCAGTTCATCAAGAAACACGGTTCTCTCCTCAATCGGTCTTGAAGAACGAGCAGAATTTGAAATGGTCTAAAAGGATAATGTCGCTCTCCCACCCAGACATCTGTTGGTGTCCTCAGTTCAAGGAAAATGTTACCATCATTGACCGTTGTGGCGAGTTCCCTAATGTACCACTCCTAGGAATAAGAGGAGGTATTACTTATAATCCTGCTTTAGCTCTGCGACAGTTTGGTTGTGCTCGAAGAGATGGTCCACATGAAATGATCATCGAAGGCATTGTGTTCGACTATGACAACGATTCCCAAGGCCTCCGTCAAAGATTTGTACGAGCTTGGGGCATGGTGAAGAGAGGTACGTTAGGACAGAAAAATTCTATTCCTATGGAATCTTATCTCAGATGGGTACGCGCCAGAGCTCGTGAACTTGTCATGCCATATCTTGCAATCGGACCTCAGATTGTCGAACCTGAAGCTGAAGGAGGTGCTCCTCAGATCATTCCTTATCCAGATATGCCTACCAATGTTGAGGAACTAAAGAGATCCTGGATCCAGTTGAGAGAAGAAAGGGATACTTTCGAGACTCAGTTCGTCGCAGAAAGGAAGAAAGTGTTAGAACTTACCAGTCAGCTTAATGAGGAACGAAGACTCAATGCGTATCTTCGCCCAAAAAGAAGCCGCCCCTGGGAGACTTGAGCTTTCATTGTGTTTTTATTATTATTCCTTTTGTAATGAACATTGGTCAAAGAAATTAGCAATAAACATTTCTCTCTTGTTGGTGATTTACGCAAAGTTAAATTCCAAAAGTCCTTGAAAACATTTCATACATTGCATAGCATAACATAACACTGCATAACAGGTATTCTACAAGTTCAATGTTCTCACGGTCTTCCTTCTAAACAGAAAAATGGATCTCGAACAAACTGTCAAAGATCTCCAGACTCAGAATGCTCAATTCAAGGAGATGATGCTAAGCTTATCCAAGGGGCAGGAGGAACTGAAGGCTCTTTTGCTCGAAAAGAAGAAAGACAAGAAAGCTGTGAGTTTCATTAACCCGGGAAGAAGGCGTAAAGGACAGGCCGCAGGAGTCAAGTTTGGAATCCCGAATGGTCCAGAAGAGGGGGCGGAGAATGATTCAGAGGAAGAGAATGCTGATTTCTCCAACCCTGAGGACGACGATGAAGATTATGAAAATGAACAGTACTCTCCAAGAGATGATAAGTACAAGTTGCTGGAAGAACGTATGCTAGCTATGGAGGGTCAGAAGGCGCCCGGTCTGGATTTCGAAAGTTTGGGTCTGGTCTCCGATGTGACCATTCCTCGCAAATTCAAAATCCCCACTTTCACTAAGTACGATGGTGCGTCCTATCCTCAGATGCATCTGAGAGCTTATGTGAGAAAGATTCAGCCGCATACCACTGACAGAAAGCTATGGATCCATTTCTTCCAAGAGAGCCTGTCTGGCACACAGTTGGAATGGTATTATCAGCTCGAGAGCTCTGACATCCGCACCTGGACTGATTTAGCAACAACTTTCTATAAACAGTACCAGTATAACTCTGAACTAGCACCTACCCGGCTACAGTTGCAGAATATGACTATGGGATCTAAAGAAAGCTTTAAAGAATATGCTCAAAAGTGGAGAGATTTGGCTGGCAGAGTCAAACCCCCTATGACTGACAGAGAATTGGTGGACATGTTCATGGGCACACTGACCGGCCCATTCTACAGCCATCTACTGGGAAGTTCTTCATCAGGTTTCACTGAACTTATATTAACAGGTGAACGTGTTGAAAGCGGCATCCGAAGTGGAAAGATACAGGCGGCTGCCTCTGCTAGCACCAAAAGGTCCTATCAGGGGAGGAATGAATCAAATGTTGTGTACGGTCAAAAGGGTCGTAACAAGAAAAACCGTGACCATGACATCGGAGCAGTTACGATTGCAGCACCACCATCTCAAAACTTCCAACCCAAACAAGACAGGCCAAGAAGGCAGTTTACCAGGATCAATATGACCTTGGCACAGGCACTGCAGGGAATGCTAAAGGAAAATTTGATCACCCTCAGAGATCCTCCTACGAATCCCAACACTACTTCTTCTCGTTATAACCCTAATGCCAGGTGTGCATATCACTCCGATAGCCCCGGGCATGATACAAACGATTGCTGGTCATTGAAGAATAAGATTCAGGATATGATCGAAGCTGGAGAAATTGAGTTTGAGCCTCCGGAGACCCCTAATGTCATCACTGCTCCTATGCCTAATCATGACAAGACGGTTAATGCCGTGGATGACGACGATCACGTTTCCAATGTGGCGGACTTAACATCTCCTCTCCCGATCATAAAGAGGAATTTATTGCAAGCTGGTTTATTTCCAGGTTGTGCTGAAGATTGCAATCTCTGTATATTCCAACCAGATGATTGTTGGGAATTGAAGAATGGTATTCAACGGCTGATGGATGATCGTACAGTTCTCTTCAAAAAGATTCCTAAGGCGGAAAACCCTATTGAAGAAATATCTGTGATTGTTAGGTCCAAAGTTCCAGTGAAGATTACCGCTACTAGGGCGCCTGTGAAGATTACTGTTGAGCCCAGGGTAGCTCCCCTAATCATTACTGCACCTGGCCCGATCCCGTATTCCTCAAGCAAAGCTATTCCGTGGAATTATGGCGGTGATGTTTACGTCCATGGCGTAAAGCAAATTGACAATTCTACTAATCCTAATGGCATCATTGGGACTAGTAAAATTACTCGAAGTGGAAGGATTTTCTCTCCAGAAATCTCACCTCCTGTCCTTGAAACTCGAGGAAAGGAACCAGTCAATCCTTCTCAGTCAGAGACACCGGTCGAAGTTACTCCCGAAGATGTTGCCAAACAGGAAATGGAAGAAGTGCTGAAAATCATCCGCAAGAGTGATTTCGATGTGGTAGAACAGTTGGGGCATACCCCGTCTAAGATCTCGATGTTATCCTTGCTGTTATCTTCTGAATCTCATGCCAATGCATTGATAAAATTCTTGAAGACTGCTCATGTGCCTCAGGAAACATCTGTCGATCAGTTCGAAAATTATGTTGCTCACTTGGCTGTTGACAATGGCCTAGGCTTTTCCGATGCTGACCTGACACCAGCGGGAAAGAATCACAATAAAGCCCTGCATATCTCCATTGAGTGTAGGGGAATCACTTTGTCTCATGTGTTGATCGATAATGGCTCTTCCTTGAATGTGCTGCCAACAGCTGTGCTGGATAAGCTGGACTGTAAAAGCATCGAACTGAAACCTAGTGACATTGTGGTACGTGCTTACGATGGTGCGAAGAGTGTTGTCCATGACGAAGTAGTCCTCCCTATCAAGATAGGACCTCAAGTCTTCAATACTACCTTCCATGTAATGAACATTCGTCCTGCCTATTCCTGCTTATTGGGACGCCCTTGGATTCATGGGTCAGGTGTTGTAGCTTCGTCTCTCCATCAAAAGCTGAGGTATCCCACAGAGGGCAAAATTGTCACCGTGTGTGGAGAAGAAGAGTACATTGTCAGTAGTGTGCATGCCTTCAGATACGTCGAGATGGATGGTGAATTCATTGAGACTCCTTGTCAGTCATTTGAAGTAGTTCCTCCGACCATTCCTGTCCTTAAGCCAACTTCCGGTGTGCCCAAGGTTATTCAGACTCCTCCTGCTATGATTTCCCTGAAGGACGCTCAAGCTGTGGTTGAAGATGGTGGCTGTACTGGCTGGGGTCAACTGATCGACGTACCATACAAGTCTGACAAATTTGGCCTGGGGTTTAGCTCTGAGAAGGTAGCCAAGAGTCAAGTTAATGCTGTAGAAGACGCCGACAGCGATTGCAACCTGGATAGCTGGATTTTCCCAACAATTGGCGACGGACTCAATAATTGGAAGGCTGAAGACACTATCCCGATTTCCTTTAGTCAGGAGTAATTGTTATTGTCTATTTTGGTGTTGCAAATTTTTGTTTTTTTTACAATTGAACTTCTCCAAGCGTTGTGTCTATGCCCGGGGCACAATAGCTAATTTGTTAAGGGTTTTGTCATTTTCATAAGCATATTCATATTCAATAAATCAATGGACTTTTTGCATTCAAATATTGCGCTCTTTATCTTTTCTGTCATCTTCCAAACGAGCTATGTTTTCTTACACACACTCACGTAACGAATTGCAGATCCATACCCACTCTGGATCCTGTTGATAATAGTTCTACTACTGTTCATTATGACTTTGAAAATCCGATCTACCAAGCCGAGGATGGAAGTGTGGAAGATTGTGAAGTACCTGGAGAACTTGCCAGACTGTTACTGCAGGAAGAGAGGACTATACAGCTGCACGAGGAGTCAGTTGAGATTGTAAATCTGGGTACCGAAGTAGACAAGAAAGAAGTCAAAGTAGGAGCAGGCTTGGAAAACAGTGTCAAAAGAAGGTTGATTCAGATGTTACATGATTATGTAGAGATTTTTGCTTGGTCTTATGACGACATGCCAGGACTGGATACTGATATAGTAGTACATCGGCTGCCAACGAGGGAAGATTGTCGTCCTGTTAAGCAAAAGGTTCGTCGCATGCGTCCTGAAATGTCTGAGAAAATCAAAGCCGAGGTTATGAAACAATTTGATGCAGGTTTTCTGGCTGTTACTTCTTATCCTCAATGGGTTGCCAATGTGGTACCAGTGCCAAAGAAGGATGGTAAGGTGCGAATGTGTGTAGATTACCGAGACCTGAATAAAGCGAGTCCCAAGGATGACTTTCCACTCCCGCACATTGATGTTCTGGTAGATAACACCGCTCAACACAAGGTGTTCTCATTCATGGATGGATTCTCAGGTTACAACCAGATTAAGATGGCGCCTGAGGACATGGAGAAAACTACGTTTGTGACGCAATGGGGCACGTTCTGTTATAAAGTAATGCCATTTGGTTTAAAGAATGCAGGGGCAACGTACCAGCGTGCTATGGTGGTTTTGTTCCATGATATGATCCATCATGAAATAGAAGTATATGTGGATGACATGATAGCCAGATCTCATACTGAGGAGGAACATCTCGATCATTTATACAAACTGTTCGAGAGGTTGAAGAAATACAAGTTGAGGTTGAACCCGAACAAATGCACCTTTGGAGTAAGATCCGGCAAACTCTTGGGCTTTATTGTCAGTGGTAAAGGGATTGAGGTTGACCCAGCCAAGGTGAGAGCTATTCAAGAAATGCCAGTTCCCAGTACAGATAAAGAAGTCAGAGGTTTCTTGGGACGCTTGAATTACATTGCCCGATTTATCTCCCATTTGACCGCCACCTGCAAACCCCTCTTCAAGCTACTGAGGAAAAATCAAGAGATGATATGGAATGAGGAATGTCAAGAAGCTTTTGACAAAATCAAGAAGTATCTCCAGGAACCTCCGATCCTGATGCCACCGCTTGAAGGAAGACCTCTAATCATGTATTTGACCGTGTTAGAAAATTCAATGGGGTGTGTGTTGGGGCAACATGACGAGTCTGGTCGAAAAGAGCATGCCATATACTACCTTAGCAAAAAGTTTACCGACTGTGAAACAAGATACTCACTGCTCGAGAGAACTTGCTGTGCTTTGGCCTGGGCTGCTCGCCGACTAAGACAATACATGTTGAATCATACCACTTTATTGATTTCTAAGATGGATCCTATCAAATACATATTTGAGAAACCCGCTTTCTCCGGAAGAATAGCAAGATGGCAGATGATTCTAACAGAGTACGACATCCAGTATACTACCCAGAAAGCAATCAAAGGAAGCGTGCTAGCCGATCATTTGGCTCATCAAGCAGTGGATGATTACCAATCTATGAATTTTGAGTTCCCAGATGAGGATGTCATGCTTGTTACTGATTATGAAGAACCTGGACCGGATGAAGGACCCGAACTAGGATCCCGATGGACTATGGTTTTCGATGGGTCTTCTAATGCATTGGGCAATGGTGTTGGTGTGGTAATCATTTCTCCCGAGGGTTACCATACGCCTTTCACTGCTAGACTATGTTTTCATTGTACCAATAATATGGCTGAGTATGAAGCATGTATTTTGGGACTCAAGGCTGCTATAGACCGGCGGGTCAAGTTTTTGAGTGTGTACGGAGACTCAGCATTAGTAATCAGTCAGATCAAAGGAGAATGGGACACTAAGCATCCGAATCTCATCCCTTACCGAGAACGGGTGATGACATTAATCCCATACTTTGAAGAGATTACATTCGAACATATCCCACGAGAAGAGAATCAGTTGGCAGACGCATTAGCTACCATGTCATCTATGTTCAGAGTCAGATGGGACAATGAAGCTCCCAGGATCACCATTGAGCGACTAGATGAACCGGCATACTGTTATGAACTTAACACTGAGGGAGTACGGGAAAAACCCTGGTTCCACGAAGTAAAAAGATATTTAGAAGCTCAGGAATACCCTGAAGGGGCATCCATCAATGACAAAAAATTCCTGAGGAAGTTCTCCGCTAAGTTCTTTTTGAGTAATGGAGTATTATACAAACGTAATCATGACTCAACTTTGCTTCGCTGTGTGGATAAAAAGGAAGCAGAAGAGATTATGGAAGATATGCACGACGGTATTTTCGGGACTCATTCTAGTGGACATACGATGGCCAAGAAGATTCTGAGATCAGGGTATTATTGGTCTACCATGGAAGCTGATTGCCACCATCACTCCAGAACCTGTCACAAGTGCCAGATATATGCGGATAAAGTACATGCACCTCCTGCTCCATTGAACGTGTTGACCGCACCTTGGCCCTTTGCAATGTGGGGCATTGATATGATTGGGGAGATTAAACCTACTGCTTCTAATGGACATCGCTTCATCCTTGTCGCTATTGATTACTTTACAAAGTGGGTAGAGGCCGCCTCATTTGCTTCTGTCACCAAGAATGTGGTGGCACGATTCATCAGGAATAATCTCATTTGTCGGTATGGCATCCCTGAAAGAATTATCACTGACAATGGTACTAATTTGAACAACAAGATGATTACTGAACTCTGCACGCAGTTCAACGTAAAGCACCATAACTCTTCTCCGTACCGACCAAAGATGAATGGCGCCGTAGAGGCTGCTAATAAGAATATCAAGAAGATCATACAAAAGATGACGGTGACGTACAAAGACTGGCATGAGATGTTACCGTTTGCTCTTCACGGTTATCGCACTTCAGTACGCACTTCGACAGGAGCAACTCCTTTCTCTTTAGTCTACGGAATGGAAGCCGTTTTACCAGTGGAAGTCCAGATTCCCTCTCTAAGAATCATGAAAGAGGCGGGCTTAGATGAAGATGAATGGATTCAGACTCGACTCGATCAGATAAACTTGATTGATGAGAAGAGACTTGCGGCTGTTTGTCATGGACAGATATATCAGAAGCGCATGACCCAGGCATTTGACAAAAGAGTCAAGAGACAGGTGTATCAAATTGGCGACTTGGTGGTAAAGCGCATCACTCTACCACAAGGTGATCCCAGAGGCAAATGGATTCCCACGTACGAAGGGCCGTTTGTAGTTAAGAAGGTATTCTCTGGTGGAGCCATGATACTAGCCACAATGGACGGCGAAGACTTCCCACATCCCGTGAACGCAGACATAGTAAAAAAATACTACGCATAAAAGAGACCCGCTAGGTCGACGTACCTAGGCAAAAGTAAGGGCATCCCGGCAAACCAAAAAGGTTCGGGCAAAAATTAGGGATAAACATAAAAAAATGTACACCCGACAAGTCGAAAACCCGAAAAGGCGGCTTGGGCAAAAAAGGGTATCCTGGTGGATTGAAAACCTGAAAAGGCGGTCCAGGCAAAAATTAGGGATTAAAGCGTATGACTATGTCCCGTTCTCAGACAGCTTCATCCAAGTTCAAAGGACTGAACAAGCTAATCACTTCTATCCGACAGTAGGAGATGAGAGGCTTGAAGACATAAGGGCAGTAGTGGAATTAAAGTCAATAGGACGTTTTCGGCATAGCTTTCTCTTTGTTTTCTTGACAATTTCCTCTTACTTGGAATTTTGTCTCCTTGTACACAAATTGCCTGTTTATAGGCCCTCTTTCGAAATCAATATAATTTTAGTTTCAAAAAAAATGCTCTTGTTTTACTTTCTCTGTTTTGTTTGCATAAACGTCCATTGATTTAATTCGAATTAATATATGCATTTGGATATGATCGATGTTTACCAAAAATGCGTGCATAAAATAGAAATAGCGATTACTACTAGGCTTCAGGATCGAGGAGAAGGTCTAATCATGCTTTCCAATGAATCCGTTGCTAATCCTATTCCCCAGCAAAGCCAGCTATTTTCCAGAAGAGGTCGGCATCACCAGACAGACTAGTCATCTCTTCTATCCCCAGCCAGGCTTCTGTTGAACATTTATACCATCAGACAGAAATCAAGCATCTCCGGCTAAGAAAAGGTCATCGATACCAGTATCTCCCAACCAGAAGATTGAGATTTATTTTCCCCAGTAGAGTCCCCTGGAAGAACTTTTCCGATGCATAATTCATTCATTACATCATTTCACAACATACGCATGCATACATTGTTCGCATTTAGTTTCAGAAGCATAAAACATCTCATGCATCATGACATGGCATGAAGCTAACTTTATTGTTCAGGTTAATTATCCTCCTGATACAGTCAAAACAAAGGTCCATTCAGACGGACATCCTCGACAATTACGTTCAGGATTCAACTACATCTTTCAGATATACTCCATGTCAACATTCATTCTGACATCCTCCTAACGATGGCATCTATAAGCCCGTCCCAGACATTTATTGCAAATACAACATATACAAATACTATCAGATATAGCCTAGCGTACGGTTCATTCTGATTCAGCTCAACATATGACTCTTTCAACTCAGATGCGATCTAACGTACGATCCATTCCGACCTTCAACAACTCCAATACGGTCTAGCATACGACCCATTTGGACCTTCAAGGCCTCAAATGCTACCTAGCGTACGGTACATTCTGAAGTGTAGTCTGGCGTATGACTACCCCTTTCATCATCAGATTCAGCCTAACGGACGGCTCATTCTGCTCCAATACGGTCTAGCATACGACCCATTTGGACCTTCAAGGCCTCAAATGCTACCTAGCGTACGGTACATTCTGAAGTGTAGTCTGGCGTATGACTACCCCTTTCATCATCAGATTCAGCCTAACGGACGGCTCATTCTGCTCAAATACAGTCTAATGTACGACCCAGTTAGACCTTCAAGTCTTCAGATGCTACCTAGTGTACGGTACATTTCTGAAGCGTAGTCTAGCGTACGGCTACCCCTTTCATCATCAGATTCAACCTAACGGACGGCTCGTTCCGCAACTCAGATACGATCTAGCATACGATCCATTCTGATCCTTTATCCCCAGCAGTGTATGACTCATTCGGATTCTTATCTCATTTTGATTCGGCACAACATATTACTCCTCCAACAATACGGTCTAGTGTACGACCCATTCGGATCTTCATTCCTCAGATACTACCTAGCGTACGGTACATCCCGAGGTGTAGTCTAGCGTACGACTACTTTTCGTCAGATACAGCCTAACAGACGGCCCATTCTGCAACTCAGATACGATCCAGCGTATGATCCATTCTGATCTGTTATCCCCAGCGGCGTATGACCCATTCTAACTCCCCAGTGAAGTCGACGGCCTAATGAATGACTCACTATACGGGCTAGCATATGACCCAGTGACACCCATGACTTCAGATATCTTCTAACGTACGACGTACTCTGAAGCTCTCATCATCAAACTTCCTAGATGGCATCTTTAAACCCATCTCCATCAAGACTAACTTGTAAGACCCCAATTTTGTCCCTAAGATCCCCCATGGCCCATATCATATCATATCATATCATGGCCTCAAGGATCATTGCATGCCCTAGCTTCCCTCCTAGTGGGTAGGTTGCCTTGTGAGTGTGGTTCTTGATCACCAAGCATGTCTTGCATTTGTATATCTTTGCTTTTTCATATGTTTACTAACCAAAAAGTACAAAAATATTGTCATCTAACCATGTTACTTGCAGCTGAAGCAATCATCAGCCAATTAGGTCAAAAACAGTCAAAGTCAGGCATTGCAGTGGATGGTGACCATTCTTGCAGAATTTGGGCACCATGATCAATAATCAAGAGTTCATATGATTTGGGACATCATTTGGAATCAAGTTCTCAAGGAATTAGGGTTTGGAATTCATCAGAAGGTGCTTCAGTCAAGCAAAACCCTAGAAAGTCAAACTTGGTCAACTGTGGATTTAATCAATGATTTGATGGATGGAATTGATTTGAAGGAGTTCATTCATGCTTATATAAGCCTCATATATCATGTCCAACCTCATCAGTGAAGAAAATAAAGTCAGACAAGAAATTTCCAGAAATAGAAAGTTGACCTGTAATTCAAATTTGCCAAAAATGGAAACTTCTTGATCTTAATCTTACATCATGATACAAGCTTCAAATGAATTTTTGCCCAACATGAAAGTTGAAGATCTTGTTCTCCCATTTCCAAAAAGTCCAAGAACACCCAATTCCCATGTATGGTTGGCAAGATATGATCAATTCATTTTCACAATTTCTTGAATTTCAAAAGGCCATATCTCATGAACCATTTGGCCAATTTTAGTGGGGTTTTTTCCTACAAGCTCCATTTGTTCCCCTCTTTCCAAAAATGCATTCATCTTTCACCAAAACCTCACCATGCAAAATGCCATTTTTGGACTTGACTTTATTAATTTCAAGTGGTGCAAAAGTTGACTTTTTGATTTAGCAATTTTTAAACAATTTGGCCATTTGGGATCTGTTTTAGATGGTATTTGGAGCATGCTCAAGGCCCAAACTCGGCCAGACCTCACACCCTCCATGTACACATGTTCAAAATTAGCATTTTGGCAAAACCTCTTCATTTAAGTTAATCTTGCTTAGCACTTCATTAACAAAACTTAAAACAGAAGTATTTAAGGACATTTTCTGCAAATTCAACCCTAGCAGCAGCCTCACAAACATACAGAAAAACCACTCTCTCACAAATCACCATTTTCCTTCATCTTAAATTTCTGCTAAAAAACACCAAAGGGCTGGAATATTGGTCACTTGTTTCACGATCCATCATCATCTTGGAACCCTTTTCCAGCCTCATACCACGACTGTAAGCACAAAACCCAGCTCTGTTTTCTTCGACCCCCTCTCATGGCATATCAAAGTTCAAGCTGATTCGTGCTAGCTGGACCTCAAATTCTCTTTCCATTCACTTCCTGGACACTTCTTGAGCACCTGTTTCCAGCATAAACGTCCAAACGACCATCGAATCGCGACTGCACTCCACTTTTGGTCAGTTTTCGAATTTCTTATTTCACCAAATCATGCCATGCTTTAGATAGTTTATATCTTGCTGAGTCCAATGAGCTTTAGATTATTAAAAATGGTTGAGTATGGAGTGAGTAATTCGGTTTTAAAGCTTGATGTTCATGGATGTTTTTGCTTGTTGCTTCGTGTTTAGTTTGTTTTAACGAATATGGATTTGGGATTATGATTGTGCTTGGTTTGATTGTTCGATTGGTATGCGTATTCATGATTTCTGGGCGATTTCGTTTTTCATGATTTGATGAAGATGATTACTGTAGTTGAAACCCTAAGAAACCCAGAAAAATTTCATGTAAATCGCGTTTCTGCTTTTGGACTTCTGCATTGCATGTACTGTTACTGTAGCAAACCCTAAATGCATTTGAATCCAGAAAACACGATTGGTCTGTTATTCCATTTGTTTTGCTGACCTCCACTGTTCCATGCCCATGCTGAATTGCTGCTTGACACGTCCCAGATCAATCCGCACCGTTTCATTAAATTCCCAACATATTTACCTTATTGCCACCGTGCCCTATATTATTTAATTAATCATATGTTAAATCATTTCATTTCATAATATTATTTCATCTTGTTACACAAACTTACAAAAATCACAACTCATTCATTTCAAATCCAAAATTCATGAAATTTTTTCCATTGTGTTTTGCTTGATGTCTACTTTTTTATCATGATTTTTGCTGAATTTTTGGTTGGTCGAATTTTAAATGGAATTAGGGTTTTGCTCATGTATGCATATTTTGTACATCTTACCAATTCAATTGTGAAATGATGATGATGTATCCATTTGCCCTGAAATTTTTTGTGCTTAAACTACACTCATTCATGTTTGTTTTGATGTAGAGTTCATGATTTTATCTTATCTGGTTGTTAAGATATGAATTTTTGAAGTAGGGTGTGACAATTTGTGTCACACCAATGATATGCAATTTCATGATTTTTGTTGACATGCTTCCTGACCTCCAATTGATGTGAATTTTTTCATGATCCTTCTCTTATATGTCTAGTTGACTTGTGATTTTTCTTGGAATTAATTATGCCATTTCCTAATTGTTTGAGATTTTTATCCCCTGCCTAGTCAAATGTTGACTTTGTGTGACACATCTTGCCATTTCATTTGGGAAATTCTCATACTTTATTGGATGATCATGAAATTTTACATGTGCATACTAGACATCTTAAGCTTTGCCATAGTGTTGATCCCATTAATTTCTCATTTGTTATCACTGACTTATGATTTTTTTAAGTTGATACATGTTTGTTTGACTTCTTTGTGCATGCTTGAAATTGTTTTGACTTTCTGATTTTAATTGACCATCTTCCCATGATCCAAATGAGCTGAAATTTTATATGCATGTCATATTATGGATTGTGATTGATCATGAATTATTTGATGATTTTTGGAATTGATTATGATTGATTTTGAGCTAAGTCTTGCTGTTGACTTCTATGAGCTTTCACTTGCCATGCTTTGACTTCTTTTGCTTATGAAATCATGATGATGAATGATATGAATGTGGGACCAATTGGGTTTGCTTCTTAAATGTTTGAACTTGATTTTGGTTGACTTTCATTTGCTGTTTTGACTTTCTCATTTATTTTTGACCCTAGGCTTGCCCTAGGGGTCTCCTGGCTTATGTTTGAGTTCATTGTTTCAGGTTGAGCAACAAATGCTTCAAAGAAACTTTTTGCAAGTTGATTAAGTTTATTTGTTTATCATGAGCTAACCTTTGTTTTGTAGGTGGTTTGACTCATATGATTTGAGTCTTGTGCTTTGCACACTTGCCTGTCTGTTTTGACTGTTGGTTTCTACCTCTTTCTGATTTAAATTGTTGAACTGTGTACTGATTTGTTTGACTATTTCAGGTACCTTTAGTTGCTTAAGTTCTTTGAACTTGCTTTGCTTTGCTATTTAGCAATTTGCTTTGAGGTATAATCCCTTGTTCTTCATGTAGTCTGGAAGACCTGGCCTGTTATTTGGCCGGGCAAACTGTCTGAAGTCCTCCTTAAGAGGCAATGCTTGTGTGTGTTTAATTTTTGTCCCAAGCAGGAAAAGTCCTTCAAGTAAGGCAATTGGTAGATCAAAGGGATAAGCAACCTATCCCCTACTATTCAGTGAGTCTTCTCCTTGCTCCCATTACATGGTTGTAGCATTGAGATCAAAACCCAAGATCTATAGAGTCTAATGTGGAAAGAGCTCCATCTTTCTGAGCTCCCACACTTTCTGATATGCTCTCCCTGATCAGGGATAAGAGCAATGAGGCACACCCCTCATCTCCTTTCATCTGCTTCACCTTAGCCTCTCAATGGCAAGGTTAAGAGCAACTTTTTACCCTATTCCAGTTGGCCTCAGTGCCTAACCCTCTTGTGTGAGCCTCCTTGTTTGGCTATAGAGTGTGCTGTTTGATATTGATTGATTGATTGATTACTTCATATGCACCTGCTTGCTTGTATGCTCTATGCATTTATCATCATTTATTGCTCATCAATACATAATCATCTCATTTGTCTTTGTGACATTATCATTGTTGTTTGCCCATTGAGGACAATTGTAAGACCATTCATTGGCCATTGCTCCTATGACATGGAAGTGAGTATAAGACCATCACCTTGGCCACTCATCTTATCTTTGCTTGATGCATTTGATTGTATGTGAGGTTGCAATTGTAAGTCCCTGTAAGTTGGCATTTGCTTTCCTATGATCACATGTTGCTTTGTTTGTTTGTATGTGAGGATACAACTGTAAGTCCCTGCAAGTTGGCATTTGTATTCCTAGGACCATACTGTGGAGGTTAGAGTAAGCCCAGATAGATTGGCATCTGACGTCCATGTTTTGCTTTTCTTTGTTTATGTGAGGATGCAATTGTAAGTCCCTGTAAGTTGGCATTTGCTCTCCTGTGATCATAAGTTGGTTTGTTTGTTTATATGTGAGGTTGCAATTATAAGTCCCTGTAAGTTGGCATTTGCTTTCCTATGATCATATGTTGGATATTGGTATAAGCCCAGACAGATTGGCATCCGGTATCCAAGTTTCATTTTGTTTTAGGAGATTAGTGTAAGTCCATTGAGTGGCATCTGATATCCAGTTCTGTTTTAGGAGACTGGTGTAAATCCATCTATTGGTATCCGGTATCCGCCTTTTATTTCTTTTTTTGAGGAGATTAGTGTAAGACCATTGAGTGGCATCTGATATCCAGTTTTATTTTAGGAGATTGGTATAAGACCAGTGATTGGCATCCGATATCCGCTTTTGTTGACTTTCTTGTTTGTTTGTTATTATCCATTGCTCATTCCAAAGGACACACTTGAATCATTTTCTATATGATTTCAAGAAGTGAACCTTCTAAGAAGTTTTACAATCCATCCCCATCCATTCATCCCCATTATGTCCTAAACCTTTTCACACTTTGATTTCAACTTGACATAGATATTGTGCAAACATCTTCATGCTTTTCAAACTAAAAACCTGGACCCCGAGTCCTTGACTTTTTTTTAAACTCATTTCATAATACTTCTTCAAATCAATCTTAATCATACTTTGACTCCATTTTCATAATCACAATCAATTAACTTCACTCATTCACTTGTTTTGGCTTTGTCCATTGTTAATCTTTTCATGCATTAGCCATAGGTTTCAATTATCATTGTGGTTGATGTAAACCTCACCTTATCTTTAGTGAGTCGACAGTAAGACTTCCGTACTGAAAACAGGGCTAACCCCTCTAGTACGTCGAAGCTATCCTCGCATGGTGGATGTTGGTTTTGGTCGAGTGTTCTCCCATTGATAATGAAAAGCCTCAGTGCTATTGTTTAAAATTGAATCCACCAACTTTTTGGAAATCTTTTAGCCGAACTACGGCGTTTTGATCCTTACCTTTGATGGAAGGTACGTAGGCAGCGGGTTCATCCGTTCAAACCCAATAAAAATTGTATATTCTTCTCTCATCATCCCAATCATGTTTGCACAATACTTATGTCATAACAAATAACAATTTAATACAACAAGTGTGAAAAGGGCTCCCTAGGAGTACCTAGGACGTGATGGGTGCCTAACACCTTCCCATTGCGTAATTTACCCCTTACCCAGACTCTCTGATCTTTTTATTAGTTTTCTACGTGTAAAACTTCTTAGGCTTTTGTTCGCTTTTTAGCCAGTCCTTTGGATAAATAAAAGTGCGGTGGCGACTCGAAATTTCATTGTATCCCTTGCTTATGATTTAATCAATAGATCATATAGCGACGAATACACCGCTACAGAAAAGTGGCGACTCTGCTGGGGAGAAAACTCTGGTTGGTATTGCCTACTTTTCACCCTTGTTGTGCTATATTGTTATCTATTATATGACATATTTTTGTACAATTTGGGATAACTGTATTGATTGTAATGTGTGAATTGCTTGATATACAATTGCTGTTTGCTTTGGTGATCTGTGAGATGAGTTCTATACCCGAACTCGAGTGCACTCTAGGATAGGAGAATGGCATAGTCTCGTTGACTGGTGTGGAGTATTCCTTAGCCAGTTGACTTGCGAGTCCATTCACTTGGTGGAGGTCATGTTGAACTAATAATGTCACACAAGTTATTTGTGGTTAGGCATTATTCTTTCAATCATGTTCCGCAGAAGCCAAGGGCCTTAGTTTACCAAACCCATCTTGGCCTATTTTTAGGACCGTAGTGCGGAGGTCGTTCAGATGTCAGTTCTGATACGATTGTTACGCGATACTACACTCATAAGAGTTTCTCTTGAGAATATTCTTGGAATACGAGTATTCGTTCCTCCGATAATATTCGAGAGATGGAACGATGATTATGGGAACCTCTGATAGAACATGTCTGGCAGGTTTAAACCCTAGTACACTCCCTTTGGGTGGTTCTTAACCGAGACTCATGCTCGTGACTCTCAACAAACCCGTGATTCGTGGTTGAGTCGTTCAAACATTGTTAATATCAATGGATCCCGGATCAGGTGTAAAACCTAAAATCCATCAAAGCGGCTGGTTGATATTAAGAATGTTAGAACCGGTTCATGTACCGTTAATATCAATGGAACTTGGATGTCGATAAGGTGAAAACCTAAATCCACCAAAATGGATGATTGATATTAGGGATACACAGAGCTTTCCCACGACCTTTGTGTGGCGTGCTTTGCTTGATCCTTGAGTGTGTTTGTTGCATTCATGCATTCACGCATTCATCCGCATTCATGTCATCAGAAAGAGAAAATTTTCAAGGAACTTAAAGGGTTATTTGCAAAATTTTCAGACATGGAAAGACCGAAAAGGCATACAAAGAAGTACAGCTTTAAGCAGCCCGATGTAAAAGAGTTAAGGAATCTGACATCGTATGTATTAGATCCCTTGGGTTTCAAGGCTCGCTATGGGAAGCTTCTACCTCTGCTCACCACTCAGGTTGATGAAGGATTGATGAGTACCTTGGCTCAGTTCTACGATCCGTTGCATCATTGCTTCTTATTTCCGGACTTCCAGTTGTTGCCGACTTTGGAAGAATACTCTCACCTCATTGGGATTCCGATTCTGGATCAAGTGTCGTTCAGTGGCCTAGAGAGTATTCCATCTGCTCGAGAGATTTCCAGCTTGTTGCATATAGATGAAGATCTGATTAGAGCTAATCTGACTACCAAAGGCGGAATTCAGGGCTTTCCTTCCGAGTTCCTCATTGCCCAAGCTACCTTTTATGGGAAGGCCATGAGTGAGGATGCCTTTGAGGCTCTATTCGTATTGCTCATCTATGGATTGGTGCTATTTCCCAACTTCGACAAGTTCGTGGACATGAACGCCATTAGGATCTTCTCAGTTCTTAATCCAGTTCCGACTTTGTTGGGCGATACATATGTCTCCTTGCACCTGAGGAATATGAAGAATGGAGGAGTTATTGTCTGCTGTTTACCCCTGCTGTACAAGTGGTTTATTTCGCACTTGCCGCAGACAGTTGCTTTCAAGGAGAACAAGGGATGTCTACGGTGGTCCCAGAGACTCATGTCTCTCACCAATGATGATATCACCTGGTATGATCGCGTGTATGATACCGTCCAGATCATCGACTATTGTGGTGAATTCCCTAATGTGCCTCTTCTTGGTACATGTGGTGGGATTACCTACAATCCTATTCTTGCACGTCGTCAGCTTGGGTTCCCCCTGAAGGATAAACCTAATAGCATTATGTTAGAAGGTGTGTTCTTCCAGGAGGGTAAAGATCCCCAAGGCCTGAAAGCCAGATTTGTCCGTGCATGGCGCAGTATTCATAAGAAGAGTAGGAATGAGTTGGGTCCAAAGAACTGCATTGCTTTGGAGCCATACACCTCTTGGGTCAGACAGAGAGCTGCCACCTACTTGATGTCGTACGATCATCCAAGACCTACACTGTTGGATGTGGCTGGGCCTTTAACCCTCCCTACCCAACGTGTAGAGGAGTTGAGAGAAGAAGACCTTTCGCGTGCTTGGATCCGTGAAAGAGAGGAATTGCTGCAGCAGCTCAAGGAGAAGGATGCTATGATTGAATTTCTCGAGCACCGAGTGATCGACGATCCGAACGACACTTGGACTTCTCTGCTTCCTCAGTCTTCCAAATTCTGGAAGAGGAAGTATGATCGACTTGCTAAGGAGAAAGCTGATATGGAGGCTGCCTATGAGAAAGAGATCAAGAAGTTGTGCACTTCTCGTCTTCCAGCATCCCGAGCTAATAGGGATCCATAGGATGTCATTTACCTTTTCTCTTTGTAATAATTAAAAAATGTTGTACTCCTTTGTCTCAATATATTGAATGAAATATCTTCCATGAGCAATTAAAATGTTTAAATATTCAAAATATTGCAAATAAAAAACCTAAGGGTTCCTTGAAAACAAAGCATCTGCACAAGCATTTCATGCATCATTCTTGCATAAACAGGTACTCCTTTTCTGGTCTTCTTGTCCTAACCTCTGTTCTTCATTTATTTTGAAGACAAGCTGACTCACCGGTATTATACGCGGTTCAATTCAGCAAGGGTCATGGAGCAACTTGAACAAGAGAACAGAGAACTAAAGGAAGAGGTCGCCAGACTTGGCGCTTTGATGGAGCAACTCCTTGCTGCTCAGAATCAGCCTGCTCAACAGCCAGCAACTCCTGTTCAGAGGACGGTTATTTCAGAAGTAGCTACTTCAACGGTGCCAGTCAGTGCCCATCAGCCCAATGCCATGCCTCCCGGTTTTCCTTGGGGGATGCCTCCAGGCTTCATGCCTGATCTGCCAGCTCCTACATTTGCTCAAATGCCGGCATCTAGCCCGGTCCCTGTTCCCGCTCCTCCTGTCGTGCATACCATGCCTAGGGTAGACGACACCATCTATCACTCTGAGGCTTCTGAGGGCTCAGATGTTCATGAGAAGATGGATGCAATGAATGACCAATTCCTTGAGCTGAGAAAGGAATTGAGGACTCTTCGAGGCAAAGATCTCTTCGGCAAGTCTGCAGCCGAACTCTGCCTAGTTCCCGGTGTCAAGATACCAATCAAATTCAAGGTCCCAGACTTTGAAAAATACAAGGGGAACACCTGTCCACTTGCTCACCTGGTCATGTACGCCAGGAAGATGTCAACACAGACTGATAATGATCAACTCTTGATCCATTATTTTCAAGACAGTCTGTCTGGTGCCGCGCTCAGATGGTACATGAGCCTGGACAGTGTCAACATCCGATCTTTCAATGACCTTGGCGAAGCTTTCGTCAAGCAATACAAGTACAATGTCGATATGGCGCCTGACCGAGATCAACTCAGGTCCATGTCACAGAAAGATAAAGAGTCGTTCAAGGAGTACGCCCAGAGATGGCGTGAGCTGGCAGCTCAGATCACTCCACCGCTGGAAGAGAAGGAAATGACCAAGATCTTTCTGAAGACTCTTGGCTCATTTTATTATGAGCGGATGGTAGCAAGCGCTCCCTCTGATTTCACCGAGATGGTGAACATGGGGATGCGTCTTGAAGAAGGTGTCCGTGAAGGACGGTTGGCCAAAGATGATGGTTCTTCCTCTAAACGATATGGAGCGTTTAAGAGGAAAGAAGGCGAAGCGCATGCGGTGCAGTCTCAGCCAAAACATAGAAGACCCTCTGTTCAGAGGAAGCCGGCACGTCATGCCAGTCAGTAGCACCAGGTGGCTCACGTAGCGCCTGTTTTCAAGGACAATACTCCTCAACGTCAGCAATATCAACCTCAACAGTATCAGCATCAGCAGCATTATCAACAACTGCAGTACCAACAACAACAATCTCGTCCACAGCAACAGGCTTACCAGCCTCGTGGGAGTACGAGTAATCAAGCAAACATGGGTTATGAAAGGAAGAAGATCAGTTTTGATCCGATTCCTATGTCGTATGCGGAGTTATATCCCTCTCTAATAGAGCGGAAGTTGGTTTCTCCGAGAGATCCTCCGGCTATACCGGTCAACCCTCAGTGGTGGTATAAGCCTGATCTGCACTGTGTCTATCACTCTGGTGCTCCGGGCCATGACATTGAAAATTGCCTCCAGCTGAAGACTAAGGTTCAAGACCTTATGAGAAGTGGAATCCTGAGTTTTGAGGACTCGAGCCCGAACGTCACCAAGAACCCATTGCCGCCGCATGGGAAATCTGTGAATATGATTCAGGAGTGCCTTGGGAAATACAAGGTTAAGTACGTCAGCCACATCATGAAGTCGTTGGTTGATTTACATAAGATGCTGTGTCAGTACAGCTATTTGGAGCATAACCACGACAAGTGCCGCGTCTGCTCAGTTAACCGCTTGGGTTGCGACCAGGTCCGCAGAGAGCTTCAGAAGATGTTGAATGAGGGTACCATTGAGATTCTGCAGAATCGCAATGTTGATGAAGTCGAACCTGAAGTGAATGTCATCTCACCAGTGTTCAAGCTGCCAGAACCCGTTGTTATTCGTTACAATAGCAACAAACCGAAGGCTTCCCCTTCTTTGGTCATTAAACCGGCAGGCCCTGTGCCTTATACATCTGATCGAGCTGTGCCATTCCGGTACAATCCTGTTGCTGTCCGGGATGGGATCGAGGTGCCTTTGCCTTCAACTTCCGTAACCACTGTTGCTGATGTCAGTGGGTTGACCCGAAGCGGTCGTGTATTTTCTGCGCCTCCAAAGGCTGCTGCTTCTGACACTGTTGAGCGTCCGGTTGGGACCGCTGTGAATATCCAGAATCCGGCACTTGATGTTGCCAAACCCTCCTCATCCGTACAAAAGACTCCTGTTTCTTCAGTTGGCCCAAGTGGCATTGTTGATGAAGAATCTGATGAGATGCTGAGGCTCATCAGAAAGAGTGAGTACAATATTGTAGACCAGCTTCTACACACGCCCTCCAAGATTTCTATTCTTTCTCTATTGCTGAATTCAGAACCCCATAGGGAGTCTCTGCAGAAAGTCTTGGACCTGGCATACGTTGATCACGACGTCACCCTGGAACAATTTGATAGTATTGTTGCAAACATTACCGCTTGCAACACCTTGAGCTTTTGTGACGCTGATCTCCCTGAGGAGGGAAGAGACCACAACATGGCTTTACACATATCCATGAATTGCAAATCTGATGCAATGTCCAATGTGCTGGTGGACACTGGATCGTCCCTTAATGTATTGCCAAAATCCACACTCTCTCGTCTGTCATATCAAGGTCCTTCTATGAGGCAGAGTGGGGTTGTTGTGAAAGCATTTGATGGGTCGCGCAAGACCGTGATTGGGGAAGTTGACCTCCCAATCAAGATAGGACCAAGTGATTTCCAAGTTACTTTTCAAGTAATGGACATCCACCCATCTTACAGCTGTCTCTTAGGCAGACCATGGATTCACGAGGCTGGCGCCGTGACATCCACCCTACACCAGAAGTTGAAATTTGTCAAAAACAAGAAGTTGGTTGTAGTAGGGGGAGAAAAGGCTCTCCTGGTTAGCCATCTATCTTCTTTCTCGTATATTGACGCAGAGGATGAAGTTGGAACTCAGTTCCAAGCTTTATCTATTGATGAACCAATCGAGAAGAAGTCTCCTTCATTCACTTCCTACCGAGATGCGAAGCTGGCCATTGAATGTGGTGCAGTTGATGGATTAGGGAAAGTGCTTGAACTCGAAGATAATCGATCCCGGGCTGGCATTGGCTATGGTTCTGGGGCATGCAATGAGCAAGGTTTGTTCACGAGTGGAGGATTCATCCATGCTGATCAACCTGAAGAAGAGGAAGCTGCTGCTATCATTGAAGAGGACGCAGAAGACGTGAACAATTTTGTTATTCCTGGTGGTGTCTGCCACAATTGGGTCGCTGTAGATGTTCCTACAGTCATCCATAGATCAAAGTAATTGTTCATTTTGTTTAAAACCCTTCTCCCATGCCAAAAGGAGAAGCGATGACATTGTTGGCAAAGCATATATACAATGATGTTTTCATTCAATTTTCGCATTGTTAAACATTTGTTTTTCCTTTGTTTTCACTTTTTGCTTTTTGCATGAAATCAGTGATCACAAAAAACCCATAAAAACAAGAATAAAAGCAAACATTTTTTCATCTGCATAATGATTTGCTTGTTTAAATTCTGAAATTTTTCTTAACTAAAATCATTATGCAGGTTGATCCTAAAACCCATTGAACATAATGATCCAACGCCATCTCCCAATTTTGAATTCCCTGTATTTGAGGCAGAGGAAGACGACGTTGAAGAGATTCCTGATGAGATCACCCGTCTCCTTGAGCACGAAGAGAAGATCATTCAGCCGCATCTCGAAGACTTGGAAACAGTCAACTTGGGGTCTGAGGATTGTGTTCGCCTGGTGAAGATTGGGGCACTTCTTGAAGAGTTTGTCAAGGAAGATTTGATCAGCTTGCTACGAGAATATTCAGACATCTTTGCTTGGTCCTATGAAGACATGCCGGGTTTAGATACAGATATTGTGCAACACTTCCTGCCTTTGAAGCCTGAGTGCGTGCCTGTGAAGCAGAAGCTCAGAAGAACTCATCCAGATATGGCAGTGAAGATCAAAGAGGAAGTTCAGAAGCAAATTGATGCGGGGTTTCTGGTGACTTCGACATATCCTCAATGGGTGGCCAATATTGTGCCTGTTCCTAAGAAGGATGGAAAAGTCCGTATGTGCGTTGATTACAGAGATTTGAATAAGGCTAGCCCGAAAGACGATTTTCCTCTACCACACATTGACATGTTGGTAGACAATACAGCCAAATTCAAAGTCTTTTCCTTTATGGACGGATTTTCCGGATATAATCAAATCAAGATGGCACCAGAGGATATGGAGAAGACAACATTCATCACACCTTGGGGAACATTCTGTTATCGAGTGATGCCCTTCGGTTTGAAGAACGCCGGAGCCACGTATCAACGAGCTATGACTACCTTGTTTCATGATATGATGCACAAGGAGATAGAAGTCTATGTTGATGATATGATTGCTAAGTCCCGAACGGAAGTTGAGCATATCGAGCATTTGTTGAAGCTTTTTCAGCGTTTGAGGAAGTTCAAACTTCGCCTGAATCCGAACAAATGTACTTTTGGAGTCCGTTCCGGCAAGTTGTTGGGTTTTGTGGTAAGTGAAAGAGGTATTGAGGTTGATCCTGCAAAGGTCAAAGCAATACAAGAGATGCCTGCACCCAAAACTGAGAAGCAAGTCCGAGGTTTTCTTGGCCGCTTGAATTATATTTCCAGATTTATATCCCACATGACTGCCACATGTGCGCCGATATTCAAGCTCCTCCGGAAAGATCAGTCTCATGATTGGACCGAGGATTTCCAGAAAGCTTTCGACAGTATCAAAGATTATTTGTCTGAACCTCCGATTTTGTCTCCGCCTGTGGAAGGAAAACCTCTGATTATGTACTTGACAGTTCTTGAAGACTCGATGGGTTGTGTACTCGGTCAACAAGATGAATCAGGGAAGAAGGAGTTTGCTATATACTACCTCAGTAAGAAGTTTACTGATTGTGAGTCTCGGTACTCTACGCTTGAGAAGACGTGTTGTGCTTTAGCTTGGGCTGCTAAGCGTTTGCGCCAGTACATGATTAATCATACAACTTGGTTGATATCCAGAATGGATCCAATTAAGTATATCTTCGAGAAGCCTGCTTTAACTGGGAGGATTGCCCGTTGGCAGATGTTGTTATCTGAGTATGATATTGAGTATCGAGCTCAGAAAGCTATCAAAGGTAGTATCTTGGCTGACCATCTAGCGCACCAGCCGATTGAAGATCATCAGTCTGTTCAGTATGACTTCCCGGACGAGGAAATTTTGTATTTGAAGATGAAAGATTGCGATGAGCCTACACTTGATGAAGGTCCAGAACCTGGTTCCAGATGGACGATGGTGTTTGATGGCGCTGTTAATCAATATGGAAATGGAATTGGGGCAGTGATTATTACTCCCCAAGGTTCACACATTCCGTTTACAGCAAGGCTAACTTTCAAATGCACGAACAACATGGCGGAATATGAAGCCTGTATTATGGGACTTGAAGAATGCATTGATTTGAGAATCAAGTATCTTGATGTCTATGGTGATTCAGCCTTGGTTGTCAATCAGATCAAGGGTGAATGGGAGACGAATCAGCCAGGTCTCATCCCATACAGAGATTACGCAAGACGGATTTCAACTTTCTTTACAGAAGTTGAATTTTATCATATTCCTCGAGAGGATAATCGGATGGCAGATGCTCTTGCTACGCTTGCTTCCATGATAGTAGTCAGATGGTGGAATGATGTCCCCAACATTACTGTGATGCGCTTGGATAGACCAGCTCACATATTTGCAATCGAAGAAGTGAAAGATGACAAGCCTTGGTATTTTGATATCAAGAATTTCCTCCAGAACCAGGTCTACCCGCCTGGGGCATCTGTGAAAGATAGGAAAACTTTGAGAAGGTTGTCAGGCAGTTTCTACCTCAGTGGTGAAGTGCTGTACAAGAGAAATTTTGATATGGTTTTGCTCAGATGCGTGGATAGACACGAAGCAAACCTGTTGATGACTGAGATCCATGAGGGTTCATTTGGTACTCATTCCAATGGACATGCCATGGCTAAGAAGATGCTGAGAGCAGGCTACTATTGGCTGACAATGGAGTCTGACTGTTGCAAGTATGTGAAGAAATGTCACAAGTGTCAAATTTATGCGGATAAGATTCATATTCCTCCGACACTCCTGAACGTGATTTCATCACCATGGCCTTTCTCTATGTGGGGAATCGACATGATCGGCATGATTGAGCCGAAAGCGTCCAATGGACATCGGTTTATTCTCGTAGCAATTGATTACTTCACCAAATGGGTTGAAGCCGCTTCGTATGCGAATGTAACCAGACAGGTGGTTGTGAAGTTTATCAAGAACCAGCTGATTTGCCGTTATGGTGTGCCAGAGAGGATCATTACTGATAATGGATCCAATCTGAACAACAAGATGATGGATGAGTTGTGCGCTGAATTCAAGATTGCACACCATAATTCCTCTCCCTACAGACCTAAGATGAATGGGGCTGTTGAAGCTGCTAATAAGAATATCAAGAGAATTATCCAGAAGATGACTGTCACGTACAAAGATTGGCATGAGATGCTGCCATTTGCTTTGCATGGATATCGTACGTCTGTACGCACTTCAACAGGGGCAACCCCTTTCTCTCTTGTTTATGGCATGGAAGCCGTTCTCCCAGTAGAGGTGGAGATCCCATCAATGCGAGTCTTGATGGAAGCCAAGTTGACTGATGCTGAATGAATTCAGAGTCGTTATGATCAGTTGAATTTAATTGAAGAGAAGCGATTAACTGCCATGTGTCATGGTCAGTTATATCAGCAGAGAATGAAGAAAGCATTCGATAAGAAGGTCAAGCCTCGTGTGTTCCGAGAAGGTGACCTCGTGCTCAAGAAAGTTTTGTCTTTCGCGCCCGATTCCAGGGGCAAGTGGACTCCAAACTACGAGGGTCCATATGTTGTCAAGAGAGCCTTTTCAGGCGGTGCTTTGATGCTTACAACAATGGATGGGGAGGATTTCACTCGTCCTGTGAATTCAGATGCAGTCAAGAGATACTTTGCCTGAAAAAAAAAAGTATATGCAAATGAAAAAACAGAATAGCTCGCTAAGTTGAAAACCCGAAAGGGCGGCTTAGGCAAAAATGAGCGTCTCGGTGGAGAACCCGCAAGGGTAATCCAGGCAAAAATTAGAGACTTGAAAAAAAGAATATTTGCATCCCGCTAGATTGAGTACCTCATCCTGGGGCAATCTAGGCAAAAATTAGGGATTTGGCAAGTAACTGCATCCTGACAAGACTTTCTGTCCACCAGTCGTCATTTCGTCAGAAGATTCTCGATTCGTCGTCAACTGAAGCTTCGGATACATCGAGATTCAAATTGGTAGAGAAAGGATCATTATGTTCAATGTAGCCCTCTTCCAATATATATCACTGATTTCAAATTTGTACAGATCTATGGAGTCTTGCCATTTGCAAACTACCATTCCATCAAATCAATTTGAGCTTTTTATCCAATTATTTGCACTCTTATTTGTTTCAATTCAACAAATGTTTTGCATGTTTTAAATTGATAAAATGTCATTGTTTTAAACAAATCAAATTTTTCAAAATTTGTTGTTTTAAACAAAGTGAACATTCATAAGATTGAAAGGATACTCAAGAATATCTCAGTGCTCTCCCGAGGGTGGCATGATTTCCAACAGGTAAGACATTGGTTCATATTCCTGGTTTGGTCGTATCTTCTTTCTTCAGATCTTTGTTGAGGTTGTTCCTCAAACAGAGTTGTTGTTGGGGTTGTTCCCCAGTATAGACGCAAGCAGAGTGTTGTTGAAGGCTTCGTTTTCTCCAGCAGCAGTTTTCCCCCAGCATGGGTGCTTTTCTTGTGAGTTTCGGCGGTTAATGGTTTGTCATCTTGGTGCCCCGTCACTTTCACCAGTGGGTCGTCTGCCCCAGACTTTATTTGTCTCCTCAGCACAGTCATGAGTAGAGCTGTTATTAATATCCCCATCGAATTTGCGAGCAGAGTTGTTATCACTCTTCCCAGTGCAGTTGCCAGCGGAATTGTCTGTTTCCTCAGCACGATCGCTTTCTTTTTGAAGACTCGGTAAGTCAGCGGTTTGAGACCCGATACTTTACCTTTTCCCCGGCGAAGTCGTCCGCGATTTTGTTGCTATCTCTCCATCAGAGATTTTTCTCTTCAGCAGAGCAGGATTTATTTTCTTACTCAGCGGTCGATTTGGGTTGACATCCCAGTATATTGCAACCATCTTTTCCTCAGCGTAGTCTGCAGAGCGTTTGTTGTGACAGTTTTGCCAGCTGAATACTCCTTCAATCCCCGATATGGTCGGATGATGGCTCTAGCCTCCAGTGAACGGATTGATTTCCTGACTGTTCGTGATCCCCAGTAGAGTGGCTTATATTGCAGAATCTACTTGTTGTGATCAGTTTGCTATGTGTATTCTCCCCAAGTGGAGTGGTTCGTCGCAGAATCTATTTGTTTGATCTGTCTTCCCTCAGTGGTTTGTTCCCCAAGAGAGTAGCCGACAGTTTTTCCCCAATAGAGTTGCTTATGCAGTTAGATTCTATTTGGATGATATCATTCTCCCTCAGTGGGTTGTTCCCCAGCGGAGTTATGTGGAGTTGCTTCTACAGCAGTTCGTGCTTGTGCAACGCACTCTTTGTTTCTCAGTTGACACTGGGATCCCCTGCAGATATCGTGGGTTTTCTCTTGTTCTCCAACAGATTCGTCTTGGTGGCTGTTTTGCCCGTTGTGACTTTCTGTATCCTGATCGGGTTGTTTCCTGATATCTCTGATCCTCTGTTTCTTCAGCAGTACCCGCAGACCTTTGCTTTACAGCATATAGATCTCCGCAGATTGGCTATCCAGCTGGTTGTTCCCCTGGAAGTATAATACCGGGCGTTCGATTCCTGGACCTGTTGTGTTAGAATTGTCTGTTTTGTCAGCATTCATTAAACATAAATCACGCATATTCATGCATATTCATAAACATTCAGATATTCATGTTGCAATAGTCCGTCTTTTCGGATTATTCCCGAATTGGCTATTTGTCAAATGTCTTGTGTTTCCCAGTGGGTTGTTCCCCAGCGGAATGTTTTTGGGCCTCTACCCTCATACTGGTAGTTATAAGTCCTATTCTTCCTGGCTTTCTTGACAGAATTTGTGGTTATACACCTTTTATTCTCCAGCCAGAGTTGTTGGTTTCCTACCTAACAGTCGGTAGTTGTAAATCCTATTTTCCTGCTCTTCAGCAGTTTGTGGTTTGTTATAAACCCTATCTTGGTTTCCCGTGCGGATTTGTGATTTGTTCTATCCCCACGCGGAGTTGTTGGTCTTCTACCCCGTATTCGGTAGATGTAAACCCTAATTTTGTGGTCACCTCCACTCTTTTGGCCCTCTGCCTACAAACCAGCAGTCGTAAGTCCTATCTTTGCGGTTTTTCTACCTACAAACCGGTAGTTGTAAACCCTGTTTTCTCCACTTGCAGAGTTAACTTTGTTGTTCATCCCAACCGATGACAATTTCCTTTGTGGTTATCTTCATCTAGTTCTTGATGTTGATTTTCCTTTTCTTGGATAAGTTGCTCAGATCAGCACTTATATCCCTAGCAAGTTTTTTGTGGATAATTGCCGTATGCTAGCAATTTTATCCCCAGCGGGTCCTTTCACCTTTTGTCAGTGATTGTGTTCCCCGGATCATTGATTTTCATCAATGCATCCCAGCGAGTCTTCTTTCATTCACCCTCTTGTTGGTAATGTCTGTTGCTCCCTTTGAATGGTCATCATTATATACCTAGTTTGGTATCCCGATGCCTTTCTTTTCGGATTTTATCCTATAAACAACCTACAACCCGGTTAAGGATAATATTCCATGCGAGGTTATTATTCACGTTTTGACAGCTATGAATAATATATCTCATGCGCTCTTTAGTTGGAATCCTTTGTTGATTTTCCCCAGCTGAGCAAGATTCGTATTCTTTGTAGAATCGAATATCCATCCTATAAACAAGTTTGCTTTCGCTCTCTTCAGGATGATGAGTGTTTTGGAAGTGAAATCCAATTCACGTTTTCGGTAGATCACCTATTATATACCCAGTAACCGGTATCTCTGGTGTTTCTTACCATGCGAGTTTATTATCTACGTTCTGACGGTAATAGATAATATATCTCATACGAGTTCCTTATCCACGGTCTGTCGGTAATGGATATTGTATCTCATGCGCTCTTTGGGTTTGTGTCCCCAGTTGAGCAAGATTCGTATTCTTTATAGAATTGAATATCCATCCTTTAACCAGTTTGTGTTTTGGATGATGAGTGTTTTGGAAGTGAAATCCAATTCACGTTTTCGGTAGATCACCTATTATATACCCAGTAACCGGTATCTCTGGTGTTTCTTACCATGCGAGTTTATTATCTACGTTCTGACGGTAATAGATAATATGTCTCATGAGAGTATTCTATCCACGTTCTGACGGTAATGGATATTATATCTCGTTCACTCTTGGGTCAATCCTTTGTTGCTTTCCCCTCGGAGTAAGATTCGTATTCTTTGTAGAATCGAATATCCATCCTATAAACAAGCCTGCTGTTCTAGCTTTCTTCAGGGTGATGAGTGTTTTGGAACACACACCAATTCACGTTTTTTTGTCCATCCTATAAACAAGTCTGCTGTTCTAGCTTTCTTCAGGGTGATGAGTGTTTTGGAACACACACCAATTCACGTTTTTTTGTCCATCCTATAAACAAGTCTGCTGTTCTAGCTTTCTTCAGGGTGATGAGTGTTTTGGAACACACACCAATTCACGTTTTTTTGTCCATCCTATAAACAAGTCTGCTGTTCTAGCTTTCTTCAGGGTGATGAGTGTTTTGGAACACACACCAATTCACGTTTTTTTGTCCATCCTATAAACAAGTCTGCTGTTCTAGCTTTCTTCAGGGTGATGAGTGTTTTGGAACACACACCAATTCACGTTTTTTTGTCCATCCTATAAACAAGTCTGCTGTTCTAGCTTTCTTCAGGGTGATGAGTGTTTTGGAACACACACCAATTCACGTTTTTTTCGGCCATCCTATAAACAAGTTTGTTGTTCTAGCTTTCTTCAGGGTGATGAGTGTTTTGGAACACACACCAATTCACGTTTTTTCGGCCATCCTATAAACAAGCCTGCTGTTCTAGCTTTCTTCAGGGTGATGAGTGTTTTGGAACACACACCAATTCATGTTTTTTCGTCCATCCTATAAACAAGTCTGCTGTTCTAGCTTTCTTCAGGGTGATGAGTGTTTTGGAACACAAACCAATTCACGATTTCGGATTTTATCCTACAAACAACCTACAACCCGGTTCAGGATAACTTTCCATGCGAGTACATTATCTACGTTTTGACGGCTATAGATAATATATCTCATGCACTCTTTTGTCGAACACTTTGTTTGTTTCCCCAACTGAGTAAGATTTGCATTCTTTACAGAATCAAATATCCATCCTATAAACAAGTTTGCTTTCGCTCACTTCAGGATGATGAGTGTTTTGGAACACAAACCAATTCACGTCTTTGGTCGGTCACCTGTTACATACCTACAACCCGGTATCCTTGGTGTTTCTTCCTGAGTTTGTTACCCTTATACCGGTAACATCTCATTTCTTTGGTATTTCCTCAGTGAAGTTTTCCTGTTGCTTCTCCCCAGGAGTCAGCTTGTGTCTTTCCAATGAATTTATTCTCCTTTGGAATTTTCTTTTCCCCAGTGTGAGTCCTTCACTCCCCAGTGAGGCCTCCAGTCTGATTTCTGTTTCCCTAATCAGAGTCGTGTCTTGTTCACGCTGTGTCAGTTTTGTCTATCCCCAACTAGAGTCTTGTTAGAGTCTCTGTTCCTGGTGAGTGTATTACTCCGATGGATCGTCTTTTCTTCTGTGTGAACAATATTCCCCACAGAGTTTGTGTCTTTTGCATGCATACATCTGCATCATGAGGTCTCTTAGGGACCAAAATTTGTCTCATTACTGTTATTTAAGCCCATTCTACCGCGTCGAGATGAAGATTTCTAAACTTCACTTCTCCGGCTAGAATGACCTTAAATAGGGGCATCTGTAAGACCCCAATTTTGGCCCTAAGATCCCCCATGGCCCATATCATATCATATCATGGCCTCAAGGATCATTGCATGCCCTAGCTTCCCTCCTAGTGGGTAGGTTGCCTTGTGATTGTGGTTCTTGATCACCAAGCATGTCTTGCATTTGTATATCTTTGCTTTTTCATATGTTTACTAACCAAAAAGTACAAAAATATTGTCATCTAACCATGTTACTTGCAGCTGAAGCAATCATCAGCCAATTAGGTCAAAAACAGTCAAAGTCAGGCATTGCAGTGGATGGTGACCATTCTTGCAGAATTTGGGCACCATGATCAATAATCAAGAGTTCATATGATTTGGGACATCATTTGGAATCAAGTTCTCAAGGAATTAGGGTTTGGAATTCATCAGAAGGTGCTTCAGTCAAGCAAAACCCTAGAAAGTCAAACTTGGTCAACTGTGGATTTAATCAGTGATTTGATGGATGGAATTGATTTGAAGGAGTTCATTCATGCTTATATAAGCCTCATATATCATGTCCAACCTCATCAGTGAAGAAAATAAAGTCAGACAAGAAATTTCCAGAAATAGAAAGTTGACCTGTAATTCAAATTTGCCAAAAATGGAAACTTCTTGATCTTAATCTTACATCATGATACAAGCTTCAAATGAATTTTTGCCCAACATGAAAGTTGAAGATCTTGTTCTCCCATTTCCAAAAAGTCCAAGAACACCCAATTCCCATGTATGGTTGGCAAGATATGATCAATTCATTTTCACAATTTCTTGAATTTCAAAAGGCCATATCTCATGAACCATTTGGCCAATTTTAGTGGGGTTTTTTCCTACAAGCTCCATTTGTTCCCCTCTTTCCAAAAATGCATTCATATTTCACCAAAACCTCACCATGCAAAATGCCATTTTTGGACTTGACTTTATTAATTTCAAGTGGTGCAAAAGTTGACTTTTTGATTTAGCAATTTTTAAACAATTTGGCCATTTGGGATCTGTTTTAGATGGTATTTGGAGCATGCTCAAGGCCCAAACTCGGCCAGACCTCACACCCTCCATGTACACATGTTCAAAATTAGCATTTTGGCAAAACCTCTTCATTTAAGTTAATCTTGCTTAGCACTTCATTAACAAAACTTAAAACAGAAGTATTTAAGGACATTTTCTGCAAATTCAACCCTAGCAGCAGCCTCACAAACATACAGAAAAACCACTCTCTCACAAATCACCATTTTCCTTCATCTTAAATTTCTGCTAAAAAACACCAAAGGGCTGGAATATTGGTCACTTGTTTCACGATCCATCATCATCTTGGAACCCTTTTCCAGCCTCATACCACGACTGTAAGCACAAAACCCAGCTCTGTTTTCTTCGACCCCCTCTCATGGCATATCAAAGTTCAAGCTGATTCGTGCTAGCTGGACCTCAAATTCTCTTTCCATTCACTTCCTGGACACTTCTTGAGCACCTGTTTCCAGCATAAACGTCCAAACGACCATCGAATCGCGACTGCACTCCACTTTTGGTCAGTTTTCGAATTTCTTATTTCACCAAATCATGCCATGCTTTAGATAGTTTATATCTTGCTGAGTCCAATGAGCTTTAGATTATTAAAAATGGTTGAGTATGGAGTGAGTAATTCGGTTTTAAAGCTTGATGTTCATGGATGTTTTTGCTTGTTGCTTCGTGTTTAGTTTGTTTTAACGAATATGGATTTGGGATTATGATTGTGCTTGGTTTGATTGTTCGATTAGTATGCGTATTCATGATTTCTGGGCGATTTCGTTTTTCATGATTTGATGAAGATGATTACTGTAGTTGAAACCCTAAGAAACCCAGAAAAATTTCATGTAAATCGCGTTTCTGCTTTTGGACTTCTGCATTGCATGTACTGTTACTGTAGCAAACCCTAAATGCATTTGAATCCAGAAAACACGATTGGTCTGTTATTCCATTTGTTTTGCTGACCTCCACTGTTCCATGCCCATGCTGAATTGCTGCTTGACACGTCCCAGATCAATCCGCACCGTTTCATTAAATTCCCAACATATTTACCTTATTGCCACCGTGCCCTATATTATTTAATTAATCATATGTTAAATCATTTCATTTCATAATATTATTTCATCTTGTTACACAAACTTACAAAAATCACAACTCATTCATTTCAAATCCAAAATTCATGAAATTTTTTCCATTGTGTTCTGCTTGATGTCTACTTTTTTATCATGATTTTTGCTGAATTTTTGGTTGGTCGAATTTTAAATGGAATTAGGGTTTTGCTCATGTATGCATATTTTGTACATCTTACCAATTCAATTGTGAAATGATGATGATGTATCCATTTGCCCTGAAATTTTTTGTGCTTAAACTACACTCATTCATGTTTGTTTTGATGTAGAGTTCATGATTTTATCTTATCTGGTTGTTAAGATATGAATTTTTGAAGTAGGGTGTGACAATTTGTGTCACACCAATGATATGCAATTTCATGATTTTTGTTGACATGCTTCCTGACCTCCAATTGATGTGAATTTTTTCATGATCCTTCTCTTATATGTCTAGTTGACTTGTGATTTTTCTTGGAATTAATTATGCCATTTCCTAATTGTTTGAGATTTTTATCCCCTGCCTAGTCAAATGTTGACTTTGTGTGACACATCTTGCCATTTCATTTGGGAAATTCTCATACTTTATTGGATGATCATGAAATTTTACATGTGCATACTAGACATCTTAAGCTTTGCCATAGTGTTGATCCCATTAATTTCTCATTTGTTATCACTGACTTATGATTTTTTTAAGTTGATACATGTTTGTTTGACTTCTTTGTGCATGCTTGAAATTGTTTTGACTTTCTGATTTTAATTGACCATCTTCCCATGATCCAAATGAGCTGAAATTTTATATGCATGTCATATTATGGATTGTGATTGATCATGAATTATTTGATGATTTTTGGAATTGATTATGATTGATTTTGAGCTAAGTCTTGCTGTTGACTTCTATGAGCTTTCACTTGCCATGCTTTGACTTCTTTTGCTTATGAAATCATGATGATGAATGATATGAATGTGGGACCAATTGGGTTTGCTTCTTAAATGTTTGAACTTGATTTTGGTTGACTTTCATTTGCTGTTTTGACTTTCTCATTTATTTTTGACCCTAGGCTTGCCCTAGGGGTCTCCTGGCTTATGTTTGAGTTCATTGTTTCAGGTTGAGCAACAAATGCTTCAAAGAAACTTTTTGCAAGTTGATTAAGTTTATTTGTTTATCATGAGCTAACCTTTGTTTTGTAGGTGGTTTGACTCATATGATTTGAGTCTTGTGCTTTGCACACTTGCCTGTCTGTTTTGACTGTTGGTTTCTACCTCTTTCTGATTTAAATTGTTGAACTGTGTACTGATTTGTTTGACTATTTCAGGTATCTTTAGTTGCTTAAGTTCTTTGAACTTGCTTTGCTTTGCTATTTAGCAATTTTCTTTGAGGTATAATCCCTTGTTCTTCATGTAGTCTGGAAGACCTGGCCTGTTATTTGGCCGGGCAAACTGTCTGAAGTCCTCCTTAAGAGGCAATGCTTGTGTGTGTTTAATTTTTGTCCCAAGCAGGAAAAGTCCTTCAAGTAAGGCAATTGGTAGATCAAAGGGATAAGCAACCTATCCCCTACTATTCAGTGAGTCTTCTCCTTGCTCCCATTACATGGTTGTAGCATTGAGATCAAAACCCAAGATCTATAGAGTCTAATGTGGAAAGAGCTCCATCTTTCTGAGCTCCCACACTTTCTGATATGCTCTCCCTGATCAGGGATAAGAGCAATGAGGCACACCCCTCATCTCCTTTCATCTGCTTCACCTTAGCCTCTCAATGGCAAGGTTAAGAGCAACTTTTTACCCTATTCCAGTTGGCCTCAGTGCCTAACCCTCTTGTGTGAGCCTCCTTGTTTGGCTATAGAGTGTGCTGTTTGATATTGATTGATTGATTGATTACTTCATATGCACCTGCTTGCTTGTATGCTCTATGCATTTATCATCATTTATTGCTCATCAATACATAATCATCTCATTTGTCTTTGTGACATTATCATTGTTGTTTGCCCATTGAGGACAATTGTAAGACCATTCATTGGCCATTGCTCCTATGACATGGAAGTGAGTATAAGACCATCACCTTGGCCACTCATCTTATCTTTGCTTGATGCATTTGATTGTATGTGAGGTTGCAATTGTAAGTCCCTGTAAGTTGGCATTTGCTTTCCTATGATCACATGTTGCTTTGTTTGTTTGTATGTGAGGATACAACTGTAAGTCCCTGCAAGTTGGCATTTGTATTCCTAGGACCATACTGTGGAGGTTAGAGTAAGCCCAGATAGATTGGCATCTGATGTCCATGTTTTGCTTTTCTTTGTTTATGTGAGGATGCAATTGTAAGTCCCTGTAAGTTGGCATTTGCTCTCCTGTGATCATAAGTTGGTTTGTTTGTTTATATGTGAGGTTGCAATTATAAGTCCCTGTAAGTTGGCATTTGCTTTCCTATGATCATATGTTGGATATTGGTATAAGCCCAGACAGATTGGCATCCGGTATCCAAGTTTCATTTTGTTTTAGGAGATTAGTGTAAGTCCATTGAGTGGCATCTGATATCCAGTTCTGTTTTAGGAGACTGGTGTAAATCCATCTATTGGTATCCGGTATCCGCCTTTTATTTCTTTTTTTGAGGAGATTAGTGTAAGACCATTGAGTGGCATCTGATATCCAGTTTTATTTTAGGAGATTGGTATAAGACCAGTGATTGGCATCCGATATCCGCTTTTGTTGACTTTCTTGTTTGTTTGTTATTATCCATTGCTCATTCCAAAGGACACACTTGAATCATTTTCTATATGATTTCAAGAAGTGAACCTTCTAAGAAGTTTTACAATCCATCCCCATCCATTCATCCCCATTATGTCCTAAACCTTTTCACACTTTGATTTCAACTTGACATAGATATTGTGCAAACATCTTCATGCTTTTCAAACTAAAAACCTGGACCCCGAGTCCTTGACTTTTTTTCAAACTCATTTCATAATACTTCTTCAAATCAATCTTAATCATACTTTGACTCCATTTTCATAATCACAATCAATTAACTTCACTCATTCACTTGTTTTGGCTTTGTCCATTGTTAATCTTTTCATGCATTAGCCATAGGTTTCAATTATCATTGTGGTTGATGTAAACCTCACCTTATCTTTAGTGAGTCGACAGTAAGACTTCCGTACTGAAAACAGGGCTAACCCCTCTAGTACGTCGAAGCTATCCTCGCATGGTGGATGTTGGTTTTGGTCGAGTGTTCTCCCATTGATAATGAAAAGCCTCAGTGCTATTGTTTAAAATTGAATCCACCAACTTTTTGGAAATCTTTTAGCCGAACTACGGCGTTTTGATCCTTACCTTTGATGGAAGGTACGTAGGCAGCGGGTTCATCCGTTCAAACCCAATAAAAATTGTATATTCTTCTCTCATCATCCCAATCATGTTTGCACAATACTTATGTCATAACAAATAACAATTTAATACAACAAGTGTGAAAAGGGCTCCCTAGGAGTACCTAGGACGTGATGGGTGCCTAACACCTTCCCATTGCGTAATTTACCCCTTACCCAGACTCTCTGATCTTTTTATTAGTTTTCTACGTGTAAAACTTCTTAGGCTTTTGTTCGCTTTTTAGCCAGTCCTTTGGATAAATAAAAGTGTGGTGGCGACTCGAAATTTCATTGTATCCCTTGCTTATGATTTAATCAATAGATCATATAGCGACGAATACACCGCTACATAACTAATTGACAAGTGCAAATTTTTGGGGCGTTCTAAGTGTTCAATAATCTTCCACCTCCAGACCACGAATGGCGTACATACCATTTTGACTCTCTCGGTTCAAGAATATTGAACAGGGGCAGCTGTCATACCCCAAAATTTGCCCATTAATATTTTAAGACATTTTGCAGGGCATTCCGACTCATTTTTATGACACTGATCTTAAAGGAACAAAGGCCCAGCTCACGAATGGCCCAATCCAGAAAATGGCCCAAACTGGCCTGTTCGCTACGCGCTCGCTACACGCTCGCCTAGCGAACGTTCGCTACGCGTTCGCTACACGCTCGCCTAGCGAAGCTGACAGACAACAGAAAATTTCGGGCTTCATTCTGAGCCCATTAGGTCATGAAAAAGAGCATTATAAATACCAGCACTTCAGTAATGAAAAAGAGAACGAAAAAGGACGAAAGGAGAACCCTAGCAAGCAAACCCTCGCGCTCACAGACGGAAAACCCTGGAGGCTAACCCTGAGAATTCCGAGAAACCCTGAAGGAAAAGCCGGCGGCAGCAAGGTCACTTCCGCTCAATTCGATCCGGTCGGCCAATTCAAGGTTACAATTGCTATTACTACCTTATGTTCTTAATTTGCATATGGCATTATGATTAAATTTATGAAAATATCTTAAGTTTGTCATGTGAATTGTAGTGTGCACTTGAATACCTTAAATGATTAACCATATAATTGCTGTAATGAAAGCCATAAGGCATAAAATTGGTTGAAATTGTACTGATATCAAAACCAGAATCCGCAGTCGCTCGCTAGCACGTCGCTAAGCGAGCATGAAGCGAGTATTCGCTAAGCCTTCGCTAGGCGAGGCAGGCGCGAACCTGACAGTAGCCGACTTTCCTATTCTGATTTTTCACTCATGTTTTATCATAGCCAGGCATTGTTTATCTGATCATATTACTGTTGTGATTTCTTTTGCGGTGTAATCCTCGATTGCACCCTGATTTGGTATTCTAACCCGTTTGCTGAATGTTGCAAAGGTTCACACACCCCAGGAAAAGATTGTTGTTTAGGTCTTCCACTTTATTTGTGGGATACCCTTGTGAAGAGCTGCCCTAAATTGCTTAATTAATTTTAATGTATTAATTTTAATGTATTATTTTTAATGTATTGATTTTAATGTGGAGATTCACCCTAATTACCTAATTAACTTTAAAACATGGCCTCTAAATATGTGATCTTGGACCTCTCTTTTGCCCTACGGTATTACGGTATAACGGTCATGTCCCGCGAATGTAGGGATACACTTAGCAACGGCCCTTCGGTTAAATCATCATAAAATAAATCATGGTCCCTCGGATGTTGCCTTCGAAAATACGATTTTGTCCCTCGATGACCCTTCGGTGTAGCCTACGGTTAAATGATGATCGTCCCTTCGAATGCTAAGGTATCCTTACAACTGTTGCCTTCAATGACCTATCGATGACCCTACAATGACCCTTTTACATCCAAAGGATAAAACTACTTACTTCTCAATAGTAAGGATAGTTTTACCTTCATAAGGATAGGAAACGTTCATAACGACCTTAGGAAGGTATAACTCTCAATTACTGGATCATAACCTAAAACATTTCCCACCCCTCACACTTTGCAAATCCTAGAAAATCACCACTTGGTATACATTCATACTAGAATCATTACCAAGTTACATTTTTCTAAACCGTTTTCAAAATCAAACGAGATAAATACTTTGTATACATTCATACGAGAATCATTACAAAGTTAAACTCTCTTTTCGAAACATTTTTAAATAATTCACCAACACTTTTCAGACAAAAATATAAGTGATCCAGCAATTAAGAGCCCATGGATAACCATGGATACAAAGGGTGCCAATACCTTCCCTTTGTATAATGTACCTCCCGAACCCAAAATCTATTGAGGTCTTTCCTGTTCTTTTCCACCTTTCCTTATTGGATAAAAGAAAAGTCGATGGCGACTCTTGCTATCCGCGACATTGCGATAAAAAGCAAAATACCCCAAGTCAGTTCACCGTATGACACACCAACAAGACTGTTTCAAGAGTCTCCGTCAATGAAAGTAGTGAAGTCAACATTCTCTACATTTCCGTATTCTTGAAGATGGGACTATCAGAGTCAATGCTAAAACCATTGGAAGCATATCTCAAGGGTACTATTGATGGTGGTGTACTTGTGAAAGAATACATCGATTTGGATACAACTCATTTTTGTACAGTTTTCAAAGTTCGGATATGAATGAATGTCGCATATGTGAGGTCTCCAAATGTTCATTAATATATTATGGTATGAATCTAGATATTCTAGTATGAATATATTATTGATGCTTGATGCTTCAGCTTCATCAATATATAATGGTTAATATATATTTGATCTGTAAAACAAATAAACAAACATGATGTAGCCCAGTGGTACACGCACAATGGTGACTATGGTTTAATTACTGCTAAAACCATTTTTTTTAATTTAAGTGACCTTGATGATGAAGAAGATGACTAATTTCCAACTCAGTTGTCACGCGTACATAAATAAACGCCGTTTGAGCAAAATAGACTGAAAGGACTACTGTGACACTATTTTAATAATTAAAGGATCAACTTAGAACTTTTTAAAATTAAGGGACCAAAATGGACCCGAGATAAAGTTAAAGGACCAAAAAGGATATTTTGCCTAATAATAATTATGGCTAACCTCAAAGTTTAGATATCGTAAATATACTTATAGATTATTAGTCACTAACTATATCCCCGACAATAGAAGTTGAACTTACAAACTAAGAACTAGACCATAACTTAAAATTCAATATCCAATGCATTTTAACATATTTTTGAGTTCATTGACTATACATGTTAGTGGTGATGAGCTCTGCCGTCTTTAAGGGCGTGCAAGGCGGGCTATTGCACATGGTCTAAAATTTGTCACGATTAAACCTTAACCAAATAGGTCTTTATAAAATGTGTGTCATAGTTGAACTATAGTTAAATATGATCTATATTTATTTTGTCATAGTTAAACTGAGACTAATATACACCGAATCTCTGAAGAATTGAGACGACTCTAGTGATGAGAGAGTGAAAAATATACATGTAAGTAAATGGAAAATATATTATAATTTAAATCATACACTAAAAATTATTCCACCCACCCAACACCTGTGGATCTATTTAATAAAAACTATTGTTCCTTTTCATTTTCAAGACAATATTAAAAGTAAAAATATATGATTATTTCCTTTTTTTAAGATGATATTTGTTCTGAGTTTGCTAAAGACCCGGTGCAAGAGTTTAATCATATATATAAGCCCAATCAAGACTATACAACATATATAATCAACACATGTGAAATTCAAGGGGTATTTTTCTAATCTCTATTTTTCACTATATTCATCTTAAATTCTGAACTGAGTTGAGCGTTGGAGTGTCAACCTTGCAGGTCTATCCTATACCACCGTGTCGGAGATTAACATCGCTGATTCTAAAATCCTATATCATTAATCAACACCAATTATGGTTCCATAGCAAAACAATGGTGCCGTCTGTGGCAATTGATTCCTAATTCTCGTGAAATTCCACGAATAAATCATCCTCGATCCCAAGCCAAATCTCTATTGGAACCACCAACAAATGGAGATACTCACCTCCTAAGTTGCACCAAAGAGCTTTGCCGAATCCTCAGATCATGTTCCACCTCAACTATAGATCATTGATGAAATTATTTTACAATTTTACTTAAAATAATGTGTTAAAAAAACCGGATTGATGGATTTGGCCCATTTTTCTACTTCTATAAATATCAATAAATAATTTCATTTGTTATTGTAATTATTTATTTTTTATTATTAATATTTCTTTTATTTCATATTATATGATGTTTTGACTATTTAATATAGATTAAAAAATATAATTAATTTTATATTGAAAGAAGAAATCATTAGAACATTTACAAAATTATTATTCATTATTTTCATTAAAATTGTAAAATAATTTCATAATCTGAAACAATTTTTATTCTTTTGCAAAAGGATATAGGAAGCAATATTTTATTTAGGATCCACCCAAAGTTTTTTGTTTCGGTTATCAAAAACTTAGTTTACTAAAGTTAATTTCTTCACTGTCTTTTTAGTGGAAATACCAATTGAGTAATCATAATTGTAGATAATTTATAGTGTACACTTATTTAACAAACTTTCTTTGGATGATATGGTGGTGGATTTTCAACAACCTCCACCATCATCGACACTACTTAAATTTTTTAAAAAAAATTTGTATTAAATAATTTTAAAATATATTAAAAATATAATTAAAACTATTAATTTATTTTATTAAAAATATTAAATAATAAATTATCTTAATTGTCATTATCATATTATTAAAAAACAATTTTTTATTATAATTATTACTTTTACATCTAGAAGAATTAACAAAATCTTAAAGAAAATAAAATTAAGCATAAAAATTTGAATTTTAAAATAAAGAATCGAAAAGTAAAAAAACACTTAAATAGAAAAATTAAAGGTGTATTTAAATCTACTTTATAAAAATAATAACTTTTAAGATTTAAAAAACAAGTTTTAATTAATAATTTAATTATTTTATATATTAAATATTTTTTAGTGTTAAATATGTATATATGAAAAATGATCATAATGATGATGTACATGCACTTATCAAATAACTTTTTTATCTATTATGATACTATGAAGTGTATGACTCTAAAAAACTCTATCCATGCACGGTTTTATGTTTAATTTGTACTTTAGTTTATACAGTTTTTGAAATGTACCAACTCCGTAAATAAAGAGGTAACCCAAGGTCATATATGTAAATAAACAAATCAATGTGTTATGTTAGCATGACAATAATGTCGAAAATTATACCCATAGCATACCTCATGATTATTAATAATGAACATGGTGCATGTGTATAGCGTAGGCGCATTATAGACGCATTTTCTTTTCAATTTTATTTTTAACATATTTTGAAATAAAATTTATGAATATTTTATTACATATCTCAAAATAATTATCGCATGTAAAAAAAAAATTATCCTAAAATAAATGTCTAATATAATTTTAAATTGTATCCTCTAATTAATATTTATTATTTATTATTTTCCTCTTATTGCATTAATAATAATTGAATACACCAATAACTAATACGAATAGTTTGGTAAAAAAAAATTCTTTTATTTATTATATTTTTATAATTTGTATAAAAGTATCAAATATGACACTTATTTTCGGACGAAGAAAATATTTTATATAAAATTTATTTTTAAAATATAGAATTTATATAATTTATTTATTAAAATATAAATATTTGAGAAAATATTAAAAATATAGTGTTTATAATAGAGATGATAAAAAATACGAGAATTGAATTATTTATCGAATATCCACGAATAAAATTTAATAAGTTTGATTACAATTAATATAGGAATACATAAATAAATTTTATGACACCAGATATTATATCGGTTAATATTTATTAAAATTATTTAAATATTATTTTTTTAATTATAAATTTTTCTTTTTAGTTACAATTTAAATATTATTTTGTTAAATTTAAAACTAATTTTATTATTATTATTTTATTAAATATGAAATTATTATTATTATTATTATTATTATTATTATTTGTAATATCTTTAAAAAGAGTATAAATAAATTTGTTAATTATAATTATTTTATCTAAATAATAATATCAATGAATATCTGCAAATATTTTAAAATTCATCAACATCTATCTAATGGATGTCCGCAATGAGTATATGTCCGCAATGAGTATAGAATTGTATGTGTATTGTATTATATTTATCAAAGAAACGAGTAGGAAAAGACTAATATCTTATCCATAAATAACCATTTTCATCTTTAATTTATCTTCTTTTCCCACTAATTCATAGTCTTTTTTCACTGCGAATTTGATAAAATTTATATCAAATCATAATTAAAAAAAATTACATTTTATAACTTTTTAAAAAAGGTTACTTTTTCACTTAATATAATTTAAACAAATTTACTATGTTTCCAAATACACACGGTAGAATGCGATTTTTTCTATAATTAAATTAAAATGATTAAAATTTGTAGAGATATATTGAAATAAAACGCGAGTTCAACTGAACGGTGTATAAATATTTAATATATCAAGATAAAACGTAAATTCAAATGAGCAATGTAGAAATATTTAATATACAGGTATAAAATTCGAGTTCAATCGAGTGTTGGTAAAGATATTTATATATCGAGGTAAATGTGAATTTAAATGAGCGATGCAAAGACATTTGATATACTGAGGCAAAACACAAGTTTAAACGAGTAGTGGAGCGATATTTTTTATAGAGACACAACGCGAGTTCAAGCCAACGATATAAAGACATATGATACATCGAGGCAAATGTGAGTTCACACAAGTGATGTAGAGACATTTAATACGAGTGATGTAGTTAGATTTGATATCCTGATACAAAACGCGAGTTTAAATGAACAGTGTAACGATATTTTTACAGAGACCCAACTCAAGTTCAAATTAGCAGCGATGATACAAAACGCGAGTTTAAATGAACAGTGTGACGATATTTTTACAGAGATCCAACTCAAGTTCAAGTCAGCAGCGATGATACATAGTGCGAGTTTAAATGAACAATGTAGCGATATTTTTACAGAGACCCAACTCAAGTTCAAGTCAGCAGCGATGATACAAAACGCGAGTTTAAATGAACACTGTAAGGATATTTTTACAGAAACCCAACTCAAGTTCAAGTCAGCAGTGATGATACAAAATATGAGTTTAAATGAACATTGTATCGATATTTACAGAGACCCAACTCAAGTTCAAATCAGCAGCGATGATATAAAACGCGAATTTAAATGAACAGTGTAGCGATATTTTTACAGAGACCCAACTCAAGTTCAAGTCAGCAGCGATGTAAAAACATCTGATACATCAAAACAAATGCGAGTTCAAACGACTGATGTAGATATATTTAATATGAGCGATATAGATTCATTTGACATCTCGAGACAAACCACGAATTCAAATAAACAATGTCGAGATATTTGATATACTGAAACAAAACGCGAATTCAAAAGAACGATATCGAAACATTTGATGCGGGCGATGGAGACACATTTAATATACCCAATCAAAACCTAGCTCAAATGAGCAATTCTCCGCTTAAATATTCAATCTATGTGGATTTTTCCACTAATTGTTTTGATTTTGAGAAGAAAAAAAAAAGATTTGACTTCATATATATTCAAAGGCAAGAGAGAGAATGAATATAGGCAAAAAGAAAGAATGAAGAGAATTCAATCAGATCGAATACAATCTTGACGTCCGCAATGACTTTTTCTCGCTCTACTTTCTCTCTCTAAAATCACACAGTAACCACTTAGCAGCAGCAGCTACAACATAACAGAACAAGGCGTTTCACTGAGATTGAAGATGCTGATAACTCCTAATTCTCCTTCTACTACTACACTCATAAAACCCTAGACAAGTAATGGATGCCAATTCAATACCCAAGTTGAAAGTTCGAAACTTTTTGCTCCCTCTCAATTCATTGATCACTTCTCATATTCTCTCGCTCTTCAATTTCTCAATTTTTATCTCTCTGTGAGTTATACTAATTCTCAATTTATACTTTGATTATGTGTTGTCGTTTTTACTTCTTGGAATTATTTTGTTTTCTTTCAATTGAGGTTGGACTTGTTTTGACAGAAATTGTGGTTTTTTACTGATAGATAGCCTTAATTTGATTGAAGATGATTGTTTTTTTTTCTTTTGTAGTTTTTTTAATTGGTAATTAGTGTGTAGTGAATTGTTATTGATATCATTCTTGATGCAAATTTTGATGCTTTTGGTTATCTGTTTATTGGGATAGTGTTTATGTTGTGTGCTGGTTGATGGGTTGGATCTAAAAAGTCATTTGTTGTACAGAGATTCATGCCAATGATGTTTGAAGGTTGCTCGTTTACGGAAGTAGTGTAATTGTAATGTTATGAATCAAACATTGTTTCTTGGTTTTCTTTGTTCTATGGTTTGTGTTTGGTAAAATTCAATACCCAATGTTTCTGTTGAATCATAGTGAAGAATTTAAGGTTTTTTGGCCTTGGATTTTTGGTTGAAACACTGTCTGGATTGAGTTTTTTTATGCCCATTTTCTGATGACTTGCTGTGTTATGTTAGTTTGTTCTTGTTGAAATCATGTTTTATATAAGGTAGTTGTTCTGCTTAGGTGATTGCTCGAAGACCAAATTTTGAAACATGGTACCTCCGGGTCCAGGCCCATCAACCCCCATTGGTGGTGGTCCTCAGTCTCTCTCACCTTCACTAATGAGAACAAATTCAGGAATGTTGGGGGCTCAAGGGGCTCCCATGTCTTTGCAGACGTCTTTCCCTTCGCTTGTGTCTCCTCGTACTCAGTTTGGCAACATGAATATTCTAGGAAATATGTCCAATATGACTTCTATGCTGAATCAATCTTTCTCAAATGGAGTTCCAAATCACGGGCTCACGGGTCAAGGAAGTAGCCAACGTGGAGGGATTGAAAATGGAGGCGAAGCAGGCCAACTTTCCAGTGTTGGCAATGGAACGAGCTTCACTGGTTCTCCATCCTCATACGGACAAGCGAATATGGGGAATGCCGGTTCCTCTGGTCAAGTTCAGGGTCAACAATTTTCCAACCCTTCTAACAACCAACTGTTGTCAGATCATCAGCATTCTCAACATCTTGATCCTCAAAATTTCCAACACAGCCAGCAGTCAATGCAACAGTTCTCTTCTCTGAATACACAGCAGCAACAGCATTATCAATCAATGCGAGGAGGAATAGGTGGAATGGGACCAGTGAAGTTAGAGCCCCAGGTAAACAATGACCAACTTGGACAGCAACAGCTGCAGTCAATGAGGAATCTTCCTCCAGTGAAATTGGAACAACAACAAATTCAAACAATGAGAACTTTGGCACCAGTTAAAATGGAGCCCCAGCATTGTGATCAACCGCTATTTTTGCAGCAACAACAACAGCAACAACAGTTCCTCCACATGTCGAGACAATCTTCTCAGGCTGCTGCTGCTCAGATCAATCTTTTGAACCATCACAGGCTTTTACAGTTTCAACACCAGCAGCAACAACTTTTAAAGTCAATGCCTCAACAACGGTCTCAATCACCACAACAATTTCAACAGCAGAATATGCCTGCGAGGTCTCCTGTGAAACCGGCATATGAACCAGGGATGTGTGCAAGGCGGCTGACACACTACATGTATCAGCAACAACATAGACCAGAGGTAATAATTTATCTATATATTGGCTTTGTTCTGAGTGTCTATCATATACTCTATTAATAATAACTTTTGCACTTGAGTTTTATATAGGATAACAACATCGAGTTTTGGAGGAAGTTTGTTGCTGAGTATTTTGCTCCTAATGCCAAGAAGAAGTGGTGTGTCTCTATGTATGGAAGTAGCAGACAAACAACTGGAGTTTTCCCTCAGGTCCGTTACCAAAGAAAGCCTTACAATCCAGTTCTAATACCTGGATAATCATGTCTAAGTTCGTAACTTAATTATTGAATGGCGTGCTTAACTGTACTATGCTCTAGTGTTAGTATCTTGATTTTATTGTTGTGATTGCCAAGTTGTTATGTCTCAGGACCAAGTAACTAATACCGTATTGTCTTAAATGTTGCCATGGATATTCTTTGGTATTCAAGAAGCCAACTATAGTAGTCTCATTGATGCTAAGCACTAGTTTTAGCTAAATATGGATTCTTTAAATATTTTCAGGATGTATGGCACTGCGAAATATGTAATCGCAAACCTGGCCGTGGGTTTGGTAAGTTTTATTTTCTTGAGGTTCTTTTTCTGCATTTCATTATTCAGCCTCTTTCTATAATATTCTTCACCATATGAATGTTGGCCTCTTCACTTTTTCTATTAAATATATCTGTTCTGGATTCGTTGCAAATGTCATTCTGTTGCACTATCCTCCTTCTAACTGCTTATGTTTTTTCTGGGTTTTCAGAAGCAACTGTTGAGGTTCTTCCCAGGCTTTTCAAGATAAAGTATGAAAGTGGCACTCTGGAAGAGCTACTTTATGTTGACATGCCCCGTGAATATCATAATTCCTCTGGCCAGATTGTTCTAGACTATGCAAAAGCAATACAAGAAAGTGTTTTTGAGCAACTCCGTGTTGTTCGTGATGGTCAACTTCGAATAGTTTTCTCTCCAGAATTGAAGGTAGCGTACAGAAAATAAATACATTCAAATTATGTTGAAAAATGATTACATGTTATTATCATTGTTGGCATCCTCTATATGAAAAAAAAAGTTTAATCGACATTCTTTTATTTATCATTTCTTTTGCAGATATGCTCTTGGGAATTTTGTGCTCGGCGCCATGAAGAGCTCATCCCAAGAAGACTGTTAATACCCCAGGTTGCTGATTAAGTTTTTGCATCATAAATGCCTGTTACTATAAAGAATACATTAACTGTTTATTTAAAGTATATTGTAAGTTTTGAGATTGTTATTTTATAAGATACTTGCCATGGATTTAATAATCCTTGATTTTGTTGATAGTTATTATGTTATTATTTTACGAGAAATACCTTTTTGTAATGCCGGTGTTAAATTGTAGATGTTAATGGAGCAGAGTTTGGCTAATATATTACACTCTGATTATTCATTCTTATTATTACTTCATTTTTATTATCCACAGATTAGTCAGATTGGAGCGGTTGCCCAGAAATACCAGGCTTTAACTCAAAATGCAACACCCAGTATTTCTGCTCCAGAGTTACAAAATAATTGCAATATGTAAGTCCCTTTAGCTAAACATGTCAAAATTCTTGCTGATGCCAGTTTTCTTTATAACTAGAATATGTTCCCGATAAGTAGTTATAATTGTTAATTATGATGTAACTTCCTTGTTCCGGGACCATGGAATGAGCCATGTCTTATTTCCTTTTGATTAAGGATTTAATGCAAATGTTTCACAATGCTCACCTCTTCTTTTTGGTGGTTCACCATCGTGTATACAATAGACCTGTTTGCTGGTATTTATTTGATTTCTCATTGATGCTACAGTTTAGCTTGCAAGAGTCCTCTCTCTTGATCTCTATTTAGTCTAACTTAATTAGGGTTGCGTTTTGTTGTATTGCCCCCACCTATAAACACAAGATATCTCTTGGCAATGTGAGACTAAATCCACCCCTTCAAACCCACCACAATAAAGGTGTTGGGGGCTGCAATGAAGGCAAGCCAAATGCCGCAATTAAGGCAACTAGGGGTGGACCGCAATTAAGGCGGAAATTCCAACAGTTTCTCTTTTTCTTTTAATAACGCTATAACCTTCTTTTCCAGGTTTGTTGCGTCAGCTCGTCAATTGGCTAAAGCCCTAGAAGTTCCATTAGTTAATGATTTAGGATATACAAAGACATATGTGCGCTGCCTACAGGTATGTTTCATTCTTATGACATTGCTTATATTATTGTTTTGATCTTAAGTATACACATTAACGAGAAAATATGCATCTTTATTTGGTTTGTGTGGAACTGCCGTATCTTTTATGGCGCCATCAAAAACCTTTATTTGAAATGCTTATTTTGGATATTTGCGAACAAATCACCCCACTCGTCCTTGCTTGTTTTGAATAGGGAATCCTTGCTTGGGTTTATATGGCTCAATATGACTGCAAAATATAACAGTCTCTCTTAATTCTCTGCATACTACATTTTCCTGAATCAATCTCTTAACAGGGTCTTCTCTCAAGAGAGGACTTGCCTTTTTGTATTTTTGTGGCGAGTGACTGTCATGAATGGAATACACACATCAGGAATTCTTGCCATTTGTACAAAAAGAGAAAGACGAATCCGTCTTTTCTTTTTATTGCTTTTTTGCCTCATGCTGCAGCAATAGTTTTTCTCTTAGGAGCTAACCTAGAGATTTTTTTTCTTCCAATGAACTCTACTGTGGAAACATAACAAACTTTGTTGTTTACTGTTTATGATGCAGATATCAGAAGTGGTAAATAGCCTGAAAGACTTGATAGATTACAGTAGAGAAACGGTGACCGGACCCATGGGTAAGTTAATAGTTTAAGTGGCTGATTTCTAATGCTAATATAGATATCAACATGACAATTAAACAATGTTTTATTTTAAGTATTCAACTGTGTTTGATCCGACCTGTGTGTGTGGATGCGTGTGTTTTATTGTTATATTAATAATTATTGCCAGCTGTTTGATCGTTCTGATAGGGATTGTGATTTAATTCTTTTGCTTTATTTTTTACCTTCTTTCAGAGAGCTTGGCCAAGTTCCCTCGGAGAACAGTTAATTCATGCGGAGTTCGTAATCAAGCGCAGCAGCATGAAGATCAATTAAAACTACAGCAGCAGCAACAGCAAATGATGGTGCATAACTCAAATGGAGATCAAAATCCAGTGCAAGCTGCTGCCATGCAAATTGCATCCAGCAACGGTATGGTTAGTGTAAACAGTTCTGTCAACTCAGCGTCTGCATCAACAACCACAAGCACTATTGTTGGACTTCTCCACCAAAACTCTGTGAATTCTAGACAAAATACAATGAACAATGCAAGCAGTCCGTATGGAGGTTGTTCTGTTCAGATTCCATCTCCAGGTTCCTCCAGTACTGTTCCACAGACCCAGCCAAACTCATCCCCTTTTCAGTCACCGGCGACACCATCCTCATCTAATAACCCCCCACAAACACCTCGTTCTACTTTAACGCCTCCCAATCAAATGAATACAACAAATCCAACAGCTAATATTCCACTCCAACAACATCAATATCAATCATCTCTTTCTGGTGATGCTGACCCAAGTGATGCTCAAAGTTCAGTCCAGAAAATCATACAGGAGATGATGATGTCCTCGCAGATGAATGGTACTGGAGGAATGCCAGGTTCTGGTTCTCTAGGAAATGACTTGAAGAATGTAAGCAATATTCTGCCAATGAGTGCGAATACAGGGCTCAATAATGGTAACGGCGCAGTGAACAATAATCCAGGTGCCGGTAGTTATGGAACAATGGGGTTCAGTCAATCCACTATGCCTAATGGAATGAGAGCTGCTATGGTTAATAATTCAATCATGAATGGAAGGGGAGGAATGGCATCCGTTGCACGGGATCAAGCTATGAATCATCATCAACAGGATCTGTCAAACCAATTGCTAAGTGGTCTAGAAGCAGCGAATGGTTTTAATAATCTTCAATTTGATTGAAAATCTTCTCCATGGTGTGGTTTTTAACATCTTCTTGTTCAACATTATGAGCAGTCATAGAATTGCATTCCGCAGAAGATTTCAGCAGAATGCAATTGAATAGTGATAGGGGCCAATATAGGATTTTATATATAAGAATTTAGAAATGAAAGTTTGATGGCTGGTTGTGTGGCTTATGGGGCTGATTTTTTCTTGTGAATTCAAGTGTAACTTTGTACTTTAATTTCTGTACTGTCATGGGTTTTTTACAGACTCGCCATTGATAAACACACATAATCGAGAAATCGAGAAAGGTAACAAGTTTTGTCCTACAAAATTAACCTGTTGTGTTCTTGAGAGTAATTAGATATCATCCCAAGCAATCATCAATTTGAAAGTAAACACCATTCAAACATTGAAAGAAGTTTGTTTATCCAATGTAAACTTTACAAAATGATGAAAAACAAAAGAAATATACAAGGATTATTCAATGTGTTGAATCCATAGATTGAAACATAACCCTTACATATAGTGATGATAAAGATACAAACTACCTTTTGCCTTGTAAGACATGGAAAAAAGAATGGGATAAAATGAAAATCAGCAATGTCACTATTGTCATTTCTTCCATCCCATTCCATTCATTTCTGATATTATAATGCATGTCATAAGAGTATCACTTTTTTTCTCAGTTCATGCATCAAATATACTTTTCCACTTTTTCAGACAGAGTAGCCTTAGGAACTGCACCAATTACACTGTCTTTTTTCTCTCCATTCTTGAAAAACAGAACAGTTGGTATGCTTCTGATTCCATACTTTGTTGCAGTGTTTGGAGATTCATCTGTGTTGAGCTTGTAGCACTTAATTTTTCCAGCATACTCTTTGGCTAATTCATCAATTATAGGCGCTATCATTCTGCATGGACCACACCATGGTGCCCAAAAATCTACAAGCACAGGTGTTTCACTTCCAATCACAAGTTCATCCCAGCTTGAGTCATTCACTACTTGAACTGCCAAGTTTGAGCAAGTACATGAGTTACTTCATTACACATACACCACACACAGGACATTCTTTGAGGACATGACTCAAAATTTGTCACAGTTAATCGATAGATAAATAGGATATCATAAAATATTTGTATAACGGCCCCTATTTTTTTCCACGTTTACCTCTAAAAACTTAAGACAGCCTCCAAATCCAGAGATTATAGCAGTACAAATAATGCAAATACTAGGTTTATGTCTATCTAGCCACAATATTCTGAAGAAGTTTTTTGATACTAAACTATTGATAATGGAAAGTAAAAACCAGAAAACAAGGTGAGAAAAGTGTACCTTCATTTACAGCTTCACGAGCATTGCAAACAAAACGTGATTTTCTATAAGCAACACCAGACGGAAGTGAAACTGTTGAGTTCAGCAAAGCTTTCTTGAATCCTACTTTTTGAGGTGAGAAAACAAGCTTTTCCCTTGAAGATGAAAACAATGGAGGAAGACAATGAGGTCTTGGTGTGGATACTCTTAAACAACTCTCAAGGGCCATGTTATTTTCTGTGTATGTAACTCTACTGAATAGTTTGGGGAAAATGAAGGGAGGGTTTTCAGCACTTGTTGTGGATAAGCTTCTAGTGTTGTGGTGGTTTTTAATTTGTTGGGTATGATGAAATTGTGAAGTGTGTTTGTAAGTGGATATTATTTGAGATTGTGAGGTTATGAGATGGCTTGGATTCATGTGGATGTTATTTAGGTTTTCAAACCTCTCTCTACTTTTGTCCCACTAAAAAGTACTTGTACACATTATATAAAATTCTTTTCTTTTTCTGGGGGGTTTTGTTTCACATTTTAGTAGGGAGGTGTAAATAAAACTTTACAAATTAGATTTAAAAATAGAGATCAAATTTAGAAACTCTTTATGCGAGCTTAATGAAAAGTTTATTGACTATTTGAATTTAATTATTTAGTTAAAATTCATTAACTATTGGATCTAGGTTTGAAAGGTTTGATCATGTTGTTCTTGTTAATTTTACATAGTAAATTGGTGAGGATTTCTTGATTTTATTGAACATTGTTTATTGCACCTCATATATTACTCATTCACCATAACGGAATTTTAAAAATATTCTTAAAATCTAAAAATAAAATCAGAATGTACCCTAAACACAAACTCTATCTCAGAAACATGTGAAATAGAAGTAAAAAATAAGTCCGGAGATTGAAATTTAAATTCATTTTTAATCACAACAAACTCAATCTTAGAAACACGGCAAATACAAGTAAAAAATAAGTTCAAAGATTGAAATCCAGATTCAACTTCGAATGTTAATATTATGACACATTTATTCGAGTGTGCACATACAATCTTTCCCTCCACATTCCATTACTTTTGAAACCAACTTCTTAACTTCTCTCAAGAGCAGAGCAAAACTCTCGCTCATTTGAATCAAACATTTTTTTCAATCTTGCTTTCAATATCTACTTATGTTCATTCAAATCAAATACTTCATCAACTTCTACGCCTTCAAATTAAGCACATTCGTCTCTCATATTTGATAAGTTTCTCATATCTTAACTTTTTATGATTTTTTATACACGTAACTCCTTAATAGCTTAATAGATTATAGTTAAGCTACATTAGATTATATCCAATAAAAATGTAATTCCTACTTAAATTTGGTATAAAATTGGGACAATTGAGGATTAAGGTTGACGTTTCGTCTGGTTTTTACTCTCTGCGTGTAATCCAAATTTCCAAATCCAAACCCTTAATATGAATAACAAAATCTGAATTTCTCTATTTATATTTGTGTTTATGTTTCTTACTTCTAAGGATGATAGTTTGACTCATCCCCAATGGGTATCCACAATTAGTAGGGTAAAAATCCATAAAAATGGGAACAGGCACGAGCTCGGGTAATTACCCACTTAAATAAGCAGAGATGTGCACCTTAGTACCCACCACGCCCCATACCCGCGCAATATATATTTATATATTTTAAAAAATAAACGTCTATCAATTTTTAAAAATACAACAATTTTAAACTACTACATATTTAATATAAGTGATTGTAGCGGTAAATTCATGATCATCGAGCTATGGATAAGCAAGACATCAAATAACAAGAGTCGCCACCGCGCTTTTATTGTTTCCAAGGGAAAAGGGAAAAAGTATGAACAAAACCCAAAAGTAAGAAGTTTTCAAATCAAAACTAATAAAATGTCAGAGATTACAGGTAAGGGGGTTGGTTACATAGAGGGAAGGTGTTAGCACCCAAAGTGTCCTAGGTACTCCTAGGGAGCCCTTTTTTGTGTGCATATGTATTTTGTACAAAGTGATGTTTACAAACAAATAGAGTGAGGGGATGAGAAGAGAATTCATTAATTATATTTTTGTGTTTGACAAGACCTTCGGACTTGTGCCTACGTACCAACATAAAAATGAGGGATCAAAACATCGTAGTTCGTGATACAAATTTCAAAGTGGATGCATAGCTTTTAACAAAAATTTAGTTTGAGAGGCACCAAGGCCTAAAAATGGTTTGAATGAGTTAGTTCTTTTTGGCTTTTTGAAAGTTTAAGTCAAGTATGGTTAAGTCTATTTACAAGTTTGATTAAGAAAATAAGTTTAAAAATGCAATGGCATAAAGCCAAAGTTTCTAGTTTGCAAAGTGGTCAAAGTTTAGAACAAAACTAGTTCAAGCAAAGAAGAATTTTTAAAAAAGGAGAGAGAGATTTTGAAATTAAAGAAGTGGGGAAGAGATGAAGAGACTAATCCTATGCACAAAATTAAAAGTTAAGAGTTGAAAAGATCTGACCAATGGGTAGCAACCCAATAGACAAGAATGTCTTATAGAAACCCAAATTCCCTTGGACATTTTGAATCAAGCAACACACAATGCATAATTATCAATCTTGAAGAGCAAGGCATCAAATAAAGATAGCCACATCCAAACTTAGACACTCCATGATCTTCTTCAAATTAATCCATGTAGCAGATGAATTCCTCAAGTCACAGGTTCAAAATGACAACTTCACAATGATCATGTTGCAGATGAACTCAAAGGGATCTTCAAAGATGTACCATATGAAGCTTCAAATTACAAGCACTTGGTTACACACATGTTGGAATTGGCCAAGTCCTTTAGCATAAGGAGGTTACTTAGATTCTAAATCCAAATTGTCCAAGATCAAGTCAACAGTCCACACAAAAGTTTTTTAGGGTTTTTGTTCTTATTATGTACATTAATGGTCAAAGACCACACAAACAAGAAAATATGCACAAACAAGATATATCACACAATATGGTCCAAATGGACACAGTGAAAATTGCACTAACATAAACAATTAGAATGGTATGAATAATGGCAAATGAATAGAACATAAAAATTAAAGTGCATTAAAATAAAGGATTTAAAATTAAATGTTAATTGTTAATTAATTAGAAGTTAGTATTATTTTGCTTTTGCTTTTCTTAAAGTCATTCTTTGGAGAACACTCAACCCACTTATCACAAGCATGGATCCTTGAGCCAAGACATCTTCCAAAGGAAGGAAAAAAGGGTCAAGTTTCCACACAATACCATAAAAGAGAGGAGACTTACAATCTCACTAACTAGAATGCTATGCCTTTTTGTGTAAAAAATTTAGCACTATGTTAAGCAATCGTAATTGGACTTATGTAGAAGTCACAACTATTTGAGGTCGGGCAATAGAATTTTGGTGTTAATGCATGTTAGAGACATAGTATAATGGACTATGCTCATGAAACATACCACACATAAAAAGAATATGCAAAAGAGGTGGCATAATCTCATCCATACTCATGTTGATTTTTCAATCAACTAGCTTTAGGACTTTGAGATATCATAGGCCAAATGAAATGGATGCATAAAGAAGGGGAATTAGATGAAGAGGGAGGGGAATGGATCAAAACTCAAATTGGTCAAAGGAGGACTTTTACCAAATTAATATCATTCATTCATTTTGGGAGATGGAATGTACATTCCATCAATCCCCTAAATCTAATGATATTAACCTAGCAAAGTCAAATCAACCTTGACCAAGGCCCAACAACACAAGTCAAACTTACACAAACCATCATAAGAGGTCAACACAATTATTTGACATTTATTCAATTTAAAAATACTAAAATAAGGCATTTAAATTAAATATGGTTTGCCAAATTCCTAAAAACCTCATCAAAATACCAAAGAAATGACCATGAGATTTATTATAGGTCAAACAAGGTCAAAGGACCTTGGAGAAAAAAATTCAGAATTTTTAAAGACTTAAAAGTATTTTTAAACAATTAAAAATAATCACAAAATCAATTAAATCATGAAAAATATTAATAATGACCCAAAAAATAATTTTAATTCAGAATATGAAAGAGGAATTTATTTAAATTTTTTTGGTGAAACTCTCATATTTTTTGGATCAATATTAAAATTAATATGAATTAAAACAAAAATCAAAAAAACGTGAGCCACTTGGTCTCCCTCATTAATTGAGGTGGCGGATCAAGTGGTTGAGCGCGTGCAATCCACCATGCACTTGAGTCAACTAATCACACGTGTGGTAATCAGTATGTATGCTCAGGATTAAAACATTTTGAATGGATCCTGTGGCTGGGAGACGTGCCAACGCACCGCCGGAGCCAGAGCTCCGGTCTTCTTCTCCGGTGGACCTCACCGGACTGGTCCACCCTCAACCATCACCAGAATAAAAAAAGAGGACATGATCTGAAAGAAAAATGGCGTAGAGCACGAATCTGACCTCAATTTCAACTAACTCAAAATATATAAAAAGATATGAGGAGTTGAATTTTGAGGTGTGTCAACTGAGTTGCTTCGATTTGACCTCAAAGCAACTCAATCTTCTTGCCTACATTGGTAGGACTTCAGACAACCAAAGATTCAAGAGAATTGATGAGAATTGAGTGAGAATCGAAGAGAAGAAGTTTTCTGAAATTTACCTTCAATACTGTGCAGAAATGGATCTTGCTTGCTTCAACCTTGATCTGATCACACTTGAGAAGCTTGCAGGAGAGGTTTGGAAATGGTACAAAGCTTTGGATCCTGGAGTTCTTGAATCTCTAAACAGTGAGATTCAAACTCAATTTTCAAGTTGAAAATTATCAGGTTTTCCTTTGAAATGTGAGGGTTTCAATTGGGGGGCAAAGCTGGCGCGCAAGGTGTGTTTGAATTGAGCTCAAAGGCCTTGTATTTATAGCATTTGGGATTGATAATTGCACACTTGAAAAATTGCTAAATTTGGCAATGTGATGCACATGCTTGCATGGGCGTGTACAGGCCCATGAAGCAATCCATTTTGATCCATATCCAACTGTTCTGGAGTTCAAATGAGGCTTGAGTGGCAAGGCAATGATATGTGGAGTTTTGGACATTTGATTTTCTCCAATGATACAACTCAGTTAAAGCCATGCGCAGACCTAACAAACTTCATCCAAAATGTATGAACTTGGGTTCTTTGGAAATCTTAGATCAAGGGGAACAAGTTTGATGTTGAACACTTTTTCATTTGGAACTTGGATCATGGTGAATTTGAAGGTGGAAGTTTGGAAATTTCAACATGTTGAAAAAATTTCTAAGTGTCAAGCCATATATCTCAATATTCCACCTTGCTTAACTTTTTATGTGAGCTTCAAATGAGAAAAGTGTCTTTATCAAAGTTGTAGATATTTCAAAGACCTTCAAAATTGTCACCAATTTCATTTCATTTGGATTTAGAATGGTAGAGTTATGCATTTTTGAAGTTTGGAAAAATCACTTGTCCAATGGTATAGGTAAAAAATGACCTATAATGTATCCTCATATCACATGCTCATAAAAGTTGATTTAGCTCTCAATCAAAACATCAAAGTTGAAGTAGGAATCTTGGATTTGATTGTGAAACTTGAAAATATTTCATATCATAAAAATTGAGCCAGTTATGTCCTTGGGAAGTTGATTTTCAAATTAGGGTTTAGACAAAATGAACTATAATGTTTCAACATAGAAAATGATTTTAAAAGCAAAAATAGCTCTAGGTATCAACATGGAAGTTGTTTGGAATGCCATTTATAGTAACTTTTCTCTTGGAATAATTTTCATATGGTGAAAATTGTAGGAGATAGCGTCTAGGGAGACCCAGTTTTGATCAGATGAATTCATCTGGCCAACCACCATCAACCAACTTGCTAACCTTCAATTATTTTGACTTTATTGGCTTATGGTGGATCATATATGCATAAGATGATGAATTTTTAAGTGTACCTTGATAAATTTGATCAATTAGTGAGATGACTTGTTGAAGAAGTTACTCAAGATACCCGGACAAACTAGGGTTTCCAAGGCAAACCACTTTCAAACTCTTGAAGAATACTTGATCAAAATCATATGTAGGAATCATTGGGACTCATATATGATGCTTATAACCATTTGTGGATCAATCCTTAGTTGTGCTCTTTGCCATGAGGGTCTTAAACCCTAGGTGTGGACTTGATAGATCAATGAGGATCATGCCCTACCTACAAAAAGTTAGGCAAATACAAAGACATATTTTTGGTATTTTGGTTAGTAAAATGATGATATACAAGTATGATACAATCACATAGTGCTAGGTGATCTCTCCCAAAACAAACCCAATGAGAGAGAGGTAAGGAGGATGCCAAGGTATGATCCCAATTCTAATACATATGATGATATTGCATGAGGGATCTTAGGGTCAAAATTGGGGTCTTACAGTGATCATTTATTTTATAATTCAATAATAAATTTTTTTAAAAACTTTTTAATTTTTTTAAACACTTAAAATAATATGATCATTTATACTTTATATATTTATTTTTATTAGAAATGCGAGTAACAGGTACAGACACTTATATACCCATAAGGTATGAGTAGGGGTGCCAATGTTGGTACCCAAGCTTGTATGGGTTAGGTATAAGAATTTTTTCCAATTGCGGGTATGGGGACGGGTACTATAGTACCCTACCCCAACCCTGCCCATTTTTCATCCCTACTTACTTCTGTTTGCTTATACATTGTTTCCGCTTCTTTGATTAATTATGATATGCTTTTCTTGTTCGATTATAGAAATATGGATGGCGACTAACAACGATACAAACACTATCGGTTGTTCCAACATGCTTCAATGTGTTGTGAAAAATATAAATTGATGGTTAGAACTACATATAAGACTACACTAAGGATTTTCTATGTGCGTGCTCAATTATCCCACTAAGGGGTAATCCGACAACCGAGCCATCCCAACTTGCTATTGATCGCATCCTGTTAGATGATATTTATTTCACACCGTCATACACGACTCTTGGACGTGATATCCTAATACTATGGATGTATGACTTGTGAATCTCAACTTATGTACCCACATATAACTGAGCGAGAACTACGTCAGTTCGGATATCTACATGGTATATCATTGTTCAATAATCAAAAGTAAGTATTGTTTGTATCGTATCCACAAGGACTGGTGCAATATCACTTAAGTTAAACAATTAATGGGGTTTTAAGTGAAATGTTTATAGGATATTCGATTGTGTGAATTAAAGAAATGTAATAATGGTAAGTGTTTGGGAAATTAAACAGATAGATAAGCTTGTCGGGATTATATTTCATTAACCTATATCACATGTATTCTCTTGGTCGATTGTATGAATCCTAGTTATTAATTGTTATTATTACATATCGCTCACCGACATCGTTAATATCTAAACAATGGCGAGGGTTCTACAGTATTATTTAATCAACGATCTCTCAGCTTATTAATCAATACAGTAGGATTAAGAATCAATACAAGGAGTGAATATCAAATCCAAATATATGTCTAAAGTTTAACTTTAGATAGATGATGATCTTAAGTCGGGATTCAAAAAGTATTTCTCAACATCGATTCAAATCCATAAAAATAACATGTAAATAAAGATAACATCAATATTGATTCATAACTAGTAATGATCAGAAGAAATGCATATGATTATTGTCAACTTACGTATAATGCCAACAAGAGAGGAGTTAGCTACTCATGGTAGCTTAATACAAATGAGAAGAATGGAGATGAATCATAATCAATCTTGATTTCCATATGATCTATGCGTTTCCACCTTCGATTCGTCAAGTTCTCACTTTTTCCTCTCAAGCAATGTTTCTCTCTCTGAAAATTGATGTCCAAGTGTAACAGAAGTGAAAAAGCTTTTTATTTTGCTGTTCTGAATGGCTTATATACTAGACAAGAAATCACATATGCGCTAAGCCCTAGAAATTCGCGCTAAGCACCACATCCTTGCTTTACCATGAAGCAATCAGCCACATCAGCATTGCTAAACTGCGTTGTCTCGCTTAACCCCATAAAGCCAGGCTAAGCGAGCTCTCTCCACAACCACACAATTTTTCTTCCTTTCTCCCGCTTCAAGCATGCTTGAAGCATAACCTTATGGGTTGTGTGAGTGCAACTTATGTAAGATGTGTTTTGTATGAAGTCAAAACTATGATACTTTCGTGTTAATATATATTGGATGGTATCCTCTGATTCTTTATGTGCACCCTAGAATTATAAAGCATAAAAGTATTTGGAAACAACTTGGAAAATGTCTCATACATCAAACATGCATGAAAAATCATTTTTGTAAAAAATTACACTATAGGTCGACACAAGCAATTACAGGTCGACCTATGGAAAAAAATTCCTGGCTATAGGTCGATACATGCATTCTATAGGTCGACACATATGCTGCAGTATTAAATCCTATAGCTTTTGTCTCATGTGCCGAGTCTTCAGGTCGACACATAACTTTTATAGGTCGGCCTATCCGATGTAATTTTTCAAAAGTTCATATTTTTTTCAAGTCCTTTGCATTCCCTTTTTCCATAAATCATCCATGCATATAAATACTTCATACATACATCATTCTCTAGTAAGGTTCCTAGAGTGAGTAAAACCTATATGAATCCAGGATTTCAAAGCATCTCATCATCTTCAATTCAATCTATGCATACACACAATCAAACTACACATAATAATTTTTTGATTGGGTGTCATCTAGATTAGGCTTAATAATGTCTAATTAGGTTGTTGTACCGAGAATATTGGGTTGAGACCTTTGAGGGATTCAAATAAGAAAACCGAGGTGGGGGTTTTCTTCAAGATCTTTAGGGTTTGAAGGTTTTGGACAAGATTGTGCAATTCGAATCGGATCCAGTGAAAGCCTTGGGACTAGATGTGTTGTGAAATGAAGTAGCGTGAAATGGTGGATCATGTTGACAAATATTGGGTTCAACAAGTGTGCTCTTGGGATTAATTCAGCCGGGTGAAAGCCTTGAGACAAGGAGGTTGTGCAAGGAAGTAGCAACAACAGGTGAATTGAAGTGGCATTGTTGGTTACATGATCATGTGCTTAGGATTAATCCAGTCAGATAAAATCCTTGGGACAAAAGGTTCCTTGTAAGGAAGTAGCGACAACAGGTCAATTGAAGCAACATGGTTAGTTACTTGATTAAGATTGATTAAGGTTTTTGGAGGTGCTAGAGTCAAGAACAAACTTAGGGTTTGTGGGATTTGATTTCTCGTATGTTGTATACACATATTTGCAAAGTAAGATTTATTATATTAATATCTTAATTAGAATTCAAATTGAGGGTAGATGTACCCATATCAAGGTCGATTGGGGAACTGCCTAAATAAATACTTGTGTACCCTCTTTCTCTCTCACTCTATCTCTTTTATTTTTTGGTTTGAAATTTGTTGATTACTTTGATCTCTTGAACAACATTGTTTGGATAATAACTTTAGAATCATTTGTTAAATTTGTGTTGTTGTAGTAATCACATACCATTTGATAGTGATTGGATTTCTAAGAGCTACAAACAATATACTAATATCCAACCTTTGTTGATCGCACACAAAGTGTTCGACCAAATTGTTTCAACTAGTTTTTTGTGTGTTGTCATCATTGAAGATAAACCTTTACTATAGTGGAGTATTCAATTTGTTGTTTAAAGTGTTGTTAATCAACTTGTGGATTATCATCATACCATTGACACCTTTACGCATATCCGAGCTATTCAGTAGTAGGTTCGGTTAGATGATTTTTGATCTGGGAAATATTTGAAACTTGCTTCCCCGCCATAAAATTTTCTAAATCAAATTTTAAAATAAATTTTTAACTTGGGATTTATTCATCTCCCTCTAGATCTAGGCCTATCGTCTAAAAAGTGGTATCAGAGCTTCGATTGTTTCTGATCTTTAGATTTTCTTATTAGATAATGGCTATCGAACTTAAAAGAGCGTATAATAGAACACCTATTTTCACCAGTGAAGATTATGGCTATTGGAAAGCTTGTATGTGTATCCATATCAACTCTGTTGATAAATGTGTATGGGACGTCATCACCAATGGTCCTAACAAAATTACAATGACCAATGGTGAAGGCGTCATAGTACCAAAACCGAAAAATCATTGGAATGATAATGATAGGAAGTTGTGGTCTCATGATTGTAAAGCACAAAATATTCTCATAACCGTATTAGATGCTGATGATTATTATCGTGTCTCTCATTATGAAACCTCCAAAGTTATGTGAGATGCATTAGAATTTTCCCGTGAGGGAACTAGTAAGGTCAAATAAGCTATAATCAACACATTAAACGAAGAGTTTGAACTCTTTCGTATGAAACATGGTGAAACCATTGTCGACATGAAAAAGAGATTCACACATATTATTAATAGATTGGATGCTCTAGGTAATCCTATCTCCAATGTTATTGCTACTAACAAGGTTTTAAGATGTCTTAACAAGGAATGGTAACCCAGGGTCAACGCGATTAAAGAAGCGAATGATCTTAAAGCACTTGATCTTACTACTTTGTTTGGTAAATTGGAAGAACATGAGCAAGAACTCACTTGCTTAGAAAAACATAAAAAATAGTATGAAAATATGATGAAGAAGGAGAAAGGTAAAGACAAGGAAGAGGTGAAGAAGTCCATTACTCTAAAGACTTCTAGTTTTAAGTCCTCAAAGAATGAGCCTAGTGAGTGTGAAGAAAGGGATGAGAAGAACTTCGATGATGGTGATGTTGGGCTATTTGTCAAGAGATGCCAAAGGTATATTTGGAAGAACAAAGTCAAGCACTCCGAAGGAAACTTAGCCAAATCTAGAAAGGAGTTTAAGTCTTCAAAAGATGGTGAGAATAGGAAAGGTAAATTTAGAAGCTCTTGTTATAATTGTGGTGAAATTGGTTACTATAAACCGGAATGTCCCATGATTAAGAAAGACAAAGAAAGAGGGCATCACAAGAATTCTATTAAATCTAGAAGAGGTTATGTAGCTTGTGATAGTGAAAGTGATTTCTCAAGCGATGAAAGCTCCACTTCAAGTGTAGAATTGGGCCCGAATTGTCTTATGGCAAATGGATGGAAGAAAAAACAAGTAAGTCCTTCTAAACTTGAGCTTACTAGTGATTTATCATATTCTCAATTAAAAAATAGCTTTGAAAATCTTCATAGAGAGGCCTTAAATGATTTTAACAAATTAGCTTCACATGAAAAAGTATTTTTACACTTAGAAGCTAAAGTGTTAGAATCCGAAAGGAAGTTGGAAGATATTAAGAGATCTATGATATATATTCAAAGTGACAAGAATGAGGATGAAAAACATTCTAGGTTTGATTGTGAGTATTGTCAAAATGCAAAAAGAGATAAATACTCTTCACGTTAAATTAGACAAAGCCTTACAACCAAAAATTGCTTATGCTATTGATTCGTCTAAGTATGAAAGGTCTTTGAACCATTAATATAAGAAACACAAATTTGTTAAAAAGGAGTCTAATAGCAAAGGCACATATCATCATAACTTGGCTTGCCTCTATTGTTGTAGGAAAAGTCATACCATTGAAAAATGAAAATTTAGGAAACTTCTAGTTCCTAAAGGAGCCTTTCAATGGTTGCCCAAATGCAACCTTATTTTCAATCACCCCCAAGGATCCAATGAAGATTAGGTACCTAGAACTTGTTGTTAATTTTATAGGATAAATGTATTAGATCTATAAACAAAGTATGTTATCCTATTTGTGGATACTCAATACATGTGACATGTTACATCTCCCTATTTCGTTGACTTTGTGGCAAGGAAGAATGGTTATGTGACCAAAATGAATCAACTTCTAGTGTTTTTTAATTGGTAAAAGTGTGTTGATTACTATTAATATTTTATCCTAGAAATATCGAGATAAGTGTTTCTTTTCATGATATAGGTATATCTTCACAAGTCATTCTCAATGAAACCGAAAAAGGAATTGATCAGCCTAAAGCGGTAGAAGGTGAGAAGGAAGAAGATAACGATTGTGAAAAGGCGAAAGTTGAAAGTCCTATTGCAGTGGATGATTTATCTTTGACTTGGGGAACCTCCAATGATCATCAAATCAATAATATTCTTGGATACATTATTAATCGTACTTTGTCAAAGAGAAAAATGATAAGATCGTTGTTGTCTAAAGGTTGTATGGCATGTTTTGCATTTATTCCAACTTTCGTTCGAGAGTTTCTTATGGGATGCATGTGCATCCTCCGTGATTCATACAATGAGGTAATATATTTTCAACTTTTGCATTATAAAGAAGTTCTTTCTTTTTCCTGTTTATTTTTCAAAGCTTATGCTTGCTTGGAAGATTTCAAGTTTATGTCGATGATATTATTTTTAAATCCACTGACATGTAACTTGTAAAGGAGTTTTCTAAGCTTATGCATGGAAAGTTTGAGATGAGCCTTATGATGGAGTTGAATTACTTCCTTGGCATTCAAATTAAACAACTCAGTGAAGGGTCATATGTATGTTAAACCAAATATTGCAATGACTTGCTAAAGAGAGTTGGCATGAAGGATGCAAAGTTTATTGACACTTTTATGGCCAAAAATTAAAACTTGGAAAGGAAGGAAAATGGTAAGGATGTGGAAGTGAAGAAATATCAAGGTATGACCGGTTATCTTATATATCTCACTGCATCTAGGCCAAATATAATGTTTAGCGTCTGTATGTGTGCCCGATATCAACCGGCTCCTAAGGAATCCTATCTCAAAGCTGTCAATCACATTTTTAGGTATCTTAATGGTACTTCAAATTATGGGCTTTAGTATTCCAAAGGTAGTGATTGTAGCTTAGTTGGTTACACCGACTCTGATTTTTTCCGGATGAAAATCGGATAGGAAAAGTACTAGTGGGACTTGTCATATATTTTCAAATTCCTTAGTCAGTTGGCATAGCAAGAAACAAGTTTCGGTCGCATTGTCAATTGCCGAGGCGGAATACGTAGCGGCTGGTAGTTGTTGTGCTCAAATTTTGTGGCTTAAACAACAATTACTTGATTTTGATATAAAATTAAGCCGTATTTCGATTATGTGCGACAACACTAATGCCATTAACCTAACTAAGAATATGGTGCTACATTCTCGTACTAAGCATATTGATAATTATCATAATTTCCTACGTGATCATGTTGAGAAAGGCGACGTTGTTTTTGAGCATGTTGATAGTAAAAATCAACTTGCCGATATTTTTACAAAACCACTTGCGATTGAACCCTTCTTTAACATTTGACGAGAATTAGGGATTCTTGACATCTCAACACTTGCCTAAATGTTATGTTAATGCACTTTGAATATATCTTGTCCATCTAACCTTCTTTGAAAGACATACTTCATAAGAGTGCATTCCTAATCATTTCACAAGCAAGCTATTATCGTTTCATTTTCCGTTTTCGTGTAAGCTTTTCTTTCCGCATGTTGTTTATGGTCCATATAATTGATGTTCTTGACGTATAAGATAATTAATATATGATCACTTCCAACAATGTCCAATTGATGCATGTCAATTCATATGCTTATAATGAATTTATGCTATCTTCATTCTACTTGAAATATAGTGATTGGTGCATTGGTTTGTTATCTATTTTCTCATGAATTGTGATTGAACATGTTACATTGTTAACAATATTCTTGATTGTGTGTCATTTTTATGTTTTCATCTTTGTTTTTGGTTTGTGTGGTGGTACTTCGTTTATCGCCTTGCTAGAGCACATGCGTGTGCAGCATTTCGGGAGAACCAAAGGCATATGTCACATAATCGTGTTGCTTTTGTTGCAACTCACGAGTTTTCTGTATATTGTATCGTTCATTTTTCATGTTTTTGTTGTGTTATTTAACATAAGTTGTGACAATTATGTTCTATTGTTGTATTATTATCTTTTATTTATGTTTAGGAATATTTTTCAATATGCAAATCATTCTATGTGAGTGCTATCATATTGATGCTCTTATATTTGCAAACCGCCTCTGTGTGTTACATTGGTTATGCATGATTTAAGATTCTTCTCATGGACTGTTTTGTTAATTTTTGATGTTGTCAAAGGGAGACAAGAAAGATAAAGTTGGTATGCATATATTCAGGGGGAGTTTTTCATTGCAAACACATCGTCTCAAGTATTGCCATCATAAAAAAGGGGGAGTATGTGAGTGCAGCTTCCGTTAGATGTGTTCTGTATGATGTCAAAACTTGGATACTTTAGCGTTAATGTATATTGGACGGTATCCTTTGACTATCTATATGCACCTTAGCATTAGGAGGCATAAAAATATTTGGAAACAACTTGGAAAAGGTCTCATACATCAAATATGCATGAAAAATCAATTTTTGTAAAAAATTGCGTTACAGGTCAACCTATGGAAAACTTTTCCTGGCTATAGGTCGGCACATATGCTGCAGTATTAAAGCTTGTAACTTCTGTCTCACGTGCCGAGTCTTCAGGTCGACATATAGGCAACATATAATAGTCATAGGTCGACACATGACTTTAGACAGGCCGACCTATGCATCCAATAGGTCAACACATAACTTTTATAGGTCGACCTATCTGATGTAATTTTTCAAAAAATCATATTTTTTTAAGTCCTTTGCATTCCTTTTTTCCTTAAATCACCTGTGCGTATAAATATAAATCTGTGTAAGATCATCGAAACCATGATTTGGACATTTGCGTAACATGGACGTGTAATGCTCTCATGCATCATAAAGTGTTTATGTTGAACCTTGAGAAAATATGGTAATAGCTGTCTTGGCATCATAAAGTTTTTATGTGGGAAGAACCGGCTAATAAACTTCTCCTCAAGTGAATTCCAATTGGTCATAATCTAAACCGATTGGTCTAGATACCAATCTTTTGCCTTACCGATCAAGGAATATGGAAACAATCTCATGAACACGACCTCTTCTTCCGTTTCAGATGCTCTAAGGGTATCGACAAGCTCATAAAACTTGGTAACATGAGTATATGAATCTTCATGATCAAGTCCAAAAATGGATTCACATAAATGATTTGAAGCAATCCAGTCTTTGTCTCAGTTTTTTTGGTATTGATTGGAGATCTAACAATATGCGCCAACCATCTTGGGATGTTGTAAAATGGAATTAGCCTATCTTGTTCAAACCGAACCGGCTCATCTATAACTTGTTCACCCTCTGGTTGTGCAGCCATAAATTTCTCTTGTTGAGGAGATGTTGAAGAAATTGAAGTAGAAGTTCCCTCTTGTTGATTCCTTTGTTTGGATAGTTGTTTGCGTTTCCTTGTTTTGCTGTCGTTTCTTTGGCTAGTTCTTTCGATCTTGGGATCAAAAAGCAATTGATCTTCCAGTGTCTTACCTCGTATCTAGGTAGGGATGCTTGTTTCAATAACGAAGGCGAATCTAAAGTGAGTGTTGCAAACTTGTGTGAAAGACCCATAATGCAATTCATTCAAAATAAACACAAGTTTGCAGCCCTGACTTCAACTTCATCCGTCTTTCATTATAGATGCCATTATGCGACATGTACGTTTCTGAAACATTCTATGAGTTGATATGTTTGTTGTATCATGTATGTTGTTTATGGTTTATTGTTCATGAACGTTGTTGTTAATGTTTGTTTAAAAGATGAGTTTATTATATCTTATGTGGTTTGAGTTTTTTTCCAATCCCTTACCGAATATATAACTTTTCATATTGCATTAGAAAATTATAATATGATAGATAAATTTATATTAGAAAACAAGTACACGTCTAATTCTAGACAAGAATTCTTCAGTCCCTTATCTGCATATTATTATTTAACTATTAAAACTTTATTTAATGATTATAGTTCTTCATCTGCCCCTTTCTCCACCTCTAATTTTGTTTGCAAAGTAAATAATATTTTAAAAAAATTAACTAGAGGTGAAGGAAGAGGCGGTTAAAGAACTAGGACCATTAAACAAAGTTCTGACTGTTAAATAGCAAAATGTGAATAAGGAGTTGAAGAAATCTTGTCTAGCATTGAACGTGAATCTGTTCTTCTAATATAACTTAATTTATAATATTATAATGTTCTAGATCAGATTGAAAGGTTATATGTTTAGTGAGCATTGGTGTGATAAAAATTCTACATCATTTATAATAAACTCAGTATATATATCAACGATTGTTTATACCAACCGTTGTTAAATGTTATGCATTAAAGAATATCACAATGGTTGTTTGAAGTAACTGTTGAGGTAGGTAGCGCACTACATAACTTATAATCACAGTCACACGACCATGGTGGGAAGCATCATACATAAAATTACACCTTACCTCACAACGGTTGATCCAACATGGTGGTATCCCTTTTCCAACCATTGTGATTGGTGTTTTTCGTAGTAGTGTATCCTCTAGCTTCTGCTTTACTAATGAGTGTTGAAAGTCCTTCTATTATTAGGATAAAAAGATATGGAGAAAGTAGGTTTCTTGTCTCAATCTCCTTCCTGGTTGCATTGGCCCGACTCTATCCGTATTAACCAGAATTGAATAATGCGCTGAGGTTACACACATCATCACCCAATGAATCCACCTGTCCTCAAAGCCCATTCGACCTATAACACCTCTTAAAAAATCCTAGTCCACAATGGCTATTAGGGTGGTGTCAAGAATAAAACTTCCTTCCATAAACACTGACTATTCTTCTGTTACACATTTAAATAATCAAACTTTCATTATGTTTGCTAATTAAAGCTTTGATAATATCTTATACACCATGTTACATAACGAGATAGGTCTAAAATCCTTCATGGTATTATGATTCTCAGATTTAGGAATGAGACATGTATTAGTGTCATTAAGTGAAGATGGAAAGAAACCTCTCTCCAACTGAAGCTAGCGGGAATATACCTGAACACATCGCATGCTCGAAGATACAACCGAATCGCCATCAGACTTTATTTATTCCCAAAGGAAAGGGAAAACATCGATAAAACCCAGGGAAAGAGAAAAAGGGTAAGGAAGTCGGTTATGCAAGGGGAAGGTATTAGCACCCCTCACATCCATTGTACTTAACGGGAACCATTTTGATTGTTCTTTGCTCAGATGAGAGTTACTATCTAAAGGTTACTCACAAAAGGATAAGGGGAAAAAGAAAGGAATAAATGAAGTACTCGATGAGGATTATGACCCTCATGCCTATGTATCCTTATAGTGCAATAAGGAATTCAGAGCTCCGTAGTTCATTGAACTAAAGGTGGGAGATGAAAGAAGAGTGATAAAGGTATGGTTTGAACCAAAGGATAATGTTGTTTGAACCCATAGGGTAGGTATATCTGAACCAACAAGAAAACTGACATCAAGCCAAAAAAAGGGTAAACTGGCATCAAGCCAAAGATAAAGGTAAACTGGCATCAAGCCACAAAACTGGCATCAAGCCAAAAATAAAGGGGTATTGGTTCAGAAGATGGACACTGATTATTTTCCCACAATATGTATGGAGCTCCAAGAAATAATATATTTGGCTCAAATAGAGAGTATATCATATGGGGTTAATGATTGGTAGAATATATTGAATGGAGGTAGTGAAAAGTGGATAATGGAAATGAATGGTAGGAAAGAGAAATAATCAATGTGGAAAGAACTGAAAGGTTTGGTAGAAGTGAAGAAAGTTATAATTTGGAACCAAAAGATAAAGGTATTATTGGAATCCATAAAGGAAATGGTATTTGAAACCAAGAGTAAAGGTGGCATGAACCAATTCATGGTGGGGCCAAGGCATGAACCAATATATGGTGGGGCCAAAAACAAAGAGAAATAAATATTTGAAAATAAGACAAACAACTCTTGGTACAAAGGTGGATACTGGTTATTTGTCCTAAAATGGTATATATGGGATCCAAAAGAAAAATGGCATTTGGTTCCAAAGAAATAGTATATCACTGAGATGAATGGTTATGGCTGAAGATAGATGATGCATCATGAAAGATATTGATGGTGCCCTAGAGCAGAAGAAATAATTAGTATGGTGAAATAAGAATCAATAATTAGGATGCTCGTCAAGGGTTCGAAGCCTTGTGCCTACGTATTCTCATTGTGCAATTAGAAAGTCAGAGCTCTGTAGTTCGTGGAACCAATACGGAACAAAGACAACATGAGATTTGATAAGAAAATAGAGATTTGATAGAAGCGATGAAAAGTATAACTTGGCACCAAAAGACAATGGTATTGCAGGAACCCATAAATGTGAATGAAATTTGAACCAAAGAGTAAACAAACATCAAGCCAGAAAACAAAGGAATTAAGTGTTTGGTATCAACACAAACATCTCTTGGTTCACAAGGTGGGCACTAGTTATTTTCCCTAAAAGGGTATGTATGGGGTCCAAAGGAAAATGATATTTGGTCCAAGGAAACAATATATCACTGTAGAAGAACAAATAATATGAAACCAAAAGATAAAGGTATATGAATCCATGAAGGCACAAACTCTAAACCAAAGATTAAACAGGAATCAAGCAAGAAAACAAAGGAATTAAGTGTTTGGCATCAAGACAAACATCTCTTGGTTCACAAGGTTGGACACTGGTTATTTTCCCAATAAAATATGCATGTAATCCAAAGGAAAAAGGGTATTTGGCTTTAAAGAGAAGACAATACAATACTGCTGAAGGATGGTAATGATAGATGCACAAGACTTAGTAGTCCTTTGATTTGAACCATATTAAAGTATATGAATGAAGGAAAATACTTTGAATAGCTAGGCCCCACGCCATGTACACAAAGGTACTCTATACAAGGGCAGGAGAAACTCCATCTCATCATTCTTCGTTGCTTAAGGCTCGTGGCATGTGATACTCATCATAACTAGCAAGCTGCTGAAGAAGGCTTTCCTTGTTGCTCCTTATGATGAAATGTTGCTCTGAAGTAGAAGACTTGACAATTATTTGATTTGAATTGTACTAAAGTTTATGAACAAAGGCAAGCACTTTGAATAGATAGGCTTACGCCCCGTACACAAATGTACTCTAGACAAGGGTAGGAGAAACTCCATCTCATAATTCTTTGTCACTTAAGGCTCATGGCACACAACTTGAATAAAGTTTGACAAGTGTTGACACACCTTTGTTGTGCTTGAACTAAAGTCCACTCTATCTGCAATATGAATGTCTTGTACTGACTTGAAGTCTTGAACTCTTGATCTTGAATCTTGATGTCTTGATGTCTTGAGGTCCAATACAACTTAAACACAAGGAACTTTTCCTATCAAGTGATCAAGGGTCTTTTGATCACTTGAACAGGCTTGGGGAATTGAGCACAGTGCAAAGGATTTGGTTGATCAAAGTAAAATTTGATCAACATAACCAATGAGAAAACGATTAGTTGAATTATGTACAACCTAATGAATGGATTAATCAGTCCAACTAAATCAACTAATTCTAAGAAAAACCCTAAACTAAGGGAGCAAGCAATGGTTATGGTAGCAAAAGATTACATGTTCAATGGTACTTAAAGTAAATAAGAAATGAATTAAATCATGGACAATTAAATGAAGATTTATCTCATGATTATGGTGAAAGGAACGACATACACAAGGCAAGCAACAAACCAATTGAAATGACATTTTCCATTTACAAGATAACCATAAATCAAATGGACAATTAAATGGAATTAAACCTATGGATCAAAAATCAATCTAAACATGGATTATGGATCAAATTAACCAAAGGCAATCAAAACGAATTATGAACTCAAATCACACTTTACCTTAACCTAAACATGTGGAGGAGATTGGCGATCCAAAACGCAGCGGAAATTAAAAATTTCTCCTTTAGTGATCCTTACGAATGGGCATGATCAGTGATAGAATAGTTACCTCTTGTGACGATTGAAACCTTTGATGCAGATCTACGGAGCGATCACGAACGTTGAACGATGACAACGCCTCTACTCAGTCCACACGAACGGATTCCTTCAATCTCAGTGCTAGCTGCTACGAATGAAGGCTTTGAGTGAGTGAGTGAGAGAGAGAGAGAGAGAGAGAGAGAGAGAGAGAGAGAGAGAGAGAGAGAGAGAGAGAGAGAGAGAGAGAGAGAGAAAGAGAGAGAGAGAGAGAGAGAGAGAGAAAACGAAAATGCAACCGCAATGAATGCTTCTGCACAAGGGTTCTATTTATAGAACCACTTGTGTGGGCTTCAAGTTAAAAAGCCCACTTAAGTGTATGTGACCCATATCTTATAATATGCCCAAAATCACTTAAGTGCGTGGTACATTACCATATTTCGTATTCTACTCAAGTACATCGTACCTTACGATGTTCTACAATTCACTTAAGTGCACCGTATCTTACGGTGTTCCTTAGTTACTCTATCTCTCACCAATCTGTCGTTCGTGTGTGACCCTGTAGGTTTTCGCGGCATTGGAAATTATATTAAATCACGTATTTAACATAATAAACAGTGAGCGGTATCTAGCAACACATCACTGCTACCTAAGACACAAAAATGTCATATGATCTGACAAATCCTTCTGTGATAATACTTATGCGTATAATTACCCTTTTGCCCTTATGTCTATATTGAACACAAGACATAGATCGCGTTATCCTTGTCCAGTTCAATATTGGGCCCATAGACATTTATCCTGTTATGCAGGATGGGCAAATTCCATCTAGGTCACTCATGTTCCTCAGCATGCTTCGTGGAATACTCATTAACTGTCTTTATGGTTATCCAGTTACAGACAGCGTTTGATCAACAATAAAGCACTCGACTCTACATCTAGGGTCCATAGTGGTTTCAGGTCGAAGGGTGTTATACACCATTATCACCATGAGAATAACTTATGACACTTTGTATAACATTCTATATAGTATTCTCATAGCGGGTCAATCCAATATAAACATTACTCTTAATATTCATACCTATGTTTAAGACTTGATAACTCCTTGTCCATGATCCATGAGATGTGATCATTAGTCTATATACATAATAATCTTAATGCTTTAATGTTATCCCACTTCACAATAAAGCTCGACTACAGATACTTTAAGAATAATGTCCTTATGTTTAATGTGATCTCATGATCAAGTCACACTTGATACATTAAACGGACTAGCTATTCTAGGGACTTTATTAAACAAACATAATAAAGAAAAAGCCTTTTATTATTAATAAATAATTCGATACAAGTACCAAAAGTATTGGCCTCTAGGGCTTACACCAACAATCTCCCACTAGCACTAGAGCCAATCAGGCATACCCCTAATGCCCATAGATATAGTATGGCCATCATGCTTCTGCTACGCAAGAGGCTTTGTCAGTGGGTCAGCAATATTGTCAAGTGTAGGTACTCTGTATATTTTCACGTCTCCTCTATCTATTATCTCTCAAATGAGGTGATAACGCCTAAGTATGTGTTTGGATCGTTGGTGAGATCTAGGCTCCTTAGCTTGTGCGATAGCACCATTGTTATCACAATAGAGACCAATGGGATCCACAATGCTAGGAACTATGCCAAGTTCACTAATGAACTTTTTGATCCAAACAAATTCCTTTGTTGCACTTGAGGCAGCAATATACTCGACCTCGGTTGTAGAATCAGCAACTGTATCTTGCTTTGAACTTTTCCAGCTCACAGCGCCACCGTTTAAGCAAAACACATAACCAGATTGCGATCTAAAGTCATCCTTATCTGTCTGGAAGCTAGCATCAGTGTATCCAATTACATCCAGCTCTTCTTGACCTCCATATATCAAGAATGAGTCCTTAGTCCTTCTCAAATACTTAAGGATTTTCTGATTCCTCATATATAGGCTGCTTCACCTATGTCCTTCATAGAAAAGCATTTCCTCAACCAAGACTTTACTTGTTGTAGGGTAGGGATATCGTTTCCAATATGTGGTATGTCATCTACATATAATACCAGGAAAAGGATCATGCTCCCACTAACCTTCTTATAGACACAAGGCTCATCTTCGTTCTTGATGAATCCATATTGTTTTACTGTTTCATCAAAACGAAGATTCCAACTTTTGGAAGCTTGCTTCAATCCATAGATTGATCTTTGTAACTTACATATCTTTTGGGATTCTTCTGGTATGTAAAATCCTTCAGGCTGTGTCATGTACACATCCTCAAGAAGATTCCCATTAAGGAAAGCAGTTTTGACATCCATCTGCCATATTTCATAATCATGATATGCAGCGATAGCAAGTAAAATCCGAACAGATTTAAGCATTGCAACTAGTGAAAAGGTTTCATCATAGTCAACCCCATGAATTTGTTTATATCCTTTTGCAACCAGTCTTGCCTTATAGGTATGTACCTTACCATCCATGTCAATCTTCTTTTTGAAGACCCACTTGCATCCTATAGGGTTAACTCCTACAGGAGGCTCTACCGAGGTCCAAACTTGGTTTGTGTACATGGAATCTATTTCAGATTTCATGGCTTCTAGCCACTTCTCAGACTCGGGACCAGTTATGGCCTCTTGGTAGGTCACAGGCTCATCTTGATCCATGAGTAATATATCACCTTGATCAGTTATGAGATATCCATATCTCTCAGGTAGGTGATGTATCCTACTTGACCTACGCTGGTCTTGTTCTGCTTGAGCAGGTTGCTCTTCCACAACTACTTGTGTTTCCTGCTCTAATTCCTCCATAGGTGTATCAATGCTTTGTGATTCTTGAATTTCTTCAAGCTCTACTTTTTTCCCACTGATTCCTTTGGAAATAAAATCCTTTTCTAGGAAAACTACAGTTCGAGCGACAAACACTTTGCCCTCAGAAGGATTGTCGAAGTAATACCCTCTTGTTTCTTTAGGATACCCCACAAATAAGCATTTGTCAGATTTGGGCTCAAGCTTAGTTGAAATTTGTCGTTTCACATAAACTTCACAACCCCAAATCTTCATGTAAGACATATGTGGTTTCTTACCATTCCATATTTCATATGGTGTCTTCTCAACCCTTTTGGATGTAACACGGTTAAATGTGTAAGTTGTTGTCTATAGTGCATGTCCCCAAAAGGAGTTTAGAAGATCGGCGTGACTCATCATGGATCGGACCATGTCTAACAGGGTTCGATTTCTTCTCTCAGATACACCATTTCATTGGGGTGTTCCAGGAGGAGTAAGTTGGGAAAGGATCCCACACTCTTTCAGATGGTCATCAAACTCTATGCTTAAATACTCACCACCTCGATCTGATCGAAGAGTTTTAATATTCTTACCCAGTTGGTTTTGTACTTCATTCTTGAATTCCTTGAACTTTTCAAAGGACTCTGATTTGTGTTTCATTAAATACACATAACCATATCTACTGAAATCATCAGTGAATGTGATGAAGTACTGAAAACCTCCTCTGGCTGGTATGTTCAGTGGTCCACATACATCAGTATGTATGAGGCCCAAAAGATCATTCGCTCTTTCACCTTTTCCTGTGAATGGCGACTTTGTCATCTTTCCAATTAAACAAGATCTGCATGTCTCATATGATTCATAATCAAAAGAGTCCAAGAGTCCATCTTTATGGAGTTTGGAAATGCGTTTCTCATTTATGTGGCCTAATCGACAATGCCAAAGGTAAGTTGGATTTAACTCGTTAGGTTTCATCCTTTTAGTATTAATCTTATAAATAGGCATTTCGAGATCAATGACATATAGTCCATTGCTCATTTGTGCAGTAGCATAGAATATATCATTCAAATATATTGAGCAACAATTGTTCTTTATTATAAATGAAAAACCAAACTTGTCCAAACAATAAATGGAAATAATATTCCTACTAATTGCAGGTGCATAATAACAGTTCTCTAACTGAATTATTAAACCACTAGGTAAAGTCAATACATAAGTTCCAACGGCTAAAGCAACAACCTTTGCTCCATTTCCAACTCGTAGGTCAACTTCACCTTTTGCCAAATCTCTACTCCTTTTTAGCCCCTACACATTTGTACAAATGTGAGAACCGCATCCAGTATCTAAAACCCATGATGTAGAAGTAGATAAATTTATTTCAATAACAAAAATACCTGAAGTTGAAGTCTCTACTCCATTCTCCGTATCTTCCAGGTACTTTGGGCAGTTTCTCTTCCAGTGTCCGATCTTACCGCAATGGAAGCAGGTGCCTGCATTTTCTATGCCTCCACTAAGCTTCAAAGCAGCAACAGTGGGTCTGGGTTTGCCAACTTCCTTGCCTTTCCCTTTATCACCCTGCTTGGTGAGTCTTTTGTTCTATCTATTTCCATTTCCGATCATCAGAATGGACTTCCCTTTTGACTTCAGATTCTGCTCAGCAGTTCTTAACATGGCTAGTAGTTCAGGAAGAGATTTGTCCATATCATTCATATTGAAATTTAGGACAAATTGACTGAATCTATCTGGCAATGATTGCAAGATCAAATCAGTCACAAGTTCCTCTCCGAGGGGAAAACCCAACCTTTCAAGGTTTTCCACATACCCAATCATCTTGAGCACATGGGGACCTACAGGGGCTCCCTCAGCTAACTTGCCTTGAAAAAGGTCTTTTGAAACTTCAAACCTTTCATGCCTTGTTTGCTCTTGATAGAGCATCTTCAGGTGTTCGATCATATCGAACGCTGACATGTTCTCATGTTGCTTTTGCAATTCTGAGTTCATGGTAGCTAGCATGAGATAAGCAGTTTCATTGGCATCATCGACATGCTTATTATAAGCATCTCTTTCTGCCTTAGGTGCAGAACTAGGAGGTTCCTCTTCAGGAACAGGTTTCTCCAAGACATACAACTTTTTATCATGTTTGAGGACAATCCTCAGGTTTCGGTGCCAATCCAGAAAATTTGTCCCAGACAATTTTTCCTTGTCAAGGATTGATCGCAAAATGTTGCTAGAGGTGTTTATTGTCATGGTAATCTACATGAAATTAATGAAAATATAAGTATCCATAACATATTTAATTAGGCCTTTAATTAAATATGCTCCCACTATTTTACTCAAAACAAATGACCCTCATCATTTGATTCGGAAAATCCCGTTGGAAGATTTTCTAGTGGGTCGAGATCCACATTTCACTTTGTTCTAAGTCCGCGTAGGCGGATTACACAAAACTAGGTTATTTAGGTAGGAACTCCTTCCAATTGTATCTAATACAACTCTTGAAAATTTCAGTTGGGTGAATAACTCCTTATTCCAATCCATCATATGGATCATTTCCAACTTTTGCTTCTAAACATATATAATCTTATTATAATTTGTTTAGTTAAGTTTGACCCATTGTTTTAGCAGTTGGATATTACAATTATCCCATCGCACCTTACTAATATAGAAGATGCACCTCGCGTAGGCGAAACCTACATTATCCGATACTAGTCTTGATGAGTGCTAAAACTTGGAAAGCATAAACTTAATATTTAATTTGAGGGAATTGCAATTGTTCTGATCTCACCAGCTTATTTATCATATAAATCGTCTCTCACATGCATCAACATATATTCACATGCATCAACATACATTCACATGCATCAACATACTTAATGAAACAGTTATGGCCCCTAGCGCAATTGTTCTCCAAAGCCAATGAGAGAACCTAAGCTAACCTAATAACGATCTAAGCTTCTCCAAGCAAGATCTTCAAGGTTGTCCTCCTTTGATATTGAATTCTTCTCTTTCTTCATAACATTACATTACATTACAGAAGAAACTCGTTTTACATACGAGGGATTGAGATGAGAAAAGAAGTTACATTAAGAGATTAAAAGGAGAGGCACGACACGCAGGTCGTATTTAAAAACCCAAAACAAAATAAAGGAAAACTAAGGCCATAACTGATCACCACAAGGCAATAATAATAAACACATTATTATTATTAATTTTAATTCTTTAATTAATTAAAACCAAATTAAATTTCGGCGGTCGATCACACTACGTAGAGTTAGCCGGGGGTCCGCTGCCTGGTCAGCGGACAGTGGTTCCGCTGACCGATCAGCGGACGGGGGTCAAGGGGGCAGCTCCCCTTGCGGGGTTGTAGGCGCAGCGCCCCTGTCCGAAATTTTAATGAATAATTCATTTGAAATCGGCGTCGTTTTGCATCAACACAACTCTTCCGCAGTCACAAAACAGAAACCCCGAGAATTCTGACTCTGTGAATGTGACGACCGTCACAAGTATGTTACGACCGTCACGTCCATCTTGTTACGACCGTCACAGGCCCATGACGAACGTCACACGGCCAAAATAACAGAAACGCCTAGAATTCTGGATTTGTGAATGTGACGACCGTCACAAAGCATGTTACGACCGTCACGTCCAGCTTGTAACGATCGTCACAGGTCCATGACGATCGTCACGCGGCCAGAAAACCAACGCTTTGAAACAGTCAACAGACGTGTTCCAACAAGCCCTCAATTCACAACTCCTCGACGGCACAACCCTTGCACCGTCACTAACCCTAATGGACCAATTTCAGACCGCTAAACACACCTCGATTGTTGATTCAGTATGATTGATCAATAGGTCATTGCTTCACCATACTAATGTCGGATTCCGAAGCAAATGACCATTGATCGCTCAAAGGAAAACAACCATTTAGTGTTTGAATGAACGAAACAGAAACAATATATCATATATACCGTACTTTGCATTAGAATTACTTATATCATATATAAGTTGATCGGTCTCAATTGCGTAACCTATGGACGATCGATGTATCGCTGCTTCACCATACTAATGTCGGTTCCGAAGCATAGTCAACATCAATCATCCAAATTATACACACATGATGCCAAATTTAATTACTCGTTTATTCTTTGATTCATTCTGTCTTTTAATCATATTAATACAGAAAATAAACAGCTATCTGATGCATGGTTTCGTAAGTGGCTCTGATACCACTGGAGGAGATTGGCGATCCAAAATGCAGTGGAAATTAAAAATTTCTCCTTTAGTGATCCTTACGAATGAGCATGATCAGTGATAGAATAGTTACCTCTTGTGACGATTGAAACCTTTGATGCAGATCTACGGAGCGATCACGAACGTTGAACGATGACAACGCCTCTACTCAGTCCACACGAACGAATTCCTTCAATCTCAGTGCTAGCTGCTACGAATGAAGGCTTTGAGTGTGTGTGTGTGTGTGTGTGTGTGTGTGTGTGTGTGAGAGAGAGAGAGAGAGAGAGAGAGAGAGAGAGAGAGAGAGAGAGAGAGAGAGAGAGAGAGAGAGAGAGAGAGAGAACGAAAATTGAAATTCTGGTATAGTCAGAGTTCAGATGTTCTACACGAAGTCATGACATCTGATCCAACAATGTTACTAATACAGCAAGACAGTTATAAGCATTAAAACCCAGTACTCATACACACTCAGTCACAGATGTCAAGACATCTGCTAATATACCACCATGGAAAGAAGAACATCCAGTTTTTATCCATCTAGTGCAAAGACACAGTAGAGATCAAATATAACACTTATGTTTATTGATCCTGCCCAGTTATCAGCATGATGTCTCAACATTAATTTGAACATCACCTGTTCCAACATTACAGAAGGATGAACTGTAACAGACCAACCAGTCTATCAGTAACAGCAGTCAATAATGAATGTCATAACATTCTGTTTTGCACCCAGACTGCAGGCTATGTGTCAAGTCTGTTATTCTCTTCATAAACAGACTAGAACCAGACTGAGTTATAACAGACAAAATAAAGTGTGCAGAAGGTAAAAACACCAGTAATTGTTAACCCAGTTCGGTACAACATTACCTACTCTGGGGGCATACCAAGCCAGGAAGAAGATCCACTATTAGCAGTATTAATTCAGAGTTAAACTCCCCCGTTTACAACTCTTCACTTAATCCCTACCCAATGCAATCTATACCTAGGCACTCCTAGATAGAAACCTCCAGTTTCCATTCCTATCATTACAAATACCATGTAATGCTTAGACAACTTGAACATGCTTCATAGCTTCGTTCAAGAACATAACAACTCTTGCCTACAGGCTTTGAGTTACAAATAATCTCATGCTTTCAAGCACTGAGAAACGCTTGGTAACCTTCCCACAGGTTGGGAGGTTTACCTCACACATACCCCTAATTTTTACATTGTTTGAGGCTTACAAAACCTAGGTTACAAACTGCTATTTATAACCTAACTACCCAACTGGATTTGGGCCTTCAGAAATCGCAGCAAATCTTTCCTTTGCTGTTACAGAGCTGGCAGAATTCTTCTGCTACAATCAAGGTCTTCAATCTTTTATTTCCTAAAAGATCTCCATATTTGGAAGCTGTATTTTCACCAAATATATTCACCAAATCTTCTGATTGAATCTTCAAGATCTTCACATAGGAGTTAGGATATTCACCAGATCTCCTAATTGATCACAAACCAAACCAGAATTAACTGATTCAATTATATACACATGTGAGATGTCACAGTCCCGATGTCGTGACATCTTACATGACATGTTGGTCCAGATGTTGAACTTCTTCAACCCAACATATTAAAACAACAGAGGTGATTACCTTATTTATTTTACAAAATTAATGCCAATCTTAAGGTACTAACAAAAATGCAACCGCAATGAATGCTTCTGCACAAGGGTTCTATTTATAGAACCACTTGTGTGGGCTTCAAGCTAAAAAACCCACTTAAGTGTATGTGGCCCATATCTTATAATATGCCCAAAATCACTTAAGCGCGTGGTACATTACCATATTTCGTGTTCTACTCAAGTACATCGTACCTTACGATGTTCTACAATTCACTTAAGTGCACCGTACCTTACGGTGTTCCTTAGTTACTCCATCTCTCATCAATCTGTCCTTTGTGTGTGACCCTGTAGGTTTTCGCGGCATTGACAATTATATTAAATCACGTATTTAACATAATAAACAGTGAGCCGTATCTAGCAAAACATCACTGCTACCCAAGACACGAAAATGTCATGTGATCTGACAAATCCTTCTGTGATAATACTTATGTGTATAATTACCCTTTTGCCCTTATGTCTATATTGAACACAAGGCATAAACCGTGTCATCCTTGTCCAATTCAATATTGGGCCCATAGACATTTATCCTGTTATGCAGGATGGGCAAATTCCATCTAGGTCACTCATGTCCCTCAGCATGCTTCGTGGAGTACCCATCAACTGTCTTTATGGTTATCCAGCTACGGACAACGTTTGATCAGCAATAAAGCACTCGACTCTACATCTAGGGTCCATAGTGGTTTCAGGTCGAAGGGTGGTATACACCATTATCACCACGAGAATAACTTATGACACTTTGCATAATATTCTATATAGTATTCTCATAACGGGTCAATCCAGTATAAATATTACTCTTAATATTCATACTTATGTTTAAGACTTGATAACTCCTTATCCATGATCCATGAGATGTGATCATCAGTCTATATACATAATAGTCTTAATGCTTTAATGTTATCCCACTTCACAATAAAGCTCGACTACAGATACTTTAAGAATAACGTCCTTATGTTTAATGTGATCTCATGATCAAGTCACACTTGATAACTCCTTATCCATGATCCATGGGATGTGATCATCAGTCTATATACATAATAGTCTTAATGCTTTAATGTTATCCCACTTCACAATAAAGCTCGACTACAGATACTTTAAGAATAATGTCCTTATGTTTAATGTGATCTCATGATCAAGTCATACTTGATACATTAAACGGACTAGCTATTCTAGGGACTTTATTAAACAAACATAATAAAGAAAAAGTCTTTTATTATTAATAAATAATTCGATACAAGTACCAAAAGTATTGGCCTCTAGGGCTTATACCAACAACATGTTCATGAAAATTAGCTAAATCACATAGAAATGGACCACACTCAATCAATTAGATTAATCAACAAAGTAGTGGTCATGATCAAATACTACATCAAATGAATTAAAAGCAATCTTACCAAAATTCCTAATGAATTTTAATAACCAAGTATAAAATATATCAAATTTCATGGTGAAAAAACATGTCAAGAAAAACTGGAAAAAATGGTGAAGATTAGTACAAAAGATCAAGCCAAAATCATGGAATATGTCAAATAAAATTGCACAAAATCCAGGGTGCAGAAGTGAAAATATGGGTGCAATCAGTGGACTGGCGCATGGTCCAAAAGTAAAAAAGCCCAATCAAATGTCCATACACTGCTTGGGGTGAACTAGTGAAAACATGGTGAAATCAGTACAAATGGCCTAAGCCCAAGCAATAAGGCCCACACGGAATTGCATTGCAAATGGATAAGGCCAAAACTGAGTGGCAGTGAGTCAACAGTGACATGGATATTGATGAATCAGATTAATGAATCTTAAAGAAAACAAGCACGTGGATCACATGGCAAAGAAACTAAGAACAAAGTACAAATCCGTTCCCCTTTCTTCTCTGAGTCCAGTCCTCCCTTCGTCGTGCCGGAGGCCTCTTCGACGGTGGAGCCACCACAAAACAACAATTAAAGAATACCACTCCACCCAGTTTTAGGCACTGAGTCTAAATCTACCAATGAAATTCCTTAATTCACTTGAGCTATGCAAATCAAAGGGAAACATGAAGAACCCTAACATTCTCAAAGATAAATTAAATGGCACATGCTCACAGATTCGAGCTCAAACATTAGGGCTATTGATGCTAAGAATTCACTTTACACATTGGTAACCACATCATGAAAAATAGAAGAGTAAGAAGATTTACCTCCGAAACGGACGTTTGTTCCGGCGAAGATTGCAACGGAGAAGACGGAGGACCAGCGGAAAATCACTTAAAAAACAGGTAATTCACGATCCTATCTTCTTCTTCGATATTCACTTTTTCTTCCAAACTTCTTATGTGAATCGAGATTGAACCGTGAGTGATGAAACAAAGTCTTAGCTCACTCTTATTGAAGCTTCGAGGTGAAGCTTCAATGGAGTTCTGAGATAGAGCTTTGAGTGAGAGTGAGAGAGAGAGTATTGAGATTGAGAGAATGCAAAGTGAAATTCTGGTAATGAACATGATCTCAAATGAGTGAAGGATAAATTGATTTATAGCACTTTATTTTCTGTTATGAGATGCAACCCAAATTGCATTGAAATTCACTTGAAATTAAAAGTCAGCTGCAAAATGAGAAATTCTATTTTGAGTTAGTTATGAGATTCAATTCAGTTAGTTGGTTAGGTTATGATTCTGTGTGGTTGTATTTGTGTGGTTGACCGTGGAGTTCAAAATTGCAGGGGGTTGTTAATAGTAGGTTTGTGAATCGTGAATTTGAATTGTTTGGCTTATTGGTTTTGCAGGTTAAACAATGAAATAAAACAGAAATAGGAAGGCCTCCTTAAATTATATGTGTTAATTGGTTTATTGATTCTTGAGTTGTTAATTGGAATTGGATTTTGAATGTTACTTGGGATTTGTTTTTTTGCAGGGCCATGGTCAATTGGATAAGTACAAGGCAATGTTAGGTTATGTGGACTGCTATGCATTTGGAATTGGCTTGGCTTGCGTTTGGAAATGGCTTGAAGAGTGGAAATTGGTGGATGCTATGTTTGAATCAAAGGAGGCTCATGAAACTTGAATTCTTGGAATGGATTTGCTTGGTCATGGGATGAGCTCAAGCCTGCTTCCTAGGGATGGATTTGTGCATGGGCTGACTTGGGATTCGAGCTTTGGAATGCATTGGACTGGTTTTGGAGTCTTGGAATGCTTGTAATTTCATTGTTGTACTCTTGTCATTAGAATTCAAATTGTATGAAACTTTGAATGAATGTATGGAATTGTGTTAAAGTATGTATTGGAATGTTATAATTGTAATGTGATTTCGAATGTATGGAATTATTATTGTATGAAATGTGAATATTGATGGTTAAATGTAATTTTGATTTAAAATGGTTTATGTTTGGAATTGGAAATTTGTATGAAATGGTTTTGAACTTGGCCTAATGACTTAGAATGAATGGAATTTTGGAAATGAATGTATGGATATTGGCTTAAAAATCAAAAAGGGTGTAGGTCCAATTGTTAGTCTGTCTGGTGGTCTAAACAAGAAATGGACCCGGTCTATGACCTGGTTCCTTGGTCCAAAAGGTGGTTAGTTTGTTGGTCTGGCCTAGAAATGGACCACAAAATGGACCAAGTCTCTAGGGTATGAACAAAAATAAGGGAAACATGCATTTGGTGATGAAACATGGTAAAATGAATAGAAACATGTCTTAGGGGGTCAAGGTAGGGGTGGACAAACGGTCGGGTCCGGTCGGTTTCGGGTCCAAAAACCCAAACCAAGATAAACCGTGGATGAAGAAAATAGACCCAATTTTGGTTAATTTAATATCGGTTAAATTCGGTTTTGGTTTGACGGTTTGACGGGTATCTCGGTTGGATTTATACGGGTTGTGCCTATTTAAAATTGCAGCCCAACTACAAGAAAGTTAACTTTTCTTTTAATATTTTAAAATAATTTATTTTCACATAAAATTGACTAGTCAGATTTTTCTATATCTATAACATCATTCATCACAAAGTCATTGAATATAGGATATCATTATATAAAATCAAATCCATATATCAAGCTCAAGGCTATTAATAAATATATTATCAATCACATGTCTAATTATCTTAACATTTAACATTATAACAACACTATTAATATAGACACAACACATCTAAAGTTATAATTACAATCATCCATAGTGAGTATCAAAGAAGTTTAAAACCATCCAACAAGCAACATGATCAATAATTCATCCAACAAGAAGGACAAATATTGTGATTGTAGTTCTTGAGATAAAGATATAGATAAACCATTATGCATTGTTGAATTGGCATATTTGTTGAATTGGGGTATGTTGAATCTGCATATGCTGAACCTAACAATTTAATACAATAAGGGAAACATGAATAACATTAACACTGATTGTTGCAAAGTACAACCAAAAATAAAGGAACAGCCAAAATATTGATGCAGTGGTTTTTGACATAACATTCTTTTAATTCTTATTTCAATTGATTGTTTAATAGAGGAAATAAATACCTTGATATCAACGGAACCTATTGTTTGTACACCAATTAAATCTATTGAGCATTCACTTTCCCATGGTTCAACTCAGCAATGCCTATTCTAGAGCTTGACCCTATAAAGAGGAAAGAGCATGGGAAAATTATAAGGTTCCATTCTTGATAAATCATCATTTAACAATTACATGAAAATTAAATGAAACAATATTTAATTATAACAAGTACCTCAATCACAACTACATGGAAATTTAATGTTGCTTGGAACCGTTACTTACTGTTATAGAGTTTTGTGGCTTTCAATTCACAACTACATGGAAATTAAATGAAACAATATTTTAAAACTACAGGAAAATGTATTAAATGAATTAAGTCAGTTTTGATAAATCATCTATTCACAACCACATGGACAAATCAATTTTGTTATAAAATAAAGTACCTCTTTGACAAATGAGCAGTCTCATAGTAAGCAAGCCAAACATTTGAAAACAAAATGCCAAATTCCAACAAGCAAAACATCTTAATCTGAAATGAATTTGAATAGATTATAAGTATAATGAATGTTAAATTAAAACTGATATATAGTAATTAAACATTACCTAATTTCATTGAAGCTTGAGTGAGTGCCAAGATTCATCACAGAAAATTTGACCTCCCAAAAAAGGCTTACAAAATATAATTATGTGTTGTGCCAAGATGTACAAGTCATATATGACTCCAAAATATCAAAATGATTTCAAACTGTGGAAAAATAAATAAAAGCAGAATTAGTATAATATAAATTAAGTATAAAAAAGTAGAAATAATTATGCAAAATAGTCATTATCTTACAAAATTAGAAGCATCATATTTCTCAATCACAACCTATTGGTTGTGTTTGAGTAGAACCTACAGCAGCACCAGTAGCACCTCCAACTGCTGCTCCAGCTCCAGCAGCCCCAATATTTGCGGTTATGAAGCATTGTTGAAATTCTGAAACAATAAAAATGAAAATGTTATAGTTAATGGAAACCAACAAAAATATATAAATAAATAAATATTGAGCAAGAATTTTGGTACCTGATATGATTTCCTCAGTTATCCCAAACTCTTCTATGTAATTGATGTCTTTGAAATATGTACGAGCTGGCTTCAACCAGTTCTGAGTACGTATCAGCCCTTCAGCCACTGCTGGACTCAAAGAGCTCCTATAACATTCTAAAACTCTCCCCCCGGTGCTAAATGCACTCTCCGAAGCTACGGTTGATACAGGGGTGGCCAAAATTTCTTTCACCATTGCTGCTAGGATTGGGTAACGAGGTTTATTTTGTTTCCACCAAGTTAGAATGGATGATTTGTCATTATCATTTGTACAAGGATCATTCAAGTACCTCTCAAGTTCATTTTTTTTATCAATGGTATCTTTATCCTTCAAATGTTGCTTAAATGCATCAGCCCTTAGAAAATGTGAAGAATTTCTAGGTTGAGCATCAACAACAGATTGATTATCTGATGGACCGGATGACCGAATGGTCACATTAGTTTGGTCATGGGCAGATTTGTACCAGGTGTACAATTTAAACAAATTATCCTTGACATTTTTGGCCATTTTCATAGATTTTTCGGTCCCTTCCCCGTGAACTTGATCAAAAGACCACTCAATATATCTAAACTTATAATGAGGGTCAAAAATCACTCCAAAATAAAGAAATTGATTGATGTTCTTTTCCTCTCCCTAATATTTATCGTACTTACGCTTCATCTCATGTCCTACTGAGGCTAAATCAGAGTTCAAGTTCATAGATGCTTCTTGAAGCTCACCAAAAACAGATGATAATTGGTGGTAAGCAGTGTGCAATGACACTTGTTGAGATGAAGAAAATACCTTGGTGGCTTCATAGAAAATTTTCAAAAATTTCACAAAGGCCCTAGCCTTTTCCCAATCAGTATAGCAAGGAGGACCATGACGTCCAAACCATTCCACATACCCTACATCTTCTCCTTCTAATTTTTCAAATGCTGTTTGGAACTTCTCAGCAGCATCCAACATCATGTATGTCGAGTTCCACCTCGTGGAAACATCGAGACATAGATGTTTCCTACAAGTAATCCTAGAAAATTCAACACACTCTTTGAATTTCAATGCCCTTTGTGGTGAAGATCTCACAAATCTCACAGCATTACGAATGCTTGACACAGATGAATCTTGTTCTTTCAATCCATCATTAACAATTAAATTCAAAATATGTGCGCAGCAGCGCATATGAAAAAAATCAGCTTCACCCATTAATCCATTCTTGATATGAACCCTTTTCTTTAAATATGCTACAGCTACATCGTTGGACGATGCGTTGTCAACAGTGATTGTAGACACATTTCTAAGACCCCATTCCCTCAATACATCCTCAAGTTTTCTACCAATGGTCTCCCCTTTGTGATTAGGAACTAAACTAAAGCTAATGATTCTTTTTTGGTAGTTCCAATCATTGTCAACAAAGTGAGCTGTAACTGTTATATAGCTAAGGTTTTGAATGGAAGTCCAACAATCTGTAGTAAGTGCTACCCTGCTGCAATCAGACCTAAAATAAGCTTTCAATCGCAACTTCTCATCTAGATACAACTGAAAACAATCCCTAGCAACTGTCCTCCTAGATGGGATAGTCAAAAGTGGTTCTAATTGATTACATAAGAATATAAAACCCTCACCATCAACTACTCTAAATGGGTGTTCATCAAGGATAACAAACAGAGTTATTGCCTTTCTACAAGCTTCTTTATCAAACTTTGGGCTAACAGAAATCAAGCCACCACTACCAAAAGCAAGGTTGGTTTGTTTCAGGTCATTTTCTAGGTAAGGATTTTTGTAACAAATTTTGGAGTGGGCGAGCATGTTAGACGTTCCGTGTGATTTAGGATCACATCTATATCGTTTATGGCAATGCTTACAGGCAGCAGTTCGTTCCACAACATCAGTTAATTCGATAAAATGGTCCCAACATGAAGATTTTTTCTTGGGACCATCCGCATTAGGCCTCCTTCTCTTTCTACTATGGTCAATAGGAGGGATAAGAGCCTCAGTTGCAGCTGCAAACGATTAATAAAGCATACAAAAATACACTTAGTAAAACAAAAACATTTACATAAAAAAGAACACTAGTTAATAAATTATTTATTTTTCACATACTGTATCTACTAATGAGCATGAAAGAAACACTAGTAATAAGTAGTATTAGATTATTAAAAGGAATACTAGTTATATATTTGTTTGTTCACATACTGTACAAACACAAAATCAGGTTAAAAGGAATACTAGTAGTTTTAAAATATTGTATTAGATTATTAAAAGGAATACTGTATTATATATTTGTTAATTCATATCAGGTTTTTCAAAACACAAAATAAAATTAACATTTGAAAACTTCTAATAGCCTAACCAATATTTCACATTCAAACAACATAGGCAAAAAATAGAGTTAATTAACACTTACTGTCTTGTTGTTCTTGCTCCATAATTTCCAACCCAACTGGTGGTACTTCTCTACTACTATCTCCTTGCTCCATCTTTCCAATTTCCAGTCCATATAATAAAACATGTCAAAACAAAATCCAACAAAATAATTAATACAAATAAATCAAGAATCAGAGAGATAACATTAGCTATTAAATCAAGAATCAAACAGAAAAGTAACATTACCTGATTAGAGTTTTTTAGAAGAATCAGAGATCTAACATGTCAAAACAAATAAATAATGTTAGTTTATAACTTTGAAACATTAAAACTCAAATATTCATATGAAAACTCATGAACAAAGTAAAACCCTAAATATATAGAAGAAACAAAAGACTGAAAAAATAGAAGAAGAAAACGAAAATACCTTAAAGAAGATGATGAAGAAGAGTTCAGTGAACAATATACACGGTTTAGAAGAAGGATCTATGCCATATTAAGGTTTTTGCAGCGGCGACGGTGGATTAGGGTTTGAGAAGATGAACAGTTCTTGAAGAGAAAGTGAGAGAGCGTGAGATGAGAAAAGTGAGGAAATGTGTGTTTTGCTGAGTCTGAATGGAAAAAGGCTAGGGCCTTTGTGAAATTGCCAGCATGTAAAATTGTGAATTAAACCGGTTCGGTTCGGTTTTAAATGGTTCATATATATAGGTCCGAACCGGTCCAATGCTACCCATATTAAACTGTTTGGACCAACCGATTAAACCGTTTAACCGACCCAGCCCAATCCCTTTTCATTTTTTTTTCCGGTTATGCCGGTTCCGGATCGGGCTTGGACCGTTTGTCCAGCCCTAGGTCAAGGGAGGGTCAATTGACTTTGGTCAACTGGTTGACCAAAAAGTCAACGTTCACCAAAAGTCAACTATAAAAGATCTGGCCAATTTTGTGCTTTTGTATGTACACGAACACCTTTGTAATGTAATGGACAATATGTGAATAAAAATGACACTTGAATTGATTGTAATGAACATGAATGAAATTGTCTAAAAAGACCGTGGACTGGATTAAATGGACTAGTGGACATGGCCATCCAATGAACCAAACATAAGCAACAAAACCTAACAAACTTGAATGTGTCATGAATGAGGACTTGATTGAACTTGAATTGACCAAAGACCAAAGATTAATGACCAAGGCAACACCATATGGATGGAAACAATGACCTTGATCCAGATGAAATCTTATGCACAAAGGCAAGTTTAAGAGTTGATGATGCATGACAAGATGTATGACAAGAACCTCCTCAAATGAGATAGGGTTTTAGTCAATTCCATGATCAAAAGTCAACCTCAAATGCACATAAGTACTAAGCATCCCTGATTAGGGTTTCATGATGCACAAACCCTAATCAAGGTCTTCAAACCAAGCATAAAGCTCCGTAATTAATATACCAACACATGAGCCCATAATTAGAGTTTAGATGATAAAATAAATGCCCAAAAGTCAATAGCAAAATCCCAAAGGAACAAAGCCAAGAATAAGGATCTTGCAGCATAGATGAATGCCAAGTTGTGATCTCCTTGAATCCATGTCCCAAAGATCAAGTCATTAGGGTTTCACCATAATTATTCCATATGAAGAGCCATGTCATATCTCTAGAGCTTGATCCATAGGAAATCCTAGCTTTGCAAGCCACAAGATTTGAATCTATGATGATTATTAGCAAGTCTTAACATAAATAAAATGATGCACATGAATGAGTACAGATGAGCCTCAAATCATAGGTTGTATAAAAAATGAAAAAGGGAGAGCAAATTTTGGGGTATGACATTAGCCAGTTAGTCACCGCTACAAAAATATCGTCACCACACATGCCCTAAAAGTTTCGATAATACGCCAGATTAAATCCATTCGGACCTGGCGACTTACTCAGGTGCATATGAATCCGTGTTTCATACAACTCTTCTTTGGTAATAGGTTCTAGCAGTTTGTCATTATCCTCACTTGATACTCGTTGATGTATGAGAGAGAGCACATGTTCATATACTCCTTATTTTTCTTCAAATAATTGGCTAAAGTATTCCTTTGCTACCTCACAAAGACCTGCATGTTCTTTCACTTCCACTTTTCATTAATCAACTTGTCAATCTTCTTGAATTTCCTTCTAGCCGTAGCATACATATGAAAGAATTTTGTATTTAGGCCACCCTCCCTAAGTCAATGCATTTTAGCATGTTGTTTCCAAATATTTTCCTCCTGAATAAGTGGCTTAGAATGTTTCTGTCGTGCCTCCAAGAAATGATCAACATTATCAGGTTCATTACGACTACTGTATCTTTCCATCTCTTCCATGCAATCTTTCACCTCCTCTTTAAATTTCATGTGTTTCCACCTACTCCATCTTTTAAGCTCCTCCGCATAACATATTATTCGGTCAGTAATATCTAGATCTCTTTTCAGTGTCCATCCTGAAGTCGTTACCTCATCAATGTCCTCTTCTTGCAGCCAACTATTTTCAAATTCGAATGAATATTTATAACAACATCTATGGATAGAATCTCTTTTAAAAATAAAAAAATAAACTTGTTATAAAACTAAATAAAAAAATATAGAGATCAAAGAGAGGAAGGGAAGATAGAAAGTAATATTATATTATTTTCTTCAAAAATACACTTTACATTGCAATGTGGATCTTATTTATAAGACCTAAGGGAGATGAAAAATCACAACTATTAATAGGGAATAGGAAGATGAAAAGAAGAATAAGGATGGACACACACTTTTGTCTTTATCCATAGCACTCCCCCTTAGATGTCGAGGATATCTCTCGTTAAAACCTTACTAAAAAAACCCAGTGGGAAAAAAATTTAGTGAAGGAAAAAAAGTACAATATCCTTTCATTTCTCCCCCTCAGCTGAACGATCATTTCTTCGATGAAGACCAATCTTTTGTACTAGTTAATTAAAAATTCTACTTGGGAGTGACTTTGTAAAAAGGTCTACAAGATTATCACATGAGTAGATTTGTTGGATGCTTATATCATCACTCTTTTGAATATCATGAGTAAAAAAAGAACTTTGGAGAATGTGTTTTGTCCGGTCTCCTTTAATGTAACCATCTTTCAATTTAGCAATGCATGCAGTATTATATTCATATATGGTCGTTGTATTTAATTTTTCATAAGATAAACCACAAATATTTTGTATGTGTTGAATTAAGGATCTCAACCAAACGCATTCTCGACTTGCCTCATGTAATGCAAAAAGTTCTGTATGATTAGATAATGTTGCTACTATGGTTTGTTTCACCGATCTCCATGAAATAGTTGTACCCCCACATGTAAACAATTAACATGTTTCTGATCTACCATTATGAGGATCTGACAAGTAACTTGCATATGCATAACCTGTTAATTTGAATATGGATACTTTGGTATAAAATAAACCCATTTCTATTGTACCTCTAAGGTAACAAAGTATATGTTTGACTATGTTCTAATGTCTTCGTGTAGGTGAAGAATTGTATCTTGCTAATAGATTGACAACAAATGATATATCAGGACGTGTATAATTAGCAAGGTACATTAGTGCTCCAATTGCACTGAGATATGGTACTTCAGGACCAAGCAATTCTTCATCCTTTTCTCGAGATCTGAAAGGATCCTTTTCCATATATAATGAGCTAACAACCACCGGAGTAGACAACAGGTGACATTTGTCCATATAGAAGCGTTTTAACACCTTTTTTATATAGCCTTCTTGATGTACAAATATTCATTTGTCCAAATGTTCAATTTGCAAACCTAGTCATAATTTTGTCTTTCCTAGGTCCTTCATTTCAAACTCTTTCTTTAAACAATTCATAGCTTTTGGAAGCTCTTCAGGAGTTCCAATAATATTTATGTCATCCATATAGACAACTATTATTGCAAATTTCTTTCGTGACCTTTTTATAAAAATACAAGGGCAAATTAAGTTATTTGTGTATCCCTCTCTAAGCAAATATTCACTGAGACAATTATACCACATTCGTCCCGATTGTTTCAGACCATAGAGAGACTTGTTCAATCTTATGGAGTAGCTTTCTCGAGATTCAGAGTTGTGTGCATCTGGTATATTGAACCCTTAAGGGAGTTTCATGTAAATTTCACTATCAAGTGAACCATACAGATAAGCTGTTACAACATCCATCATGTCCAAAATTAACCCTTCATGTGCTACAAGGCTTATTAGATATCGAAAAGTGCTTGCATCCATTACAGGTGAATATGTCTCATCAAAATCAATTACAGGTCTTTGCGAAAATGCTTGAGTGACAAGTCGAGCTTTGTATCTCACAATTTCATTTTTTTTTCATTTCTTTTTCATATGAAAACCCATTTGTATCCAACTGGCTTCACACCTTGAGGTGTTCGGACTACAGATCAAAAAACTTGTCTTTTGTAGAGCGAGTTTAATTCTGCTTCAACTGCATCTTTCTATTTTGGCCAGTCCTCACTTTGTCTACAAATTTTAATAGACATTGGTTTCTGATCCTCTTTGCCATTTATCTCATTTAGCGCTATATTGTATGCAAAAACATCATCAATGTCGACATAACTTATCGAGATCTCTTTATTTTCATGAGTTTCAGGTACCTGATCAATCTCTTCTAGAGATGGAATGTTTATTATGTCTGAAGTTTCTTTTAGATTTTCTATATCCTCACTTTGACCATCTTTATTCTTATCTCCCTTTCTTGTTCGAGGATTTTTATCTTTGAAACCGATTGGTCTGCCACGCTTCAGACGTGGTTGAGACTCATTTGATTGTCCAACAGGGATACCAATTTTTATTGGAGAATTTGTAACTAGTATATATGATTTAGTAACACCTTTTAGATCAGTGAATGCATTTGGTAATTGATTTGCTAAGTTTTACAACTGAATTATCTTTTGAACTTCTAGTTCACATTATTTTGTTTGAGGATCAAGATGAGATAATGATAATTCATTCCAACTGATCTCTTTTTCCAGCTTCTTATTCTCTCCTCCTAATGTTGGAAAATTTGATTCATCAAAATGGCAATCAACAAAACAAGCAGTGAATAAATCTCCTGTTGTTGGTTCAAGGTACTTTACAATAGATGGAGATTCATATCCAACATATATTCCCATTCTCCATTGAGGACCCATCTTATTGCGTCGTGGTAGAGAAATTGGAACATACACCGCACATCCAAAAATTCTTAGATGGGAAATATTAGGTTATTTACTCAAAAAAATAATTGTAAAAGGGAAGAGGTGTGGTAACTCGTTGACTTGATGCAAATCAATGTTGCAACATGCAAAATTGCATGTCCCCAGGCAAAAACTGGAAGTTTGCATCTCATAATAAGTGATTCTGCAAGTTCAAGATGTATTAGTGATGTTGCAATTAATTTTATTCGTTTAATAAATGATTCTGCAAGTTCATTTTGTATATGAACATGTGTTACTGGGTGTTCTATGCCAATTCCAATAGACATACAATACTCATTAAATGCTTGAGATGAAAATTCTGCAGCATTATCAAAACGTAGTTTCTTGACAAGATAATCGGGGAAATGAGCTCTTATTCAAATCAGTTGAGTTAGCAATCTCGCAACGCATGGTTGCGAGTTCACAACAAACAAACACGTGACCATCTAGTTGATGCATAAATTAAAACCATAAAATATCTAAATGGTCCACATGATGGGTGTATTGACTCATAAATATCACCATGTATACGCTCTAAAAAACTGATAGATTCATTTCCAATTTTTGTTGATGATGGTCGAATTATCAACTTCCCTTGCAAGAAATAGTTGCATGAGAACTTATTTGATTGGATAATTTCCCTACTCATTAATTGATGACCGCATGAATTTTCAATTATTTTTCGCATCATTATATAACCAGAATGACCCAACCGGTCATGCCAAATTAGAAATTTATCATTATTTGTAAATTTATGGTTTACAGTTGTATGTGTTTCAGTTGTACTAATATAAGTGTAGTATAAGCTAGATGATAAAGCCGATAGCTTTCCCATTACAAATTTTTTGTCCGGATTGTGTTTTGTAATACAAAGATATTCAATTCCTCCATCATCTCTTATTTCAATATGGTATCCATTTAGGCAGATATCTTTGAAACTTTATAAATTTCTATGAGACTTGGGGGAATATAATGCATTATCAATGTGAAATATTGTTTCTCCATGTAACAACATGTTGGCTCTTTTGGAGCCTTCAAATATTTTTAAAGTGCCAAATATAGTACTGGCATCAGTCTTTTGACTCACTAAATATAAAAATATCTTTTATTTTTTAGAATTGTGTGGATTGTTGCACTGCCAGCAAGACACATATCTTCATTGCTGGTGCTAGTGTCCATATTCATTCTAAAAGCAATAATAATTTTTAACAATAAATTATAAACACACTTTAAAAACACAAGTCATTTGAACAATAAATTAAGTAAATAAACAAGTAGAAAACACACTTTATCATTACTAGAAAATAAATTCAAAACATCCACAAACACTTATTTAATAACTAAAAAGGAGATTTCCATAAATTTTATTTCTTGACACTTCCATCTCCAATAAGGTGATCAATTTTTCCATCTAGATCAACAAATAATTCACCAATATCTAAATGGGTAACATCCATATTATCGTAATCTGGATCATCATCTTCATTAGCAAAGTGAGTCTCAATCCTTGCCCTTTTATTTTTCAGTAATTTTTGATAAAGATCAATAAGGTGTTTTGGAGTACGACAAGTGCGGGCCCAATAACCTTTTCCTCCACAACGGTAACAAGTATTTTCATTAGTTTTGCTACTCCGACCCTCTTTTTTATTCTTTTCAACATTTTTCCACTTCTGGTGGAAATATGTGTTCTTATGATTACCATTGCGACCACGATCAAAACCAAGACCATGAGCATAATTACTACCACGACCACAGTTTTTTCCATAGTGATCGTGCCTTGTCACATTCACTTCTGGGAATGAAGTTGTACCAGCAGGACGAGCCTCGTGATTTTTCATCAATAGTTCATTATTTTGCTCAGCCACAAGAAAATAAGATATTATGTCAGAATATTTATTAAATCTTTTTTCTTGATATTGTTGCTGCAGGAGCACATTAGATGCATAAAAGTGGAAAATATTTTTCTAACATATCTTCATCGGTTACTTTTTCTCCATATAGTGTCAGCTTAGAAGTTATTCTAAACATTGCAGAATTATAATCACTTACACTTTTAAAATCCTACAAACGTAAATGCATCAAATCACATCGAGCTTTTGATAGGATAATCGATTTTTGATGATCATGTCTATCTTTCAATTATTTTCACAGGACATGTGGGTCAGTTAGGGTAAGATATTCATTTTTAAAATCCTCATAAAGGTGACGAACGAAGGAATATCATTGCTTTTGCCTTTTGTTGATCAGATGATTTATTTCCTTCTTTAATAGTGTTGTCATGACCTTCTGCGTTTAAATGAATTTTAGTGTCTAGAGTCCATGTCAAATAGTTCTTTCCCGAAATATCAAGAGCCCCAAAATCCAATTTCATAAAATTTGACATACTTAACTTTACCAAAAAAAAAAAGATAAAATATTAAGTATTAAATATTATAATAAGATAATTATCATAAAGACAATATTAAATATTAATATTTAAAATAACACTTTTGTAAATTCTAATATTTAAAATAACACAATATCAAATTGGATTGTTATGTTAGTCCTAAAATTATCTACTTAAAAAATATCAAATTAGTGACAAAATACATCTTACATTTTTTTTAATTGTTATAAAATCTAAATTGCTAACTTGATCAAAATCATGAAATAATAATATTTCAAATAATTTTCAATCTCTTGACAAAATAATAAATATAAGGATTAATAAATTTCGGTATTTTAAAAATAACAACTAATAATTTAGAGTATTTACTTTAACAAAAAAAAAAATTCTCAACTTCCTTCCTTACGAAAAAAACAAAATTTTTCTTGCTTCATCCTAAATGAAAAATAGCAAATAGAAGTGTTATAAGTTCTTCAAGAACTATACAATGTTATTTTGTTATCCTTCAGAGATGTTATACTTTATAAGTCATTCAAGAATTATATAAATGATTTGTTTATAAATAATGATCTAAAAATTATAATCATCTTTCTGAGATGGGTTAAACTTATTTGTGTCATTCTTCTTGAATGACAATCTTTTGACAATTTTTAAAAATTACAAAAAATCATCAATAATAATATACTTTTTTGATGTTAAATAAATTATATCACATAATCAATTATTTTTTTTCTTCTTATTTTCATAATTCTAAACAAATGATGGTTCAAGATTAATTCGAGATGGAAGCGAAAGAATTATACCTTAGAGTTTCGTGTTAATAACATGTTATAAAACTAAATAAAATAATATAAAGATCAAAGATACGAAGAGAAAAGAGAAACTAATATTATATTATCTTCTTCAAAAATATAATTTATATTACAATATGAATCTTATTTATAGAACCTAAAGAGAAGAAAAATCATAACTATTAATAGAGAATACGAAGATGTAAAGAAAAATCAAGATGAATAATCATTTTTATCTTTATTCATAACAATTTTTTTATAAAATATTGAAAATAAATTAAATAATTTCTATAAAAAAATATCAAATACACTCTGAAAGCATTTGTTATCTTTCTCCACCTCCTCCTCTCCTATCTTTCAGATTAAATTGAAAAAAGTATCTCTTCTTTAAATTAACATTTTCAATCTATTTTAATAATTAATATTTGGACATAAAAACGATCCCTAGTCCCATTACACCTCAAAGGACTGTAATTTGTGACCACTCAACAAGAAAAAGGTGGCATAAAAATGATGGAATATATATATATATATATATATATATATATATATATATATATATATATATATATATATATATATATATATATATATATATATATATATATATATATATATATAAAATAGAAGTTTATCAATCTGCTTAGCTTTAGTTAGCCATGACAATTATATAATGCCACATTAAATTTTAATTAATTGTTAGCTTGTCACTGGGTTTGTATGTACTTAGCAACATGCTGATTCATGCCGTTTTGATCTTTCTTTATACCTTTTTAATTTTATCAGGTTACAAATAAAAAATTATTTCCCTACTATTACATTAAATAAAATGAATCACAAAGTCATACCTATCCCCATAAGTTCAAAGGAAAAATTATGTTTCTAGTAGTGAATGTTTGATTTAGTTTTTGGAAGTGGTAAAAATTATATTTTAGAAGTAAATTTGATTTTCGAATAATTTTAAAATATTTGATTTTCTAAAATAGAATTGATTTATTTAATTTAGATGAAAATTTCGGATTTATTAGACATGCAAATTTAGTTAATCATTTTCAACGGGCAGAACCAAAGTATCTTACCTATTATTTTATTTTGGTCCCTCCGTCTCATCCCTTTTTCTTTATAAGTTCGGGTCTAAATGTGAGGCACATGACTTTTAGCCACTTTTAATCTTTATCCGTATTTGCGGACAGAGACAAATTTTTCTGATCCACCCTCTCTACTTTGTCCGTTCTGCCCCGTTTTTTTCGTGCACCGACATGGCAGTTTTTCCAGCGGTATGTTTTATAACTTTTTTATGTTCCCTTGTCTTCCTAGTTAGGTTAAGCACTTGAATGAAATGAAAGTTCATTATTAGCTACACATTACAATACAAAGATCAGAATGAGTGTCCATAACTATTAAACAAGGAAGAAAAACACTACACCAAATACTAGAACAATCATGTTTATGTCTTGGTCATCTCCATGCAGAAGCCACAATCAAGTTTTTGTCTTCCCAACCAAAATGAAGTGCACCCTTTTCCTCCTTTATCTTGTACCTATCACAGTACACCTTAACTAGTTTTCGGATTTCGTCGCTCGCGTTTGTGCTCATCGGAGATGAACTAAACCCCGCCATTGTCATCCTAGCTCTCCATTTCCCCGCGACTTCATACCGTTCTATCCGATCCTCGCCTTCACACGCAACCGTATTAACAATGTCTCTAGCTAAGCATTGCCTCTCAACATTCATCCTATCTTGACTCTCTCTAGGAAGAGTAACATCAAGTGACTCAAAAACAGCAGAGTAGTAATTATAAGCTTCGACGAACCTCTGCAAGAAAGGCGCGGTATTGGTGTTTACGTCTTGCTCCACCACCGTTACAATCTTGGGATTCAAGCTCTTCACCAAGCGAAGAAGTTGGTCTCGTTCGTTTACCGTTGACACGCTCTCGTCAGGCATGTGATGAAGCTGGAATGCAAAGTTCACGACAAGAGCTTCTCCACGATGACAGTTGAGCATCGACGAGGTGACAATGGATGCCTTTGATGCGACTGCTCGAAATTCAAATGACAAACCAAGTGCTTCTGCTAGTTTTTTGAGCCTTTGTCCTATGATATTTAGTCCTCCAACAGATCGTTGCACGGATTCAGGATCATCGATCCCGGTTAATCGAACATGTGATGGCTTACGAGATCTCAAAGCAAGTGTTTGAATAAGGTTTATGTACTGACTTCCTTGATTGATGTCGAAATCTATGATATGAATCTTCATTTCATCTTTAACAGCTTCTGTAATCGCATTGTTTGCAGCAATAAACCCGAATTTAAAGCACGGACAAATCTCAAAGAGTATCTGCATCGCGGCTAATCGGTCCGAAGAAGGAGGTTCCTTGCATTTCAAGGCTCTATATATACTTTTACCCGATTCAGCGAGACGAGCTGCAAGTCCCTCCACCATATAGGCTGCAATTCTTTGAGAAGGCTCTCCTTGAATCGACACCATCTGTCGAAGATTGTTTATCATCGATGATGCTTCCTTGTCATTTCCTTCTGAAATTGCAGTAGCACATTCATATAGCAGTTGCTTGGGGTTCCTAGAGATTTTTCGTATTTCTTTAGCAATGCTACCAATGCTAGTAACGTTGGAATCTGAAGACGAATACTCCTTTGGCGAGTCATGTTCATCGAGAAGCAGCATATTCTGAACCGGATCATGATCCGCCCAATCGATTTCCAAGCATCGAGAGTTTTCATATTCCTCTTCCGCCTCAATGTCACTATCCTCAAGTAATGCTCTCTCCAATGCTTCTAGTTTCGATCTCATTACACGGTCCACTTCAACTGAATCCCCGCTTCGATTTTCCATCATCAAACAACTATCAAAGGGGTTATTAGCAACCACTGAAGCACCATCTGGATGAATTGAACTTGTAGAAATGTCGGAGCTAGACAGTTCTATGAGTTCTTCCGTTTGTGAGTCACGGAAGTACTTCTCGTAACTCTTGATCGAGTAAGTATCTGTCATATACATGCTTCTATGCTTATCTGAATAAAAACATGAGGACAAATGAGGGTAATATCAATTATGAAATTAAGCAGTCTCAATATGAGATTTATATAGTTTAATCATCATGAATCATCGGGGTAATAATCGATTATGATCTTCTGTCTGCAGTTATAGAACAAATAACAAATAAATCAAAATTGATCAATGTTTTTTCAGACAATCAATGGTTCGCTTGTTAGGTGGAAGAATATCCTAGCCACAATATCCATTATTGTCTGAAATTCCAACTCAAAAGATGAGTACATAGATCAAAGTGATAAAAACAAAACACCCTTTGAAAAATTAACAACTTGCTTAGAATTTTAACAAATCTCTATTACAATCACACGCATCATACTATATAAGTAACATGTATAGTACCTTTTATCAGAAGAATGGATTCAAGCAGTTAAAGATCAATAATCAAAGAAAGTGCATCATGATCTGCTGGAGAACAGATCAAAGATCATAGAAGTCCTTCTACCCTATGATTTTGTCGACAAGAGAGAGAGGGAGAGATAGAGAGATGAGGAAGAATGAACTTTTGAAGGAGAAGAAAGGTTAATTAGCATTGGATTTTTAGAAGAGGCATAAGCACTTGTTGATGTGTGTTTTTCTAGATTAAAAAATGGGGTGATAGAGAGTTGAAGTTGGTACTAAAGTAACAAGTAAGATCAAAGAAAATAGCCGAATACTACTAGCAAGTGGCTACTTTCAGAATCAATATATAATAAGCATAGCCAAGTAAAATGTATAGTTATTTAGATACTTGACTTTAAAACTCAATTATTGGGAATAATACTATAACAACACAGTTGATAGAAATTCAAAAATCTAGTTATATATAATTTTGATTTGTAATTTATATTATTAATAGAGTGATGCTCTCAATTTCGAATAAAGAAATATTTTTTTAAAAATCAATTATTTTAATTTTCAATATATTAAATAAACATTTTTTTTAAAGAAATTTACTTTTAAAATTTTCAAAAAAATTTCTTAAGACACTCATTAGCATTTCTCTTATTATTATTTTAGAAAGGAAAAAATATTATATAAATAATGAAAACAAAAAAGGACGGGGAAGATAAAACCTAACCCATCAAAAAGTAGCAAAATTTATAGCTGGACATGTCTAGCATATCCCTCATTTAAAAAAAAGAAGCACAAATAACAAGTGAATCACACTAAGTGTCATAATCAACAAAAACATGCATTGTATAATTTATCTACACATGCATTTTCCTTTTTGAAAATGTGAGATATCTTGAATCTAGATGAACTTATAGTTTGTAAAGTGTTGTTCTTTTGATTAACTACTTCCGATAAAACAAGGTGGATAGTACAAGATGCTAATTGTGAAGATGCATCATGTGGGACCAGATGTTCAAGTTTGAGGTGCAACATTTTGCCTCAGTCTGTTAGCTAGATTGCGTGAGTAAATCTAAGCATGATTGTGTCTGTTTATAAAAATATTTGTTCTATCCAATTTTCTCCTAAAGTGATTGACAGAAAGATTTGTTTGTAAGCAACTTGTTAAGCAATATGTTCAACACATATTATGTGACATCTTGGCGTACAAATTGTGTTCTAATTATCTTCAGATTTGTTTTGGTGTTAATTTTTTCAGAAGATATAGAAGTTTGCTTTTGGAAGAAGCTTGGTAATCCAAATCAACTTGAAAAATATTTTATTCAAATAAGAAAATTTGATTTGATTGAATTTGCTTTGAAGAAAAAAATTTATTTGAATATGCCTTGAAGGAAGATTTGTTTCAGATTTAATATGTAAAAGTATTGATTGAAGATTCATTCTAGGAAGAGATTTATTCTAAATCTTTTACTTGAGAAGTTGGAATTATATTTTATATCAAACAAAGATTTTATTTGAGTTGTTCAAGATTCAGAATTTTGTTACGTGGACAAATGTCATGCCAAATATTCTAGCATGTGTGCAACATCTGACATTTATCAACATGCTATGACTGTTGTTGTTTTGAGCAAAAATTCTGGTTGTGTTTCAATATGATTTGTTGCTATCTTTTAGCAGTGTTGTTGTTCCTTATAGATTTATTGCATTATGTAAAACAACATGGAATATGTTTTGGTGAAGAAAGGATACATGTGGGATCAGATGTTCCAGCATGTGTGCAACATCTTGTCCTTGTCTGCAGGCCAATATTGTTGTTGTTTTGAGCGTAATTTATGGTTGGGTTTCAATCTGATTTGTTGTTATCTTTTAGCAATGCATTAGTTATATTTGTTTGGAAGATTAAAAGATCAAATCAAACCAGTTAGAGATTTAAATTTGAATTCAAACAAATCAAATCTTTTATTGGAAGTTTTTTTTTAACATATCAAAACAAATCTTCTACATATCTGAGCATGGTCTCATATCTTATGCCCATTGGAGAAAAGCCCAGAAGATTGCATTGCTATTTAAGGAGACTCAGACCTAACATTTGAAGGGTGTGCAAATATTGAAGATCTTTGTCTTAGGGTTTCTATTTTGAGTCTTTTGTTTATGTTGTTGTTTATGCACCACTCTAGCGCTTACATTCATATCCAAAGACATAGAGTTTAGTTTGTTAGTTTAGTTGTAATTCAACATTCAATATTCTGATTATCGTACACTAGGGTTAGCAAAAAATATAGCTGGACATGTCCAACCTATCCCTCATTTTTTTTAAAAGCACAAATAACAAGTGAATCACACTAAGTGTCATAATCAACAAAAATCATGCATTGCATAATTGATCTGCACATGCATTTTTCTTTTTGAAAATGTGAGATATCTTGAATCTACATGAACTTATAGTTTGTAAAATATTGTTCTTTTGATTAGCTACTTCTGATAAAACAACGTGAATAGTACAAGATGCTAATTGTGAAGATGCATCATGTGGGGCCAGATGTTCAAGCTTGAGGTGCAACATATGGCCTTAGCCTGTTATCTGGATTGCATGAGTAAATCTAAGCATGATTGTGTTGGTTTCTAAGAATATTTGTTCAATCCAATTTTCTCCTAAACTGTTTGATAGAAAGATTTGGTTGTAAGCAATTTGTTAAGCAAGATGTTCAACACATATTGTGTGACATCTTGGCGTACAAATTGAGTTATGATTATCTTCAAATTTGTTTTGATGTTAATTTCTTCAGAAGATGCAGAAGTTTGCTTTTGGAAGAAGCTTGGTAATCCAAATCAATTTGAAAAATATTTTATTCAAATAAGAAGATTTGATTTGATTGAATTTGCTTTGAAGAAAAAGATTTATTTGAATATTGCCTTGAAGGAAGATTTGTTTCAGATTTAATATGTAAAGGTATTGATTGAAGATTCATTCCATGAAGAGATTTATTCTAAATCTTTTACTTGAGAAGTTGGAATTATGTTTTATATCAAGCAAAGATTTTATTTGAGTTGTTCAAGATTCAAAATTTTGTCACGTGGATAGATGTCATGCCAAATATTCTAGCATGTGTGCAACATCTGACATTTATCAGCAGGCCATGACTGTTGTTATTCTGAGCGAAAATTCTTGTTGTGTTTCAATATGATTTGTTGCTATCTTTTAGCAGTGTTGTTGTTCCTTATGAATTGGTTGCATTATGTAAAACAGCGTCGAGTGTACAATATGTTTTGGTGAAGAAAGGATACATGTGGAACCAGATGTTCCAGCATGTGTGCAACATCTGGTCCTTATTTGCAAGACAATATTGTTGTTGTTTTGAGTGTAAATTCTGGTTGGGTTTCAATCAGATTTGTTGCTATCTTTTAGTAATGCATTAATTATATTTGTTTGGAAGATTAAAAGATCAAATCAAATCAGTTAGAGATTTAACTTTGAATTCAAACAAATCAAATCTTTTATTGGAAGTTTTTTTTAAAACATATCAAAACAAATCTTCTACATATCTGAACGTGGTCTCATATCTTATGCCCATTGGAGAAAAGCTCAGAAGATTGCATTGTTATTTAAGGAGACTCAGACCTAACGTTTGAAGGGTGTGCAAATATTGAAGATCTTTGTGTTAGGGTTTCTAGTTTGAGTCTTTTGTTTGTGTTGTTGTTTGTGCACCACTCTAGCACCTACATTCATATCCAAAGACATAGAGTTTGGTTTGTTAGTTGAGTTGTAATTCGATATTCAATATTCTGATTATTATAGACAGGGTTAGTGATTAAGAGAAAATAAGAGGGGTCTCATATTTAAGGGGAGTTCTAAATAGAAATACACTGGTAGAATTAAGAAGAGAGACACTGAATAAAGGGGTTGTTAATCTAAGACACTTTGCACTAATTATATTGAGAGTAGATTTCCTTTCTTGGGTTGGAAGCCCCCTAGATCTAGGTGTTATTTGCACTGAATTGAGTTAACAATTCTCTTGTGTTCTTTATTTGCTTTATGATCTTTTATTTGTTTTATATTATTTGTCAATTCTGGTTTAAGATGTTGAACACATTGACTTAGGCATCTGGTCAAATATTTATCCCCTTAAGAATTACATTTCGATTGGCATATGAGCCCCTGATCTGTTTGGGTGAGCTTCAGGGAAGATATTTTATGTTCTAATGGACAACACTAAGGATGAAGGATCTGTCAATAAATCATTTGTCTTGGATGACACCAACTATGATTATTGGAAAGCTAAAATGATTTTTTTTCTCAAATCCATGGATAATAAAACATGGAAAGTTGTTGTAAAAGGTTGAAAACATCATGTGATTACCTCTTAAGATGGAACATCAACCTTAAAGCATGAAGCTGATTGGACAAATGCTGAAGATGGTGAAGCTCTTGGAAACACCAAGGCCTTGAATGTTATTTTCAATGGCGTGGACAAAAACATGTTTAGATTGATTAACATAAATAGTGAAGCCAAAAAAGCTTTGGAGATTCTCAAAACTACACATGAAGGGATATCCAAGGTTCCTATGTCAAGGTTGTAGCTCCTCACTACAAAGTTTAAGAATATGAGAATGGACGAAGATGAAACCATCTCTGACTTCAATATTAGACTATGTGACATTTCCAACACTTCTTTTGCCTTAGGAGAGAAGATGTATGAAGAAAAATTGGCCAGAAAAATCCTCAGATTTCTACCTAAGAAGTTTGATATGAAGGTCACAACTATTGAAGAACCCCAAAACTTAAGCAACATCAAAGTTTAAGAACTCATTGGTTCTTTACAAACCTATAGGATTAGGGATGACAATGGGCAGAGTTTGGGCAGGGTAGTATAGTACTCGTCCCCATATCTGTGGGTTTTAAAAAAATCCCAGTACTCGAGCTCACACCCGCGTGGACATCAATGTTTGTACTCGTACCCATACCCTATGGATATCTAAGTACCCATGCTCATACCCGTTTACCAGCGTTTCTAATAAAAAACAATATATCATTTATAATTTATTATGTCATTTTAAATTTTTAGCAACATTAAAAAAATTCAAGGATGATATTATTGAGTTAAGAAATAAACAAGCATTTATATTAAAATGCGTACAAGTTTAATAGTGATTCATTTAATAAAATTGACAAATTAACATGTATACATAATAATTAAAGTAAAAATATATAAATATATATTGTGCGGGTATGAGACGGGGTGGGTACTAAGGTAACCGTACATGTGCCCATACCCGCTTATTTCCGTGGATAATTTCCCGTACCCATGTCTGTACCCATTTTGCGGGTTTTTACCTTACCAATTATGAGTAATTTTTGCAGGTGCCCACTGGGGATGGGTCCAATTGCCATCCCTATCTGAGATAACTGTAAATGACAGGTTTGAAAAGAAGAACAAAAGTATATCTTTTGTTTCCATCATTGAAGAGGATGAAGATCAATGTGAAATTCTTTCAGATGTTATAGCTCTTGTTGGAAGGAAATTTAACAAAGCTTTGGGAAGGGTAGACAAAAAATAAAGGAAAAATGTACAAATAATCCTCCAAATAATAGAGCCAAAGGAAATTATGAAGATTGTGAAGATCAAGTAGATTATGATACTGGAGAAAATCTCAGGCTTGCTAAGATCTTTAGTAAAGTCATGAGAAAACTAGATAAGAGATCTAAATATCTTTAAGGCAATTAGCAACAAAATTTCAAGAGGTGTAAATTTCAGTGCAAAGGAAAAGATGGTGAAAACAAAATCTCAACTGGATACAATGTCTTAAATGTAAATATTTTGGACATATTCAAGCTGAATGCTCAACTTTTCCAAGGAAACTAAGAAAAATATGCAATATCACACATTTTGAGGAAGGTGAATCTGACTAAAAAAACAATGTTGTGACCTTCAAAGAGATGAAAGATGTTATACATACTGGCGAGACATCAAATTCAAAGAATATATGTGCTATTCCTATTCATAAAATAGAATGCACAATGTCAGATAACATGTCTCATTATCTGCCATACACGATTTCCAGGGCATTAATTTTGTCTCTTCCATTCGATTGTACTATTGTAAATTGTATAATAGACAACTTGTAGATGTTTGATTGCCTGCTTTTTGTGTTAAAACACTAACTGTACTCTGATGTCTTGACTGCTGTCATGACATGCTTTGTAGATGTTTGATTAGCTGCATTTTGTGTTAAAACACTCTGATGTCTTGACTGATGTCATGACATACTTGAGTAGTATGCTGCAGGTTTAGCTAATACAGGATTTACTGAATGTCAAACTAGATGTTATGACATTCATCTATGACAGCAAATACTGAACTATAGAATAGTGGGTTTTTCTGTTATAGCTCAGTATTGAGTTCAGTCTGTTTTTCAGGAGAGTAGCAGACCTGACACATAGCCTACTGTCTGAATGTCAAACTGAATGTTATGACATTCATCATTGACAGCATATACTGAATAATAGGCAGGTTGGTTTTTCTGCTACAGTTCAGTATGTATTTTAGTCTGTTTATCAAGGGAATAACAGACCTGGCATAAGGCCCATTGTCTAAATGTCAAACTGGATGTTATGACATTTATCTCTGACAGCTGATACTGAAGTATAGACTGGTTGGTCTTTTACAGTACAACATTTAGTACAGTCTGTTTTCAGGAAAATAACAGACCTAGCATATGGCCTATGTTCTGGATGTCAAACGGAATGTTGTGACATTCATTCCTGACAGCATATGCTAAAGTGTTGGATGGTTAGTTTTTCTGTTTCAGTATTTTTCTCAGGCTATTTTTCAGGAATCCAACAGCTGAGCTAAAATCCAAGAAACTAACAACTGAGCTACAATTAATGAACCTAACAAATAGCCTATTTGTTAGCACCCTAATATGTGGAAATTAGGTTAACTTACCTAACCTTAATTTTAGGAAATACAAGTACAAGGCCCAAGTGTTGCAATATAAAAGGATGACAATCCTTCTTTCAGAACTCAGGGGTTTTTAACGTGAAGCATTCATTGTTCCATCATACTTCACTGCTGTATTTTTATGTGTGTCGTGTATTAGGTGTATCTTGTGAGCCAAACAATTATCACCTAGATGATTGCATTGGACTAGGGTGTTCATTGAGTTGTAAGTGGTGTGTCACTCTAAGCTTTTAAGCGCGAATGCTGTGTTTCTTGATTAAAGCTGTTAAGCACAATCAAGAGTTGTTTGAAGTATAACTTCGTCATTAACTTTAATCCAATTAAAGTTTGTAATCACTGTGGTGATTGAGGGGGAGTGAGTAGGAACTCTGGTCTTAGTTTAAGATTGAAATTGCATTGGGTAGGTATTAAGTGATAGGATTAAACAGTTGGTTTAAGGTCTGAATTAATACTACTAATAGTGGATTTCCTCCCTGGCTTGGTAGCCCCCAGACGTAGGTGTGTTTGTCACTGAAATGGGTAAACAATTTCTTGTGTTATTTACTGCACTTACAATTTCCTACTGTATACATTCCTGTCTGCACAGAATCGGATGTCATAACATCCTGTGTGACATCGAGAGTCTGTTTACTAGAATTTTAATTGGCATCAGAGCAGGCACCCTACCTGTTAATTTCTGGGTGAGATCTAGGGACGTTACTTTCTAGTACCATGGACAAGGATGTAGGATACTCAAATAGACCACCCATGCTGGATGGTTCTAACTATGATGACTGGAAACCTCGTATGATAGCCTTCTTGAGGTCTCTAGATAGCAAGGTCTGGAGAGCTGTCAACAAAGGATGGGAACATCCAACGAAGACAGGTAAAGATGGAATCACTTTGCAAATTCCTGAAGAAGAGTGGGACAAGGAGCAAGAGGCACTAGCCCTTGGAAACTCTAAGGCCTTGAATGCACTGTTCAATGGAATAAATAAGAACATTTTCAGACTGGTGCATCATTATGAACTGGCTAAAGAAGTTTGGGATACTCTCAAAACAACTCATGAAGGTACCTCAAAGGTGAGGATGTCTAAACTTCAAATGCTGACCACCAAGTTTGAAAATCTGAGGATGAAAGAGGATGAGACTATTCATGACTTCCACATGAATATTCTTGAAATTGCCAACACTTCTGGTGGCTTAGGAGAGAAAATGGCTGAAGAAAAACTTGTAAGAAAGATTCTCAGATCATTGCCAAAGAGATTTGCCATGAAAGTTACCGCTATAGAAGAGGCTCAAGATATCTGCAATATGAAGGTTGATGAGCCTATTGGTTCTCTCCAAACTTTTGAAATGGGCTTGTGTGAGAATGTTGAAAAGAAGAACAAAAGCATAGCTTTTGTATCAAATACTGAAGAGGATTCAAAAGAAGGAAGCACTGGAGGTGATGAAAGTGTGAAAGAATTCTTTAACTTGAATTAATTTTTAATGATAGCAAATTGTGTGATCATCATCCAAATTGATTGTGCATTGCATTACATGATATATTTGTGTTCTTATTTTGTCCATCATCCCACTTTATTGTTGCATAAACATACATACAAATCTACATTGAAAATTCCCTTCAAATAACAATTCAAATGCATTTTATATCAGTATGTATCAATACATGAGCCTCTGCATCGATACATGTAGCATGTGATTAATCACAAAACAATTTTTGTTCAGTATGCATCGATGCATACGAGCCATGCATCAATACATGGAAGGGCAAAAACTCTATGCATCGATACACACGAATTCTGCATTGATACATGACCACTTGAGACAGCCTGTGCATCAATACATGCGCAATAGGCATCGATACATGACCACCTGAGACAGCCTGTGCATCAATACATAAGCATTAAGCATCGATACATATCAGTGTAAAAATCACATGCATCGATACACACGATTTATGCATCGATACATGAGTAATTAATTTCACCAAATATTCACACAACTTACAGTATGTATCGATACACACTCCTATGCATCAATACACAAAGTTGTTTTAAGTCATAACAGCAACTGTTTTTGCAGCAAATATAAGAACAGGTCTCAACAACAGATGAAAAGTGACGAATTCATTGAGGGAAAACAATTGAACACAGATCAAAAGCAGTGTTGGAGCAATTGTTTGTGAGCACATAGAAACCTGAAAGAGACTTCATCTTCTTCATCTTCTCAATCACTTCTCTTCAAGAACAATTACACATAACAATTCTTGTTCTTTGGATTAAAGAAGGATTGAGATAACGTTCAGTGGTACGATCAAGGATCTAGCTGTGGGTTGCAGTGGAACGATCGAGGATCTAGCTGAGTCGAAGATTGAAGGGGGTTTCTAGGAAAAACCTACTGGTTTGTCCTTCAAGAACTGGTGTGTTCTTGAGGGTTTGGGAGTCACATTTGCAGAACATATTCAGCCGCAGCGTTGCGTTTGGAGATCGGGGGATTTCGCAAGCAGGTCGTGGAACCGGTGAATTGTTTGCAACTTTGTGCAGGAAAATCTTGATCGAGCTCAGATCAAGTGAAGGTTTATACAAGAAGAGGTTCTTGGAGTTTAGAAATTCTGTCTTTGTATCAAAACCTTGTATCAACGGATTCGGCAATAATTGATAATCAAAGTTCTCAATTTCATTTGAAATTGAGAGGGAGACGTACCCACACGCGAGGACGACGTGGGGAACTTCCTTAACAAATCTCTGCGTATCGTACTCTTACCTTAATCTTCTTTACGTTTCAAAACTGTTTTGCAATTTCTGTTAGTGTGTGGTGATTGATCATTTTTTTGGACAACAGTGATAATAAAACCTTTAGTCATACACCATTGCTATTTATCATCAAACACACACACACCAACTGTTTGACAAAACGGTTAACTTGATTGTGTTCATTGGAAATAGAATTTGAGGATAAGCGCATTCAATCTGTTAAAATTCTGTGTGTATTATTTCTGTCATTCTCATTAAAATCCAGCAACTGCACTTGCGTGTCCGGCTTTCTAGTAGCAGTTCAGAATAGACGGAAGTCGATTCGGGACTGCTTTTTCCGCCGCTTTTGAAAACTCTAATTAAACGTTAAATCCGTTAAATTTTTTTGGTGATCTATTCACCCCCCCTCTCGATCACTAGCCACACCGTCTAACAAGTGGTATCAGAGCCTGGTTCGCTGGTGCTCTGTGGCTGCCTGTAACAGTATGGATTCTGAACCAAAGGGGGCGTATAATAGAGCGCCTATTTTCAACGGTGAAAATTATGGCTACTGGAAAGACCGCATGCGAGTTCATATAAATTCTGTGGATAGGTTAGTATGGGCTGCCATTGAAAATGGTCCGTTTCAAATTACAATGACTAATGCGGCTGGCGCCATAGTACCTAAACCAGAAGATGATTGGAATGAGAAAGATGAGAAAAAGTGGTCGTGTGATTGGAGAGCTCGAAACATGTTAATTTCAGCACTTGGTGTTGATGAGTATTATCGAGTATCCCATTGCACGACAACTAAAGAAATGTGGGACGCTTTAGAAGTTGCCCATGAGGGTACTACTGAAGTAAAACAGTCCCGCATTAACACACTCAATCAAGAGTTTGAGCTCTTTCGCATGAAACAAGGAGAATCCATCTCCGACATGCAAAAGAGATTCACCCATCTAACTAACCGACTGAATGCTCTTGGAAAACCTATTTCCAATGAAACTGCTACTAATAAAATTCTCAGGTGTCTTAGTAGGGAGTGGCAACCTAAAGTTACAGCAATCAAGAAAGCCAACGATCTTACAAGACTTACGATTACAACACTGTTTGGAAAGCTGGAAGAACATCAGCAAGCTTTGGAAAGTCTTGAAAAATATGAGAATAAAAGTAAGAAGGAAAAGGAGAAGAAAAGAGACAAAGAGGGAGAGAAGAAGCCAATAGCTCTTGTGGCCTCTAGCTCTAAGTCCTCACGAAAAGAGCAAAGCGACAATGATTCAAGTAGTGACAAAGACTCGGATGATGAAGAAATGGGACTGTTTGTAAGGAGATACAATAGATTCATTCGAAAGAATGGAGTCAAGCATTCCGACAAAAATCTCATGAGGTTTCGAAAACAATCTACAAATTCGAAGCAAGAAGAAAACAAGAAGAGTAGAGGAAGAGGATCATGCTTTAATTGTGGTAAATCCGGACACTTTAAAACGGACTGCCCTATGAAGTATAAGGACCAAAGAAAAGATTCACCAAAAGGGTACAGCAAACAAAGAAGAGCGTATATTGCATGGGAAAGTGATAGTGATTCATCAAGCACACAAAGCTCAAGTGATGGTGATGAAGCTGCAAATCTGTGCCTTATGGCTCACACTAAAAATCTGTCCTACCACAAGAAGAAAAACAATGACAAAAAGGTAAAACAAGTCTACTACAATAATTTCTCCTCTATGTCTTTTTCGGAATTAAAAATAGCTTTTGAAAAACTGCATAACGAAGCTGTAGATGCTTTTAAACGACTAGCTTCCGACAAACATATCTTCTCCTTTTTGGAAGGAAAAGTAAACAAAGCTGAAATTGATTTAGAAGCATTGAAAACTAGTATTGCAGAAAATTCAAAAACTATTGACATTGACGGATGTAGTAGAGTTAGGTATTGTGACGCTTGTTATGTTTGGCAAAAAGAGGTAAACACTCTTAAGGTCAAATTAGAGAAAGCGCTACAACCTAAAATTACTTATGCCGTTGACCCCAAGTTGTTTAAGAAGTCATTGAATCCTCCATATGCAAAATACTCTTTTATTCTAAAGGATTCAATGAACAAGAAACAACAAACACATCATCATGGTTTATGTCATTATTGTTGTCATGCTGGCCATACCATTGAGAAATGCAAATTTAGGAGATTTCTAGTCCCTAAAGGTATTTATCAATGGAAGCCAAAAGGCAACCATGTTAACACTTACCCTCTTGGACCCAATGAAAATTGGGGACCAACTTCTCTCTTTTGATGTTGTAGGATGAGTGCCTTGCCTTCGTAGATAGAAGATGGTTTCTTGACAGCGGCTGCTCAAGGCACATGACCGGTGACATATCGCTTTTTATAGACTTCAAGGCGAAGAAAAAGGGATATGTTACTTATGGAGACAACAACAAAGGAGCTATACTCGGCAAAGGTAGTGTAGGTAATCCCTCCACCACTACTATTTCAAATGTCCATTTAGTTGAGGGACTTAAACACAATTTGTTAAGCATAAGTCAACTATGCGACATGGGCTATAAAGTGTCGTTTACAAAAACTTGCTGCATAATTGAACATGTTGAACAAAACATTGTGTTTAAGGGTGTAAGAGTAAACAACATCTATATGCTTGACTTGTTTGATGTACCGTTAACAAATACTAAATGTCTAGTCACCTTGAATGATGATTCTTGGCTTTGGCATAGACGTTTAGCTCATGTTAACTTCGATTTGCTAAACAAGGTTGTATCTAAGGATCTAGTAGTCGGTCTACCAAAAATAAAATTTTCAAAAGACCACCTATGTGACGCGTGCCAAATGGGAAAGCAAACAAGGGTGTCTTTTAAATCTAAAAATGTAATTTCAACTTCACGACCCCTTGAGCTTCTCCATATGGACCTCTTTGGACCTTCTAGGACAAAGAGCCTAGGTGGAAATTACTATGGCTTTGTAATAGTTGATGACTACTCTAGATTCACTTGGACTATATTCCTTCATAGCAAAGATGAAACTTTTTCTGCTTTTAAAAATTTTGCAAATCTGTCCCAAAACAAAATGAATTCCAAAATAGTTACAATTCGTAGTGATCATGATGGTGAGTTTCAAAATTACCACTTTGAGAAGTTTTGTGACAAGTATGGCATTGAGCATAACTTTTCAGCTCCTCGCACTCCACAACAAAATGGTGTTGTGGAGCGTAAAAATCGTGTTTTAGAGGAGTTGGCAAGAACAATGCTTAATGAGGGTGGATTACCAAAATACTTTTGGGCCGATGCTGTTAGCACAGCCTGTTATGTTCTAAACAGAATCTCAATTCGCCCTATTTTAAACAAAACCCCTTATGAACTTTTGAAAGGAAGAAAACCAAACTTGTCACATCTTCACGTATTCGGTTGTAAATGTTTTGTTCTGAATAACGGTAAGGAAAACATTGGGAAGTTTGATGCAAAAGCGGATGAAGGTATTTTTCTTGGTTACTCAATGTCAAGTAAATCATATAGAGTGTATAATAAGCGTTTACTTACTGTTGAAGAGTCGGTTCATGTTTCTTTTGATGAGTCTTATCCGAAAAATGTCGGAAAAGGTATTTCTTTTGATGACGCAGGTGTATCTACAGAAGATATACTCAAGGAAGCTGTTGAGGAAACTGATCAGTCCAAAACAGCTGCCCATGAGAAGGAGGAAGATACAAGTCATGAAGAAATTGAGGAAGAAAAGACAGCTGAAGTGAATGATCTTCCAACAGCTTGGAGATCCTCAAAAGACCATCCCATTGACAACATTTTGGGAGACATTTCAAAGGGAGTAATGACCCGGTCTAAGATAAGTAACTTTTGTTCTCACTTCGCGTTTGTTTCACAAGTAGAACCTAAAAATGCCAAAGAAGCCTTGATTGATGAATTTTGGCTAATGGCCATGCAAGAAGAGCTTAATCAATTTAAAAGAAATGACGTTTGGGAACTTGTCCCTCGTCCGCGAGATCATCATATCATAGGCACTAAGTGGGTTTTTAGAAACAAACTTGATGAAAACGGAGTGATTACTAGGAACAAGGCACGCTTAGTAGCACAAGGATATAACCAAGAGGAGGGCATAGACTATGAGGAAACTTATGCTCCAGTTGCTCGCCTCGAAGCTATACGTCTTTTGCTTGCCTATGCGTGTTCTAAGGATTTTAAGCTTTACCAAATGGACGTAAAGAGTGCCTTTCTAAATGGTGTCATAAATGAAGAAGTATATGTTTCACAACCTCCCGGTTTTGAAAATGCTGAAAATCCAGATCATGTTTACAAATTAAAAAGAGCTTTGTATGGTCTTAAACAAGCCCCTCGGGTTTGGTATGAAAGGCTTAGCAAATTTCTAATTGATCATGGATATTCAAGAGGTAAAGTGGACAATACTCTCTTTATTAAACACAAAGGGAAGCACATTCTTTTAGTTCAAGTTTATGTCGACGATATCATATTTGGTTCAACTAACATACACTTGGTCGAAGAATTTTCTAAGGTTATGCAGGGTGAATTTGAGATGAGTCTAATGGGGGAGCTGAACTACTTCCTAGGACTGCAAATAAAGCAACTTGATGAGGGTACAGCAGTATGTCAAACAAAATACTGCAGAGAACTACTCAAGCGCTTTGGAATGAATGACTCAAAATCGATTGACACCCCAATGCCTACCAACGGAAATCTAGACAAGGATGAGCATGGTAAGTGTGTAGATGTCAAAAGGTTCAGAGGTATGATCGGATCTCTCTTGTATCTTTCTGCTTCTAGGCCTGACATCATGTTTAGTGTTTGTATGTGTGCACGCTATCAATCAAATCCTAAGGAATCGCACCTTAAAGCGGTAAAGCGCATATTTAGATACCTTCACAGAACACCTAAATATGGGCTTTGGTACTCCAAAGGAAGTGATTGTAGCTTAGTAGGGTACTCCGATTCTGATTTTGCTGGCTGCAAATCAGATAGGAAAAGCACAAGTGGCACATGTCATAGCAAAAAGCAAGTTTCTGTGGCTTTGTCAACTGCTGAGGCAGAATACGTTGCAGCCGGTAGTTGTTGCGCTCAGATTTTATGGCTGAAGCAGCAACTACAAGACTTCAACATTCAACTCAAACGTATTCCTATCAAATGTGACAACACTAGTGCCATAAACCTTACTAAAAACCCTGTTTTACACTCACGCACTAAACACATAGAGATAAGACATCATTTCCTTCATGATCATGTTGAAAAAGAAGACGTTGTCTTTGAGCACGTTGATTCCAAAAATCAGCTCGCTGATATTTTCACTAAACCATTGGCAACGGAACCTTTCTTCAACATTCGTCGCGAATTGGGAATTTTAGATCTTTCTCAATTGATGTCATAAACATGTTATCTCTTAATTATATTATGCCTCACCATGGTTAATAAGAGCTGTTTTAGATGTCAATTATCCATCACACGAGTTCTCCAACAGAGGTAATATCAATCCTTTCTACAATTTTCTTATTGCTAAGTGATTGTGTATGTTACATCAAATGTTCTTACTATAGTTGACACAAAATTTGATTGCATATACTCCTGTCCATATTGTGTGCACACTAATGAATTGACTTCTGAATCTCTGTTGAGCATAATCATCATGACAGTGCATAATGCATATTCATACTGCATTAAAATTCATTAAAAACAGGTTCAACATCAGTATGCATCGACACAAACGAAGCCTGCATCGATCCATATATTCAAAAATTCATTTTTTTTCAAAAACTGCTTCAGGATGCATCGATGCATCCTTCGCATGTATCGATACACAGGGCAATTGTAAACACTTGGCATCGACGCATCCATCGCATGTATCGATACACATGACAATTCTGAATACTAGGCATCGACGCATGACTATCTGCATCGATACATACTGATGCTATCTGAATTAAATGCATTTCTTTCTCTCTCATGCATCGACACATCAGCCAATCATATCACTTCCTATCTCATTACTTCATCTCATCTGCCCTCAAAAACCCAAAACCAGTAGCTAACCCTAATCCTCCTCATCCTCACTCTCTCTCATAAACTTGGTAAAACCCTAAATCTCACATCACCATGCCTCCACGCACTATTCCAGCCAGAGCCAAAGGGAAAGGAAGCAGCCGGTACTTCTCAGCAACCACCAGATGTTCCTTCAAACGCCTTAGACATTCTTCATCCTGCCATCACTGCTGAATTTGAGGAATCCTTCAAGACCAGGTTGGTAATGAAACCTCATATCTTTGATAAAACAGATGCTGTTCATCTGCACCTAAATGAAGTAGTTGAACTGTTACATGCACAAAGACTTGGGTCCTTTCTATCTACAAAAGATGACTATCATGAGGATTTCATCCGGGCCTTTTATGCTGGTTTACAAACTGGTAGAGGCTATATGTTCCGGTGTTCTATCGGTGTCAGAACATATACCTTTGAAGCGTCTGATTGGGAAACGGTATTTCAAATGCCGTCTCCGTCGATGGTTTTCAAGTGCTGGCATGACCTGCACTTTGATCCTGAATTTGACCTGAAGGACTTTACAACTTCTATCCTAAAGATTGATAGACCGTTGAGTGAGGACGAACACGTCACGTCAGGTATGATCAAGCAAACTCCGCGTATTCTTCACTGGCTTATCACACATATTCTGCGTCCAACAAACAGCGGACACTCTCGGTTGGACAGGCCCAGCATACATCTTCTCTACATTCTGCAAAATAAGGTTCTCCTAAATTGGGCGAACTACTTTGTTAAACGTCTATTTTTTGTGCGAGACACCTCCAAGAATGTGGCTCTAGGTTATGCATCTCAGATAATGAAAATTCTTAAGTATTGGAAAGTTGCAATACCCATTGTGCCCCTCCTATCTCCGTCGGCAGCTCAAGAGTTTGATTCTGCCACTCTATCGCATATGGGATATAGGTGGGACAAAGACCGCAAATGCTTCTATTTCTTCGAAAGAAAATCCAAAACCAGAATTTACAACTTTGACGTGCCTTCGGAACGCATCCATGTTGCTGAAGAACAGCCTGATGAAGAAATGCAGGATGCGCCTGAAACAGAAGTGCCTCAACCTGAGGCCAATACTGGTTGGGGTGAGTGGGTGCCACGAAGGTGGTCTCCCACCAACTACGTACCTGAACCTGCAGCCCCTCCATTCGCCGGTGGTACTTCAGCCTCAACACCAAATGCGGACATCACTCACATGCTTCAACAGATGGAAATCGTCAACAAAGAACGCCATGAAGAAGCACGGTACTGGCATGTTCAACAAACTGAATGGCACAACGAGCATCGGGACTGGCATGATGAGCACACACGGATGTATCACAATCAACACGCTTGGCACCAAGACTTGGTTAAATGGCATCAGGTTTTCTACAACGAAATGTCCGGCTTTATGGATGATTGCCGTGAAAATCCTGGGATTATGGACAGCTTTAGAAGCATTGAAGTTCAGAATCGATTTAGGCGATACTCCTTCATGGGCCAAAATCCAGACACAATGCCTCCTCCTCCGCCTCCGCCAAGCTACCGAGATCCTGACAGACATGATGAGGAGTCCTGTGGTGGCAACAATCCAAATTAACCAACCACCCTTCCATCTCACTGCATTTCATTTCATATTGCTCATGTTTTATTTTGTTGCACAATATATGGTTTAGCTTATGTAACTCTTAAACTCGTTCGCACACTTAAAATGCTTTTCAAATTCTGTTTACCTCTATTTGTTATTGCCCTTACTTTTTGAATGATTCTTTGTGAATGATTCTTTAACTTGCAGCTTCTTTCTTAGTGATTGATAGCCTATTATCAAATTTTGCCATGCCCTGCTACACTTTCTGCTTGATGACTATGTTTCTTCCTCTTTTTGATGTTGACAAAGGGGGAGAAAATGCAGATATGCACAAACTCAGGGGGAGTATCACACATCTTGCCAAGAATTTGCCATCATCAAAAAGGGGGAGTTTGTGAAAGAATTCTTTAACTTGAATTAATTTTTAATGATAGCAAATTGTGTGATCATCATCCAAATTGATTGTGCATTGCATTACATGATATATTTGTGTTCTTATTTTGTCCATCATCCCACTTTATTGTTGCATAAACATACATACAAATCTACATTGAAAATTCCCTTCAAATAACAATTCAAATGCATTTTATATCAGTATGTATCAATACATGAGCCTCTGCATCGATACATGTAGCATGTGATTAATCACAAAACAATTTCTGTTCAGTATGCATCGATGCATACGAGCCATGCATCAATACATGGAAGGGCAAAAACTCTATGCATCGATACACACGAATTCTGCATTGATACATGACCACTTGAGACAGCCTGTGCATCAATACATGCGCAATAGGCATCGATACATGACCACCTGAGACAGCCTGTGCATCAATACATAAGCATTAAGCATCGATACATATCAGTGTAAAAATCACATGCATCGATACACACGATTTATGCATCGATACATGAGTAATTAATTTCACCAAATATTCACACAACTTACAGTATGTATCGATACACACTCCTATGCATCAATACACAAAGTTGTTTTAAGTCATAACAGCAACTGTTTTTGCAGCAAATATAAGAACAGGTCTCAACAGCAGATGAAAAGTGACGAATTCATTGAGGGAAAACAATTGAACACAGATCAAAAGCAGTGTTGGAGCAATTGTTTGTGAGCACATAGAAACCTGAAAGAGACTTCATCTTCTTCATCTTCTCAATCACTTCTCTTCAAGAACAATTACACATAACAATTCTTGTTCTTTGGATTAAAGAAGGATTGAGATAACGTTCAGTGGTACGATCAAGGATCTAGCTGTGGGTTGCAGTGGAACGATCGAGGATCTAGCTGAGTCGAAGATTGAAGGGGGTTTCTAGGAAAAACCTACTGGTTTGTCCTTCAAGAACTAGTGTGTTCTTGAGGGTTTGGGAGTCACATTTGCATAACATATTCAGCCGCAGCGTTGCGTTTGGAGATCGGGGGATTTCGCAAGCAGGTCGTGGAACCGGTGAATTGTTTGTAACTTTGTGCAGGAAAATCTTGATCGAGCTCAGATCAAGTGAAGGTTTATACAAGAAGAGGTTCTTGGAGTTTAGAAATTCTGTCTTTGTATCAAAACCTTGTATCAACGGATTCGGCAATAATTGATAATCAAAGTTCTCAATTTCATTTGAAATTGAGAGGGAGACGTACCCACACGCGAGGACGACGTGGGGAACTTCCTTAACAAATCTCTGCGTATCGTACTCTTACCTTAATCTTCTTTATGTTTCAAAACTGTTTTGCAATTTCTGTTAGTGTGTGGTGATTGATCATTTTTTTGGACAGCAGTGATAATAAAACCTTTAGTCATACACCATTGCTGTTTATCATCAAACACACACACACACCAACTGTTTGACAAAACGGTTAACTTGATTGTGTTCATTGGAAATAGAATTTGAGGATAAGCGCATTCAATCTGTTAAAATTCTGTGTGTATTATTTCTGTCATTCTCATTAAAATCCAGCAACTGCACTTGCGTGTCCGGCTTTCTAGTAGCAGTTCAGAATAGACGGAAGTCGATTCGGGACTGCTTTTTCCGCCGCTTTTGAAAACTCTAATTAAACGTTAAATCCGTTAAATTTTTTTGGTGATCTATTCACCCCCCCTCTCGATCACTAGCCACACCGTCTAACAGAAAGCATATCAGAGGCCATAGCCATGCTTGGGAGACAGTTCAACAAGTTCATAAAGAAGATTGATAAAAAAGGTAGACCAAATGTCAAGAACATTTCGTCTGGCATCAAGAAAAAATCAACATCTGAAGAAAAGTTCAACCAAGGCAAGGGAATCCAGTGTCATGGATGTGAAGGTTTTGGGCACGTTAGAGCTGAATGTCCTACTTACCTCAAGATGTAAAAGAAGGGACTATCTGTCACCTGGTCTGAAGGAGACTCTGAGAGTGAATCAAAAGGAGAATCTGTTAAACATGTCACTGCACTAACAAGTGTTTGTGCCTCTGATGATGGCTCAAGTGGAGATGAACTGACTTTTGATGAACTTGCTGCTTCATATAAAGAGCTATGTGTCAAAAGTGCAGAAGTGTGTATACAAGGAGAAAAGCAGAAGAAACTCATCAAGGAGTTGGAGGATGAGAAAAAGAAGCATCTGACAGTCATAGATGGTCTAAATGGTGAGATAACCTTGTTGACCTCCAAGCTAGATCAAATGACAAAATCCATCAGAATGCTGAATAAAGGAACTGACACGTTGGAAGAGATTCTAAAGGTGGGACAGAAGTCAGGAACCATGTCTGGTTTAGGCTTTGTTAAGAAATCCTCAGCTGAACTCAAACGCTCAAAAGCTGAAGTTCAGAAACTCAAGCAGAAGTCACAACCAATGTCTCAACATCAGGGAACCAGGATGAGTAACCATCAGAAGAAGAAATTTCAGAGATGGAGATGTCACTACTGTGGTAGATTTGGTCATATAAAAGCCTTCTGCTACAGGTTGCATGGTTATCCTAACCAAACCCCTCATGTCAGACCTAAGCATAAGGCATCTAAGCATAATGCCCCCATCAAGAAACGACAATGGGTTGCTAGGTTAGCTCACACAGCTCTAAGGGCGTCTACCAGAGAAGACTGGTACTTTGATAGTGGCTGCCCAAGACATATGACTGGTATGGAGAATTTATTGTGGATATACAACCTCACACTACCAGCTATGTGACCTTTGGTGATGGTGCTAAAGGAAAAATCAAAGGTGTTGGTAAGCTGGACAGTTCTGGAGTTCCAGAACTGAATAATGTGCTGTTAGTAAAAGGACTAACTGCTAATCTCATCAGCATAAGCCAGCTGTGCGATCAAGGTTTCTATGTTAAGTTCACTAAGGAACTATGTGTTGTGATAAATGAAGATAATCAGGAAGTTATGAGAGGATCCAGATCCAAAGATAACTACTATCTATGGGAACCTAAAGTCTCAAACTACTCCTCAATTTGCTCCTCAGCCAAGGAAGAACAGGAGGTGAAGTTGTGGCATAGACGTCTTGGTCATCTTCATTTAAGGGGTATGAAAAAGATCATATCCAAGGAAGCAGTTAGAGGAATCCCAAAGCTGCTTATTAATGAAGGAAGAGTCTGTGGAGAATGCCAGGTTGGCAAGCAAACCAAGATGTCACATCCTAAG